>NC_141675.1:72703921-73420171 GCF_028749965.1 Puma concolor | reverse complement strand
AAAGCTCTAGTTGATGATTTCATGTGCTTTTCTTGACCCCTTCTTCAGTTCAGAGTCTATGTGCAATGCAAGAATCCAGAAGCTCTGATCCAGTTTGGTGTCCTTAGTTTTTTCCTCTCACCTTCAAAAACAGCCCCTCAATTCAGATAATTTCTCCCAGCTCGATTCCTTCCTATCCAACATTCTAAACTCTCCTGACTTTATTTTAATGTCTCTAGTTCCCATCCCATGCCATGTTCCTAGTCTCTACTTCTCAGATCAATTCTTTCAAACTGATACACTTTTGATCTATTTTCCTAGCCTAAGTTCTTTCCTTACTGCTTGTTTCAAATGCTACACATTACAAGTGACGTAAAATCCAACTCAAATTAACTTTCATGAAACAAGGTGTTTATTGACTGGTTGAAGTCTGGTGGTGGGTCAGGATTCTGAGTCAGTTGATTCAGTGGTTAAAAGATGTCCCCACACTTTTATTTCCAACTTCACTGAGGTATAATTGACAAATAAAAATTGTATATATTTAATTGTATTAATTGTATATATAATTATATATAATTGTATATATGTATATATTGTGAAATGATTACCACACTCAAGCTAATTCACCCATCAGTCTCCTCATATAGTTACCATTTGTTTTTGGGTGTTGGTGTGGTGACAACATTTAAGATCTACTCTTGCTCTTTGTTTTCTCTTGCATGATATCAACTTTAATTCTAAGGCCAACCTCACTCATTGTAACAATATGGCTGCAGTACTTCCAGGCTTCTTATCTGAACAAAACAGCCCAGAAGATGAGAAAGATAAAGATTCTTTCTCAGATGTTACTAGAAAATATTTTTTCCAGTATCTTTGGCTCAAATCAGCCCGTGTCACTTCTGAACCTAAATCTTGACCAGGTGACAGAATAATGTTGCTGCATATGCAGCCCCTTCCCTAGAGATAGGAGTGAAGTCAAATTCCCACAAATACATGGGTTGGGTCAAAGAGTAGATAGCCAAATGAAAATAAGGTGACCAAGAGGAGGAACAGATGTTGAAGACTACACCCTGAACTTTGCTCCTCAGAGCTCCCTTGGCTCCATGTTCTGAAATTCAATAACCATATTCAAGCCTCTCTCATACAACTTCAGAGCCTGACCCCAGCCCCAGGAAGCACTGATAGCCATCGCTTACTCAGCAGGGAAGTTTTAGAATAAATAATATCCTGGAAATAAATTTATTTTGTGACTTTATTTCTCTATATGAAACTATATATATCTTCAGTGTACTATATATCCTCACTGAGCTGAAGTAATTTCAAATACTTAAACCAGTACTTGAGTATCTTACTTACTCTAGCTCTGCCTCTTAATATGTGTGTGACCCTAGGTAATTTACTGGTCTTCTATGTGACTCATTTATCTCATTTGTAAAATGGGAATAATAATTGTACTTACAGAATTTCAGAATAAAATTAGCTTAAATGTATTAATACACATAAAACACTTGAAATGTGCCTCAATATAGGAAACATTCAATAAATCTTTATTATTTCTTTGTTATTTCATATTATTATTTTTAGTAGTAGTAATACTATTAGTATTGGTATTTCAATATGTGACAATATACAGGTCTATTCATGATGTGATTCAATTATAGACAATTAATCTTTCTATATTTATCCCGCAAGCATATCATCCCTTTATGATCTCAAAACATATACATAATACTGTCCCAAACCATCCAGGCCAATTTTGTCTCCCTAGAAACTTGTAAGTTAAAATAAATTATGTTGATGTGGACAACACATAAAAGGGCTTTTTTGGTTAAACAAAATGATCTATAAGAATTATCAAAAATTAATTTTGATATTACAGAAAATGAATAATAAAATACATGAGTGGTACATTCCAAGCATGTCATGATGATGGGAAAACCTTCACACGCTTCTAGTATTTGAAGTAAATATTCCTGAAAAGGGGGGTTTCCAATAAACTGAGATGATAGAAAAAAGGCAGTTTGATGAGTAATCAGGGCAGTCAGATAAGCCAAACTGGGACAAAGATGGTAAGCCAAGGTAACAAATATTTAAACTGTTTAGTTTTTGGGGGCGCCTGGGTGGCTCAGTCGGTTGGGCATCCGGCTTCGGCTCAGGTCATGTTCTCACAGTTCGTGGTTCAAGTCCCGAGTCAGGCTCTGTGCTGACAGCTCAGAGCCTGGAGCTTGCTTCCAATTCTGTGTCTCCCTCTCTCTGGCCCTCCCCCGCTCACACTCTGTCTCATTCTCTCAAAAATCAACATTAAAAAAAATTTTTTTTAACTGTTTGGTTGTTTGTTTTTTTTTTTTTTTTAAGAAAGGAAAAAGGAAAGGGAAAGAAGGGAAAAGGGAGAGAAAGGCAATAAAAAAACATCTAGCGGGGAAAGATCTGGGTTTGTTTCCTGAAACTGCCACTTACCAGCTATACACTCTTAGGCAAATAACCATTCTGATTCAATTTATTCATCTTTAAAATAAGAGAAATAATAGTACCTACGTACTATTGTCTTTCATCATTCTAGCATTTTAACATGAAATGAAAAAGAGCACAATTTATAACCTATGGAATCTTAGAATCAATGAAATGTGGTAATACTATGATGATCATTAAATAAGATTATGCATGTAAAGCACCTAGCAGTGTCAGGGCAATCTCCTTAACTTCTCTGGCTACACTTGTATTCATTTTCATAAATTAGAAAACCTAAAGTTATTCCACCTAAAAAAAGTCGTTTTCCCAGTGTATAAAATAAATTCTGAAGAATATAAAAATGTCTACTAATCATAAATAAAATTAAATCAACAAGAACTAAGGAACCAAACTCTAAAATTGACTGTAAAGAGAAAAAACAATCTAATTCCATTTGAAATAAATAATATAACCTCAAAAAGCAAAAAGAAAGAAACCAAAGAACTAGGACTATATGTCCTCAATCTAAAGACAAAATGTATTGAAAAAGAAAAAAAAAAAAATAATCCAAGTAACTTCAGAATGAAGTAACTAATCTAGATCACTGGCCAAATCTAGATCACTGCCTGCTTTTTACACATAAAGTTCTATTGGAATACAGCCATGTGCTTTTGCTACTTATTTTTTATGGCTGAATCCCCATCACAGTGGCAGAGTTTAGTAGTTGTGGCAGAGATTATATGGCCCACAATGCCTAAAATGATTATTATCTGGCCCTCTACAGAAAAAGTTTGTTGACCCCTGTTTTAGAACACAATTGTGATGGTTAATTTTATATGTCAACTTGACTGACAAGGAGGTGCTCAGACTAAACTGTTTCTGGGCATGTCTGTAAGAGTATTTCTAGATGAGATTAGCATTTGAGTCCATGGACTCAGTAAAGTAGATTGCCCTTCTCATCATTCAAACTCTTGATGGCCTGAATAGAACAAAAGGCAAAGAAAAAGGAATTATCCCCTTTTTTCCTGCATCATTGTTTAGCTGGTACATCTCAGCTCTCTGGCCTTTAGACTGGGATTTACACCACTGGCTCCCCTGGTTCTTGGTCCCTCAGACTTGAACTGAATTACACCACTGGCTTTCCTGGGTCTCCAGCTTGTATATGACAGACCATAGAACTATTCAGCTTCCATTACTACATCAGAAAATTCTTCATAATATATATGAACCTGTTTCTCTAGGAAACTCTGACTAATACAATACATAGACTGTATACTTAAGGATTAAGATAAAAAGATCAACAATCTTGAACTCTATTTAGTAGTTTTCATCATAGTGATACGAAGATAATAATTCTGAAACTATATTTTATGTATTATAGAAGTGACCAAGTGAGTAAATATTGAAGTTATTGGGAACCATAGTTCTCACTGTTGGAAAAGAACGATATAAATATGGAATGAGATAACGCTTAGATGAGCCATCAACCTAGCTGCCATCAACCTAGATCCATCTGCAGGGATCCAAAAAGTGATAAGTCCCTAATAGCAATTAACATACCACTGCCTAGATCTTGGTTTCTAAATATCATTCCCATATGAAATGAACCAGAACTCTTTAGAGAAATGGCAGATTCCTCAGCAGAGGCAAAAAAATAAGATGAGACTGGAACATCTCATTGTGCAATAAAGTTAAAATTGCTCAAAAATTGATGGGACATGTTAAAATAACCAAGAAGCCCGCTTAAAAAATGATTTTCACAGGAAAATCTTGGAAATTTTTTAAATCAAAAATAATATCTGGAGAAATAGCTGATTCTAAGGGCTAGAGAGGGAAATTACAAAATTAGTCTGGACCATTTTTATTTGAGTATAGTTGACACACAATGTTACATCAGTTTCAGGTATACAACTTAGTGATTTGACAAGTGTATACATTACACTATGTTCACCACAAGTATAACTACCATCTGCCCCATTACATTACTATTACAATATCATTGACTATATTCCTTATAGTCTGCTTTTTATTCCCGTGACTTACCTATTCCATAACTGGAGGCCTGTCTCCCACTCCCCTTCACCCATTTTGCCCAACCTCCCACTCCCCTCCCCTTTGGCAAGCACCAGTTTATTCTCTGTATTTATTAAGTCTGTTTTCTGTTTTTTATTCATTTTTTAGATTCAATTTATGAATGGAATCATATGGTATTTGTCCTTCTTAGTCTGACTTATTCCACTCAGCATAATACCCTCTAGGACTCAATCTCATCCTTTTTTATGGCTGTTTAATATGCCATGGTGTGTGTGTATGTGTGTGTGTGTGTGTGTGTGTGTGTGTGTGTGTGTGTGTGTGTGTACACCACATTTTTCTTTTTTTAAAAATTGTTTTAATGTTTATTTTTGAGAAAGAGAGAGAGAGAGAGAGAGAGAGAGAGACAGAACACGAGCAGGGAAGGGGTAGAGAAAGAGGGAGACACAGAATCCGAAGCAGGCTCCAGGCTCCAAACCATCAGCACAGAGCCTGACGTGGGGCTTAAACTCACGAACTATGAGATCACGACCTGGGCCGAAGTCGGACGCTTAACCAACTGAGCCACCCAGGCACCCCAACACCACATTTTTCTTTTCTTTTTTTAATTTTTTTTTTCAACGTTTATTTATTTTTGGGACAGAGAGAGAGCATGAACGGGGGAGGGGCAGAAAGAGAGGGAGACACAGAATCGGAAACAGCCTCCAGGCTCTGAGCCATCAGCCCAGAGCCTGACGCAGGGCTCGAACTCCCGGACCGCGAGATCGTGACCTGGCTGAAGTCGGACGCTTAACCGACTGCGCCACCCAGGCGCCCCCACATTTTTCTTTTCTATTCATCTACTAATGGATACTTAGGTTGCTTCCATGTCTTGGCTATTATAAATAATGCTGCAATAAACATAGGAGTGCATATATCTTTTTTAGTTAGTGTTGTTGTTTTCCCTAGCTAAATACCCAATTATGTAATTATATGTATACTGGATCATATAGTATTTCTGTCTTTAATTTTTTGAGGAACCTCCTTACTGTTTTCCAAGTGGCTACACCAATTTATATTCCCACCAACAGTGAATGAGAGTTCCTTTTCTCTACATGCTCACCAACACTTGTTTCTTGTGTTTTTGAGTTTAGCCATTCTAACAGGTGTGATGTGACAGCTCATTGTGGTTTTTATTTGCATTTCTCTGATGATGAATAGAGTTTGGGCATCTTTTCATGCATCTGTTGGCTATATATATGTGTTCTTTAGAAAAATGTCTATTCAGGTCCTCTATCCATTTTTTAATTGGATTGTTTGTTTTTGCAGTGTCGAGTTGTTTTTCTGATGCCCTGAAAGTAAGAAACTGCTGAGCCAGAAAGGAACATGTAAAAAAAGACTCAGAAGCCAAACTGAAAGAAGTATAAATGGCTGAAACAGGAATAATTTGAACTTCAAAATTAATAACATAGTATTGAATTATACCCCAAAGTATAAAATAAGTAGGCATGAGTTAATACTGATATAAATGATTTAATAAATAAATATATGGGAGCAAAGGAACAAATTTTCATAACACATGAACTCTAAACAATATATGTAGATATCCCCCACTTTAAGAAGTAGAACTTAATTTAAATCCCTTTGAGTGGGGTGCCTGGGTGGCTCAGTCAGTTAAATGTCTAACTCTTGATTTTGGCTCAGGTCATAATCTCATGATCTCGTGAGATCAAACCCCACCTCAGGCTCCCACACTGACAGCACTGACCCTGCTTGGGATTCCCTCTCTCCCTCTCTCTCTGCTTCTTTCCGGCTCATACTCGTGCTCTCTTAAAATAAATAAACATTAAAAAATAAAAAATAAAAAAATAAATCCCTCTGAGTGTGGGATACCTTCAAAAGAATAGTGTCTAGCTTCCAAAAAATAAAGAAAGGGGAAAACAGAGATATCTGGCAGATACTATCTTAACCAAGTGATCAAAGTTAAAATCATCAGTGATAAGGCAAGTTAATATCATGTACCACCTAATATAATGCAATGAGAAGAATATCCCTGTGGTATTCTTCCCCAAAACCCATAACCCCAGTCTAATAATGAGAAAATATTAAACATACCCAAAGTGAGGTACATCTCACATCTACAAAGTACCTGACCAGTAATCTTCAAAACTGTCGAGGTTATGAAAACAATGAAAGACTGAGAAACTATCACAGATCCAAGGAAACTAAGGAACCATATAGGCTAAATGAACTGTGGTATTCCAGGATGAATTCTGGAACAGAAAAAGAATATTATTGAAAAAACTCATGAAAGGCAAATAAAGTCTCTACTCTAGCTAATAGCATATTCCAAAGTTAAGTTTTTTAATTTTGATAAATATATCATGTTCACATAAGATGTTAACATGAGGGGAAACTGTGAGAGGGGTATATAGGAATTCTCCCTATACTAACTTTTCTATTTTTCTATATACTTAAATTATTCCAAAATAAAAAGTTTATTTTAAAAAATGATAAACAATGATAACCCACTTAAGAAAATAAGAATGAAAGAGTACATACTGATAGTGAGTATAAGTGAATGAACAAATGAATAGGAAAAAAGGAAAAGCTCTTTATAACTGCAGAATATCAATTAATAAATGTAAATAGAATGGCGGAGTTAGGAAATTCCATTTTACAATCATCATAAAAATAATAAATTCAGGCAAGAATCAGAAAAGGATGTTATAACTATTGAGAGAGACTTTAAGGAGAAAAAGATACACAATATCAGAGAAACGCATATCAGTTACTAATTTCAAAGGTAAAAATGATTAATATTACCAATAATAGGACAACTGACATCAGGTACCTCCTGATATGATGCACTAAGGTGGACACAATGTCGCTTATATAATTTTCCTATCAAAAATTCATAATCTAGATTTACTTATGAGGAAACAACAGTCAAACCCAACTGAGAGTCTGTAAAACAACTGGCAGGTAGGGGTGCCTGAGGGGCTCAGTTAGGTTAAGCATCTGAATCTTGATTTTGGCTCAGGTCATGATCTCATGGTTGTGGGATCAAGCCCAGCCTGGAATTCTCTCTCTCCCTCTCTCTCTGTCCCTTCCCTGCTCACATGTGCATGTGCTCTCACTCTCTCAAAATAAATAAATAAACTTAAAAACAAAATCAGCAGGTATGTTCCAAAAATAACAACATGAAAGAAAAAGAAGGATTAAGGAACTGTTACAGGAAACTATAGAATTATAACAACAAGGTGTAGTGCATAATCATGGATTGGTTCCCGGGTTGTAAAGAAAAAAATGTTACACTGTCATTGATTCAAGGCAATAAACCATTCAATCTACATCAATTTTTAATTGAATCAGTTCTACCATACATGATTCAGAAAACACAACCAGACAATCATGCTGAAAAATTAGTATGACTTCTGCTTTTAGGAATTAACACTAAAGAAATAAAGATATTTCAAATAGTTAACAATGTGAGCATATTTATTATAGCATTATTTATAAGAGCCAATATTTTGAAAATAATCTAAATGCCCCTATTGTAACATGTTTTAGGTTGCAAATGACCAAGAACTCAACTTAAAAGGGTTTAAACAGAAAGAAATGTTATCTGTTGGCTCTTATAACTGAAAAATCTCCAAGAGAAGAAGATTTTAGGGGTATCTTCAGGTTTCATTAATGTCACCAACACTCATCCTTTGATTCTGCTTCATTTTTTTTTCTGAAGGTCAGTTTCATCTTCTAACTGGTCCACTTAATGGTTATATTTGAATACACCAAACAGAGTATGAAAATCTTATTCCCAGAAGTTCTGACAAATGTCTTCTTAAATCATACTAGCTCTAACATGGCTACATGTCCACCCTGAACCTGATCATATGGCTTTGCTAGAGTAATCTCACCCATAACATATGGCTAAAAATTACATAGTGGGAGTTTACCAAAGAAATGCAGAATACAATTACTACTAAGAGGGAGAATTGATACTAGGCAACAGACACAGGTATCTCCCATGATGTCCAGGATTAAGCCACTGCTCAAATATAGTATGATACATCCATTAAAATTAGGTTGAAGAAGATTATTTTTTTTACATGGAAAGATTTCCACAATATATTGTTAAGATAGGAGAAAGCAGTAACTAAAAGAATAAAATTATGGGGCGCCTGGGTGGCGCAGTCGGTTAAGCGTCCGACTTCAGCCAGGTCACAATCTCGCGGTCCGTGAGTTCGAGCCCCGCGTCAGACTCTGGGCTGATGGCTCGGAGCCTGGAGCCTGTTTCCGATTCTGTGTCTCCCTCTCTCTCTGCCCCTCCCCCGTTCATGCTCTGTCTCTCTCTGTCCCAAAAATAAATAAACGTTGGGAAAAAAATAAAATAAAATTATTTACAACATATTAATAGTGGAGTTTATAAATCCTCTGAACTTAGAAGCAAAATTCTGTGTGAATAAGCCATTTAGTATGGATATGCTTCATAGTAATTATCTGGTTCTCAAAGGGTTATAGTTCCCAAAAAAGGAAAGAATGAATGACGAGGGTGCCCTTGCAATTTTGAAGAGGAGGAAACTGAGGTTCAGAGGGATTAAATGCCTTCCTCAATGTCACAACAATCTGCTAATATCAGAACAAGGCAAGATTCCAGTCTTCTGATCCCTGAACAAATGCTCTTTCCATGTTGCCACGCTGCCTTAACTTAGCTCACTGGGCAGTATGGTCCAGGTTGCAACTTCTTTCAAATTAAAATTTTATTAAAAGTTGAGAACTGGATAAGCTTTTCTATTTTCAAATGTCTCACAGAAGTTCATAATGTGAAAGGAAGAAACTAAAAAAAGCAATTTTTCTCAAATATGGATCCACTGACCTCTTAGAAATGTGCACCATAGACTTATTCCCAAAAGTCAACAAGTTCCTTATAGCAATATGTTTGTCTGATTTATAATAATCTAAAATTAATATTTCAAATCTATACTGATACTCCTAGTAGAATACAAGCTCTCTGAGGGCTGAGCTTTTTTTTTTTTTTCTTTTTTATTCACTATTTATCCCCAGTGCCTAAAACAGGGTCTGAAACATATAAGTATCTGACACATGAATTACTAATGAACAAATCAACTCATAACTAATTTCTGCCACATAAATCCATTACACATGTTTGTGTCATGTTCACACTGGCACAAAGGTGTCCTGTTTCTATTGTTAAAAGCTAAAGAGAGGCTTCTGGGTGGCTCAGTCAGTTGAGCATCTGACTTTGGCTCAGGTCATGATCTCACAGTTCGTGGGTTCGAGCCCAGTGTCGGGCTCTGTGCTGACAGCTCAGAGCCTGGGCCTGCTTTGGATTCTTGTGTCTCCCTCTCTCTCTGCCCTTCCCCTGCTCACACTCTGTCTCTATCTCTGTCTCTCTCTCAAAAATAAAGATTAAAAAACATTTTTTTTAAAAGCTAAAGAGAAAAAGGGAAAGGTAGATTAAGTAAGTAAATGATATGCTTGCACTTACTTGAGACCAAATAATATCTCAGTTTGCTGTACAAATGAATAAAAGAAATTGGTTAAACAGTTGAGTCATGACTGGGCACTATTAATTAGATATGCCAAATTAAAACAAACTTACCCCATAACAGACAGTATCAAACACAACTTTCAACAGATGATTTGGTTTCAGCAAACAACATCATCCAATGTATTAAATTAAAATTTTTGCTTGTTTATGCTTAATTTATTGATTCCCTTCAATTTTGTAGAAGCTGCAAACATAAGAAATGCATGCCTAATTTTAGATTCTTAAACTTTTACATACTTCACAATTATTTAAATCAGTATTATAAATCTAAAATACTTTTTCTTCTAAAAGTTGTCTTTATATTACTCAAGTTTTAAAACCTATAAAGTAGTATATGTGTGGATCAAAAATTAGGAATTAAAAAAGGTAGGAATTCAAATCTGTTTCATAAAAGCCTTATTATATAACCCTGAGTTCTAATACCACTGTGGCTCCGTTTTCATTTGTAAAGGTGAGAATAACTTGAAAAGTATTCAGCAGAAGAATTTTATTAATCATAAATTTTAAGAATCTGAAATAATCTGGAAAAGTAATATCCAGTCCAACATTCATTTTACAAATGAGGAAGCTCAGAGGAATTAGAGTGACTTGTCCAACATCAACTAATAAGTCATGGTAGGAATGGGCTGAGAACCTAGATCTAATCATTGCATCTACTGAAAAATGCCAAGCATTGTAAAAATACCTCTTAATCACAATGATGCTTTAACTCAACAGCCTATTGTTCTTAAATTGATTCCTGGGCACTGTTCTTGTTACATTCCTTAAGTACAAAGAAAAGCAGCATACTGTTCTGGATTTATACAATCAGATTTGAGGGCTGACATTATTATAATTGCTTGGTCCTTGAGTCAACTGGCAGTGCATCAACCATTAAAATCAAAAGTATGTTAAAAAGCAGGAAGATCCTGGCAATGTATAAATGCACTTACAAAGAAAAGTCAAATTTGAACCTACCAACCTTGGCAGTTTCCTTTAAGAGAGCCCAGAAAAGCCACAGTGGCCATGGAAATTAAAACTGTGTCTTAAATGAATGAGATGCTGAAAATATGAGAAGCTAAGGAAAGAATAATAAGCACTTGAAGCCTCTATACACCAATCAGGGTTTTTAAGATACATTTGGGATTCCATGTAATAGATGAAGCATTGGAGTGAATAATAAGACCAAGCTATAAGAATAATTCTGTACTCCTTATCCTAGACTCAGACCAATCAGTGTGATAGTGCACAATTTATATTTAAATGTAAATTTCAAAACTAATTATGATTTCCAAATAGCAGATGGTAATTCAGTTAGAAACACAATCAAAAGAAAGATTCATTTAGTTTGCTTAAAAGGTTTTAGCAAACAGGATGAAAAACAAAGTTCATACTGGTCATGGGTTTCAGAAAGTACACTGGAAGCTGTGGACATCCCATGGATATTATAATCAATTCCATTTAATCAAGATCCTAACTGAACCAGAACCTTCTGATTTCTCGCTGAAGCTGTTCTGAAAACTTGCAGAAAACCCAGCATCAACCCATTCCCATAGGGGTTTCTCTTTAGGAACAATTCAGCCAGTAGATGCGCTGGTTTTCTTTGCCAGGCATCTTAGGCCTATCCTTATAGGCTACCACATACTATATCGTATATCCTAGATTTGCTGAAATGATCTCAATCCCAATTTTTGTATCCCATTATCAGAATCAGGAGTCCCAATATTTGGCTAAAGAAATATGATCTCCATGACTTGGCACAAAAGTGAACCAACAAGGCCCCATTAAGGGGACTCTCAAATCTTTGAAGCAGGCCTAGAATTTAATATTAAATTTTTTTAAATGTTTATTTATTTTTCAGAGAGAGAGATAGAGTGCAAGCAGGGAAGGGGCACAGAGAGAGGGAGACACAGAATCTGAGGCAGGCTCCAGACTCTGAGCTGTCAGCACAGAGCCGAACACAGGGCTGAAGTCAAACGCCTAACTGACTGAGTCACTCAGGTGTCCCTAGAATTTAATATTAAAGATGAGTTCCTGGTTACCATCATGTGAAAGCCAGTTTCTTACTGGCTTTTCTCTCTCTCAAACATTTTTTTAAATTTATAAATAAATAAATAAATAAATAAATAAATAAATAAATAAATAAATAAATAAATAATATACACACTAAAAAAACAATAGAACAGATCAATGAAAGCAGGAACTGGTTCTCAAAAAGATCAACAAAATTGATAAACTTCTAGCAAGACTCATGAAAACAAAAAAAGAAAGAGACAGGACTCTAATAAAATCAGAACTGTAAGAGGAGAAATAACAACCAATATCACAGAAATACAAAGGATTGTAAGAGAGTATCACAAAAAATCATATGCCAACAGATTGGGATACCCTGGAAGAAATGGATAAATTCCTAGAAACATATAACCTACCAAAACTAAAGCAGGAAGAAATGGAAAATTTGAACAGACTCATTACCAACAATAAAATTGAGTTAGTAGGATGCATGGGTGGCCAGTCGGTTAAGCATCCAACTTCAGCTCAGGTCATGATTTCATGGTTTGTGAGTTCGAACCCGGATCAGGCTCTCTGCTGTCAGCACGGACCCTGCTTTGGATCCTATGTCCCCTTCTCTCTGCCCTTCCCCTGCACTCGCTCACGCTCTCTCTCCCTCTCTCTCAAAAATAAACAAACATTAAAAGATTGAATTAGTAATCAAAAAACTCCCCAAAAGCAAAAGTCCAGAACCTGATGGCCTCACAGGCAAATTCTACCAGACATTTAAAGAAGAGTTAAAACCTATTCTTCTCAAACCATTCAAAAAAAACAGAAGAGGAAGAAAAATTTCCAAATTCATCCTATGAGGCCAGCATGACCCTGATACCAAAATGTGATATAGACACCACAAAAAAAAGAGAACCACAGGCCAAGTATCTCTAATGAACATAGAGGCAAAAATCCTCAACAAAATACTAGCAAACCTGATTCAACAACATATTTTAAAGACATCTCACACAATCAAGTGGGATTTATTCCTAGGATTCAAGAGTGGCTCAGTATTCATAAATCAATCAATATGATACATCACATCAATAAGCAAAAGGATAAGAACTATATGATCTGTTCAAAAAATGCAGAAAAAGCATTTGACAAAGTACAACATATATTCACAATAAAAACCGTCAACAAGGGAGGTATAGAGGGTACATACCTCAACATAATAAAAGCCATGTATGAAAAACCCACAGCTAACCTCATACTTGATGAGGAAAAACAGAGCTTTTCCCCTAACATCAGGAACAATGTTAAGGATGTCCACTCACACTCTCTGATTCAACATAGTACTGGAAGTCCTAGCCACAGCAATCAGAAAAGAGAAAGGAATAAAAGCCATCCAAATTTGTAAGGAAGAAGTAGAAGTTTCACTATTTGCAGACAACATGATAATATATATAGAAAACTTGAAAGATTCCACCCAGAAACTGCTAAACTAATAAATGAATTCAGTGAAGTCACAGGATACAAAATAAATGTACATAAATATGTTACACTTATATACGAATATTGTAAGCACCAGAGAGAGAAATTAAGAAAACAATCCCATTTACAACCGCACCAAAAATAATAAAATACCTAGAAGAAAACTTAAAGAGGTAAAAGACCTGTATTCAGAAAACTATAAAACACTGATGAAAGAAATTGAATAAGACACAAACAAAGACATTTCATGTTCACAGATTGAAAGAACGAATATTGTTAAAATGTCTATACTACCCAAAGCAATATACACATTTAATGCTATCCCTATCGAAATACCAACAGCATTTTTCACACAATAAGAACAAACAATCCTAAAATTTACATGGAACCACAAAAGAACCCAAATACTTCAGAGAAATATTGAGGAAGAAAAATGAGGTATCACATTTCTGACATCAAGTTATATTACAAAGCTGTAGTAATCAAAATAGTATGGCAATGGCACAAAAAAAAAGACACACAGATCAATGGAATAGAATAGAAAACCCAAAAATAAACTCACAGTTATATGATCAATTAATCTTTAATAAAGGAAAGAGGAATATCCAATGTGAAAAAGACAGTCTCTTCAACAAATGGTGTTGGGAAAATTGGACAGCTATGTACAAAAAAAGAATGAAATTGGACCACTCCTCACTATACACAAAAATGGACTCAAAATGGATTAAACACCTAAAGGTCACACCTGAAAACATAAAAATCCTAGAAGAGAATACAGGCAGTAATTTCTCTGACATCAGCCTTAGTAACTTCTTTCTAGATATGTCTTCTGAGGCAAGGGAAACAAAAGCAAAAATAAACTATTGGGACTATATCAAAAGAAAAGCTTCAGCAAAGTGAAGGAATCAACTAAACTAAAAGGCAACCTCAGGAATGGGAGAAGATATTTGCAAATAACATATCAGATAAAGGGTTAGTAAAAAAAATATACAGAGAACTGATATAACTCAACACCCAAAAAACAAACAATCCAATTAAAAATGGGCAGAAGATTGGGGTGCCTTAGTGGCACAGTCGGCTAAGCGTCCGACTTGAGCCCAGGTCATGATCTCACACCTCGTAAGTTCAAGCCCCACACTGGGCTCTCTGCTGACAGCTCAGAGCCTGGAGCCTGTTTTGGGTTCTGTGTCTCCCTCTCTCTTTGCCCCTCCCCCACTTGCATTCTCTCTCTCTCTCTCTCTCTCAAAAATAAACTCTTTTCAAAAATGGGCAGAAAACAATAGACATTTCTCCAAAGAAAACATACAGATAGCCAACAGACACATAAAAAGATCCTCAACATCACTCATCATCAGGAAATGTAAATCAAAACTACAATGAGATATCACTTCACACCTATCAGAATGGATAAAATCAACAACACAAGAAACAACAAGTGTTGACGAGGATGTGGAGAAAAAGGAAAATTCATGCACTGTCAGTGGGAATGCAAAGTGGTGCAGCACTGTAGAAAACAGTATGTAGGTTCCTCAAAAATTTAGAAATACCTACCATCCACTACTAATACCATTACATTATTTACTCAAAAAAAAAAAATACAAGAACACTAATTCAAAGGGATACATGGACCCCTATGTTTATTGCAGCATTATTTGCAATAGTCAAATTATGGAAGCAGTCCAAGTGTCCATCAATAGATGAGCAAAGAAGATGTGGTATACATATGTGATGGAATATTATTTAGCCACAAAAAAGAATGAAATCTTGGCATTTGCAATGACATGAATGGAGCTACAGAGTATAATGCTAAGTGAAATATCAGTCAGTAAAAGACAAATATCATGTGATTTCACTCATATGTGAATTTATGGAAAAAAAACAAATGAACAAAAGAGAGAGAAAAAACAAAGAACAGACTCTTAACTACAGAGAACAAACTGATGGTTACCAGAGGGGAGATGGGTTGGGGGATGAGTGCAACAGATGAAAGAGATAAAGAGTACACTTATCATGATGAGTACTGAGTGATATACAGAATTGGTGAATCACTGTATTGTATACCTGAAACTAATATAACACTGTGTATTAACTAACTGGAGTGAGTGAGTGAGTGAGTGAGTGAATGAGTGAATGAATAAATAAATAAATAAGAAAATAAATAAATAAAGACTTGTGATTAGTTGGAAATATTGAGATGATTGGTTCTGTAAGAGAAGCTTTTTCACTAGCAGGAAAGTAAAGGAACGCTCTGGTATTCAATTGTCACTCACCCATCCAGGAGTGGATAGTGACACCACAATTCAAGTATTCTCTTGGGAAGCTGATTTTGAATTTTTCTTTCTTTTTTATCTTTAAAGTTTACATGCCTTCCTCAGAGGAAAAGCACACCTCTCTTTGATCTCAGTGATATCATGACACTAAGATGCTGCTATGGACTGAAATGTGTCCCTCCAAATTTATGTTGTCGTCCTAACCCTCACTATGACTGCATTTGGAGATAGGACCTTTAAAGAGGTAATTAAGGGGGCATCTGAGTAGCTTACTCCAACTTTGGTTCAGGTTATGATCTCACAGTTCATAGGTTCAAGCTCCGTGTCAGGTTCTGTGCTGACAACTCAGAGCCTGGAGCCTGGTTTGGATTCTGTGACCCCTCTCTCTTTGTCTCCCTCTCTCTTTCTCTCTCTCTCTCTCTCTCTCTCTCAGTCTCTCAAAATTAAATAAATATTTTTAAAATTTTTAACAAAAAAATAAAGAGGTAATTAAGGATAAATGAGGTCACACAGGTGGGGCCGTCATCCAATAAAACTGGCATCACTATAAAAAAAGGAGAAACATCAGGGGTCTCTATGCATACCCAGAGAAAAGGCCATGTGAGGTTACACCAAAAAGGCAGCCATCTGCAACCAGGAGGAAAAACCAAACCTGCTGACACCCTGGTCTTGGACTTCCAGGTTTCCAAACAGTGAGAAATAAACTTCTGCTGTTTAAACTACCCATTCCAGGGTATTTTGTTATGGCATATCTAGAAGACTAATGTGGATACCAAATCCTTAATATAACTTCTCCTATTAGACGGTGCCTGAAACTTCACCTTAGGTACTCCTCTTAAATTATTTAAAGAGCACACAGCCAAGGACCAAGTACATGACATTTGGGACACTAAAAATTAGATAGAAACATACAGTCTTATGAACTCAACACGTTAAGGAAAGACTCCAAGACAATCACATCTGGGAAGAAAGGACATCCCAGAAAGAAGAGAGCCAGAAAAGAGTGTCCTAGATTCTGTCTATAATCTCTGCTCAAATCTCTGGCTAACTCTTGAACCATGTTTGCACAGGGCAAATTGCAATCAGCCTAGATAAGGCTAGAGGAGCTAAAATGAAACTTCAGCTATTGCTCTCTTATAGAAAAGACCAAATTTTCAGTTTCAGCTGAGCCAAACTGACAAAACAAATCAGTATCTTCAAAAAAATAACAAGTGACATTACTGCAAATGGCAGAATGGAGAATCCCAAACCTTCATCCCTCTTAAAGCAATCAACAAGCTGACAAAAAAAAAAAAAAGTCAGAATCAACTTTTTCTGAGCTCTGGATATAACAAAAGACTTAAAACATCCAGAAGAACACATAATAAAGAAAGAAACTACTGAGTTTTGGTAAGAGAGGACTGTAGAATTTATTTACCTAAAATCCCCACCCCACCCAGATCAGGTGGCAACCATGAAGATAGTGGCCCAGATTCCTGATGCAGCTTTCTGGTGACAAAGGTGAACAATATGAACCTTGTCCTTAAAGAACTGTAGTTGTGTTTTTGTTCTATCTGATAGCTCACGGAGGTGTCACCTCAGGGGCTTCTCTACTCCCTCTTTACACCCACATAATTTAGAGCTTTCTCAGGCCTGAAGAGTGGTGGGAATATAAAATTATGCAGTTCTTTTGGAGAAGAGGTTAGGATTTACTCAAAAATGTAAACAGAGAATTAACATGTAACCCAATAATTCCAATCCTAGGTACATATCCAAAAGAATTGAAAATAGGTGTTCAAATAAAAACTTGTACATTAATGATTCTAGCAGTTCTATTCACAATAGCCATAAGATAGAAACAACCCAAATGTCCATCAACTGGTGAGTGGATAAACAAAATGTGGCATATCCATATAATGGAATATTATACAGCCATAAAAAGGAGTGAAATACTCATAGACATACTACAACATGGATTAATCATGAAAACATAATGCTAAGTGAAAGAAGCTAGACACAAAAGACTACATATTCATTATTTGACTTACATGAAAAACAGAGTCGGCAAATCCATAAGAAAGAATGCAGATTAGTGATTTCCAGAGGATGGGGGCAGGGGAGAATGAGAAGTGAGTAACCAACTGACACAGGTTCCCTTCTAGAAGATGAAAATGTTCTGAAACTAGATAGTGGTGACAGTTAATATTATGAATACACTAAATGCCAGTAAATTGTAAACTTTTAAATGGTTAAGGGCACCTGGGTGGTTCAGTCAGTTAAGCGTCCAACTCTTAGTTTTGGCTCAGGTCATGATCTCATGGTTTGTGAATTCAAGCCCCAAGTCAGGCTCCGTGCTGACAGCATGAAGCCTATTTAGGATTCTCTCTCCTACTTTCTCTCTGCTCCCCATCCCCACATCACATGCTTTCTCTCTCAAAACAAATAAACTTTAAAAATAAATAAACAAATAAATAAAAGGTTAAAATGTTGGGTTTTATGTTTTATGAATTTTATGAATTTATTAGAATAAATGAATTCAGTAATGTTGTAAGATACAAAACCATTACACAAAAATCTGTTGTATTTCTATACACTAATAACAGACTATCAGAAATGAGAAATTTGAAAAACAATCCATTTAGAATTGCATCAAAAAGAATAAAATACCTAGAAATAAATTTAAGTAAGGAAGTGAAAGACTTGTGTAGTGAAAACTATGAGACATTAATGTAAGAAATTGAAGATACAAAAAATGGAAAAATAATTTTTGATCATGGATTATAATAATAAATACTTTTTAAATGTCCATACTACCCAAAGCAATCCACAGACTCAACGCAATCCTTATCAACATTCCAATGGTATTTTTCACAGAAATAGAAAAAACAATCTTAAAATTTGTATGGAGCCACAAAAGGCCCCAAATTCCCAAAGCAATCTTGGGAAAAATGAACAAAGCTAGAGATGTCACACTCCCTGGTTTCAAACTCTATTACAGAGCTATAATAATTAAAACAGTATAATTACTGGCATAAAAGCAGACAGATTAATCAACAGAATAGTGAGCCCAGAAATAAACACATGCATATTTGGTCAATACAATTACAAGAAAGGATCCAAGAATATATAATGGAGAAAGGGCAGATCAATAAACAGTGCTGGGAAAACTAGACAGTCACATGCAAAAGAATGAAACTGGACTTGCATATACCATACACAAAAATTAACTCAAATGGGTTAAAGATATGAATGTAACACCTAAAATTATAAAAGTTCTAGAAGAAAACATAGATGGTAAGCTTCTTTTTTTTAATGTTTTTTAAAGTTTATTTATTTATTTTGAGAGAGACAGTGAGTACATGAACAGGGGAGGGGCAGAGAGAGAGAAAGAGAGAGAGGTAATCCCAAGCAGGTTCTGCAGGGACAGCACAAAGCCCAACAGGGTGCTCAAACTCACAAAACTGTGAGATGATAACCTGAACTGAAATCAAGATTTGGATGCTTAACCAACTGAGCCACCCAGGTACCCCAGGTGGTAAGCTTCTTAACATAAATTTTGGCAATGATTTTTTGAATCCGACACCAAAAATAAAAACAAAAGCAAAAATTAGCAAGTAGGACTATATCAAACTAAAAAGCTTCTGCACAACATAGGAAAATAATCAACAAGACAAAAAGGTAACCTACTGGATGGGAAAAGATATTTGCAAATCATATATCTTGTAAGGGGTTAATATTCAAAATATATAAAGAACGGTAACAACCCAATAGTGAAAACAAATAATTCTATTTAAAAATGGGGAGAAGATCTGAATAGACATTTTTCCAAAGACATACAAATGGCCAACAAGCACATGAAAAGATGCTCAACATCATTAATCTTCCAGAAAATGAAAATCAAAACCACAATGAGATATCACCTCACACCTGTCAGAATGGCTAGTATCAAAAAGATAAGAAATAACAAGTTTTGGTGAAGATATGGAGAAAAGAGAAAACTTGCGCACTCTTAGCGGGACTGAAAATTGATACAGCCACTATGGAAAACAGTTTGGAGGTTTCTCACAAAATTAAAAATATAATTATCAGGGTACTTGGGTGGCTCAGTTGATTAAGCATCTTACTTTTGATTTCAACTCAGGTCATGATCTCACAGTTTGTGGATTCAAGCCCTGCATTGGGCTCTGCACTGACAGCACAGAGCCTGCTTGGGATTCTCTCCCTCTCCCTCTCTCTCTGCCCTTCCCCTGTTCATGCTCTCTGTCTCTCAAAATAAATAAGTAAACATTAAAAAAATAGAATTATCATACGATCCAGCAATTCCACTTCCAGGTATTTACAGGAATATATATGAAAAATGAAAACACCAATTTGAAAAGATAATAGGCATCCCTATGGCCCACTGCAGCACTCTTTCCAACAGAAAAGATATGGAAACAATCTAAGTGTCCAATGATAGATGAATGGATAATAAAATTGTGGTATATATACCATGGAATATTATTCAGCCTTAACAAGGAATGAATCTTTTTCATTTGCAACAATATGGATGAACCTCAAGACTTGAGGATTTTATGCTAAGTGAAATAAGTTAGAGAAAACCAAATACTGCATAATCTTTTATTTGCCATCTTTAAAAAACAAAAAAAAACAAGATCATAGATACAAAAAAACATATTAGTAGTTGCCAGAGGCATAGAGAGGGTAAGAGAAAAGGGCGAAGAGGGTCATAAGTAAAAAAAAAAAAAAAAAAAAAAAAAAAGTTTTTAATTAAAAAATAATTTAAACAAAATTTTTTTAACATAATAAAATTCAGCCTCCATAGTCTCCAGTATTTTTTACAATGTCCAGGATACAATACAAAATCACTTAACATATCAAAAAATAGAATAAACATTATTTATACTCAAACAGAAGGACAGGAAAGTGTGACCTCAGGATACTCTGGACATTAAAATTAGCAGACAATGATTTTTCTTAAGTTTATTTCTTTATTTGAGAGAGAGGGAGAGAACACCAGCAGGAAAACTTCTGCTCCGTGAAAGCCGCTGGTAAAAGAGTGAAAAGAGAAGTCCAAGACTTAGAGAAAATACCAACAAAATATATATTGGAAGGAAGACTCTTATCTAACACATACCAAGAATTCTTAAAACTGAACAATAAAAAAAATAATAATAAAAATAGGGAGATTCATGAGATTCTTTGATGGACTATACCCCACTTCCAGTGCCACCATTCTGTCACTGAAATTGTTCTCAAGAAACTGAATGACCCGTTGGAAAAAGCTAGGGCTGTTAACATGGGTGTTGCTGTGGGCTTGTCATATATGGGCTGTTTATTACATTAAGGTATATCCCCTTTATACCCAGTTTGAGTTTTTACCATGAAAGGATACTGAATTCTATCAAATGCTTTTCCTACATCTATGGAGATACTTATATGACTTTTATCCTTCATTCTGTTAATGTGTATCGCACTTGATTTATGGATGTTGAACTATCCTTGCATCTCAGGGATAAATCCTTCATGATGATGGGATATAATCCTTTTAATGTGCTGTTGAATTCAGTTTGCTAGTATTTTGTGGATGCTGCCCCAT
The DNA here is from genome assembly GCF_028749965.1 of Puma concolor. Lineage (NCBI taxonomy): Eukaryota > Metazoa > Chordata > Mammalia > Carnivora > Felidae > Puma > Puma concolor. Next base: position 73,398,855 of record NC_141675.1, on the reverse strand, counting down.
AATGATGTTTTCTCAATCTTAATATTCAGGGTCCTCCAACACAATGGATGGTCCTCACACAGAGCTCCCAGTCAATCTTCATTTTCCTTCATTTCCAAACCAAGAATAGGCATATAAAAATCATCATATATTTAAGCAAAATCTACAGCATGGAAGGAAAAAATCATGGGAAGCAGAGAAAGAAACTGTCCTTTTAGGAAAAAGCAAGAATTAAGAGGAACAAAAAAAGCCATTTTAAAAGTATGCCCTGATTGAAGTAGTCTTTGGAGAGCCAAATATTTCAAACTTATCTCTTGTTTGATACACTGGGATTGTGAAACTTTGGAACAATAAACCAAGATTTGGAGTGGATAAAAGCTACGCTCTTCTTGCATTCTGATCAAAAGTTTATGGCCGGTAGACCCTTAGGAACACTGTCATATATCCTCAGAGATACAAGTACTCTAAAGATTGCTGTTATGTTCAAATCGAAACTAAGATATTAAAGGGGCACCTGGCTGGCTCAGTCAGTGCAGCATGTGTCTCTGGATCTGAGGGTCATGAATTCAAGCCCCACATTGGGCAGAGAGACTACAAAAACAAAACAAAAAACCCACTAAAATATTAAAAAATTTTGATGAGGGGAGGCTTGGTGGCTCAGTCAGTTAAGCATCCGACTTCAGCTCAGATCACAATCTCACTGCTCTTGGGTTCAAGCCCTGCGTCGGGCTCTGGGCTGACAGCTAGGAGCCTGGAGCCTGCTTCATATTCTGTGTCCATTTCTCTGCCCCTTCCCTGCTTGCGCTGTCTCTCTTTATATATATCCCTGTCTCTCTGTCTCAAATATAAAATAAAACATAACAAAAATTTTTCTCATTAAAAAATTTAGATGAAGTGTTTGATTGTTATAAAAGAAAAATTAACAGAGGAACCTGGGTGGCTCAGTCAGTTAAGCATCCAACTCTTGATTTCAGCTCATGTCATGATCTCATAGTTAGTGGGTTCAAGCCCTGCATCAGGCTCTGTGCTCTCAGGAGATTCTTTCTTCCCTCTCTTCCTCTCTCTGCCCCTGCTCCACTCACACACATGTGTGCGTGCTCTCTCTCTCTCTCTCAAAATAAATAAATGTTTTTGAAAAAACAAAAATTAACTCTTTAAAAAAGAGTCAATTAACAATTGACTCAAAATGAAGTAAACAAACTGAATGGAATAAATTGAAGTGGCAAAGTTCTACATCCCAGTTTTTACCAATGCATGAGAGGAAGAGAGAAGAAAAAAAGAAACCAGGCCCAAAGAGCTTTACTTGTTAATCAACAAGTAACAATTATTAAGTTATTTAAATTTTACAGCCTTCATAAAAAGATAGAAAACTTCCAGGGCACCTGAGTGGCTCAGTTGGTGGAGCGTCCGACTTTAGCTCAGGTCACGATCTCGCGGTTTGTGAGTTCGAGCCCAGCACCCTGTGCTGACAGCTCAGAGCCTGGAGCCTGCTTTGGATTCTGTGTCTTAGTCTCTCTCTGCCCCTCCCCCACTTGTGCTCTGTCTCTCTCTGTCTGTCAAAAATAATAAATGTAAAAAAAAAGAAAAGGAAAAAAAAATTCCCAAGCAAAAATAATATATTAGCAAGTTTGAATTCAAAATTTGATTAAGAAGATAATATGTCATGATTAAGTAAATATTACCCACAGATGTCAGCAAAACTGGCAGGATAAGAAACTCTGAAAGTTCAATCCTCCATAAAATCAATGAAAAACTTGCAAAAATTGTCAGAATTTATTTAGTCAAGAAAAACTATTAGATATTGGTTAGAAGAGTGAGCTTTGTGGCATTTTAACTTACCCTACTCCCATCTCCTGCTTCCTAGCTATTCAGCAGCTTTGAAAAAACAACAATCCACATTTAGGTACTGGAGAGAGCAAAACAGACCTAGAGCTCTTTCAGAGGCTCAGTTCCAAAAAGGAGTCAGTATTTGATCTGTCTTGTTCCTATAAGGCCCTACTCAAAAGATCTGTCGTTATCAATAAGCAAGAAGGAAATGCCTCATCATATACAAGGGATTTGCAATAACATTAATTGCTAATTCCCCATCAGAAACCATGGAGGCCAGAAGGAAGTGGGAAGACATATTCAAAGTGCTAAAAAATTTAAACTATCAACCAAGAATTCTATATCCAGCAAAATTAACCCTCAAAAATGAAGGAGAAATTAAGACATTCCCAGATAATAAAAAAAGTAAGATAGTTCTTCTCTAGCAGATCTGCCCTACAATTAATACCAAAGGAACTTTTTCAGACTGAAATAAAAGGATACTAGACAGTGATAAAATAAAGAGCACCAATAAATGTAACTACATAGGTAAATATAAAAAATGGTATAAATGTGTTTTTTGTTTTTAATTTATTTTCCATCAAATATAAATGACAGCTGCATAATTCAATAATTATAAATCTACTTTGGCAGGCAAATAAAATTATAAAGATGTAATTTGTGACATAACAGCATATGAGCGTGGGTGGAATGGATCTATAGAGGAGCAAAGTTTTGTATACTGCCGAAATTAAGTTGGTGTTAATTGAAACCAGATTGTTATAAATTAAGAGGTTAATGGTAATCCCTAAAGCAATCTAAGATACATAGCAAAAGAACTGACAACTGATATTTTCTATAGTAGAAAATATCTGCTCTTTCCTTGCAGCCACCCAGGTGCGTGGAGGCAGAGGCTCAGGTGCAGTCAAGATTCAGCTCCACATGGGTGCCTGGGTGGCTCAGTCAGTTAAGGGTCCAAATTCAGCTCAGGTTGTGATCTCACAGTTTGTGAGTTTGAGCCTCACATTGGGCTCCATGCTGACAGCTCAGAGCGTGGAGCCTGCTTTGGATTCTGTGTCTCCCTCTCTCTGCCCCTCCCCTGCTCATGCTCTGTCTCTCTCTCTCTCTCAAAAATAAGCATTAAAAAAAAAAGTTGTTGGGGCGCCTGGGTGGCGCAGTCGGTTAAGCGTCCGACTTCAGCCAGGTCACGATCTCGTGGTCCGTGAGTTCGAGCCCCGCGTCGGGCTCTGGGCTGATGGCTCAGAGCCTGGAGCCTGTTTCCGATTCTGTGTCTCCCTCTCTCTCTGCTCCTCCCCCGTTCATGCTCTGTCTCTCTCTGTCCCAAAAATAAATAAACATTGAAAAAAAAAAAAAGTTGTTTTTTTTTAAAGATTCAGCTCCACCCATAATCTGCCACCATGGCTGAGGAAGGCATTGCTGTTGGAGGTGTAAATACTGAGTTGCTGAAGACCACTCTCATCCATGATGAGAGTACATGGCCTAGTACATGGAATTCGCAAAGCTGCCAAAAGCTTAATAAGCGCCAAGCCCATCTTTGTGTGCTTGCATCCAACTGTGATGAGCCTATGTATGCCGAGTTGGTGGAGGCCCTTTGTGCTGAACACCAAATCAACCTGATTAAGGCTGATGACAACAAGAAGGTAGGGGAATGGGTAGGCCTCAGTAAAATTGACAAAGAAGGAAAACCCTGTAAAGCAGTTGTGTGGTGGCTAAGGACTATGGTAAAGAGTTCAGGCCAAGGATGTCATTGAAGAATACTTTAAATGCAAGAAATGAACAAATAGAAAACTTGGTTCTTATTCCAAGAAAAGAAGGAAAGAAAGAAAGAAAGAAAGAAAGAAAGAAAGAAAGAAAGAAAGAAAGAGAGAGAGAAAGAAAAGAAACGAAAAGAAAAAGAGAGAAAGAAAAGATCTATTTAACATAAAAGAAAGGAGTAATGGAGAACTGGAGGATCAAAAAAAAAAGACATAAGATATGTTAAAAACAGCAAAATGTGTAATTCCTACCTTATTAGTAATTGTATTAAATGTAAACAGATTAAACTCTCCAATTAAAAGGGAGACATTAATGAACAAAGAAACATGATGAAGCTATATGCTTTATACAATAGACACACTTCAAATTCGAAAACACAAATAGGTTAAAAGAAAATGGAAAAAGATATACCACGTGAAAAGAAATGAAAAGAGCTAGAGTAGTGATATTAACATCAGACAAAACAGAATTTAAGACAAAAATTGTTACTAGAGGGGCACCTGGGTGGCTCAGTTGGTTAAGCATCCTACTCAGCTTCAGCTCAGGTCATGATCTTACAGTTCATGGCTTCAAGCCCCACATTGGGCTCTGGACTGACTCTGTGCCTGCCTCTCTTTCTGCCCCTCCCCCATTCACATGCACATGCTCTCTCTCTCAAAAATAAAAAATTGTAATAATTTTGTATTATTATAATTTTTGTATATAATAATTTATTATTGTAAATAATAAAAAAATTCAAAAAATTGTAGTAGAGATAAAGAATGACATTTTATAATGATAAAAAGTGTGAACCAAGAAGATATAACATTTATAAACATATATGCATCTAACAGAGCTTCAAAATGCGGGAATAAAAAACTGACAGAATTAAAGAAAGAAATAGTTAATTCAACAGCACTAATTGGAAATTTCAATAGCCTCATTTTCAATTATGGACAGAACAGCTAGACAGAAGATCAGTAAGGAAATAGAAGCTTTAAACAACACTATAAACCAACTACACCTAACAGACATCTACAGAATGCTCTGTAACAGAAAAATACATATGCCACTCAAGTGCACATAGAATATTCTCTAAAACAGATGATATTTTAGGACATAAAACAATTCTTATTAATTTGGGAACTGAAATCATGCAAAGTGTATTCTCTGATGACAATGGAGTGAAACTAGAAATCAATAACAGAAGGAAATTGGGGAAATTAAACAACACATTCCAAAATAACCAATGGGTCAAAAGAAATCAGAAAGGAAATTAGAAAATACTGTGAGATTAATGAAAACAAAAATACAACTTCTAACAATGTGGAACTGAGTCAAAGCATGGCTCAGATGAAACTTTATAGCTGTAAATGCCTACTAATAGAAAGAAGCTAGGGGCATCTGGGTGGCTCCAGTTGAGCATCTGACTCTTGGTTCCTGCTCAGGTCATGGGTCCTGGAATTGAGCTCTGTGTTGAGCTCTGCACTGAGCCTGGAGCCTGCTTAAGATTCTCTATCCCTCCCTCAGGCCCCTCTTCCCTGCTTGTATGGTCTCGGAGGAGGAGGAGGAGGAGGAGGAGGAGGAGGAGAAGAAAATATTTTTTTAAATAAAATAATTAAAAATTTAAAAAGAAGTTTAATTCTGCATATCTCTACACCCTTCCCTTCAGTGACTACACTCGATAATTTAAAAATAGCATTTATAACATTTAAAAGCCTTCTCTAATACATGGCCCATTTCCTGGCTACTGTATTTCTGTGTAAACAGTAATATTTTCATTACTCACATATAAGACTGGAAACTCTGTCCCCTTCCTACCTTTGTCCCACCTGATCTTCACCAGAAGGGCGGAACAGGATTCTCTCTCTCATCCTACCCCATGCTCACACCAAATGAAAAGAAGATGATTTACCATAACAATAAATTAACTGCAACAGGAAAGGTTTGTTTGTTTGACAGGTCTCCAGTGTGGAGATGGTGAAGATCCAGGGCAAGACAGAGCCTGGTAGGGGGAGGGGTAAATGGAAAGAAGACAGGAGAACAAGAGGGAAACAGACTTCCTAGTGCCCCAGGTAGTGAATTCTCAACTGTCTGAAAGGTGACCTGAGGAAAGAAGTTCACAGAAATCATTCAACTCCAAATTTATCCTTGATTCTGTCTAATGAATGCTGTCTGGTATTTGAGACTGAGCCCATATGTCTTTCTAACTATGGCAGTTAATTTATTACAAACTATATTTCAGTGTATGGAGAATGAGTGATTCTGTTCTTAATTCCATTTTTCTTTTCATTTGCTTAACAGTCACTAAGCCCCTCCCCTACAAGCTAATCCTACTCTGCTGACAGATTCCTTTCAGTGATATCATTGCTTCACTATTCTTTTTTTCCTTTTATAAAACCCTTCAACTTTGAATGATCTAAGCATCTCAACTAAAGGATATGTCAAAAATAAAGAAATGCAAGCATAAATGAATTGTGTCATTAAAACAATAGAATTTGGGGAGCACCTGGCCGGCTCAGTGAGTGAAGCAAGTGACTCCCAACCTCAAGGTTGTGAGTTCAAGCCCCACATTGGGTGTAGAGATTACTTAAAAATAAAATCTTTAGGGGCATCTGGATGGCTCAGTCAGTTGAGCATCTAACTCTTGATTTTGGCTCAAGCCATGATCCCAGGGTCATGAGATCAACCCCCTCATCAGGCTCTGTGCTGAGCATGGAGCCTGCTTAAGATTCTCTCTCTCTCTCTCTCTCTCTCTCTCTCTCTCTCTCTCTCTCTCAGCACCCCCCCCCCCCCGGGCTTGTACTCTCTCTGTCTAAAATAAAATCTTAAAAAATAGAACTTTTTATAATTTATATAGAATCACTATTTTTAACAATATCCTTGTTCTAAGGATATTGATCTCACCTCTAGGCTAATGGCTGCCAAATTTGATTTTTCCATACCAAATTCTAACTCATACTCCATAATTCAGTTGCCTATTGAACTTTCATTAGATGTCTCATTGTCACAGCACCAAAATACTTAAATGGCACTTGATTCCCACAGAGTTCCCAGTAAGAAATCCTCTCATGGTCCTTCTGTATCTCACTTGTTCCTGGGAATTAGGACAGCTTTGCTGGTGCCCTCATTTCAATAAGCCCATCATTAAGGCAACAACTTCAGCTTCTGCCTAAAGTTTCTCTCTCCACAAGGCTCAGGCTCAATCTAAAGTACCAAGGTCTCCTCCTCCCCATTTCCAGTCACATCTGATGAGGGAGCATAAAGCAAGCTGAGGACAAAACACAAGCTAGCAACCTCCCACCCCCAGGTGGGATTTTTGTGACATTCCCCAGGCACTCCTGGTAGCCCAAGAACAAAGGAAAGGACAGAAAACAAGTGGTTAAACTGACAGAGTCTCCATCAGTTTACAAATATCTTATCAACAGCCTTACCTCCAGGAACTCCCTACTATCTTAATGAGAATGCTTTGCTAGAGGTAAAACAACCCTAGCTTGACAATAGCTAGGCCTCCAGTAATCTGTGAGTCTTCTTTAGCATATGGAAATCCCTTTAAGAAACTTCCTCTTAAAAATGAAAGACTGGGACTTCATCAAGATAAAAAGCTTCAGCACAGGGAAGGAAACAATCAGCAAAACTAAAAGGCACCAAAAGAATGGGAAAAGATATTTGCAAATGATATATCAGATAGATAAAGGGTTAGTATCCAATATCTATAAAGAACTTCTCAAACTCAATACCTAACAACAAAAACAACAACAAAAATCCAGTGAAGAAATGGGCAAAAGTCATGACTTTTCCAAGAAAGAAATCCAGATGGTTAACAGACACATGAAAAAAATGCACAACATCACTCATCATCAGGAAATACAAATCACAACCACCATGAGATACCACCTCACTACCCTATGACCCAACAATTGCACTACTAGGTATTTATCCAAAGGATACATAAATGCTGATTTGAAGGGACACATGCAACCCAATGTTTATAGGAGCACTATTGACAATAGCCAAAGTATGGAAATAGCCCAAATGTCCATCAACTGATGAATGGATAAAAAAGATGTGGTATATACAATGGAAAATTACTCAGCACTGAAAAAGAATGAAATCTTGCCATTTGCAACAATGTCGATGAAACTAGAGTGTATTATGGTAAGCAAAATAAATCAGTCAAAAAATGACAAATATCATATGACTTCACTCATAAGATACAAAACAGATGAAAATAAGGGAAGGGAAGCAAAAATAATATAAAAACAGAGAGGGAGGCAAACCATAAGTGACTCCTAAATATAGAGAACAAACTGAGGGCTGCTGGTGGGGTGTTAAGCAGGGGGAAGGGCTAAAGGGTGAGGGGCATTAAGGAGGACACTAGTTGGGATGAGCACTGGGTGTTACATGTAAGTGATGAATTACTAAGTTCTATTCTTGAAAAAAATATATTTTTTTCTTAAAAAAAAAAAAAAAAAAGAAACTTCTCTTGACTTACTTCCCCCAACTCCACAGTATATAAGCAGTCACTCTTCACAACCATCCAGTGCAGATCTTACTGCCCATGGGTCCTGTCCCATGCTTTAATAAAATCACCTTTTTGCACCAAAGATATCTCAATAATTCTTTCTTGGACATTGGCTCTGGACCCCCAACACTCCAAAACCCCGTCAACATCCAACCACAATCCTTATGCAATTAAACCCTGTGACAGTTTATCTCACAGGCCTACATATAAATCTGTTTTAGACTTATAGTAATATCACTGTAAACTAGTCTGTTCTCTCTTTTCTCTCTACTCCCTCCTCTCTCTCTTTCTCTTTTCCTCTTCTTTCCTCCCTCTTTATCAACTAAATTCAAAATGTCACATCAGCTTGTCCATTCCATTTATAATCTATGTTATAAGAGCTCCCAAGGAAAATTAGATACATGAGACTATATGAAAACTATATGAAGAGATCTCTTCAACTATGTTCCTCTTCATTGGAAGTAAATGGAATAACCATGATTTGTGCTTTCAAGCAAGGTATGCAAGATTTTCTATGTCCATTCCCAGCAGATGAACAATATTTTTGCAACAAAGGAAAAAAATGCAATTTCTTCATATTCTTTAAGATCCTTTATTTATTTATAGTCAGAACTTGCTAGTTTTTTTATATTGCTATAAAGAACAAGGAGACTTTGGATTTCAGTGATGGTGGCCAAAGTAATTCAGATCATCCTCTGAAAAAAGGCAAACTGGAAAGAATAGATAACATACATAAAACATTGACTTGGATAAGTCAGGACAGCTAACAAGATTAAAGAATAATTTATCTGAAATATTAGAGAAGTCAGAGATTCAGAGAGTTTAGCCAAACATTGGCCTCTTTTGCCTTGACTGGTGGCATTTGCCAATTTTGGGTGAGGTGACTGAGATACTATAGAGCGTTTTTTGACAGGTTTATGCAGCAAGGATGACAAAATTGATTCCAGGCTTCCCAATGATAAGAGCTCCAGTAAACCATCCATCTTTGTATTAGCACTCCCAAAGAGCATTCTCTGTTGAGTTGAGAGAACCAGAATGAAACCCAGCTTCAAGTTAGTTATCTGAGTGGTTTAGAAAATATTAGTTGGATTAAAGTAATTACATAAGTAGGTGTTTGTAGACATTTGGAAAAGGGAGAAAAAAAATCCCTTATGGAAAATATAACATTTCTCAAGTTCCAACTAATTTCTACAAACAATTTTTAAATGAAATATCTGGCAGAAAATGAAGTATAAGCAAATACAAGAGAAGTCAGGACAACAAATAAGAATAAGTATAAACAACAAACAGCTCTAGATTTGATCATACATGAACTTAAAATAGCTATGCTTTTTTTTTTCATTGAAGAGATTAAAATTTTTGTCAGTGAGCTAAAACTATACCCAGTGACCAGAAAGTTTATAAAGAGTCAAACAGAAATTCTAAAATTGAAAAGGAACCAAAATTAGGAACCCAACTGCTGTGTTTAGCAGCATATTAAACTTAGCGAATGAGGGAATCTATAAACTGAAAGATCAGGAAAAAAAAAAAAAACCTTTAATAAGGAAGCACAGAAATAGAAAAGGATGCACAAAACAGAATTCAGAGTTTGGTGGTTTTAAGAAATATCCATAATATATCTTATATATTCCATATATCCACAATATATCTTAAGATATATCCACAATATATATTTGACATTCGTCCTCTCAAAAGTTAGAGTTTAATTCCTCTCCTCTAGACTGTGGGCTGGACTTAATAATTTACTTCTAACAAATAGAATATGGTGGAAGTAACAGTGTAGAACTTCCAAAATTAGGTCATAGAAGGCATTACAATCTCTTCCTTGCATTCTCTCTCATTTCACTTAATCTGGGGATAGCCAGATACCCTATCATGAGACATGCAACAGCCTTATGAAATATACTATCCACGTGGTGAGGAAATGTGGCCTCCTTTCAAGAGCCATGTGAGCAAGCCATTTTGAAAGAGTTCCCTTAAGCCACATAAAAACCTTTAGATGAGTATGGCTCTAACCAACATCTCAACTGCAACCTCATGAGAGAGCCTGAGCCAGAATGATGATTGCTCTATAATTCTGGATCTAAAGAAACTGCATTATAACTAATGTTTGTTGCTTTAAGCTATAAATTTTGGGGTGGTTTGTTATTCAGTCATGGATAACAAATTCACAGAATAAAAGAAAACAGATGCAGTAAGAATTTTTTACACGTTATCTAACTGAGGTTTCAGTAAAAGAGAAAACTGAAAACAGGGTAAAAATAATACCTGAGGAAATATGACTGACAATTTTTCAAACCGAAAACAAAAATCCATAGGTTCGTGAAGAAAAACTATTCCCAAGAAATGTAAATTAAAAAAAATCCACATCTGGGGCACCTGGGTGGCTCAGTCGGTTGAGCGTCCAACTTCGGCTCAGGTCATGATCTTGCAGTCTGTGAGTTCGAGCCCCGCATCGGGCTCTGTGCTGACAGTTCAGAGCTTAGAGCCTAATTCTGATTCTGTGTCTCCCTCTTTCTCTGCCCCTCCCCCACTCATGCTCTGTCTCTGTCTCAGAAATAAATAAACATTAAAAAAAAACCCACATGTAGGTATATTATAATTAAATTGCTGAGGGAAAAAAAGATAAAGATAAAAACTTAAAAGCACACCCCTCCAAAAAATGATAGAGGTACAAAACTATACTGAGAGACCTTTCTTCTCACCAGAATACAATGGGAACCACAGCTAATGAAATGGCCTATTTAAAGTTATAAAAGAAATTAGCTATTAATCTACAGCTATATAGAGAATATACCCTTTAATAAACAAAACAAAGATATTTCTGAGTAAACAAAAATTGTAGGTCACCAACAGGCCTGCAATAAAGAACTACTGGAAGTATTTCTTCAGGTGGAGGAAATATGATCACAGACAGAGGCATGGAAATGAAGAAAAGAAAAACAAAAAGAATAAAGAACAACAGAGATGATAACTATAAGGGTAAATCTTAGTGAATACTGACTGTATAAAATAAAAATAAGGTTTTCAGCATTTAAAATGCATGTATAATTAAAATATATGAAAATAACACAGAAGGCAGAAAGGGGACAAAGTCTTTTAAGAAATCACAGAAGTATTAATGTATATTAGATTCTAGTAAGTCGAAAAGCCATGTTATACTATTAAGAGTAGCCACCACAATAACAGTAAAAGAGTGTGTAACTAACAAGTAATGGAAGAGCAGAAACAGAATTCAAAAAACAAAACACTTGACTAATCCAAAAGAGGATAAGAAAGAAACACTGCAGTTAAATTCTCTGCTCAGGGTCTCACATGGCTGAAACCAAGTTGTCAACTCAGGCTGCAATCTCACCTGAGGCTTAGAGGCCTCTTCCCAACTCAGTGCAGTTATTGACAGAATTCAGTTCTTGCAGGTGTAAACTAAGGACTCATTTTCTTATTGGCTGTCAGCTCCTAGAAGTTGTTCTCAGCTCCCAGAAGCCACCTTCAGGTCCTAGCCACAGGCCTTTTGAAACATGACGGCTTACTTCTTCAAAGCAAGTGGGAGAATCTCCTTCCAGTCTGCTATGACAGTTTCTTACATAAAGTAATATAACCACAGGAATGACTATCAAATCACCTTTGCCATATTATGTAATCTAATCAAGAGCAATGAGCCCACCATGTCCACAGGTCCAGCCCACACCCACAGGGATAAATCATGCTATGGATGAACACCAGTGCCTCGGAATCTTGGGAACTATCTTAGAATTTGACTTAGCACAGTGTGGACTGTGGGGAGGGAGAGAATACAAAGGAATGGGAAAACCTTGAATGGGTAGAGAGTAACTGGAAAAGGGAATAAAACGGATTGAGGAGTGATGGCAAGGGGAAAAAGAGCTGAGCAAACAGCATTGAGGGGAACTGGGAGCGCTTAGAGCTTTGTCTGTCAATAGATTTTGTGTGAGGCAGACAGTAAGAAAGAGACAACAAGGACACAAGACCTTAAAGAAATTCTTCTATTACGTCTTAGTCCCTCTTAAAATATTTTCTTCAGAGACCGCCGAAAATATCTTAATTTCTTTCAACAAATTGTATGTGCAATTATTTTTGTTTGTTTTTATGTTCTGCTTCACTGTTGTTCCTATCAGTGCAAATATGTGCTCAGAATGAACTTCAACATGAGCCAACATTGTTTTGATTATACTGGAAAGATCAGGCTTAGGACGCAAACAGACCTTAAATAAAATCTCTAGTCCTTCACGTACTGGCTAAGTTATGTTTTTAAACCAAGAGCCACTTATTAAGCACTATGTGCCTATGCTAACTGATGTTGCTTACTTTAGCTGATGATCAAGATATTGCCTCTAGTGGACTGTTTTATCTCCTATAACCTGGTTAAGTGACAGCTGTGATCACCAGCTTATCCAGAGTGACAATGAAATAACTAAATGTTGTTAATTGCTTCATTAACTTCCTTATGGATAAATTGCTTACAGATAAATTCCCTAATGTCCTTATGGTTACATGCATTAAAAAGGGTATCTATAACTGTCTCAAGTACATAATAAATGTCAGCTTCTACTATGATAGTTTTTATTATTTCTTGCATCCTGGTAAACCAAATAGCATATATTATTATTAAGTCATGATCTGAAAAACAGAAGAGTGAAATTAAAACATGTCAGGAGGAAAGATCATACTAAGATCATGCTTCCCAGCCTAGACTGCAAAAGCACCACAGAGGCTGAGGTTTTCATCTGTCTCACCATAGATTTTTTCTCAGAGCTCTGCTCCGAGTGTTCAGTGAGTACAGTAAGTGCTCAATGAGTACAATATTTAATGAATGAAAACAATATTCAATGTCTGAATACCAATTGTATTTGTGGTACACAATGGCCTTATTGAGGGATCCAGGTTCGGATCCAGGTTCAAAGTAGAGGTAGAAGACTTACCTGTCAGAAAGTGAAGGGCTTGGTAGGGCTTAGGAGAGTGGAAAATAAATTATGTTCTTGATAGAAGATACTGTAAGTAATAAGTTCATTCATTTTACAAATATCCTTTGAGCACTTTCTATATGATAATAGATATGATAATAGATCTTGTAAGGAGTAAAGTATATGAGACATGATTTCAACTCACAAGAATCTTCAGTTCAATAGAGAAAATACTTGTATACCAATAATTTCTATACAAGGCTAGATGAGGTAAGCGGCATGTGTAAAACAAAATTGTACAGTTTAGAGAAAAGAGATCACTTTAGACCATGGACTAGCTCAGTGCCATGAGCCAAATTCATCCTGTGGGTTGTTTTTGTCAAGGTCCACAAGCTAAAAAGGTAGTTTTCACATTTTGATAGAAGAATAAATAGATTACATATGGCCTGGACAGCCTAAATTTTACTATCTGTTACTTTCAATAAGGTTTATGGACACCTGTTCACAATGAACAAAGAAGAATAAACAAAAGAAAGCTTCACCACAGGCACACTGGATCTGGGCCTTTAACTAATGGACAGAGATATGGGATGGGGAAAGGGCACTTGGAACAGAGAGAATCGCTTGAATAAAAACCCAGGGGCAGTGGACTTGAGTGCACATCTGGAGAATAATGGTGACAAATCCTATTTGGCAGGACTATGAGGTTTATGAAGGGAGAAGTGGAAGAGTCTGGAATGATTGTGTGGTGGGTGGGCTAAAGAAGTTGACTATGCAGTCACCAAGGACATCACAGTTGCCAGGAAGAATTTCATGGGGTTTTTGCAATGGCCTCTCTTCAAGGACTCTAGAAGATGATTTGTTTCACAGTAGAGCACTATAGCAATGAGATGCTTATGACAATTAGCCAGGAATGAATCCCATGCTTCATTCTGGCCACCAAATATCTTACGAATGCAACACATATCCCCTTAACTTCAGCCTACGTCAAACTGAAACTCCCAAACGGGTGCCTAAAGACACCTTGTTTTATTACATCTCATCTCCTCCACCATCTACCTCCCTGAAAATGTGATTTAAAATGGGACTTCAGACAGACCCTCCAGTGTAGCTTTTGTTTCACATGACACTATGTTATTAATTCATGACACTATATTATTAATAATATTCACCAACAAGTCGCAGACCCACTATTTCACCCTCATTTAGTGGCAATCTCCTGCAATCAAATAATTGTGCTTGTCTGTCTGGCCCGGGCACAAGATGCACTTACACAGACTGTTCTGCTGGTCAGTTCCATTTGCTGACAGCTCAGCAGGGAGGGCTCAATTTACTCAATGCATAAAGCTACTACATACACGTGGAACCCTGGCTGGGGAAGGGGGAAAAAGAACTGAGAAACACAACAGAAAAAGACATGCAAAGATGGAATGAAATGGAGGGTTGATTGGGAAATCTCCGTTTGGAAAAAGGCACCTAGGCTACCCCAATTTCCAAGTCCCCTGAAATTCTGAGTGCCTCAATTTTCCTTCCTCACAGACTGAGAGCAGAGTCTTTATCTACAAATACATGCCCCCTAAGGCTGTCACCCTGGTCAAATACATTTCATTTTTCTGACTGGCCCTCCACTCATGCTCTGGACCAAATAAGGAGAACAGTTCTGGTAATTAAAAAGTAAATCAGGAAGTCAGACTAAGATGCAGTAAGGAAAAAATAAAACAGCTTGAGAAAAGGGAAGCAAAAATCACAGGAGACATAGTTATAAATTATTTTATAATAGCCACAGGGCAGGGCAGGCTCAGCTGACTGGATGCAGATGAGGCTGACTGGAGTAAACAGTGTCTGGACCTTGGGCCCTCCTTTCTGGCTTCATAGCAACCCCTCCACTTCCCCATTACCCTAGGTCTTTGAATGGTTCCTACCTGGGCAGTCTTTGGTCCCACTTGTTCTAAATCTCTTCTTTCTTCCTTTCTTTCTGTACTCCAATTAAAGTATTCCTCTTACTAGTTATAACCCCAAAAGTATCTCTTAAAATACTTCACAGAGGAGCTGTTGATCACAGCTCAGTATTCATATCCAAACAGGGAACAACAAGATGAATTCCCAATGGTAAATTGTCAGGTCATGGCAGGATCAGTGGAGGAAAGGAGGGCAGGAATAGGATAAGTGGAGGTGGAATGAAGAAGGAAAGGAAGAAAATATATACTGAGCACCGTTTAGTTTTACATATAGCATTATGTGAGCAGCTGCCTACATAAGATTCCCTAAGCTAAATGGTTGTTAGTCAGGAACTTAAGACTCCATTAATCCAGATCTGAGATAATTCCTAAAAAACAGTGGTCAGGAAAGACAGGAAAAGGTAATTCTGTGACCCTCTCATCTCATGACCCTAACATTACACACACCTGGAGTGTGGACAATAAGGGTGGGCAGTTACTGAACTGTGTCAGCGCTTTAGAAGTCAGTCAACCACTCCGAGGCCCTGTATAAAGCAAAGCTGTTGGGGAAAAAATGGTCTCTACACTTTCTTCTCGTTCTTAAATTATATAATTTAATTTCATCAAAATTATTAGATTCAGTTAAAATAATTGAATTAAAATATTAATTAACTATATGGTTAAAATATGTAATTCAATGAATTTTGTCAAATTTCCCCCTCTATAAGGTCATTCCTACAGCAGATAAACATACTTTTATTTCTTCCATCTTAAAAAAACAAAAACCCCTCCTTACACTACTTCTCCCTCTGGGAACTGTCCTCTTTCTCCAATTCCTTTCTCAGCAAAATTCTTTGAAAGAGAGGTCTTAAAATCCCTATCTCTATTCTTCTGTCCCCATCACAGCACAGAAGCTCTTCTCATATCACCAGTGATCTCTAGCAGTCAATTCTCAGTTGTTGTTTCATTTGACTATTAGCAGCATTTTACACACTTCTCCACTCAACACTTTCTTCATTTGACTTCCAGGACACCACACTCACCTGGTTTCTGGTCACCCTTTAGAGTCTAACTTTCTGGTTCTTCCTCATCTCCCTGAACTCCGAACACAGAAGATCCACAAAACAGCCCTTATTCCTCTTTCTCTCTCCACTTAGGCAATCAATGATTTCATCTGTTCCTTGGCCTTGAAGACTATCTCTGGGCTGATGACTCCCAGACCTCTCTCTTGACATCAGACTTATACATCCAAAAGCCTATGTGAAAACATTCTTTATATACCTAATTGATATGTAAATTCAAATTCAACATGAAAAAAGTTCCCCAGCTTGTTCTTCCTGAAGTCTTTCTGGTCCCATCCAGTGGCAACTCAACCCTTCCAGCTGCTCAAGCCTACACTTTTGGAGTCACTGTTGACTCCTTTCTTTTTCTCACACACTACATTTCCTCCATCAGCAAAATCTATCAGTTCTTTCTTCAAAACATAAGCAGGAGTCCAGCCCTCCTTTCCATTTCCACTGCTACCATCATCTCCTACTTGAATTATTTCAGTAGCTTCTTAGAACAGTCACCACCCATGTTAGAGACAGACAGAAAGCATAGCCAAATGGAGTAACTGGGGAGAATTTAATAAAGGAACTATTTACAAAGGTATCAACAGGATTAAGAGAAACTCAAAATGATGGCCAAAGTGTCTGCGTCTAATAAGGCCACTGGGGCCTTATTAGTAGTAGTAGTCACTACTACTCTTAGACTTGAAGGAGCAAGGAGTGGGAATAACACACATATGTTCACATGCAAACACACACATGCGACAGAAACTGTATTCTTCAGTGGACAAACTCAGTCAGCCTGTGGCAACCACTAGGTATGAAGATGGAGAAATGAACATCATTAACTGGCTGTCCTCCTACCTTCTCATCTTCTGATCATGGACATAAATGAACCCCAAGCCAGAATACAAGAGAGCTTCCTAACTTCGTGCGTTCCTCTGGGATATAGAGCAGAATGGAAAATGACAGAGAAGGGATCTGTAGGGAAAAACAATATATCTGGCAAAATATCCTCATCTGCAAAACAGAAATAAGTATTATTGCCATGAAGTAAAGTGAAATAATCTACATAAACAATATAGCACAATGTCTAGCACATAGGTTTTAGGGAAAAACAATCTTATTTGCCTGGTATCATATTTCCAAGTGTGGAATTTTATGGAGCTATGCTTTCCATACTTCCTATCATGACCAATTAATGGGCTGTAAACTTCATGGGTTTTCCAAGCATTTTTTTCTAAGAAACAGAAATGACCAGCATACATCTCATGAAGTAAGGATAAATATTGTCTCAAAAACATTCATTTCAATTAAATTCAATTTAAATACACATAAAATTCAAACTCAAAATAATACCTAGGACTCAGAATGTTTTTTCTCCTTCCATTTGGGAGCTACTGAAGCCTTGGCTATCTCACCCCTCACTTATCTCATGACCACTACTTCCTTGAACTGCTCTTTTGTAATCTAGGATTTTGCTAGCAAAACATCTTTGGCTCAGATGAAATTCAAAGAGGTATTGCCCTGGCTTAGGTACCCCAACTGGTAAGCTACACTGGAAGACATATTATTTTAGTATTTAAAGATGGAGTTGTTCAAATTCTTGAACTCTGCGATCCAAAAGGCCTCACAATTTTGCAGAAAGGAAGAAAATTTCAAACGCAGATACTCATTTGAAATCGTTTTTCAAATCCTATATTGCTTGTGTCACTGTTTTACCTTATGAACATGATGGAGAAATTCTAGCTACAGGGAATAAACACCAAACTGTCTTCTTTGAGGTAGAAAAAGATTATAAGCTAATCGATTATGTTACTATTCTTGGACCTGTTTGCCAATTAATATGGTCTTTGACCTCCCATCCTGAAAGTACTTTACTGATTATCTGTGAAACGGCTATGCTCTTGAAACTCTATTTCCAACCATTAAGGAGGAAGGGGAAGATAGTGATGTAGTTTCCTATGAAATCAAAGACACGTGCATAAAATGTTTCCATTCCTCAGGTGTCAAATCTAAGATTCTGTGATTAACAGAAACAGAAAAGAGAAATAAATAAAAGGAGCCAGAAGAGAAAGAAATGAAAGAAAGGAGGAAACGGACAGCAGCAGAGATGAGAGAAGATGGAGAAAAGGATTTCCAGGGCAAAAAGGAGGAAGAGAAACCATTACCTGAAATCTTTATTCCATCAATTCCCTGTCACATCCTCTATGGATTTTACTCTGAGCCAGGGAAGTTCTAGGCTTTTTTGGGAGGGTATGATTCTGGTTTTCTATATCATTGTGAGTTCCCCCCATATGACAAAAGTAGTGATATCACAGAAAAGAAAGATGAACTTGTTGATTTTCATCTTCTTGAAGATACAGAGGATAATACCATCCAAACTATCACTTTCAGCATTAACCAAGATATGATGTTTTTTGGAATGCAAATGCAATGCAAATTGCTTAAAACAGAGCAATTCAAGTCTATATCCTAAATCAGAAAAATCCTTCACTGACAACTATGGTGGACTACTGGCACTTCAATATGCATGACAATATGCATGGATGGATTAAAGGCATCTATCCTAGCTTGATGACCATTTCTTGGTGACTACTGGAATAGATAATAATATTTTTGCTTTCACCATTTTTTCTGAATTTGAGCTAAAGAAAGCCATCAAAGCCCAAGTGCTGTTGCTCAGGTTTGGAACTGAAGCACAGCCAATTACAGAAGATATTGAAGATCCCAAAGCCTACGGTATTGAGAACGCCAGAAGAAAAAGAGAACATGATAAGTTAATGAAAGAAGTGAAAGAAATAAAGGTGGGAGGAAAGAACAACTCAAAGCTTTGAGGAAAAAAATTTGGAAACTCCTAGAAATGAATGAATAATTACCAAAGCGAGGCATCTAAGTGGCTCAGTCATTTGAGCATCTGACTCTTGATTTTGGCCCAGGTCATGATCTTAGGGTCATGGGATTGAGCCCCATGTCAGGCTCTGCACTAAGCATGGAGCCTGCCTAACATTCTTTCTCTCTCTCCTTCTCTCTCGCAAACAAACAAACAAAATTAAAAAAAAAAATTACCAAAGCATACACAATTTAAATGAACAGATTTTGATCTAGATTCCAAAATTCATGCCAAGATTGACAGCTTATAAAATTCAACAAGTGGGAAAGGAATTTGCTTCGGAAGAAGAGAAACATCAACTTGGCTTCATGAAGCTACAGAACAGATTTCATGATTCATTGTAAAGGGATACTATTGGGGAGCCTGGGTGGCTCAGCTGATTAAGCATCCGACCTCAGCTCAGGTTGGGATCTTGCAGTTTGTGGGTTTAAGCCCCACATCGGGCTCTATGCTTACAACTCGAAGTCCGGAGCCTGCTTCAGATTCTGTCTCCTTTCTCTCTGCCCTTCCATGTTTGCACTCTGTCTCTCTCTCTCTCTCTCTCAAAAATGAATAAACATTAAAAAAAAATTAAGAAAAAAAAGCAAGTGATACTATTGTGGTTCATGCCATACAAAGTGATCACAAGTATCTTCCTATAGGTTTGTGAAGCCCTCTAAGTACTCCAAGTCCAAATGAGTAAGTCAGTCAAAGAGAAGAACAAGTAAATTGGAGAGGTTTGAAAAAGGGAGCTGGAAGAAAGGGTGGCCAGAAACATACAGGTGGGATTATTAGTGTGCTGGAAGAATCGATTACAGAAAAAAGGAAGAAATGTCGGCATAAAACCCTAAGTGAAATTATAGTGGAAAATCAAATTGAGAAAAGGAGGAAATATATAAAAACTGAAAGGGCCCAATTTAAGATTCAGCAGTGAAAAAAAAAGAATGGAAGAAACCATACAACAGTAAATCTTATGATGACTATGAAGATCCCAAAGATGCTCAAACCATCAAAGAGGCCCAGTTGTAACACGGCACACGGCAGACTTCAATCTGAAGACAGCCTCAGACTATAAGATACCTGAGCACATGAGAATAAACACTGTCAAGAAGAAAGAGAAACTGGGACACCCAGACTCCATGGCCCATTCAAAGAAAATGCACATGAACAAGTGCATCCTCTCTCTTCAAGACCTTAAAGTGGCTGTCATCAAAGAAATACAGTGCCTGGTACAAGAACTGAAGAGCATTCAGTCGATTCTTCCCCACATATCCCAGCATATTCCTAGTCCCCAAATGCCCCAGATACACCCAGGAGAAGTTCCAGAAAAGATATTTCAATATGATGAGGAAATGCTCCTAGTTTTAAGCAACTCTTAAGTAAATGAAGAGTCAAGATGAAAAGGCTCCCTGAAGTGGAACAGGCAGCATCTGCAGGCCCAGGTGGAGGATTCCAGGTACAGGAAAACTTAACAAAGAATGTTGGGAGAGGTATAAACAGCTTATCCAAAAAGAGAGAGATGGTAAAACTATAAGCAGAATAGAAGAAATAGTTTGTCAACTAACGATCGGAAAGTTTGGCGGTATGATATACCTAGAAGTCCTTCAGACGGTTTCTGTGAATACAACGCTTGGAGAGCTAAAGATCAAGAAACTTTGAAAGGAATTACTGAATGCAAAAGAAGATGTGGTAGGAAAAGCTTGCTCAAGTGTGATGGGAGCTGATGACAAAGACCAAGGAACACACTGAAAAGCTTCATCAGATGAATGATTTATGTATCGAAAAGAAGGAACTTGAATCTCGGTTGAATACCTAAAGAACCACCAGGGCACTGCCTTCCAGGGCCCTAGGAAAGCAGACATTGTGGCAAAAGAAAAGATCACAGAACTGATCCAAGTCCAGGCAGAAAGGATTTGGGTCTTAAAGGAAGAGGTTTCTTTTACTTCAGAAAGGTGGTCTCATCCTCTCACCCATTCAGCCTCCACAAGAGAATAAGATGAAGCCCGTATGCATTGTCCCTAAGTATGCCTTTTTCTCAAATCCATCCAGGATTTCTGACATAGAACTGACCAGAAGTTGTTTCCTTGTCTCCTACAACAATCCTATTATTTTAAAGTAAACTTATCTCAAAAGTCTAAGACCAGATCCAGTCATACAGTTTTAATAATTTTTCTCCAACTTGGTTACCTTAGAACTGACTGAAGCACTTAACATCTATTTCCTATTGAACTGAATCATTTTTGATCTGTTTGGAACCCAGCGGATTGAATATGGAGTCTCAGAAGGCTGTACCTCAAAATTGCAAGAAAGCATCTGTAATACATCGTGTCTTAG
Organism: Puma concolor; assembly: GCF_028749965.1. Taxonomy (NCBI): domain Eukaryota; kingdom Metazoa; phylum Chordata; class Mammalia; order Carnivora; family Felidae; genus Puma; species Puma concolor. The sequence continues at coordinate 73,377,679 of NC_141675.1, read as the reverse complement.
TAAATTTGTCTCTTGGTTATCGGAATTTTTAGCCATTGGCAAGACAAACTATCATTCAGCAATCTGTGAGAAAACTTGCTTTTTTCCAATGCTTGGAAAATAAACTCTGAAGTCAAGTGTTCTCTGAGAGGACAAAAAGTAAAAGCACAAACTATTCTGCCAACATTATCTTAGAATAAGAAATGCAAATTAGAATTCAGACATGGTTAACTTCACTGAGCAGTTATTTAAGGGTTCAGGATGCAGGAAACACAGAGCAGTTTGCTTTGGACTGGCAGAAATCAGGAGACTACCCAGTTTCCTGAATCACCTCTGGTTTCAGCAAATTACTCAGCTCTGAATGGAGTAGTGTGTTTTACAAAATGGTCAATAAGGAGGCTTTTCTCTGAAGATGTTTGCAGCTCTACCAGTATTCTAGGTATTTCCATAGTTTCTCATGTCCTATGCCATTTTCTTTCAGGTTCTAGTAGAGTCATTTACTGTTTTTGATATAGATCCAGAAGAAATGGTAGGTTACATTGCCCTGAGAGATCATCTCTAACAATCACTTTTGATTGTGCATAACATTTTTTTTAAGTTTATTTATTTATTTTGAGAGAGAGAGAGAGAGAGAGAGAGGGAGAGACAGAAGGGGGGAGCATGAGTGAGCGAGCATGAGTGGGGGAGGGGCAGAAAGAGAGGGGGAGAGAGAATCCCAAGTAGCCTCCTCGCTGACAGAGCCAATGCAAAGCTCAATCTAAGAACCATAAGATCAAAAAAAAAAAACAAAAAAACAAAAAACAAAAACCATAAGATCATGACCTCAGCCAAAATCAAGAGTCAGATGCTTAAGTGACTGAGTCACCCAGGCGCCCCATGATTGTGCATAACATTTTAACTAATTTGAAAGTGTCCTTTTCGTTTGGAGGTTAAGTGCTCATGGGAATTCATGGCTGTACCCACTTATGGTCCCACTGATATTTGGATTCCTATAGTAATAGAACAGAGCAATTTAGATTCAGAGCTCTAATATTGATCCATATTAATGAGCTACTCCACTGAGCTGTCCCAGAGTATAAACTGATTGCTGAGAAGGAAAGGTGAAGAAGCTAATATTGAATCAATGCAGAAAGTGACTCAGCAATGTCAAGTCTTTCTAACCTGATGAGGTTGCTGATCTATGCCCCAAATTAGATAGGACTTGTTTCTTCTCATAGATTTTTTTCATATTCCTAATTAAGAGGTCTGAATAGTTCAGACCTATTGCCATAAGTCTCTGGTGTAGGAGCTTCTATACTGGAGAACATCCTTTACCTGCTTTTTCTGTTGTATGCCCTAAACTATGTGTGCCTTTCAAGCATTTTAAAAAATGTGTCAGTCATTAAAATAAACAAATAAATAGATACATACATACACACACACACATTAAATTCAGTGCGTATTTGTGTGTGCATGTGTGTGTGTGTTCAAGTATGTATTTGTATGTATTCTCTGTAATGTAAAATGTAGCTCTTACTAAGAGATCATAGTCTCAAAGTATTTGAAAGGCACAATGCAAGAACACTTTATCCACTCTCATCTCTCACTTATTCTTCCCCAAGAAGTTACTTACCTGACTAGCAAATTTGGGAAAAAAAATTGACCAGAGTCCTTTCTCATTCTCTTGTCCCTACAACCTCCCTCTTTTGTCTTCTCTTACTCTCTGTAGTAGACAAAATAATGGCCCCCAAGATATCAGGTCCTAAAATCAGGAACCTGTAAACAATACCTTATATGGCAACATCTCTGCAGCTATGAATAAGGATTTTGAGATGTAGATATTATCCTCGATTATAGGATTGGGCCCTAAATGCAACTGTTGCATCCTTTAAAAGGGAGGAAGAGGAGATTCTATACATAAAGTCAATCTGAAGACAGAGTAGAGAGAGATTTCAAGATACTGACCTTCCCTGAAGATCGAAGTGATGCAGTCACAAGTCAAGGAATGCTGGCAGTCATTAGAAGTTAGAAGAAGCAAGGAATGATTATCCATTCTTCAGTTGCTGGAAATTTCAAAAGATTAATTTTAAAGGTTCTTTCCATGCCCTTAGTGTGAAAATATTACCAGACTTATATCTATGAGTGAGGTGAGATATTCTGAGAATTGGGAAGGCTCTGCACATCAACTTGTACTTCAACATGCCTCATAATAATAATGGCCAATACACTGAGTAATAATTACATGCAGAACATACCATGTACATAATTCGGTGAGGTGTGCATCATTACCCTTGTTTTACAAATGAGAAAACTCAGAGTCACAAATAACTTATCCAAAGTCCTACAACTAATGACAGAACTAGGTTGTACATCTACTTTGATTTGCCTCCAAAAACAGAGCCCTGTCCATTTCAACTTCAAGTGTCTCTCTGTGTTACCTATCCTTGGTTTCCTGAGACTGGGCTTCTGTATGTTAACCTGTTCCTCAAGCAAGCTGTATGCTGCAGTTTGTACATACAAAAATATACATAATAAGAAATTCTTTACATATTACATAACAAGAAATTTTGTTCACAAGAAATGGCATTACAAAAATATCAGGGTTAGAAGAGTTCTTAAAGATCCAAATAGCAAATCTTTTTACAGAAAGGGAAAACAAGGCCAACAAATTTGCATACATGTCTAATATGCAACCAGCTAATCAAAGCAAATTTCCTTGCAATGTAAGCAAATTTTTAATACTTTGTAAATTCTAAGTGGAAAGTAACTCCAAACTTACTTGATCATCCAAACACTGTAAAACTTCGATTAATGTCTCCGTTACTTTTCTCTTCCCAAGCATATATGTAGGGCTATATGAAGCTGATGCCTTGTAATGGCAAAACCACCCCTACTTTTTGAGGGGTTGTGAGGATTTGGGGATCCCATGATCAGAATACTAACTGTATTTAAAGTGGTAATCCCACTTCACAAAACAAACCCCAAATATTCCCACAAGGTCCCATCAAGTCACAAATTAAAATTCTTTTAAATATGAGAATGCTACCGAGCACCCCTGAAACACAGTGTGGTTTGTTGTTTTAGTTTTCTGGGACATATTCTCATTTGCTATACGGGCTTGCTACATATTTATTTGGCTTCAGGTGGAACTGTTACTGCACATTTAAGAATATTCATTACCCTCGACAATCATAAACGAAATAAACAGTGAATGCATGTGCTGAGAAGAGAGGAAAAACGTTCTGAGTAAGGCTACACAGTATTTGTTCACGCCCTGTTGCACCAATACCTTTCCCCACAGGAATTTCCAAACACCTCCGGCCAGGTAGCAAAGGGCAAAACACAGAAAAGCCCCAGCTTTGAGCCCAGTAAGGAGGCCATCCGCCCACCCATCAGCCAATCTGAAGCCGTATTCCGCACCTGCCCACTGCTTGAGCGACCTTTCCCCTACGGCCCGCTGCGGTCCCCTTTTACGACAGTTTTCCGGCCTAATTTGCGGCCGCTACTGCCGTATTTCCTGGGCACCTGTGTCTGAGCGGTTTGTGCCTGCTCGTGTCCGCGTCGCTCTCTGGTAGGGGCGTGAAATTTTGTGGCTGCGGCATTTGGTCTGGAATGAACCGCGCTCTCGGTGGAGGCCGGGGAGCCGAGCCAGAGCCATGGTGAGTGCGGTTTTCTGGTCCCCTGGGCGATCTCGTGCCCAGGCCACAATCTCAACTCGTGACCTGGGAGGAGGGGAGCCGAGGTTGTCTCCCCAGTGAGACTCTGAAGATGTAGGGCCCCGAAGAGTCGCACCCTCTAGGACACAGAGCTGCTGGCACAGCTTTCTAGGGCCTTTGTGTTCTACTATGGCCTTTGTGCAGGGGGCTGCAGTCCCTGGTCCATTGTCTCCGAGGCTGAGAGATTAGTGGAAACGCGTTTGATTAGATCTGCCCTTCCGCAAACATCCTAACAGTACCTTCTCTACTTTGCTCTTTTTCCTTGGCTCTTGCCGATACATCTCTTCTCGGTTCCTGAACACATTTGGGCGTCGGTTCTGTGGTCGAGAGACGCCCCAGTGCCGAAGGCACTCTGAAAAGCGAGTCTAGTGAAGTCCACATTTAACGTTGAGATGCGTTATCAGAATTCTACAGTGACCTTAAACAGTTCTTTCTCTAGCAGAAATTTTATTTCCATTATTCTTGATTGAACTTGAATGTGGCCTCATTTGCCCGGAGATGCAAAAGACGTTTTCAAAGGGAGGGAAATCATTCTTTTCACTCCTGTAAAGGTAAATATGCAAGTCGGCTCGCCCTTCCCTTTCACAGTGAAAATCCAGTATCTCTACAATGAATTGGACATAAAAGTCCTTTTAAAGGGCCGTTGGGTAGGATATTTTCATCCTAAAAGTTGTTTCTCCCTTTGAAATAAAACTTGTGATGAGGTGGAATGGGAGAATGGGTACCATAGAGAAGGGTGATAATTAAAAGAAGTAAATATTTACTCTGCTTCCCTTTACCAGGCCAGTACAGTGGTAGCAGTTGGACTGACCATTGCTGCTGCAGGATTTGCAGGTTTGTTTATGGTTTGGAAGTGGAAATGAAGCAGGGAAAGTTGGAGACTTTTTAATTATTTTGTTGCTTTTGTTTTTAGGCCGTTATGTTTTGCAAGCCATGAAACATATGGAGCCTCAAGTAAAACAAGTTTTTCAAAGTCTACCAAAATCTGTAAGACTTACTAAACATTTTTGCTAATTCTTTGCTGTGTTATGAAGCCCAGAGTCACATTTGAAGAGGGTAAATTTCCAAACATCCATGAAGCTCTTAAGAGATTACTTTGGGCCCCTTCTCTTGCTTCCTGCAAGAAGGGTTCTGAGCTTTGTAATGTTGTTACCCTGAAAAAAATCAAAATGTTTTGTGTGACAGAATTGGGGCTGAGGGATTAACACAATTCTGGTACCATGAAAATCAATTCTACTTCATTGTGTAGATACTATTAACTCCAACATCATTTGTCCACAAATTCTTGCCTTCCCTCATCTGCTCTACATCACAAAAACACAGGAATCTAGGAATCTGAAGTGATCCATTCTTAACTGTGTGGCCCTGGCATTCTCTAATAGATACTTGGATATCACTGGAATTAAGTAGGCTATAGAGTATGACTGGATATGAATGTCACACCTTCCATGGTCACAGTTCAGAATGAAATTGGCTGTGGCAGCCTGTTGAGTATTTATTTTTATTGTTGTGATTGAATGTGAGAATAGAGTGATGGTAGGCTTTACCAATATGATCTCTGACATAACAAGGTCAGAAGAGCTGGTAGCATAATTTTCTCGATACTTAGTCTTGTTTTAGTAGTTGCCTTGACCCTCAAAATACCCTTGACTCACTCATCTGAAAACATCTCCAAATCCTTTTCTTGAGGCACTTGTTTTTCTAAAACATATAATCATATTCTTACATCAAATTTTTATCTGTAACACAGCTAACTTGGAATAATCTTCCTGTTATTCCCAGAACTGGCTTTGAGGCACTGTTGTTTTGTCTTACATTTTTAAGACAGTTTTTCTGGGGAAAAAAAAAAAAAATATGGATGTTTAACAATCATTAAAGTATTTGCTGCTACTTACAAAGCTAAAATACCATAGGAGTTGCAGTTAAAATTCTCTGAAAAGTCTTAATTTTTCTGTTTCTAGGAACAGTTATCAAAATTAAACTTTCAGTTTTTCAGTTATCAACTTTAATAAACATTCAGTTTATTCTAATAACCCATTTTTACGAATGCATTTCCTCTTTCAGGCTTTCAGTGGTGGCTATTATAGAGGTGGGTTTGAACCTAAAATGACAAAACGAGAAGCAGCATTAATACTAGGCGTAAGGTAAATAATTTCTAATATTTGTAATATTTTTCTACAATTCTAGAGCTATGAGCAAACATAAAAAGATCTTTTGTTAAGAGTTATAATAGTTGTATACATTTTTAAGATCTAAACACTCCCTACAAGTCCATTGAGAAGGCACTCTGGTACATAAGCACTCAGTTCATTGAAAGGCTTTTAAACAGATAATTGCAGTGCTCAGTGTTGTTCTCTAGAACACATTTTTTTTTTTTTTTTTTTTTTTTTTTTGTGGTGAAATTCTGCCTTCATTTCCAGATACTTAAACATGTTTTACCTTTCAGTAAAAGGGTTTTTAGGATTATCAAGTTCAACTAATTTTTTAAGAATGTCTTATTTTTCTAAGGAGCGGTTTAGTTCCTTGATTCAGAATATTCATCTTCCTTATGTGCTATGAAAGAGGTTCCTAAACCACTTCTCATATTGTTTTGATGACTTGACTCCAGCTTCACAGCATCTTTAATTGGCTTTTATATACAATTTTTTGATGTGATCCAGACATAGTCTGAAGTAAACTATACCTTTTCCTTTTTAAATTAGCCCTACTGCCAATAAAGGAAAAATAAGAGATGCCCATAGACGAATTATGCTTTTAAATCACCCAGACAAGGGTAAGTACCTGTTAAATTCTTACAAGTGTTTTAAAGTGACTAGTTGTTACTAGTGGAGTAATTTCATATTTAATTCTTGGCTATTACAAGGGAAATGCTTAAATCTGTGTGTAAGCACTGTTGCCCAGGCTGGATCCGTTTTCCGGTGTCTTAAAAGAATAAATCCTGAGTGAAAAAATTTATAGAATAATGACCATGTCATTTGAAAGTAGGGGTAAGCATTAACAATGTTTTCAGATCTTAAGTAGTGATAAAATGTGACTTCTAAATACTATTAATACTACTGTTTTTTTTTGGGGGGGGGGGACATATTCTTAAAGAAAATGTTAAGTTTCAGTTAAACTAAAAATTTAATTTTTTCTATCCATTTAGACCTTTGAACTATAGGTTTCCTAGTTAGAAACCTATAGGATATATTTCTCTCTGATACATGTCTAAGCAGCCTTGGCTGTGTTCAAAGAAAGCAAATAATTATTTAGGAATACCAAAATAGAGACCACAAAATACATGTTCCAGTGCACAAATCTTTTTACTTTTGTAGGATAGGCCTTTCATTAAGAGCGTTTTGAGTTTAAACTTGGTTGTCATTGTTTTTATCTGACTGTAGTAGCCTCCTTTAACGAAATTTAGCTTGCATTAACTGGGGGGGCTTCTGATTCATTTAGTATGGTGCCTGTAACATTGCATTTCTACCAAGCTTCTTACTGGGATGCTGATGCTTGCTGGTCTGAGAATCACACTTTGAGAATCATTGCTCCAGCAGAGTAGTAGGAAAGCACCTGCAGATAACATCATGAAGGCACAATTAGTAACATGAAAAGAGAAAAACTGTGAAGGATAGAAAAGGAGTGCAAATCATAGTGGGGTCTTTCCAACAAAGCTCAGAAACCTCTGAGAACATCATGTTTTCAAAATAACATAGTACAATAAATTCATGTTCATTTACAACTTATAATCATCATAAATAGGTAACATACACCATTTCAAGGTCACATGTGGAGGTGTTTTTAATCCTATTTGTCAAGTTTAAGTTTTTAAAGGTGCCATTTTTGTGGAAATATTCCTCATGTGATTTCGTTTACTGTTGATCATACATATTACCATACATTTGGTGATCTGGTTGCAGTGTCCTCATTATTTTCTGCTAATTCCACCTATCAGATGAGCATAGGGATCCTTGAAGAGAATAGGTTTTCACCAAGCAGAAATTAAGAAGCCATATTATAACTATTCCTTTTGGGGCGCCTGGGTAGCTCAGTCGATTAAGCAGCTGACTTCAGCTCAGGTCATGATTTTGCGGTTCGTGGGTTTGAGCCCCGCGTTGGGCTCTGTGCTGACACCTCAGAGCCTGGAGCCTGCTTCTGATTCTGTGACTCCCTCCCTCTCTCTCTCCCCCTCCCCCACTCCGGCTGTGTTTCTCTCTCTCAAAAATAAATATTAAAAAAAAATTTTTTTTTAATAAAATAACTATTCCTTTTTTCTTTCTTCCTATAGGAGGATCTCCTTATATAGCAGCCAAAATCAATGAAGCTAAAGATTTACTAGAAGGTCAAGCTAAAAAATGAAGTAAATGTGTGAATTTTAAGTTCTTGTTAGTTTATGTATATGCGTGCTAGCTTTTTATAATAAAAGGCCTCAAAGCTACAAATTTTAAAAATGATTTAGCACAAGCTAAACCAAAGCTTGGGTATAAGTTTCTTTGAATTTGAGGATTTTAAATCAGATGATAAAATATTTGGAGATTTAACACTTAGTAATTATGGATAAATGCATACCATCTGAATAGAAATATTTTTCATTATTCATTTAGCAAGTAATTTCTTACCCACTTCAAGGCAAAATGAATGTGACAGTCTGACTTTGAAAGGGCTCCCAATCTAATGGGATGCTGATAAACTGGTAATTAAAATACAGCGGGGATAGGGGCACACGGATGGCTCAGTCTGTTAAGCATCTGACTTCAGCTCAGGTCATGATCTCACAGCTGTGAGATCAAGCCCCACATAGGACTCTGCACTGGGCATGAAGTCTGCTTAAGATTCTCTCTCCCCCTCCCTCTCCCAGGCTCACACACGTGCACACACGCATTCTCAAAAAACAAAAACAGAAACAGTGGGGTATTAGGATGGCATGAATTCACACAGGTTTGTTATAGGAGGGATTCATCTTATTGTGAGAAAAGGCTGTTCACAGTTCAGAAAACTGACCCCACTGCTTGTAACCTTAAATTTTAAAAATGAATTTAGGTACATCTTTGACCTAAGAAATATATCTAACTATATTATTGACAATTTAGATTTCATACATTAAAAACTATACCGCTGTAAGATGTTAGAATATAGATCTTGTTTTTAATCAAGAAAATAATTACATTGTATTGAACTAGCCCCTTAAAGAAATGGAAGAAATATATATATATATATGCATAATAAAGTTTTGCATTTGCTATAACCAAGGTTAACCATAATTAGTAAAACTAAAATGAAATGCTCTCAGTTATCAAAATACTCAGCTTGGACTACTGGAGAATTTATACTCCTATTTAAATGATATTTGAGGGTAAAATGGCTATTGGCCTAAACCTCAAACCTAGGGATCTTAACCACAAGACCTGTATAAAACATATGAAGTAAATAAGTAGTCTGTGGCCACCACTGGAAATACTATCTTTAGCTCTAAAATGGTAATTTATACTACCTATCATCTAAACCTTTAAGTCATCTTAAAGTTCCTAATTGTCAATGGAGAACACAAGACCTTCAAGGTCAAAATGGTGGACGGCAATCATATTTAGTGTTGGAATGTGTTTACCTGCGCTTCAGAGTTGGGTTAGACCTGCTGTAGGTTTATTTCCCATCCTGTTTCCTTGTTTAAAATCTGATCGAGTCCACTTGTTAAGATTTAGAGTATGAGAAAGCACCAGTTTACAGCAGCCATGGGTGTTACATATGAGACGTCTTTTTTAGTAAAGAGGTATGAAGGTAGTTTGTGATTCAAAGTAGTTATGTTCTAGAAGTTACTGAAACACTGAATTTAACAAACACCGAACCATTTGTTCATACCTCTGAACTTCTGGGTCCCATTTTTATCAACCAGTCAATATATAACCTTGTTTTATGTGTGCTTCTATTTAAAGACATCTTATTCATGTTGTTGATTCATTAATATTAAACTTGTAGTCAACAATATGGCTCCTGTCAGCATATCGCAGCCTTGTTTAGGAATGCTAGGCAGCACTTCACTAGGCTTGAGGACAGTTAAACAGGAAAGCCATCAATAAGGACAAAAATGTGAAGAACTTGGCATTAAATGGACCACAGAAGGCATACTTGTTTACAGTATAAATGAAACAAGGCAAGCTTCACTTTGGGCACTGGGTGATTAAATTTTCACTACTCTTTATGGCCACGAATGACTAGGAAAAGTACCTACACATGTTGATTTTGGGGTTACAAATTTTACCAAGTAGGTGAATTTGCAAATAAGGAATCTAATGAAGAAGACCAACTGTATTTTGGCTTACTAACCTTTTATTTCAGTCTTTTCGACTAATCAAGTTTCTTGAACAAGAGCTTTAAGAGATATTATCAATTAAAACTAAAAACAAATTTTTGAAAGACAAATAGAGTGTTAATATGCCCACAGGCAGTCAAGCATGAACCTTGAAAGGGAAAAAGTCATGTAGTAGGTATATTTTTAGGTGTGTAATACAAATAGCACACCTGTTTAAAGGCAAATATTAAGACAATGAAAAATGCTTTAAAATAACACTGAGCACAACAAAGCATGTTTTTCTTTCACAGTAATCAGTTTTATTTCCTCTAGGCTTACCTTAAATGGAAGAATCCACATTTCATTGTAGGCTATTAAGCACTCCTACCATTTTTCTTGGGGAAAGGTCACTTGCGAGAGGGCTTCCAGATCATAGTGGGTAATTGATTCAAGTAAGATCTGTGTAAAAGAGCCTTCCTCTTTTAATGTTTTTTTTTTAATGAAATACTTGATGTGTAATGTTAACGTTGACTACTTAACAGTGTGCTAGACAAGTAAGCATTTAAGCGTTTCACAAGGAAACAATAGTGAGATTAAGTAATTTACCCAAAACAGCATTCTGAATGAGAAGGCTGATCTTTCTCAAACCTAAAGTTCCATGCTTTGTTAACCTCTGCACTGTGGTACCCTTCACATATTTGAAAACCCAGGGATATTTGCCTTAGTGGTAAGGAAATTTGAGTCTGGGACTTTGTCCTTACACTTTCAGCTGGGGGCCTTTTTATCAGTAGGTACTCAAATGGTTTTTTAAGGGTGGGGTGGGGGGAAGTGGAGGTATGAACACAACACTGGGACATAGGAATATCTGGCATACCAGAGATTTAGTTCCCCTAATTTTGCCTTGACTGCCTCAGAGTTGACATTATGAGTCCTATGCTGCTTTATAAAAAATGCTTTGTTGGTGAGGAAAGTAGGGTATAATAAGTGGTTCTCAAAGTTAAACCTTTTCCCTCTCTTATTTTCCAAATGATGGAAATACCTATGGGGGGGAAAAATTGGGATGCTTGGGTGGCGCAGTTGGTTAAGTGTCCAAGTCTTGATCTCAACTGAGGTCATGGTTTCACCATTTTTGAGTTCAAGCCCCGCATCACGCTCTGCACTGATACTGCAGAGTCTTGCTTGGGATTCTGGTTCTACTGCTCTCTGACCCTCCCCCACTTGTGCTCTCTTTCTAAAAATAAACTTAAAGAAAATTCCAGTTCTACAAAATCAGTATCCCAGAACACCCAAACCATTCAAGAACTTGTGTGAAAATAGGTGGAATATTCATACATATGTATTCTAATTCTAGAAGATTGATTATATGGTTTTCTCTGCTATCCTTACTCTAGAATCGAAGCAAAAAAGGGCATAAGGCAGCTAGAAGTAAAAAGTAGGTAACTAGCATCTTTAATACAGGGGTAAAACCCTAAGCATGTTAACTGTGCCACACTACAGTTATATTCAGCGTACTGAAAATGTACACCTTACCTTAAACCCTGCGTCAGAAATGATTATTTAAAAAATTCACTCAGGCAGAATGCTTCAAAGAGTTGACAAGTCACGTTTAAGTTTCAACACTCAGGCTAGAATTGAAACAGTTGTTTCAATGGGAGAACAGGATAGAAAAAAATATCTAAATTTGAGATAAAGTACAAAAACACCGTTTAAAATGTTAGAGTGGGTTTTTGGTTATAAAAAAGAATCTTGGACTGAAAGTAACCTTGAGTACCAGGAAACATCAATGACCTAAGCTCCTTTTGCTCTTGGCACTGTTGAGTACTGTGTATCTCTGCTTTACAGCCAAAGCCAAGTGTTGCCTTAGCAACAGAATATAGAAGGAGCTTCTATCCAGTGTTACTAGTTTTTCCTGACCAAAAGACAATGTCTACAATCCAGTGTTAAGGTCTAATATGAATATGTTAACACTTGCTGTTACCTTAGTACAAGTGCAATTAATGGCATGTCAAAAGTAATGTTTACATTCTTTACAACCTGAAAATGGGCAGGTTGAAAATGAAGCTCAAACAGGTTGACACAAGCTCCAAGGCAATATAAATTGGTTTATCCACAAAAACTGTGGGAAATTTTTTGCAATACTCCCTAAATTAAAAAATGAGCAACTACTTTTGACAATGCAAGTAAAAAAGTTACAAAATTATTCACAGAATACCCCTGTAATTTCACCCCAAGAAAAATTTACCAATCAGTGAAACAAATTTGGCAAGTTATTAACTAGTATACTAGGGAATAGTGGGGCTTTAGGACTGAGATCAGTGAAAAATAATCTTGCCCTTGCTTTTTGCTATCTTTAGACTGCACATGGCATAATTGGAAATGTCTGGTTTAAGTACACAGAAACTCCCAATTCTATAAACCTATACCTGCAATTTTCAAATTACCAAAGAAGTAATACGCAAACCAAATGTATTGGTGGAGATCCTCTTAAAGAGAAAGCTACATGATAGTCTACACCTTATTTCAGTACTTGAAGTAGTAATATAGAAGGTACAGATGATTCTTTATAACGTGATCCGCTGATAACCTTTTAAAAAACAATATATTTGAGTGTATGTACATCTCTCACCAATAAGGGGTTTTCAGGATGATTAGACTCTTGGTTGATTTCTAGAGTAAAATGATCATACTTAAAAAATCATACATAAGAAAATGCCACGTTTGTAGGTCAAAAATGGTCAACTGTGGCAATCTCCTATACTTCAACATATTGGACTTTCAACGAGTGCAACTTCAAATTACTACCACTTGCCAAAATTTAACTATACATAGCAGACTGATTGTTGCTTTGAGTTTCTGAAATAAAACCCAAATGCTATCAAAAGTTGTGACTACTATCCATTCAAGAAAGCTTTCTAATAAAACAAAGTTTAAAAAAGGAGTCCCCAAATTCACTATACCAGATGTCCTTATAAAAAACATAGGGGATCCTGGGAGGGGCCCCTGAGTGGCTCGGTCCATTGAGAGTCCCTTGATTTTCAATTCAGCTCAGGTCATGATCCCAAGAGCAGAGCCTGCTTGGGATTCTCTCTCTCTGCCCCTCCCCTGCCTGCGTGTGCACTCTCTCAAAAGAAAAAAGGTATAGGGGATCCAAACCATAATAGCAAAAAGGTAGGAAACTCAGTGAGGATTCACACCATCCTTTTATCTTTTGGAATAATGCCAAACACAGAGATCCAGTTCAATCCAAATTCCTTAAAGCCTTCTAGAAAATCCAAGTGTAAAAGTAATTTACCTTTACTCTCCAATAATCACCAGTACAGGGCTTAATGCATTACAATCAGGTTTTCCATTCAGCTGTCCTTCCTTAGATTAAAAGCTTTATTGTAGGCATAGCCTATGAGAAAACTAGGTTGATTTCAACTTCAAGAAAATGCAAATCTGTGTGAAGTTGTATTTGGTACTATTATCCAATCTAAGTGCAACATTGTTAATATGCCAACTCCACAGAGACCTCTCTCAAATTACAAATCAGATTTCTAGCAAATAACAGCTACAAAAATACCCCATGTTATTAGCATCGAGGTGATGGATCCGAGCTACTAAAGAATGGCTGACATGGAGATCCAGAAAACAATACCAGCTACTTTTGCCTCTTCCTCAGTAACTTATTAGTGTTTCTGTTCTTAGATATTTTACTTCCCTACGTGTACCTGTATTTGTTTTGCACAACTATTTAGGCAACTTCCCTCAGCCTTGTTCTAAGGAATGTCTGAGGTTTTCACGAACAGTTCGATGTCCTGCTTCTCTTAACTCCACATTAAAATACACAAAACGACTTAAAAGTTGGTGTATTCTTAGTACAATTTTACCAAAGGTTACTGTTTTACCAAAGGTGACTGATCTATCAACAAAGACCCATACACACCATTTTGCAAGTTTTAGGCCCACTGACGGCTTTAAAAAGGTGATTCCATGGGCGCTTGGCTCAGTTGGTAGAGTATGCAACTCCATCTCAGGATTGTGAATTTGAGCCACACGTCCGATGCAGACATTACTTAAAATCTTTAAAAAGTAATGAAATGAAAAGGTAATGCCAAACCCAAGATCCTAGGCTTACCAAAGTTCAGGAAAAGATTTTTATCCCCACATAATCTTAATAAGCTTCCAGATGTGATTTCACCTAAGTATACTGAAATATGGGGGTTGCACAAGACATTTGGGCTTTTCTGTTGAGTGTCTTTTAGCATGGCCTTACTTAGCAAGTTTTCCCAGAGCAACATCTCACTTAACTGGTGTAGTAGCCAAAAAAACATACATCCCTCTCAAATAATCTGGTGGGCTATCTAATCACCAATAGCTACCGCCTTTGGGGAATAGGCTTTTTTGAATCAGAGTATACGGTATTTACCCAAGACTCATGGTTCTGCAGTACAGAAGATGCTGGGTTTAGTCACTTGTAAATAATGAAATCTTGATACTAATTTCCTAGAATGTGGTTATTCTGAACAACTGCTTGTACAATACCCACTTTCTAAGATGGTTTTAGGTTACTTTCTCAGTGAAACAATCTTTATGGCAGAAGAATCTTAGTGAATCTATTCTACATGGAAGAAAATGAAAAATCATTTTTTTCTTTACACCATATTTACCACTTTGGGGATTAATGAAAATTCTCTTAACTTGTAATTAATCTGTAACCCTGTTACTCTAGACAAGAAATAAAGAGCCAACAGTTTTACTTCTTTCTTTTGATGGTTAAAAAAGACATCTGTGGGTTAAGTTTTTTTTAAAACTCAGGATATGATTTGATACTGTTATTCAAAATCCAAGGATTGCACTAATCATACCACACCTTACTTATAAATTCTATTATTAGGATTTTAGGGAAATGCAGTTAATGCCATCACATGTTAACCTCAGTGATAATAAACGTGAGGTCTAGGGTTATATGTACACTGACCTGACAATTATTACATTTTTAGCAATACCTTGAAATGTCTTTCAGCCATTATAAATTAACTAAAACCACTTAACAGTTTTATGCACATAACAAATTAACACAAATTATGCACATAAAAAACACTTTCAAACATCAAGTGACAGAAAGGGCTGTCTTTCTTGCTCAGTGGTCTATATATACTATAGAAAAAAATCCTCCAGTAAATCCACAATTATCTGATATGACCTCACTATTATCTGCATAATTATATCATTATTACTCTTTGAAACACTTTATGTGAAGTCTTCATCTTCCTAAAATTAAGTAATGTGGCTAAAATATATACAAAAAATACAATCATTAGTTTGACAATCTTCAAAATTATTTCCTTGAGAATCAAAAACCAAGTTCATGGTCTACTTCTTAAAAATTGCTTACCATTCTGATTTATAAAAATATTTTTTAGTAAATTATCAAAGGCCAAAGTAAAATTCTGCATTTTATCCCACTGCCTTCCAAAAGTTGCCTTTGAGTAGATTATAAAACTTTTCCTAATTATTAAATGTATGACCAATTCCCTAAGCCAATCTATTCTAACAGACTAAATTTTAAGCTTTCAGAGGTTTCATTACAAAATAATTAACTCATCAATTAATATTTTAATATTTTTATACTATTTATGAGCAAGTAATGCTTTTTTAAAAGCAATTAGGATAACTATTCTAGGCCTATTACTAGTTCCAACTACTATGCTATAAAAAGTATACTGGTATAAAAAGTAGAAAGTTAAAAATCAGCAAATGGAAGATCAAAGTTTATTTACTACCTGCATACAAAAACATATTGCACATCAAACAACCAAAATCAAAAAAAAAAAAAAGAAAAAAAAGAAAAAAGAAAAAAAGGAAAAGAAAAAGAAAAAAAGGAAAAGATACTCTATTGAAGACTAACATGTACTTTTATACAGAATAAACCTGGAAATTGATCTTTTCAGTAGTTCAGGTTATCTCTGAAATGGACATGACTAATTCAGCTTAGTGTTTTAACTAAAGCTATGTTTGATTTTTAAATACTGTACACTTTAATAAATAAACCAAACAAAGCCTCAATGTAGAACAGTCACTGCCAATATCACCCAGTGTCCCTGCAGATGAGAGTTTAACAAATGTATTCCAGTGGTCTGCAGATTTTCCTCAACATACAGCATTTAAAAAACACATTAAAACAGACCAGTTTCCAGACTACACTAATGAAGAATTACAATTCAGTGCAAAATATTTTAGACTGCATTTCATTCTAGTTTTCCTCAGGTGAAGAAGTGGTTGCATATTATTAAAAATGTAACAAAAGCAGCTAATGCTTTCATAAAGAATATTACGTTAGGGATCCCACCCCACCCTCCTCCCCCCATCTCTGCCATATTTTGAAAACAAAATAACATTTCCTATAGCCAGCAACTTTTTTTAATGTTACATATACTATTCTCAAGGCACATCTGATGATATATTTTATAACACAGTAGGTGTCAAAGTATGTTTAACATATGATTTCTTCAGGATCCCTCCCCTTTCTGAATTCCAAATGGAGGAACTGAAAGTGCGATGTAAAGACTGGCGATCCATATTCTATCTTTGGCAAGCTTGTACAAGCACTATTGTAAAATGTAATGTAAAAGAACTGTAAACTAGGAACTTCTTCAGTTTATGAAACACCATTCAGGACTGCTGCTTCTTGAGTGTTTTCTTCTTTTAAGGTATTAATCTTTTCTTCTCCTGGAGTACGCTGTAGCTTAGAAATTTCATCGCCAGAAGCACTAGTTGGGCCATTTATTGCCTTTTCTGAAGGACCATGCTCTTCAATCACATCTTTTGCCTGCCAAAGGGAGACAACTTTTTCAACTTCTTTATAAATGAAATCTATAGCTGAGGAGGAAAACAGCTATATAAACATTAGCTAATAAATCATTTCAGTTTCACATACGACATTGGATCAAAGAATTAAAATGTTCTTAAAAGTTTCAAAGCATATACCAATGTATTCCACCTCTACTGGTCTTTCAACTCTATCTCTAGTACCTAGCAGTCCTTAACAACAGGAAGAATCTGGACTTGTTTACTGAAAACTTGAACCTAATTTAATTTTAACCACTGGAAAGCTCACCATGTAAAAGATATAAGGTTAATACCCTAAGCAAATAATGCCTATTTTACTCACCTTTACATTTCACATCTGTTAAAGCATTTAAAAGACTTGACACTTAAAGAGGTCTATAGCTATCACTGAGAAGAGATATATATAGCCTACTGCTCCCCAAATTAAGCCAATAGTCTCTGTCCAATATCTTTGGATAGACTGAATTTTACAAATGCTATTTGGAATTCTAAATGAAAACTATTCCAGGCTCAAGCATGCATATCTTCAGTTACCTGGGGCCAAGAACAAAACAAAGAGTAGTCTTTAAAATATTATTTGTCTAGTTGGGGAAACAAGTGATCATACAATAAGATAAGAAGTAAACATAAAGCTAAACCATACCAAAAAAAATAATAAAAAAATAATAAAAAAAAAAAAAAAAAAAAAACAGAAACGAAAACCAAACCAACAAAACCTACAGGTTAAATTCTCCTTACCATTTCTTTCTTGTTTTTAGCCAAAGTTTCCCTTGGGATGTTTCTTTGTCTGCTCTGAGACTCAGCTCTAGAAATATAATCTGCAACTGTGACTGTTGAAGATGAGAAAAAAATTACAGGTGTTGAAAAAATATTTCTAAAGTTTATTTATGGATAAAGAGTAATTTTACTTTTAAAATAAACTGACGGTGGGTAACCCAATTTCAAAATTTTAAGCTGGGTACCACCTCCAACCAAAAACAAAGCTTGAAAAATGTGCCTGTGATTTAGTGCTGACAATAGAAAATTCCAAGCTGGAGATCAAGGAAGCCTAGATTTAAGTCAGCTTTCTTAAGAATCCAGCCATTGCTTCTGGTTTACTCCACGGTTGGGATAAAGTTTGATATAGAAATCCACAACCAAGAATAGGAAATGCAGCATTCTCAGCCCAGTGTTTGCAATTCTCAGTGGGGAAAAAATGGGGCACATTTGGTGCAAATCACAGTGTGCTATACTTCACCAGAGATATAAAAGATGTACTCATATATTAGTTGTTTTTGTTTTTGTTTTTTTTTTAAGTACAAGATATCCAAGTGTGGTATTTTACAGTCCTTCTTTTAACATTTCACACTAGAAACCATTGTGAGTGATCTAAAATAAAAAACTACAAGCAAACTAAAGATGGCAGACCATCACCCTAAAAACGTGGACATTAATTCTGGTGGGCCATTAATTCTGTAACAATCCCTTCCCTGCTTCAATAATCTTTCAAGGGACTAACTGAAGTGTTATGTGTGTTTTGCAAGGAAGTGGATGGCAATAGTGACATAAGAAAAAGACTAACACAAGCTAACACCCTTCTGCCAACCCAAGTGGAAAAAAATGATCTCTGTTCTACAGGTACTCTGGCCTCACTTTACACCTCAATCCTTTCTCTTTAGGACTTTATAGCTTAGAATTTACTGATTTGAAGAAATGTCAAAATGATTGCTCTCTTTCAAAGAATTATTTTCTCCCAGAAACTGGTGAAGAAAATCTCTGATTATGTGAAATACAAGGTATTTTAAATTACAGGATGAGAGCAGGTTTATGTAAAGAATGAAAACTTCAAGTAAATTTTAAATTATTTATTTAAAGTCACTAGGGGAGAAATGGTCAGTCCATTAGTTTCAAATTATATGAAAATAAATCATTTTGATAAAATAAGAAAGCTGGATGGTATTTACAAATCACTTTTTTGTGATCACAAATTAACATAATCCTTTTATAAGATCCAAGAACGTTCTGAAACTACTAATCTTTTTAAATCTCAAAAAAACACTTAATTCAGAATGCAAATCATTTATTAGAAACAGCACTAAATAAAAGATGTTTCCTGTCTAAAACTGCCTCTTGTCTTCCAAATTGTAAGAAACTCACTGTGCTCATTTTGAAGCTTTTAAAATCATTTAAATCCACTGTTAATTTATAAAAACATTTAGTAATAGTTTCCACAATTAAGAAGAGGAATACTATCAAGTCCATTTCATTATTATGTACACATATATGGTGGCAAAAACATTCTAGAAATGATTCTAGTTTGTGTAACACCTTCATGAATTCATTCTGTTTCCATAGTTCAACCCTTAGTGACACCCGGAAGAACTCAGCTACTTGGAAACCCTTCTGCATAGACAGACATATTGCTAACTTTGAGTATGTGACAATTGTTAGAACCCTTCATCCACTATGCACACACACAGAATAATATACTTTTTTGATATGGGTATCAACATTAGAGGCACATAGCTGGAAAGGTAAAAACTTACCAGTGCCCCTCCCCCATAAAGGGAGGTACAACTAAAAACAAACTCAATTGACTCAAAACCTGTTTATAGCTAGTCCTTACAATACTAGCCACTTAAAAGGTCAATGAAGATTAATAATTAGAAAAAAAGATAAGCAATTTGTGCAGCATAATTTGGACTGTAGAATTTCCTAAGTGGTCTAAGTAAACCAACTTGACACAAGTGTTATAATCACATTCTTATTAGTAAGGAATATTCACTGCTTAATTTATACTAAAAACAAGAAATCTTGAGCAAATGAGAATAAATTAAATTATATAAGGGAATGTTGACATTTTAGGAGGCTACTTTCCTAGAAGCACTGCCAGGGGCAAGGAGAAAATGATGTGCCTGTTCCATTAATCCTATCTTGGGGGGCTGGAGAGGGGGCTTTTAACAGGTTTTTAGGGGGAGGCGGCGGAAAGGCAGGCTAGGGAAAAAGAATTTCTAGGAAAAGTGGCAATCCAAAGAACAGAGTAAAATAGGAATAAATGCACTATAGAACACAAGCCATATTACTGGACACCCCAAACTACTCAATTTTCAATTAATATCATACAGAAAAATCTGCCTCTTCTTTAACACCACTATGTTTTTGATGTCCACTGACTTAATAAACCACCATCTAGTTAAAAAATTATGTTATATGTTAAACCCACAATGTAGCTTGAATTTTCTTATTTATAAACTATGGCCAGAAAGTACTGTATTCACCACTGTGCCAACTTTAAAGAACCAAATAAATATGATCGCTTGATCTAAAGAATATTTCTAACACTACAGAGAGAAGAAGAGAAAGGAAAACAATAAAAAAAACTTGGTGGAAACTTTCTATTTTTGACAATATTAAATTCCTTTTAAATTTACAACTACCTTTAAAACACGGACTTTTCTTCAAGAATGGAACTAACACCTTTAAAACCAGTTTTCCCAAATGTCTCTGCAACCACTAAACCTAAAATATTAAAGATACTTGAATTTACATTCTGTATTTGGGGAATACACACCCAAAAATTTGCTTTTGTAAAGAATGCAGAAAATGATTAGTTCAAAAGGGGTTTATTTTTGGTGCACACATTTTCTTCATTGTGAATATACACGTGATTCTCTGTACACAGGAAACGGAATTATGTTCAAAATAATATAGACACAGCAAACAAGTTTCTTTGAAGTTACTAAAAATTATGTCTACTTAAATTAACATTCTAAAACTAAGTAAGTACTATTAATTTGAATAGTTAGTAGGTGTAAGGGAAAAGGCATCACACTACAGTAAACAAAACATAACATGCATTCCTCTTATTAGAAAAAAGACACTTTCAAGTATTTTTCTCATTTATGCTTTTTTTTTAACTGTGGGTATTTACAATTCCCACAAAAATGAGGTGCTGAATCCAGATATAGTGAGCAGCACCATGCAAAAGTTGCCCAGTTTTGCCAATCAACCTCAACCACAATCTACAACATAGTCCCTGGGATGGCAGGCCCCAATTCAAGTATGAAGAATCTGCCAAGTGGACAAAATAATGGTCTTCTCAATAGTATTTCCATGTAAAAAAATTAAAACACAACATTAGTTCAATTAGACAGGTTACTAAACATTTACGAAGTGAAGGAAGAATGCATTTTAGTAGTCTTATTAGTTGAGAAAACAATTTATGTAATGCACATCTTGAATGTATATGCACACATGTGTACATGTAAGTATAATATATTTAGAAAGCAGACACATGACATTTTTTTCATGCTTGTGACCTGGTGTTGTCAACAGGTCCACTCAAAAGTTACCTGGCTGTCTATCTTCTGCCTGACCCCTGAAACGACGCCTGCGGCTACGATTGCGTCGCTGGGGTTTTTTTTCACTATCATCTGTAATTGCAAAGTTTACCATGAACTATTCTGACAAAAACAAAAAACAAAATAAAAAAAAACTTCTTTCCTTCAAAGATTTAAGAAAAGCGAGAGAGAACCTTTTAATTAAACAGGGAAGATAAAACAACATACATTACTGACAGGAAAATAATTTTGTAGTTTTAGCCATTTCAAATAGATTAAAAATGGAATTACCATCTGGAAAGTAAGAGGGTTTTAACTCTTAATTGAACAAACTGAAAGACTTAATTTAAATTACCATGATTCAGGAATAAAGTCTTCCTTTCCAATACAATTTAGTTTTTAGCAAAGTTAATAACATTTTAGCCCTTTGAAAGTTAATGCCTACTCAATATACATACCTTCACTAATGTCATCATAATAATTTCTAAAGAAGCAAGCTGAAAGCCCAATTTTGGTTTATGAACAGTAAGAGTATTAAGTGCCTTGCAGTTTGAATATTTATATTGATTTAATGGCATCAAAGGGCACTTTTAATAAACACTTTCAAGTTTCAAATAATTTGGTTATATAAATCTGAAAACCAGACATTTCAAACAGATACAAAGCTATCTACCTTGTTTGAATTGAAGTAAACACTAAGAAAACTTCAGTATGTGAATTGCATTAAGTTTGGGTTTTGTTTTGTTTTTGTCTTTTGAAAAAAGCATCATACATTAACAATAGACAATAATATATCTTTTCCCTAAGTGCTTACATACCTAGCCCATTTTCGTTAACTGAAGCTGTATCAGATTCAGTCATCCCATCCATCAGAACAGCATCTTCATCAGTCCTTCGTCTACGAGACCGCCTACGACGGTTAGTACTGTGATGAGATTCGCTGGCATCAGTGTCTGCAGTCTGATCAGATTCTGTATTATCAAGTAAGCTGTATGGATTGCTGTCTGGATCTTTGAGCACTATATGCATGTCAGAGGCAAGAAATATTCGTTTAAGAGAGCTGCAGTCATTAGAAATGCTTTGATCTATATTGAACTACATCTACAATTCTCCCCCTATATTCCATATTCAAAAAAAATGTTTCCTGTATGACTATTTCTCCTGGAAAGTAATATGAAGAACTTTAAATGGCAATGAAAAATTAAAGCAGAAGATGAGCAAACACCCTCACCTTCCTACCACTTCTCTTTGACTTGTTTTGAACATGTATTAGAAAACAGTATATTATTACTTGCTATTTTTGACATTCACATCCTTAGCTAGTCCTACCCAGAAGCTAGAGAAATGAAAAGTGGAGAGACATAAATACACAATTTTGTCCCCTTTACCAAGTTCAAGGTGTCAGCTGCTTCTTTGTGCTAATGTTAATGTGCTATACCCAAGTAAATCACAACACCTGCATTCCATGGCATAATAGAAATGTTACTAAACTGAAGCAATCAATACAAGTCTATACAAAAAAAAATCAAACTAAGAAGGTTCAAATTCTAACTGGTTATTGGAAAATATAAAGTTGACTAGTACTCCCATCTCCAGAAACAAAGAATGAAGGTGGGGTAAAGTAGGGTGAGGGTGAGAAAGGGAAAGTTTTAAGATATAATCATAAGGAAAAAAATACCCATCTTACCTATGTGCATTTATTGCCTCCACCAATCAAATTATAGAAGAAATTCACCTAATCACGATTTTTCCTTTCTAAGTTTCCGTAACAGCTAGCAAGCTAGCATCTTTGCAAAAGACACTAAGTTTATCCATTAATCATAAGCACTAGGTAAAGTACATTTATTGTGCAATTCAGCATACTACAATTTTACAAACCTTGGTAATAGTAAGCAATGTAGTAAAATATAAAAGTATTTCCCTAAAAGCCTGTAAAATAAACTTAGGGCTCAAAGAAGATCACTGGAACCAGAGTACCTTTTAAAAATTGTGTGATTTGTTCCAGTTTTTTGTAGTTTGTAAGCAAGACTGGTATATAATTATATATACGTATGTTCTGTAACATTTAAAATACCATATAAACTTTCACGAGGTATATATATACATTAAGAAAACATGGTTTTCTTAAAGTGGTATACAATAAAGATACGTTAAGGCTGTATCTATGACATAATCTAGTTCACACATCTCTAATGATTCTGTCCCCCAGCCCATTAAACTAAGCAAAAACATTCTCACAACTCCTACCAAAAAAAAAAAAAAAAAGGGAAGGAAGAAAAAGACAAAGTTGCTCATGCATCTCAGTTCTCAGTCTTCTATATAGCTCAATTCCTCAAACAACACAAAAATTTTTAAATTTCACAATTCTTCCCTGTTCCCAAAATCGTACATAGTACAGCAAAAGTTCTCAGTTGATTTTCAACATTAAGAATATTTAGTATTACATAACTTAGATCTCTCTTTGCATTAGAATTTTCTGGGTCTGGCAAACAGAAATATAGAACCCAAAAATTCTAGCGGGAAAAAAAAAACATTCTAATTAATTATGTAAGCCCCCCAAAACTAGAGAAATCTTTGACCACTGAAACAGAATCAGCCAACCAAAATTTCTGACTGGAAAATTCTAGCTAAACCTTCACTGAGAAACACTCTCCAAGGTTTCTCCTTATCATATGCTCCACTACCTTCCTCAGCGAGAAGACACTTGGGGAATGAATTAACTTGTACAAGGTTATATACTGTTTACAAAATAAGGATGCTGACATAGTATATAAAAGACTACCAGAACTGATGGAGGATTTGCCACCACGTGGTCCACCACGACCTCGACCCCCTGAAACACTTCTCCCTCTTCCTCCTGGGCGTCTCCTACTGTCACGCTGATGTCGGCTCTCTCGATCATCTTCTCCTGCCAATGACCAATCACTCAGCTCGTCTTTACGCTCAGATTCTGTTTCAGAGGGGTTAGACAGCTCAGAGTTTGTACCTTGGGAAAGAGAACATAAGCCAATTAGATTCTTGATTTTTTTAAAACAGGGAAAATAAGGAGTGAAACTTTCCAAAATTATTTCCTACAAATTATTTTAATCACCCTATTAATCACCCTATTAATTGGCTGATTCAAAGGAAGCTAAATTAAAATTAATGTGAAATTTACTAAGTAATAATCAAATATAATATACTAATAATATAGGATCTACTAGTGGGAGATTAAAAATTGGTTTAGATATACTATAACTTGGTAATTATACTTAGCAGAGATTTGTTTCCATGAATACAGAAAATAAATATTAAAACAAGCAAAAAAAAAAAAAAAACAACAAACTGGTTTAGATGTGCAGAAATACAGCCAATATAGTATTACAGCAAAGACACAAAACATTACAGAGATAATGCAAATGCAGTTAGTATCTGGAAATAGTCAAAAAAAAAAAAAAAACAAAACAACTTGCCCACTTTTAGGTTTTAGTATAATGAAATAACCACTATTATATTTTAAAGCAAATTTAATCATATTCAGAAAAACGAATAGTTTAATTGTACAGTGTATTCTACCATTATTTTATTGATTCTAGGAAGCACACTATTTCACACTTTAACATCTCTGAAATCACAGTGTTTCTCATAATTGATAGTGTCTTATAAATTGTGAGTGTATCTTTAGT
This sequence comes from Puma concolor, assembly GCF_028749965.1. Lineage (NCBI taxonomy): Eukaryota > Metazoa > Chordata > Mammalia > Carnivora > Felidae > Puma > Puma concolor. The sequence goes on along the minus strand of NC_141675.1, from coordinate 73,352,925 downwards.
GGTTGTACATAAAACAATTACATTTTACGAACAGTGGCTTAAATTAGAATACACTATTTGAAATTACAGAATAAATTTTAAGAATGTTACTGAGAAGAGGACTTTAACCTGACAGAAAAATTTATCATGACTCTAAGAGTTTACAGACCATTTCTAAGGTTCCAGTGACCTATTTTAATAGTGATCTTTTAAAAATTTAAACATTGCAAAGATTCTATAAAAGCCTGCAATATCATTATTATATCACAATTATGTGTTAGATTTAGATGACTCAATCACTACAATACTCATTTCCACTTCTATTCTTTGTTAATTCTGGGATGCCACTTCCATCCCTCCCTTTTATATCAAATATCCAAATAGATCTCTCCTTGAGAGCCCAGTTCAATTTGTAGTTTCAGACCAATTTAACTGAAAAGACTCCTCCCCTCCTCTTATTTCCTTAAAAGTAACATGTATCTATCATGCAATGCTGTCATGTGTAGTTTTCTATTTTTTTCCCTTTGGATTTACATCTCCCTTGGCCTATGGTAGAGCTTTCTTCTACCTCTAAATGCCCCCCCACACCTAACAATGTGCACAACAATTCTCTGTTAAAGCAATCTGCTGCATGACTTTGATATTCATTTGCTCATCTCCCAAATAAAAGTGATTCCATGATAAACCACAAGTTCCCTAGAGTTAAACCCCAGTCATTTGATGATGGAAGTAAAACGTAAGTATTCTTCAGATGCACAACAGTAAGGCACCCACGATAAAACTTAACAAATGAAGAGGCCTAACAATTTCCTTTCTCCTTTAAAGAAAATTCTTCAACATTCATCTTTTTTTCTCCACTTGACATTAAATATGGATGTAACCAGTCAATGATATAAGAATGACTTAGTTGGAACTTTTATAAAAAATACAGCAAGTTTCTAGTACTTACACTCAAGTGTGTTTATTAGGAATGAGAATCTCACAAAAGAGAATGTCTCTCCCAAACACTTATTTATCCAAATGACAAAAAAGAATTTATTAACTGATGTCACGGTTTTGTTGGAGTAAGGGCAATTTATCATTTCATGAGTAGTGAAAACATCCTTTGGAATGTATCTGAATTTATTGACAAACCTATGCACTGCCTGAAAACATTACCAAAATCTGAAGATAAGTAATCTCATTTTTTAAATTTTTACAAAGTCCCTATTGAATTCTCTCTAAAAATACAGTGTATTTAACTCAATGTCACAAGCAAGGGAATTCCTACTAAAGTTTAACCTAAATCTAATATTCACAGGAGTGCTGATACATAGGGGCACATGTATCCCAATGTTTACAGCAGCACTTTCAACAATAGCTAAATTATGGAAGGAGCCTAAATGTCCATCAACTGATGAATGGATAAAGAAGATGTAGTTTATATATACAATGGAATACTACTTGGGAAATGAGAAAGAATGAAATCTGGCCATTTGCAGCAACATGGATAGAACTGGAGGGTATTATGCTAAGTGAAACAAGTCAGAGGACAGATACATGTTTTCACTTATATGCGGATCTTGAGAAACTTAACAGAAGTCCATGGGGAGAGGGAAGGGGGAAAAAATAGTTACAGAGAGGGAGGGCAGCAAACCACAAGAGACTCTTAAATACAGAGAACTGAAGGTGGATGGGGGTGGGGGGGTGGGGAAGAGGGGAAAAAGAGTGCTGGGCACTGAGGAGGGCACTTGTTAGGATGAGCACTGGGTGTTGTATAAAAGCCAATTTGACAATAAATTATATTAATAAAAAATATAGTATTCAAAAGACTTAAGGGGGAGTGGTCTAAATCATAAATGCATTTCAGTAGATAAGACAGATACTGAAGTCAAAAACAAAAATGACTAATGAATTGGCTAGTGCTTTTGCTTTATTCATATTAAATAAAGCTTAAACGTTTCTGGGATGGCAAAAAGAACTTTGCAGATGTGATAAGGTTAAGGATACTGAGGTGGGGAGATTATCCAGGTGAGGCCAAACTAATCGAGTGGATCTCAGCTACAGAGAACCAGAGACAGAGCAGCAGAACTCTACAGTCACTGGCTTTACAAAACAGACAAAGAGGGGGTCAGAAGCTGGAAATATCAAGGGAACAGATTCTAACCTGGAGCCTCAAGAAAGGACGAACATACAGTCCTGCTGACAATTTTAGCCCACTGAGACTCATGTCTGACTTCTGACCTAGAAAACTCTTAATACATCAGTGTTAAAGCCTTTAAATTTGAAATGTGTTAAAGCATCAACAGAAAACTGCAACCATTCTTTTAATTTTGTAAAATAGAAGTTAATGAATCAAAAAAAAATGATTTACACTGGGCTTTAAAAATGATTCAAAGTAATCCATTTTTTCATGACTCCAAATACTTATTTTTAACAGAACTTTACATATTTTCCCCTCTCCAAAACTTCTAAAAGCTCTTATGAAGATGCTTTACATCCTTTTCAATGATCATGACTGCTTAACAGCAAAAGTACCATGTTTTATCAACTCCAATATGCCATCCATTCACTGAAAGACATATTTTGTGTGCCACTAAAGAAAATGTTGCCAATTGCAGTTTTAAAACATCATCCATTCTAAGGTATATACCAACTTCAGTGCTACTAGAAAAAGTTTCTTACATGACTGACACACACACACACACACGTATATGTGTGTGTATATATATTATCACCTAAAAATCCTGGTATTAAGTAGACAAGAGAACATCTATAACCAAATTCAAATGGTTTTCTCTCAAGCCCACTAAAATTCAATAGCTATTTCAACAAACGCAATGATACTACTAGTCTGCAAAGTCTCAGAGGTAAGAGTGCCATCTACTGAACAACTTGCATAACTTTCTTCAATCCAGAGGATATTCCCTCTACCACTCATAAAAACTTATTATCTAATCATAAAAACTTATTATCACTTTCAACAAAGGTATTTTGCAAAAGACTGGCCTCAGTAAGTTGACTTCCCAAGGGCTTATAAAAGTCTTCAATGAATTCACCATCCTCATCATCCAAAAAAAGCCAAATCTAATTATCTGTACTAGTAATTTGTGGCTCTAGAATCATTCAATATACTTATTTTCTCTTTAATCACTCATTATCTGTCTTCTGTATTAAATGTATTTTCAAGAATACAGTAGTACTTCACAATTCTCAGATCTTCACATGCTAAAACATGTTCCTGGAATTTTGCTTTTCAGCTCTCAATACAGAATTAACTTTAAATAATAAAAAATATCAAGAAATTAGAACATGGAAATATATGAAAGGAAAGGGATAATTAACCTTTCAAGTCTACAACAAATCAAAGTACAGATTTAATATAATGTTGGCATTAGATGAGTCTTCAAACATGAAATCAGATGTGGAATCTGCACACTGTAAGCTTTTATGTATTCCCACTTTCTCTAAATGCCTTCTATTTTGGAAAAGGCTTATGAAATATTTTCCTAAAGCAGTTAGGATGAACAGAGGAATGGAGAAAAGAGAAGGAAAAGAGAAAGGGAAGAAAACAAGGGAAGACAAATCAGGTCACTGCTAAGATCCAAGTCCAAATGCAGAAAAATGGAACTCCGAAGCTGAAGAAGAATAAGTGAAAATTTAGGATTAGAAAATTGTTGACCACCACCATCCACTGGCCCCTTCATACATCGGTTAGGGCCCCATCCTCACAATGAAATACATTTTAGAAAAATGTTCATCTATAAAGTATTGATTTGGTTCTGGCTTTTAAAAAGCCCTCATTTTAGTGAAATGTTCTTTGGACAAAATATTGGCAGATGTGAGAGATTTATATTCAAAACTGCCAACAGAGCTATTAAGTATATTTTAAAAAGCTAGTACAGATGTGCTACATACAACCTTAGCACACTAATTAGCATAGTATTTCATTTTTACTTCTCCTGGAGGGTAGGCAAAAGAGGATTAAAAAAAAAAAAAATGATTCCTAGCAGTATCATCACCATTAGTAGGTTTGATATGTTTACATTCTATATATAAATATGTGTACAACAATTCCATATATATTTAGAATAAACATGATCATGAACTGCCAACCTAACAAAAAACATGTTTGATCTCATTACATAGCTCCTTGAACATCATATACCTTTTACAGTCATTACTATAAAGACATATGACTTGGAACACTCTCCTGCCCTCCACGCCAAAACAGAGTGAAGAACTAACTAAATCAAAAAGTTTAAAAAAAAAAAAAAAAATTGTTTTTTTTACCATAACCGGAGGTGTAATTAGGGCCCCGACGACCTCTGCCTCTTCCACTATAAGACCTAGAACCTTGTACAGAAGAGACGGTACTTTCATCAGTGGCATATCCTTTTTCCTTTTCAGGCCCTCTGGTGGAAGAAGGTCTGAAACCCATACCAATCTGTCGTAGCTGTTCATCAATCTGTAGGCGTTCCATTCTTAGCTGTTCTACTTCCTATGAGTAAAACAAAAAAGGTAAATATTCTTCTATGTTGTATCATTTTTACCATCTTAAAAAAAAAAAAATGAAGCTATACTACTCCCTACCAATGAAAGAAACTATGATCGTGACCAATTATTTGGTAAAATACAACTGTGTACTTAATAAATACAATTCACAAGGTCATTTGCTGACTCAATTCATTAAACATTTATTAAATACCTTACTGAGCACCAACTACGCTAAGTATTACAGGCATACAATATTAAAAAAGACAAGGACTCTCCATGTTCAAGGGTATGTTTAACGGACAAGCATTAAACTATTTGTTGGTGGTTACAAGGTAGAATAAATGTTTCTTATGCTAGGGCAGTATTCTCACTGGGAGTTTTAGTTCCTGTATGTAATAATGTATGTATGCATAAACTGTTAAATAGCTAATAATTACACCATATTACCAGACTCAACCCTCAAGAAATTAAAACTCTGCTAAGTGGGATATAGGTGCCATGTATAAGAGGGACTATTAACCTACTTTTCCATCAAAACAGTGACACCCAAGTTGTGGCCTAGAGGTACCAGGAGACTTGGTCATTCAGAAACTAAGGTCATTACAAGATGTGAAGGTAAGGTAACTTGACAAAGCTCTTGACTAAAAGGTAGTAGAGTACTAGAAGATAAAGCATGAACATAAAATGCTAGACTGAACTAAGATTTCTAGAGATGAGTTTCAAAAGAATGGTATCAGATGTGCTTTCAAAATATTAACATAGCAGCAATGATATGAGTGACTAAAAGAAAAACCCACTACTAGAGACAGAGCTGTTGAAGGTTTTACAAGAGAAACTTAGTAATAAAAGTAAAAAAATAACAATTGTAACTTTTAGTAACTTATAGGGCATTTTCCTAAAACCCTTGCTCTTTATTTATCAACTCAAATAGATTATATTAGAAACAATGGTTAAGATCAAATGAGGTCTACAGGGTAGTGCATCTGATTCAGAGAACACCAAAGTTACCAAAAAAGCACACTTTCACTCCCAGTTCTCTGCCCTATTTGCACCTAAAACATCAAGGTAAAATAAAATGGTTTCACTGTAGCACAGGTAGATACATAAAGTGATGACAGTCACATTATAGGAACACAAGCATGATCATTTCCTAAAGAGTAAGGAAAGAAATATAACAGTTCAGAAAAAAGAGAAACAATGTGCATAAAGCCCATCATTTTATTATGGGACTTTAAATTTTTAAAATTTTTAAAGGACTTTTTACTTTTAAATTCTCATGTAGAAAAACAGGGTAAATCTGAAGCTTGATTAAATTAAATTATTTTAAAATAAAGAATTGAAATTTAACATGAATATAAAATTGATGTAACCTTTAGTTTAACATGTGAAGCAACAATGACATGAATGTGGAACAGCATACAAACCTTTAGATAAGCAATATGGTACTCTAAAAGAACTTGCACATTTCCGATGCTTTCTTTAGTGCCAACAAATACAAATGGAACCATACCCTGTAAGAAAACACAATGTCTTCAGTATTTAATATTTTAACAAAGTTCTAGTATAAATGTGACATACCAATGTAGAATTTGGAAAACTTTTCTAAAACAGCGATTTAAAATTTTAAATTTTTACTTTTAAAATACCAGTTTATAACAGATTTTCTAATTTCTAATTCAATCTTTCTCTGTATACAAACCAACCTTTTAAAGACATTTTCCTTGAACTGGTATGAATTTACAGACTAGATATCTCACCTTGGTGGTGATGGCTTTAAAATGGTAAAGTACATCACCTAGATTATCCCTGACAAGGGCACATAACAAAACCGTTAACATCTGTGTATTGGAGGGAGTGCTTCCTGACCATTAACACAAGTCACCTAAGGAATACAAACATTTACACAATATAAAGGAATTACTAATATGAGCATTTAGTCACCACTATTAAAGCAAATCACAGGATTAACTTTGCTGAATTTATGAAGTAGTACACTTCCAGCTTCTTAATGGCTAAGGAAAATAAGTAAAGCCTAAATACACTCACCCAATCAGTTTCAGTGCCTTGCCTTATTTTGATTCTACAAATTAGTTCCTAACAGCTATTTAAACAGATTGGCTTAGAGAGCCTGAAAAAAGGGAATATAACAAGCTTAGGAAGTACAGAAGTCTTGACCCTGTCCTCTGGAATTCACAAGCAGATATAAGAGAGTGCAAAGTTGGGGCGCCTGGGTGGCGCAGTCGGTTAAGCGTCCGACTTCAGCCAGGTCACGATCTCGCGGTCCGTGAGTTTGAGCCCCGCGTCAGGCTCTGGGCTGATGGCTCGGAGCCTGGAGCCTGTTTCCGATTCTGTGTCTCCCTCTCTCTCTGCCCCTCCCCCGTTCATGCTCTGTCTCTCTCTGTCCAAAAATAAATAAACTTTGAAAAAAAAAAAAAAATTAAAAAAAAAAAAAAAGAGTGCAAAGTGAATTAATAAGGGGGGGGCGGGGTGGAATCTAAAACATTTTAAGCACATACTATATTTCTGGGAGTGTATTATTTATTCTATATCTGTATCTTAATATTCATTAAAAAGTAACTTTAATACTCCAATTAAAAAAAAATAGTCCACTTTTACAGTTGAGAAAGCAATTTGCCCGAAGTCATATAATTAGCAAATCAGTCAGCCAATTTCATATCCGGTCACCTAACTCCAAATAACAACTACATGTTACTTGCCAGAATCTACACTAAGGAAAATGGACAAATAAAACAAAGTCCCTATTCTAAAGGCAATCACAATCTCAGAAAAGATACTAAACATTTCTGCAATAATCTTATTATGTAATATTAGTGATATCAATAAAAAACACAAGAATATTAAAGTAGAATATGGACTATGCCACCACCCCAGATATGGAAACTTTGGGAATTCCTAAGAATATTATTAAAGTAAATGTTAAAAACAAATACAATTTACCAAGTAAGTAAAGAAGAGAAAGTCATTCCAGACAGATGATCTGGAAGGAATTAAGAGAAATACAATGCCTTGACCCTGAAGATGAGATGCTATCACCAGTTAGCTACCTCCAAGGGACAGGCAGAAACACAACCTTAAAGGCACATATACTACAAAATATTTTAATGACTACTATAAAGCCACAATAAAAAATCTGAAGAGTAAATGATTATTACTAAATACACAGATTTCTAAGAGTTTTTTCAGTGAAATTTCTTGATTTTTTAAAAATACTAGTAACTGATCACTTATATTTAATAGATGGCACTGAGACTACCAACTAGCACATGGTTTGTTCCTAATACACACACACACACACACACACACACAAATCCACTGGAGTGAAAAATTTACATACTTAAAAAAAACCCCGCAAATGAAATACAAATGAATTTCTGAATTACCTACATGTAGGAAAGACCTTGCCAAGCATGGCAAAATCAAATGTCTTAAGTCATAAAACAAAAGTCTTAAAAAATCCCAACAGCATACAAAATTTATGGGGGGGGGGGGGCGTATCAAGGAGAAAGAAAGAATATTTACTACAAATATGAAAAGACAAAAGACTAGCTTCCTTAAAACACAAAAGCTCTGGGGTGCCTGGGTGTCTCAGCAGACTCTTGGGCTCCACGCTGAGCTTGGAGACCACATTTATAAAACAAACAAACAAACAAACAAACAAACAAACTGGTGGCAAGTATGTGGAAAATAGACATAATTCCTACACTGGTAGAAGGAATGTGTGGTGTGTGGGAAACTAAGAAGATCTAAAAATTTAAATATCTTTTACCCTTTGATCTAAGAAATCCACTTCCAGGAATTTACTCTCCAGTTGTAAAGGATGTTTGCTGCAGCACTGTTTTTAGTAGCAAAACAAAGACATAAAAAAGGCAACCAACAACCATCTAAAATCTATTAGACACAATGGAGAGGGGAGAGATATGGACACAACATAGACACTCATTTGTTTTTCACACTATACCCTTCTGTGCTAGTCTAACTTGTATATAAATATTATTTATTTTTCAGTGAAAAACTCAAATCCACCAACATGGGGCTTCAACTCAGGACCCTGAGATCAAGAGTCACATGCTCTACTGACTGAGCCAGCCAGGCACCCCTCAAACCCAATGTTAAAAATTGATATAAAATATTTATCAAGCACCTAACCCTATATAATTCATTGGGCTAGAGTAGAGAATATGAGAATTCAGATTTCATTTCTTGATTCAGAGTCCATAATGTGGCTTGGTGAGGTTAAGATAATAAACAGAAGATTGAGAGAAAAACCATTAAATACTCAATTATACAGATAATAATTGCTATGATAGAGATAGAAAAAGACCCTCTCAGGCTAAAGGTGGGTCACCAAGGACTTCAGAGTAAACAAGCTATAAACAGAGTTGGCCACGGGATTTAGCTTATGAAATGGTAGCCCCAAGTAAGTGAATGCCAACCTTCAGATTTGCCTTAAAATGCGACGTTTTGAAATTTTTTAAATTTTACACATTATAGGTTTCTAGCTTCTCTTAATACCAAAGATACAGCAACACATAACACATACATTCCCACATGGCAACCAGATAAAAGCTAAGCAGCATCTGTTTCTTCTATAGAAATGGACCGTGTACTCCCCTATCCCTGGTCTTGTATAACCCAACCTGCTTCATCATTTAATAATCTGCTTGGTTTCTGTAAGCATGTAAGTTTCTTAACCCTGGCACAGAAACAGGGGTGACACTGACCAAAACTACAAACAGTATATAGTACGGTGAAGTTCTTATTTATGAAGAAAGACCTAAAAGAGTCAGCCTGCAACAAGATTTTTCTTTTTTTTTTTTTTTTTTTTTTTTTTTTTTAAGTAGGCTCCACACCCAACATGCGGCTTGGACTCTTGACCCTGAGATTAAGAGTTGCTTGATGTATCGACTGAGCCAGTCAGGTGCCCCACAAGAAAATGTTAAATACTAGAAAGCAACTAGAGGTAAGTCAAGCTAAGAGACGAACAGATAAGTAAGTAGATAAAACTAAGAAATTTACACTGGAGTCCTATAATGGCCCTAACCAATACACATCTTGATAGTCAAACCAATTTTTAGGCAGTGGTTGTATGCCAAATGGATTATTTTATACATTAAATATAAAGGGGAAAAGTGCAAATTCCAATACTATGACACCTTGATTTTAATCCCCCTCGCAAAGGCAATGGGAGGTAGGGTTGCTTAAAAAGTAAAATTTACTTGAAATTTAAAGCAAGTTTGGAAGCAGTGTAGGCATGAAACCAATTTGAGCCACCAACTACTCATTCTCTAAGTCATGTGTTTTTCTTTTTTTTTTTTGCCTCTACATTCTAATTAAAGGGAATAAAGGAAATGGCTCTTCAGTAGGCATCTTTACAACATCCAACACATAAGGACTCCTTTGACTACAGTTGTTTTTGTTTTTTTAAAGAGGTGGTTTTTCCCAACAGGCTAACAAACTCTTCAAGTAATAATCTATTCTGCAAAACTAAAGCTGCTTTCTAGGAGATAATTTGGAAGAAAACGCTTGCCTTATATTCACAAGCATACAAAGTTTAAGACACTGGAGCCACCCAGTTAAGAGATCCTTAAAGGGATGGATGAGAAGTAAGGAAGTGCAGTATAGACAAAACATTAACATGTGAGAAGGGACTGAACAAGAAATTTCAGAAAGTTGTTGTCAGAATAGCAACACAGGGGCGCCTGGGTGGCTCAATTGATTGAGCATCTGACTTCAGCTCAGGTCATGATCTCAGGGTTCGTGGATTTGAGCCCCATGTCAGGCTCTTTGCTAACAGCTCAGAGCCTGAAGCCTGCTTCAGAGTCTGTTTCTCCCTCTCTCTCTCTCTGCCCCTCCCCCACTCATACTCTGTCTCTGTCTCAAAAATAAACATTAAAAAATAAAAAAAAATTTTTTTGAAAAGAATAGCAACATAAAACCTTAAAGATTTCAATAAAGAAATAATCATGGCTTTCAGATTCCAAAAAGGGTCAAGTACACAGTTATTTACTAAGAATTCCTTTAAAACAAACTTTTGTCAGAGTATCAAATTTTACAGCTCTATCCTCTTGTTAAGTACAAAAAATAACTGTTGAAATTATCAAACTGAAGTCTTTTTATCAAAAATGGGTTTTTTTACTGAAGTACTAAGAAACCAAATGAGATCCCAAAGCCCACGTTGAAAGAGGACTTATTTTCTAAGTATGTAAAGCAATACAGTAAGGGACAAAAATTTTTTAAAAGAAAAAAACCCACCGTTATCAGAGTGGAAGTACATCACTACATACAACTCACCAAAATGATTTCCAAAATATAAAATAACATCGTAAGTTAGCCAAGAACAGAACATGGTGAAAGAAACAAGAAAGGAAAGAAGGGGGGGGGGGAGGGAGAGAGGAAGGAAGGAAGGAAGGAAGGAAGGAAGGAAGGAAGGAAGGAAGGAAGGAAGGAAGGAAGGAAGAAAGAAAGAAAGAAAGAAAGAAAGAAAGAAAGAAAGAAAGAAAGAAAGAAAGAAAGAAAGAAAGAAAGAAAAACAGGCAAAGCTCAAACCAAATTACATTTGGAATACTTACATCTTCTCTAGGTAGTTTATTTTCATTGTCTCCTTCAATTCTCACCCGAACCACACCAGATTTGTCCACTATTTCCTGAATAACTTTGCCATTTTTTCCAATTACTTTTCCTTTAATAAGAGAAAAAAGATAGCAATAAGTTAAAAATCAGTACTGCTATCCTTCCAACACTATCTCCCAAATAATTTGACTTGCTATCAAATTTTTAAAAACCAAGCATAGTTCCATCTTCTTAATCTCAATATATTCATCCTGAAAACTACTGAGAAATTTTTATCCTTGGTCTGAAACTTCCCTTCTCTTTAGAATTCCTAAGGCTACAGTTAACTGGGATTGACAATACTGCTCACATGTTAAGATATTTTCAAAGACTAAACATGTTCTATGTCATTTTTCAATATTTTTAAAATATCAATGCAACCCATTCCAAAAGCTTAGATATACAAATAAAGGCAAAAGAAACACTTTTATTTTGGCATTAATCATAACAATTTGTTTATTATATATTATTTTTAACAAATTCAATCTTGCTTTCATATTCAAGTTGCTACTCATCCAAAACACGCCTATGATTTGAACATACTTTTAAAATGAATATTCTCTTCAATGAAATGTCTGTAACATTTTTCACCAAGTTTTTAAGTATTTCACAGCTATACAAATACACATAGCATGTACATGGTATGCTATCTTCCTAGGTATGAAATACTGTATACAGACACAAATTCCAAATTATTTACCTTCTCCACACTTAACATGTAATGTGTCAAACAGCAGTTATTGAGTATCCAATAACGAAAACAGAAACTAAAAAGGGGGAAGGAAGATTCTCTTCCCCTTAGGAAATTGCTAGTTACAAAGACAGCAAAGTCAAAATACCAAAGCAATACTGGACAGTGTTACCTGGTAATGGAAGTAAATATTCAGGTAACCTTCCCTGTATGAAACAGATGTGTACACTCCTTATAAAAGTTACTAAGTCCAAATCCCCCCAGTTTTTTTTTTTTTTTAACTAAATCAAGCAATCTATTTCTACAATAAATTCATTTTGGTTGAAAAGAGTTAAAATAGAAACTTTTCCTATTGCATGCTTGAGAACAGTTTCCATTAAAGAATAAATGGGAACAACAGCAACAGTAAGTGGGTCAATACAGCAAAGACACCATTACAGGATTTTTCTATCCCTATTCTCAACCCTCCTTCCCCATTAATAACCCTAAATTTAAAAGCAGCAGCAACTGAACAGGTAAAAAAAGAAAAAAATACAGTAGGACAAGGGATTCACATGATGTAGATCTTCTCTGAGCAGCCCTAGCAGCAGTATATAAAAGCAACCTTCATTGTTAACACAGTGAAGCTCAAGCAGCAACTCCATCCTTGACCCTGCTAAAAATAAGCAAATGTCTTTTCGAAAAAACAAAAATCAGATTGATATATCATAATCCCTCCCCCAGAATCATTCATTGCCCCTTCCTTCTATGAACTATACCACTGGTGAGTGTACATCCATCACCCTTCTGGGGTCTGTGGCAGGGACCTACCTGCAAGTTTTATTTAGTCCCACCAGAGACCGTCAATATTTTAACTGATCATTTCCATAGTTTAAATTCCAAAGCATATTGACAAACTGAAGCAGACCTGTAGTATAAATTGAGCACTGAGCATAAATGCTGAAGGGACAGAGTAAAGAAGTGATTAAGGAAGGCTTCCAGGAGGCGAAAGGTTTCAATTCACTTTAAATCAATGACCACATAGTATTTTTCTTTTTGACTTAGGAGGGGTGGGAATGATCAGGGTCTAAAATTCTTGGAACCTGAATGTATAAGGAAATTCTCTTGAACTTACCCACCAAGAAGTCCTCATTCCCTTCTACTCCTCAGTCCACTTTTTCTTTTTCACTTTGACTAAGAATTTACTATTTTTCAAAAGACTGCTTCACCCATAAAACATTTTGAAGCAAAACGTAGCATTATTATACACAACAACCAAGAAATCTTTACACTATCTGAGTATTTCACTAATGTAACAGTTCACTAATGTAACAGTTGCTGCTAATATATATTTTCTGAAGAGTCCCAAATAATCCAAATCACCAAAGCCAACCAAGACAGAGTAAAAAGAGACATGACACATACTCAGATCATTGCACAGATAAATGAATAAACAAAAGAACCAGAGAACTACCAATATATCCAATTTTGTTATTTCTGAAATATCAGGAATTTTTACTCAAAATTAACACTACCACAAATTCTAGAAGACCAAGGCTATCTTCTACATACTTGTTGGGTTGGAAAAAACCCTGATTCCCATGCACACACTCACAGCCAAATCATTTTTACAAGTGAAGAAACCAAAGTTAAATTATGTTCTGTGAAGCAGCAACCACAATGTTAATGCTGATGGATGTCAATAATTGTGATTTAAACAAAACAGGGAATCATTTTCAAAAGCAGCTTTTTGAAGGTGATTTCATTTGACAATAAACATCTGATTATATTTTGTGTATTGTTTATTAGAATTATACAAAACCCTTCAAGCTTAGACTCAATTTTAACATCTAAACTCATCTTTTCAGTTCAATCTACAGTGAATAAAAACAAATAAAATGGAATTAACTTAATCAGCAGTATGTCATACCTATCCAAATGCTTAGGCAGAGCTAGAAGCAAACAGATAGTTGAAAACAAAGAAAACTGCCCAAGTTATTGTGCTGTAGACTTTTGTCCCAGGGTATATTAACTTGTTACTGGTGAAAACATCTTTTTAAATATTTTCTCCAGCTAATTTTTTTTTTTTAACAGTATTTGAAAAATAGAACACCTATAGCAAGAAATCATTTCCTAAAGGCATAACAGGCCTAATTAAATATAAATGAAGCCCAAGGGGCTCTGTTTCAGTAACGTCAAGAAACCACAACAGTGGACAAAAACTCAAGCATCCTCTAAACATCTCTGCTTTCTGTGAATGCTTATTTTTGTATTAAACGTTTAGGATAATCACTATTTAATACAGGACAAAAATTTCCCCATTTGTCCTAAATAGCATTTAAAAAGGACAGTTAGCACAGATGTAGAGGATTTAATACCAAAGCTATTAAACAACTCATCCCAAACTATAAAGCTCCTTTACAGCTTCAAACTCAAAATCTGGGGGCGAGGGAGGAATCTCAAAGTTTTGTCACTATCTTAATAAGCCATGGGTACAATAATTTTCATTAATGGTGTCAGAAACTTAGTAGTGAAAACTCCCCTCCTATCACAATCACCATCCTTTTCTCCTGCCCATGACTTCTTACCTTATTCTATGCCTTTGCAACAACCAATTATTATTTATTCAGGGCCTACTGTGTAGAAGTTTATTACCCTATTGTTAGTCCACTCTTACTTTTTCCTCTGCACTAAACAAAAGAAATATCACAAACACCTTCTCAAAAATTACGATGACAACTTTGATGGACATATGAATGATAAAAAGGCATTAAGTGAATAAGAAGATAAAGCCCAAGGGATGAAATAGCTTTTAAAAAACTTAATGACAAACTGTTATAAAAATCATGGATCTTATCAGTGAGTCACTCTGTACAGAAGAAAACTCCTTTACTTTTTTAATAGGATAATGAGATACAAGACACACACAATGTTACTAAAAAATGAAAAGTACCCCTATCAAATGTTCCCGTAACTATAAAATATGGTTATCAGAAACATTAAATCTCCATTAAATCACTGTATATAATTACTAACATTTAACTTATTTAATAGTTAGTAGAAGTACCTACCAACAAGATTCCTAGGAACCTGAATAAAATCCTCCACAAATTCCAAGAAACCTCTAGCCTTTTTTACAGCATCAGCACTCTGCAGAACGAGGAAAAAATAAACATAAAAAAGAATCCTGAAGAAAACCCCAACCCAAAATAAAAACAAAGAAATGAGAAGTTCTGAATTATTATGCTCTAGTACAAGATTCTGCTCAGCCCATCAATGTGACATTTTAAGTCAAGAAATTCATGAAGTACTTAAGAAAAAAAAAGAATTATAAAAAGCCTAGGAAAAAGTATACTATTAGAACATCTCTTTAAAAAAATCTCTTCTAAGCCCTTTTAAACTCCTAATAAAACAGCAAGAGTTAAACTTATCATGTTAGCCAAATTTTAACCTTATCCTAAATGTATTTGCTCTACACTCGCATATTCAATTTCTTCAGGTGAATGCTAAAAACAAATTGTTCATGGGGCAGCACCTGGGTGGCTCAGTGGGTTAAGCATCCAACTCCTGATTTCAGCTCAGGTCATCATCTCATACTTCGTGAGATCGAGCCCATTACTGGGCTCTGCACTGATAGCATGGAGACTGCCAGGGATTCTCTCAACCTCTCTCTCTCTGCTCCCCCACCCGTCTCACACTCATATGCTCTCACAACAAATGAAGTTTAAAATAACCAAATTGTTCACACTGTCTATACTGTCTGTGCAGTTTTTTCATTCTCAACATAAATTATTTAAAAAGCTATTTTTGTGCAGACATATTTTTTAAAAAGCACCTACTGATTATGATCATTAAAATTCCTGGGGCACCTGGGTGGCTCAGTCAGTTAAGCATCTGACTTGGGCTCAGGTCATGATCTTGCAGTTTGTGGGTTCAAGCACTGCATCGGGCTCTGTGCTGACAGCTCAGAGGCTGGAGCCTGCTTCAGATTCTGTCTCTCCCTCTCTGCCCCTCCCTCGTTTGCACTCTCTCTCTCCCGAAAATAAACGCTAAAAAAATTTAAAAAAAAGAAAAAGAAAAAGGCTCCTCTACTACATGCTATTTATAAATACCAGCGCCTGACATGTAGGAAGCCCTCAAAACAAAGTGCATTATTTATAATGCACATAAATCGGGAGTTAAAATCAGAAGCAGTTGGGTTAAGAAACTTCAGAAAACACTACATATTAAATACTCAGTAAATCTCTCATTGCCCCATATAATACAATATCCTCTTTAACCAACCTCCATGCATGTAATGATTACTTGGGCTGACTGATTTTTAAGTATTTTATCACTGGGAAACTGAAATTCCAGAGAAAATACAATCAAACAATAGTTATGCTCTAAGTTACCCAAGGTGGGGTCAGACAATAGCTTACCTCTCCATAGATTCTGAATGTGCCAGTATCTTCATCTAGCTCAATAGCTGTAACTCCAGGAACCTTCCTAGCTTGCTGTATGTTACTACCATGTGTTCCTATTGCCAGGCCCATTAGATCTTCTCTCACAACAAATTCCTCATGAAAAGCTGCCGCAAGTTGTTTTGTGCACTAGTAAAAGAGGTATGTTAGAACTTATTACAAAGGATTAAAAATAAAGTTTTTTACACATCGGTTTGCAGCATTACTCATAACAGTCAAGAAGTAGAAGTAAACCAAATGTCAACTGAATGAACAGATAAACAAAATGATATATGCATACAAAATGATTCGGTCCTCAAATGGAAATTCTAGGAGTGCCCGGGGGGTTCAGTTGGTTAAGCGTCCCAACTTCGGCTAAGGTCATGATCTCACAATTTGTGAGTTCAAGCCCCACATCAGGCTCTGTGCTGACAGCTCAGAGCCTGGAGCCTGCTTCAGATTCTCTGTCTCCCTCTCTCTGCCCCTCCCCTGCTCATGCTCTCTGTCTCTCAAAGAAAAAAAAGAAAAAAAAAAGAGAAGGAAATTCTAACACATGCTACAATGTGGACTGAGAACATTGTGCTAAATGACATGAGCCAGTTAACAAAAAAACTAATACTGTATGATTCCAGTTACATGGTTTCTAGAGTAGTTAAATTTATAGCAACAAAAAGTAGAATGGTGGTTGCCTGAGGTTGGGAAGAAGGGGATACGGAAGTTGTTTAACGGGTATAGTTTCAGTTCTGCAAAATGAAAAGTTCTGGAAACTGGTTGATTAACAATGTGAACATACTTCACACTCCTGAACTGCACACTTAAAAATGGTTAAAATGAGGGGTGCCTGGGTGGCTCAGTCAGTTGGTTGAGCATCCAACTCTTGATTTCAGCTCAGGTCATGATCTCATGGCTTGTGGGTTCAAGCTCCTAGGGATTCTCTCTCTCCCTCTGTTGCTACCCCTCCTCCACTCAGGCTCTCTCTCAAAATAAATAAACTAAAAAAAAATGAAAATGGCTAAGATGGCAAATTTTATGTTGGATCTTACCATAATTAAAAAAAAGAACTAAGAAAAAATATATAAAGGATACTCATTTGGCATCATGTAATAGGGGGAAAAAGAGTTTGATCAGCCTATTTAGTCATGATCACAGAAAATAGTAATTCTAAAACAATGTTCTGGAATTACTGATACAACAAGTTCCCCAATTCAGAGGATTCATTTTTCACAACACAGTCACATATCCCTTATTTCGAACTTTTAAATTAATAAGGGTATGCACAAATTTGTCCTAAACAAACGTCAATTCCTAAAAGATTTGAATGTATGTTGGGTTCTCCTAACAGTGGGCCAGTGAAGAGTAGGTGAAAAGAGAGGAGTACCTTAGGATAGGATAGAAAAGCCAACAACAGGCTCTTTTTAAAACTACATGCTATGTGTCCTCCTCTCCTCTTACGTAAGAGTTATTAAACTGAACTACTTACTAATGGAAGTGTGTTATGACTGACAGCTGACAGGTCACTAAAAAACAGTAAGGACAGAATAAAAAAAAACTAGCAATACAGTTTTCTACTGGACATCCCTAATGTGTTTCTAAGTTCTTTTAGCACCTGTTATCTCAGTCGTAACAAAAAACTCAACAGGCATTTAGCAAACAGAAGGCTATATTTGGGGAAAGTAACAAAAAACAATTGTTCTATAGACACAATGACTCCTGGTATTAGCCACAGAACAGGTCCCAAGTTGCCTTACCTAACAGTCAAGTAGTTTGAGCCAGGGAACTCAATATACTTATGAATAATATACTTATGAAACTAAGTGGGACACACAAAAAATCTTTTAAGTAAACCCACTTACTTCTAAATGCTTAGTGGCCTCTTCATTTCTGGACATAAGCATCAACTTCGTACGAATACTTCGCAAATGCATGTCACTTAAAATGTTTACTCTCTTCACAGTTGCTTCACTGGCAGACTATTAACAAACAAATTAATCACTCAAAAAATCTTATTTTTCAAGATAATACAAAGGGCTTCCACATAAAGCCTTCCTTGATTCTCAACTACTACACTTCTCTCCTCACCCACCATACCCTCTTCCACGAGTAATCTCTTTTCTGAATTCCCATATTATTTAGTTCTGCTATTCAAATTATGATTGGTGGAGACAGAAGGATCCAGGATCCCACACGTTAATAATTTCATGTTGTTAAGAATGTCGTATTTTTTCCTCCTAATTCCACAAAAGAATTTAACATTTTACAGCTGTAAAAATTTTTCTCCCACATGGATTAATAAATTCACTATTGTACCAAGTTAGCTTTTATCTTTTGAAATACTTAATTATAAAATCCGGAAAATATCTATTGACTACCTTAAAATATGGAATTATCTTACCAGTATCATTAGCTGTGTGGTTTCTGGATGGTAAAAAATTCTGCATGCTCCTACTGCTTTCTTAAAATCTTTATGTGCATTTTCATTAGCACACCTAGAGAGGAATTCATATTTAAGACTTGAATAATAGATTAAATTCAGAAGGCAATTATAACACAAACTAAGTTTTTCATTTCGACACTACCCATTAAAACTTTTGTTTATTAAAAAGATTTTCTATCAGAAGTTTCTGATTGGGTATTTGGGAAAAAAAGATTTTTGTAGCACTAAAAAATCCTCTTAATTCACAAAGCAATTCAGTAGTAAACAAAACTACTCACGCCTCTCTCAAATCCTCAGGAACATCCACTGTGCATTTAAAGAAGGTATTTTTTTTGACAGTTTTATTTTGATTGACAGGCCGAAGTCGTTCAAATGTGACTATTTCATTGTAAGTGGCATCACAAGCAGCATATTCAATGACATAAAACTAAAAGACATCAAAATACTTTTAAAATCCCATCTGAACAAAAATAATGAGCTTTAAATGAAATTCTAATTGCCTTGCTCAGCTTAACCAGTAGACCCTCCCCCTTGTGGCACAAATACTAAGTACAGCTTAGTTACGTCAATCTGATTTGCCTTAAAACTAGATTATATGTTCTTACAAGCATGAACCTTGGTGTCCTCACATGTTTGAAGTGCACCCCTGGAGAGCAGCTTTGATGTTTGCAAGTTCAGAAAACAAATAAAAATTAATGGTCTGATGAACTTTTTAAATGTATGATGAACTATTTATAAAGTAGGCATTTAGAAACAAAACTAAGAGTTGAAGTAGCATTTACAGAAACCAAGAGTTGAGATTATTTCCCTAGAAACTAGTCACAATGCAGCGTTAACATTACTTACCTCTCCTTTCATCATTCGAACTTTAGCCAACCACCATCCACATGGTTCTTGGTCATTTGCTCTTGAATACACCTAAGAAGAGGGGGAAAAAAAGGTCCTTATCTTTTTTTTTTTTTTTTTTTTTAATTTTTTTTTCAACGTTTATTTATTTTTGGGACAGAGAGAGACAGAGCATGAACGGGGGAGGGGCAGAGAGAGAGGGAGACACAGAATCGGAAACAGGCTCCAGGCTCCGAGCCATCAGCCCAGAGCCTGACGAGGGGCTCGAACTCACGGACCGCGAGATCGTGACCTGGCTGAAGTCGGACGCTTAGCCGACTGCGCCACCCAGGCGCCCGGTCCTTATCTTTTTTGAATGAAGAATCCTTCATTCTGAAAGACTTCAACATTATAAACAATGACTTATTTTAAATGCGAAATCCCATGAAACTCCAGAATCAAAAATGTCACTGTACTGAAACTAGTGTGCTACAAATAATTTAATAAAAGAGTCATGTACAGTTAAATTTTACTACTGAAAAACAAAAATAAACCCTTTTTTGGGCCATTTGGCTCCTTGGAAATCTAATTCCAAATTTGTGAGTTTCCTAAACATAAGTATTTTAAAGAATTCTTCTTACAAGACAGTTTAACACAGTGTGAAACAGGGTTCTTTCCGTTTCTGTCAATACTGTTCATCTGTAAGCACTGTGTTGTGGTGATGCAAGTATCAGACACAAGGATAAGCTAGAACTTATTAAAGATGTATTTGAAATCTGATAACTATTTTTAAAATGTTGAAATCAGGGGCGCCTGGGTGTCTCAGTCGGTTGGGCGTCTGACTTCAGCTCAGGTCATGATCTCACAGTCTGTGAGTTTGGGCCCTGCGTCAGGCTCTGTGCTCACAGCTCAGAGCCTGGAGACTGCTTTGGATTCTGTGTCTCCCTCTCTCTCTGCCCCTCCCTCACTCACACTCTATCTCAAAAATAAATAAAAACATTTAAAAAAAAATTTTAATGTTGAAATCAAGAGCTGTTTTCAAAAAGAAACCCAATTTTAAAATTCCTTCAAGGATACGGTATTTAGATTCCTTGCTGAAGAAACTGAATCAAATGCACAAATGGTTCACCTGAACAATAAATAAATTCTAAATTTAGTACCTCTAGCAGGGTACATAAGTATCTTACAAGCATCCTATGCAACAACAACAACAACAAAATCACCTTATATGCTCTGTATTTGTAATTATCAAGTAGTTTGTTAACATAACACATTAGAGAAGTTTCCATTAGGGATTAGAGTTATTACGATACAGCATCTTGTTTGATATATCATTTTCAATACGTGGAAATCAGGGGGTGGAGGGGGGAGGCTGGAGGAACAGATGACCAAGAAGTACCCCACAAAAGTCTTGATTATATGAACTAAGGATGCCTCTGCAGAGAAAACCTACCAATGATAACACCCATATGTGGGTTAAATGCAAACTATTAAACATGCAAATACTGTTGGAAAGCCTGAAGCTTCACTGAGGTGATCTGAGAGTAATCTTGAAGTGGGGGAATACTGGGAATGTAAATAAGTCAAAACCTCATGATCAACTTCACAGTGCACCATGATCAGAAAAAAGGAAGACCTATATACCAATCAGGCTCCAGTGGACTTAACTTTACCTGTACATTTTTTATGAGCAAATCTACTTCGTCACAACTTTTATCCTTTCTTATAGGTCTCCAAAAAATAAATTTTACTTTCTTTAGAGTAAAACAAAACTCATTCTATCTTGCAATTATTGTATGTATCCAATGGAACCTCTCTGGGGAAATCTAGTGATCCTGTTTCTTCTGGATCTTGAAACACTTTACTACTTCACCATCATTCATCAGTTATTTCCAATTGTGCTTTAAAAAAGTCTAAAGAAAAGAATGATGGTATCACCTGAAAGAACACAACAGTAAATATAGTGTTACTACTGCATCACCCTGTAGTTTTACTGCATAGTCTTTCAAGAATAAAGTATAAAAAGACTGGAGACACCATTCTTGCAGTCTGCCTTTGGTTTTCACTGAACAGTTAAGAATTCAGAATTTTTTTTTTTTTAATTTTTTTTTTTCAACGTTTATTTATTTTTGGGACAGAGAGAGACAGAGCATGAACGGGGGAGGGGCAGAGAGAGAGGGACACACAGAATCGGAAACAGGCTCCAGGCTCTGAGCCATCAGCCCAGAGCCTGACGCGGGGCTCGAACTCACGGACCGCGAGATCGTGACCTGGCTGAAGTCGGACGCTTAACCGACTGCGCCACCCAGGCACCCCAAGAATTCAGAATTTTTAATCTCCCACCCATAACTGTAAAGACAAAATTTACAGAGGAAGAACTTTCATAACTTCAGAGGAATCAGGACTGATGCTGATAGCACCCTAGATTCAAATGATGAATGTGAAATTACAAGCAGAATCTCCCCAATATGAAGCCCTCAGATGACAACAACCTAGATGAATATTCTCAAACAATACACTTCTAAGGAGAAAAAGGAAATTTAGTATTCTCATCCAGTTAATCATTCAAATTGGACTTCATCATACAAAATCCTGAGACAAGACTGGGGACCATTCTGTTTTTCTAAAAGGACATGTGACCATATTCCATATTCTTTCATCTTTTGTTTGCACACCAAAATGTACACCATACAATTCATAAATGGACAAATGCCAAAACAGCTGTGCATGCAAAGATAACTAGAAAGAAACAGATGATGAAGACATGAAAAAATTCAATGGATTAGTCAATGCAATCGGTTAAATATGAAAATGGTATAACTGTAGCACAAAGATGACTATGGTCTGTTCAATAAAATTAGAAGCTACTAAAAGTTCCAAAATATTCTTAGAGTATTGGATTCTGATAATTACAATTATATAATTATAATTATAATTCAAGTATAAGATGAACTAGAATGAAATAATAAACCAGAACTTACTAGATGTGTTTTAAACTTGACATTACTATCTGTAAGATGAATTTATTCTGGGTTTATATGCATGAGCTGATGAGCAATAGGGACCTGTTCTCACTTTAGGTAGATGTATTATCAAAACAAAAAAATACGAAATAAAAAGCTGAATTTGCTGGGGTGCGTGGATGGCTCAGTTGGATGAGTGTCTTCTGACTTCAGCTCAGGGCATGATCTCACTGCTCCTGAATTCAAGCCCTGCATCGGGTTCTGTGCTGACTGCTCAGAGCCTGGAGACTCCTTCAGATTCTGTGTCTCTATAGTTCTCTCTGCCTATCCCCCCTGCCTCTCCCCCGCGCGCTCTCTCGTGCTCTCTCTCTCAAGTAAATAAACATCAAAAAAAAGTTGAATTTGCTATCTTTTAAATGCTCATTAAAATCCTTAATGTTGACTTTCAGCATCCTTTTATTATTAACTTCTGTGAAATTATATGTGAAATGACTTAAAAAAAAATTGTTTTAATGGCCCACTGGACCCAAATGGAAGTGATGACCATTTTCCCCAAAACGCTGCAGATTACAAGAAAACCCTAAGAACCAGAAGGAAAGTGTCCATGCCAAGTACTATCTCAGAAAGGCAGTTCAGCTAAGCAGACTGGAGTATCTCTTGGTGATCTAGTGAATGGGTGCCTCAAAAGTTTGCTGACAAAAATAGGTCTTTAATCTACCTAATCCCCTTGTTCTAATTCTGTTTTCACCAAAACAATCTTCTAGGAATCTGGCTTCCTATTTGAGTTTACCTCCAAAAGACAGAATAAACCATTCTGAACTGCCTTGAGGCTTTATCTCTCATGAACATTAAAATGCTGGATTCCATTCTATACTTAACATCTACCTCTGTAAGCTTCTTTAGTAAGTTTACCGCTGAAAGACAAAGCCACTCAACTCACATAAACCCAACTAAATCCAAGTCCCTGAAGCTTGAATCAAGCAGTATGAATTTGGCTCCACCTGAGTGCAGTGGGTCAAATCACATTCTTTATAAAATGAAGAGTGTATTCCATACAATAAAAAAAATCACTTTATTGACCCAGCATTGTTATTGTGACCTACTATACTATGTCTCAGATGTTGACTACTATATTTATGACTACATCATTGGAGTAGAAGCACCTCATAGAAATTCCCTTTATTCAGACTTTAAATTTCCAAACTATTCCAAGGGAGCAAATCACACTCTCAAGCAATGGCCCTCATTGTTTTTAATATTCTCTTTCTTCAAATCCAAGGAAGATCTTTAAAAAAAAAAAAGGCAGATCAAAAAGCACCTGTGACAGACCTAAACACACAACAGTACTCAAGCTGAAAAAGTCCAGTTTCATGTAGTGGAGGATAGAATATGAAGACTCAAATTCCAAAAATCTATTTCAGGGTTCTTGCTACCAAACAACTCCAAGTCAAATCTTACTACAAAATGGTCTCCAAATTCTAGCACACTACCAAACTATTACTTAAATGGAATTCAGTCTGGATCCTAACGTAATCAACTGTTCATTCAAGATACTAACGTTCAACTATCCCTTTCAAAGTCACAACCAAATAAAACTATGAACACCAGAAATAAAGAATGTTTATTAATTTCACTGAATTATAAAGAAAATTTCTAAATAATATTAACCATTAAACTGAATATTTAATCACAGCAGCTGGTTTTATAACTGAGATGTATCTGTTGAGTACTATTCCTCTGTATCCGCTATCTCATTACAATCATAATCTATTATGAAAAAATGGAATATGTACATTAGAAAAACAAGCTTAACATCTAGAACACACTAATGTGACTTATCTACCTATACAATAGTATTTTCTCATCTGTGTATGTTGCTGATACTTTTAACAAATGAGTTTCTTAAGTCTTGGAAAATATCCATTTCCCACATAATAAAGATGAGTATGTTCACCTCTTCTTTAAGAAGCACATTTAAGAACACTTCCCAAGCACTAAGACTAACAACAGGGGCGCCTGGGTGGCGCAGTCGGTTAAGTGTCCGAATTCAGCCAGGTCACGATCTCGCGGTCCGTGAGTTCGAGCCCCGCGTCGGGCTCTGGGCTGATGGCTCAGAGCCTGGAGCCTGTTTCTGATTCTGTGTCTCCCTCTCTCTCTCTGCCCCTCCCCCGTTCATGCTCTGTCTCTCTCTGTCCCAAAAAAATGAATAAACGTTAAAAAAAAAAATTAAAAAAAAAAAAAAGACTAACAACAGACTTGGTATTATAAGAAAGACTACAAATAGGTAAAATTTTCAGACTGGTTCCAAGAATCAAACGGAGACATTTTTTAAAGGTACAACAGAGGGGTGCCTGGATGGCTCAGTCAGTTAACCTTCCGTTAAGTCAGTCCAACTTCAGCTCAGGTCATGATCTCACTGTTCATGGGATCAAGCCCCATGCTGGGCTCTGTGCTGACAGCTCAGAGCCTGGAGCCTGCTTCAGATTCTGTGTCTGTCTGTCTGTCTGTCTCTCTCTCTGTCCCTCCCTGGCTCTTGCTCTCTCTCCCAAAAATAAACATTAAAAAAATATTGTTTTAAATAAAGGTACAATGGAAACTACACATATCTTGCATCTTTTGTATAAGTCAAATACTTATTTTTTTAAATTGTTTTACATTTTTATTTATCTTTGAGAGGGAGAGAGAGAGAGAACGTGCACACATGCAAGAAAGGGGGGGGGGGGCAGAGAGAGAGGGAGAATCTGGAGCAGGCTCCACACTGTCAGAACAGAGCTTGATATAGGGCTTAAGCTCACAAACTGTGAGATCATGGCCTGAGCTGAAATCAAGAGTCAGATGCTTAACCAATTGAGACACATAGGCACCCCTAAAATACTGAATTTAAAAAATTTTAAGGTAAGGGAGTGTCCTATCTCAAAGTATTCTTATTACCTTTACCTACTTTCTCTCAAGGCCTCTATTCCAACATTTATTAAAGTATTAACAAAGCCTGACAATCTGCCATAAAATGAGAGAAAAGTCCTATGCTGCAAGAACAAAAATGTGCGAATTCTTATCTCAAACAAAAAGCATCACAATAAGAAAGAAAGAAAGAAAGAAAGAAAGAAAGAAAGAAAGAAAGAAAGAAAGAAAGAAAGAAAGAGAAACAAAGGTTTTTTTAATCACATATGTTAAACCCAAGAAGAAAACTTTAAAAACCTTGTAAAATGATACACTAGCCTCAGATGTCAGACTTTCTATGTAATGTGTTTGTGTGAGCTCACATATTAACTTACTGAACAAGGCAGGTATCTATAATAAAGACAAAACTTCACATGTAAAATCACCAGGGGAAAAACATTTTCTACTGCACTTCCAATATCTCACATTATATAGCCATCTTAAGAAATTCTAAAAAAAAAAAAATCTTTGTTTTCTCATTACCTCCAACTTCACAAGCTGAGCATTTTCTTAGCAATCTTAAGTTAGCAAAATCAAACAAGCAAACAATCACTTAATGAAAAATTTAATTGTATTAAATGCTGTAAGGATTTTAAAACCTATGTCACCGCTTCTTAAAAGTCAAAAAAGAAAGTGACAAAGAGGGCTTAAAAATAAAGCTTGGAATTGTAGACCTCTCAAAATCATCTTTCTATTATAAATCATATAGTGTTTTCTTGACAACACTGGACCAATGACATTAATTTACGTTCTCTAATTCCACGTCAGCCTCAGGTTGACTGGAAAGGTAAATCCTCAAGTAGCCTAACATTTTTATAACAGAAATATTTTAGAGTAAATCATATGAAATTGTCAATATTCAGCCATTCCTGACTGACAAGAATGAAAATTTCAGATGGCTGAACTTTAAACAAATGCCTGAAAAGCTCCACAAAAAGCTCTCTCCTGGATCATTTTTGTTCTAATTCATTACTGACAGCCAAATCAAAGTGATCTTTCCCTTCTGCAAAAAGGAAAGGTTCCCAAAGGTGCAAAAGAACAGGAGTTGCAAGTCTGGCACACAACTGACAACACCCTGTGAATACAGCATAATTAATATATTAGAGAATAACACTTAAGACAAAAACTGAAACTGGTTCTCAGCTTCCCAACCTTCAGGCTATACGACCCAGGAAAGATTTAATAAAGTATTCACAGCATTTAGAAGAGGCCCTAAAGAGACTGTTATGTCAAACTGAGATAATCTGTTTAAAAAACCAATTATTCATATATTACACATGTTAGTGCTATACCAGCATCAGCTATTATTACTGCTTTATGATATGTGACTAGCAGAAACAGTGGCTGATGATTTAAATATATCAATATACTAAAATATACTGTGTACTAAGTTAGAGAAGTTAGATTAAAAACCTAAACACTCCTTAATAAAAAAAAAAGAACAGACCATACCTGTAGAAATACTAAAAAATACTAAAAGTATCTTGAAGGCCACACCAAAAAAAATTGGCAGATTGGAATAAATTATAACTTTGTGGCAAAAGGCATTAAATACACTTTTTAACTGACTGGGAGAAAGTACAATATATAACACAAAAATGGGGGTATAGCTCAGGGGTAGAGCATTTGACTGCACATATACCACAAAAACCTACATAAAATACAAAAATGTTCTATTATCAAAATACATGGACAAAAAAACTCACACAATTCATAGAACAAAGGGCTAAAAGCCAATAAACTAATTTAAAAGAAGCTCCATATCACTAGTGATCAAAGAAATGAACACTCAAAAGACATCCCCTTCCTGTTATCAGGTTTATAAAACTTTACAATTAATAACAACCCAGCCGGCCAATCTATGAGGAAACAAACACCTTTATGTGTTAGCCAATGTGTAAGTGGTAAATCAAAAATGCATTTTGATTTTTTTTTTCAACGTTTATTTATTTTTGGGACAGAGAGAGAGCATGAACGGGGGAGGGGCAGAGAGACAGGGAGATACAGAATTAGAAGCAGGCTCCAGGCTCTGAGCCATCAGCCCAGAGCCCGACGCGGGGCTCGAACTCACGGACCGCGAGATCGTGACCTGGCTGAAGTTGGACACTTAACCGACTGCGCCACCCAGGCGCCCCCAAAAATGCATTTTGGAAGACAAAATTGGTACATTTTGGTACCATCAAAATTTGAAATATACATGCCTCCAATTTAGCAATTTCAGTGTCTTCTAATTATGATACACCTATCTTAATAAATATGATGGGGTTCTTATAAAGAATGAGGTAAATCTGTATATGCAGACATGAAAAGATCCAATTATATCCTAACTGAACACAGAAATCACAAATATAATGTATTCCCAATTTCTGTAACTTAAAAGAAAACATTATTTATAAATGCAAATAAAAAAGCTGAAGAGAAACACAACTCTGGTAAATGATAATTAAGATATGGTGAACAGACAAGCACACCCACACTAAGAGGGAAGGTCTGCTTTTCACTTTATATAATTCTGTATCATTTCATTTCTTATATTACACTTTACTTAAATTTAAATTAAAAATAGAACTATCTTACAACCTACTAATCACACCACTGGGTATTTACCTAAAAAATACAAAAACACCAATTTGAAGGGATACATGCACCCTTATGTTGACTGCAGCATTATTTACAATAGTCAAACTATGGAAGCATCAAAATGTACATCAAACCAAATGTGCATCAACTGATGAATAAAGAAGACGTAGTACACACACACAGAACATATACAATGAATACAATTCAGCCACAAAAAGAATGAAATCTTGCCATATACAGTGACATGGACGAAGGTAAAGGGTATAACATTAAGCAAAATAAGCCAGTCAGAGAAAGACAAATGCCATATCATTTCACTCATATGTGGAATAAAACAAAAGAAAGAAAAAAAAAGGAGGATAAACCAAAATACAAATTCTTATAGAGAACAGATGGTTACCAGAGGGGATGGGTGAAATAGGTGAAAGGAATAAAGAGTACACTCATCTTGATGAGCACCAAGTAATACATGGAACTATTCAATCACTATATTGTACACCTAAACTAATGTAACACTGTATGTTAACTACACTAAAATTAAAATTTTTTTAATTAAAAATTAAAAAAAAACAGTGGAGTTTTCAAAAAATTGGTTCAAAATATAAAGCACCAATAACCACAATTCCTAAACATTCCAGGTCATGTAGACAGATTCCTAACTAATGATAGCAAAAACAAAAGGGGGGGGGGGGGGGAGCCAACAAATCCATTGGTAGAATATCAATTTTAACTTTACATAAATTTTCGAATTTTTCAAAAGTGGAAAAAATGACAAGAACATCTTAATTTCAGATAATGAGTCTCACAATTTAAGGAGCAAATTTCACCAACTGAACCATAAAACACAATGTGAAATAAAATACTCTGCAATCATCAATTTCCAATTCATTCCATCTCTTACACCAGTATTTTGTATACTGGTGGGGAGGCAAGCCAAAAAGACGTCCAGGAACTGGATAGGAACTTTTAAGTCTGAGACAGGGAAAAGCGCAATGTAACATTGTGAGCACACCACCAAGTTTTTCCTTAAATCTGAGCCTTTACACTATCAATGAGTATCTGACCAACAATTTAAAACGTATGAAAAGCACTAATCTCAGAATCAACCACCACATTCCTAATTCTAGAACATTTCGAAAAATGAAGTCATTCCTTGCTTTTCCTAATTACCAGAATTCCAGAAGGAAGAACTTCTAAAACAGAAATAAAATTTGAAAACTGAAAATAAATCAAGCTCTTTTACCATCCCTAATTAGGGATGGATAATTAGGAAAGGATACAGTATTGAGAAAAACATTTTTTCACTGAAGTCCAAGCGAACAGGTACAGTAGTAATTAGCAGCATCACCACTACCAGTTCATAGTACTACCCACCAGTAACCTACTTCACATTCCTTAATTTTTAGCAATCACTTTGCCACTTTGTTTCCCTGTGTCTTCCCATACCATCTATGACGTTTCCCTAAAGGACACAAATACACACACCAAGACTACAGTTACAGATCTCCTTATAAAAAAGTTCTTAGTACCCACTTTTGGTGGAAGTGAACTATAAAAGAAAAGAGTAAAGTAAAACCTATACCATTATACCATTAGGGAGCAGGCTCATGGTGCCCAGACACAATTAAGTTACAAAATGCCTTGATTTACCAAAAACAAGAGTGCCCCCACAAATTTAGAGCAAGTAATTAAAATCTAGGCTGAAGATTAGAATGGAAATGCTTTCAGGCTGTCAGGAGTGCCATAATTCTTTGGTTTCCTGATATATAACACCTACAGTTAATGGGAACTCAAAATTTACCATTAAAAATTACAGGAAAAAAAGGCAAATAACTAAATGAATTCATGTGCAAAGTGCTCAGACCATTGTCTGGCACAGAGTAGGTACTGGTAAGTGCTTATAGAAACATTTAGACAGCTATTTCATCTGTATAGGTTCTCCTATACCTCTGGTTTCCCCACCCCCGCCCTACATAAACTAGATACAAAGGAAACCTGAAAATTCTTTCAGTATTATCAAACCAACTCCCTGTGAGAAATATATTCAGCGTATTAGAGCACTTGAAGGAATTATGTCAATTTCTTGAAAATCACAAATTTCTATCTCCAACAAATTCATAACACCTCTATTTGACAAGTATTTCCAAGTTTCATTTTACATAACATCAGGCATATTAACCAACACTAACATACTTAAGACAGACATCTAAAATCTACTAAGTGTAAAAAAAAAAAAAAAAAGGTATATACAAAGAAGCAATACTATATGATCCCACTTTTATTTTTAAGAATAGGTGAGAACGAGCCTGGGAATGACAAAAATGGTTAACGGCAGTTTTGTTCTCTCAGCAGCAATTCCTGTTTAGTCCTTTGTGTTTTTCTGTACTTTTAAAATTTAAAATTTTCTGGACATTTCTAAAATATTCAACAAGGCAATATGCTAAATACAAAATTTCACAGTTACGTTATCAACGATATTAACGTTCACCATATTAAAGGATACCTATTACAAAGACACTAAAAAAAAGCACAAGAGAATTTTCAAGTAATTAGCAAAAGAAGGAAAACAGCAACCAACACCACACAGTTGTGTCAGATTTTATACAAACCAATACAAATGTACTACCATGTTTAATTCCCAAATTATTTTCATTTTAGTGGTAAAAAAAAAATTAATCAAGGCCACAAAGGTAAAAATGGTAAAGCTGAGACAATGAATCCCTGTTCCGGTTCCAAAACTCAAGCACTACTATATTACACAGCCAATTAACAATACAAAGAATAGAGACGAGGAATTATATTTATTCTCTATCAGCTAAAGAGACTTTCCTACAAGGATATTTAAAACAAAACAAAAAAAAATCACAAGAAAATAAACTTAAAATACGTACCTCTACTTCGTCTCCTTCACTAATTTCTTTTTTTATATCAGGCGGTGGTGGTAATCTAACTTCATTAAATGGAACCTGGCGTTCTGGCTGCCAGCTGAAGGATCAGAAAAATAATTAACAATTTTAGAATAGGTTATTCTATAAGCCCCTAATATGGAAACTATACAGTCTATGCTTAGAGGTGTATATTTTTCAAGTTAATCATTTAGCTTTCCCTAAGGAAAAACAAGCTTCGTTCATATTATTTTTCCAAGTAATGAGTTTGTTGAGGTAAAACAGACTTTGCAAGACTGTTGATGAAGTTTCTAAATTAACATTAATAGTAATTATGTATCACCATCCAAATTACTCATCCTAAGGGAATACATACGTTATCCTAAAAATGAAACAGGCTAAGTTCATAGTAGTAATTTAGACTCAAAATAATGTCACATCTACACTGCTGCCAATAAACGGCAGTGCAATCAATTTCTCTCAATTTTACAAGTAAATGATCTATCAAGGAACAGAATTTCAGAGATTATAAAATATTAGCTGCATAATGTGTACATGTTCACAGAAACACAGAAAATTACTCAATTATTTGTCATGCCTGAATTATAAAAGATTTTCTTACACAGAATTTATGTTTTCTGCAGTGAATTCATACAACAATCTTAAAACCTGGGAAAAGTTTACTTTCAATCTTTGTAGCAAATACTGTATTAGAACAAATTTAGGAGCTGCCTGGGTGGCTCAATCCGTTAAGTGTCTGAGTCTTGATTTGGGCTCAGGTCATGATCTCACAGTTCATCAGATCAACCCCCAGGCTGAGGGAGTGGAGCCTGCTTGGGATTCTCACTTTCCCCTCTCTCTCTGCCCCTCTGACTTGCACACACGCACGTGTGCTCTCTCAAACTAAAAATTTAGCTGTTGCTTAACTCACATTTTTTGTGTGGATATTCCTACTCTAAGTTCTAATAGGTCATTCATATGCCTGGGAGGTACATCAGCACATGAATTCCTAAAGCTTCCAGGTGCAAATGCTGTGCAAAACATCAGGAGATAAGGAATATTTTTGAGTGCTTTTTCACCATTACAGTCTAAATGGCAGCTGCTAAAGGCAGAATCATTCCAACACTTGTTTCTACATGACAACAGCTGCTGGGCAGCTACCTTTTAAAAAGTGGAAGTTGAAGATTTCTTTTCTGACCTTTAATTATACAATGCTCCTTTATAGCTCTTCCTAACCAAGTTTTAAAACTTCATGACCTAGATCTTACAACAGTTATAAAACTGATTATTACTCCTTATTAATATCCAGCTTAAATTAAAAGCAGCCCAATACTCAACTCTGACTACCAGTAGCCATGTGAAAGGCCTTCTACATCATTTCAACATTCTTGGATTTTAAGAATTAAGCATTGCATAATCCCATTTGTGCCACCTATTTTTACAAAAAATACGGATTCCTGTTCACCTGTTTTGGAAAAAAAAAGAAAGTCATGAAAAAGTGACAAGTACATTGTGGGCAGAAAAATGGTGAAAAGTCACCAAAACTAGAATTACTTGAACTGATTATGATCAAACAACCAAAGATCCCCACCCAAGAGCAAAATCACTTTCACCGGCAACAGGAATATCCAAAAGCAAACACCAGTTTAGCACAACCAATCGTTAAAATCAAGGTCTGTATCGATTTAAAAAAAATAACTTACTTGTTCTCAAAAACAACTGTGAGGGAGTCTTCATGAACATCTTTGATAAATCCCTGTGAAAAACAAAAACATTATCAAAAGCATATCAATATTCAATCAAAGGTTATACTGGGGTGCCTTGCTGGCTCTGTCAGTAGAGCATGTGACTCTTGATCTCAGGGTCATGAGTTCAAGCCCCATTTGGGGCACAGAATGGAATTATGAGAATTTAAAACATTTAATAGTCACCATAGTACTTGGTGAAATTATGATTATAAATATTAAATTATAATCATCTGTTAGTAAAAAGCATGACTTCATTCTGAATATTAATCTCCCATTAATTTAATCTCATTTTTTCCTAACTTCCCATCTTCCTTCACTTAAAAAAAAAAAACGGGGGGCTACAGTAAATACATTGTCGCAAAACCATTTTGGGATGAATATAAAGATTCTCAATAAAAATCAGGGGTCATTTTCTAGTTGAGTATTTTTAATCTATCGTCATCTGACTGATGCAACTGAAAGAAACTGTCCGAGGACATTCAAGAAAGCAAAGGACTTAGGTGTAGAATAATGGTTCAAGCGCTTGCTCCACGACTGTACACCTTGGGAAAGCAGTCCTTGGCACTTGTATGATTACAACTGACATTAAATGATACTTTATATTACTGTCACACAGAACTGCAAAGTTCTCAGCCTTAGTCAAATGCTTACACACACACTTTGAACCACAAGATATTCAGTAAATAATTTTCTAAAACATTTTTATCACACTAAACGCCATAATGTCCACTAAAAACTAGCTAAATAAAGAACACACTTGCAGTACCTGCTTAAAACAAAGCAGGAATGAACATATCCTGTTGACCTCATCTTCCTCCCAAAGTCCATTAAATAGTACTAAAGGAATTTTAAGGCGTAAACTGACACAAGAATAAAGACAATAAAGAGAAAACATTACAACAAAACTTTAGAATTTTACAAAACAGAAGAGGAAATGTCAGTTATTTAAAATCAAACCAACAATTACTAACATTGAATACTTACTACATCAGACATAATTCTAAGCAAATTAGCAAACCCAACACTGAAACAAACTGGCAGTGGAAAAACCGAAAAGCAAGAAGATCAGTACTACAGAAAACTTTTGGAACTACAGACAGAAATACTTAAAAAAGGAGAGAGTAACAGATGTGGCTTAATACAAAAACATTTTCCTTAATAATGCAGACTCACCAATCACAGAATGTAGGTAACTAATAAATCTAAGGTCAGTGCACTCTTCTCACGTTTGCTACTCAATTAACTGCATCATTTTGTATTTGGCCCTGATTCTCACTCCAGCTTCAAACGTCTATTACCTGCTTTGTTTGTGTACTTTGGGACATTTCAATGCAAATATCCTCATGAGGCCTAAAATTCAGAATACATTCCTTTTAAGAGTGTTATAGAAGCTCCAGCCATGCAATTCTGGAGATCTTTTTATTCCTTTCTTCCTCAAAGTTAAAAATTAAGAGCTAGGGGCGCCTGGGCGGCTCAGTCGATTAAGCATCGACTTTGGCTCAGGTCACGATCTCACAGTCTGAGTTCAAGCCCCACATCGGGTTCTGTGATGACAACTCAGAGCCTGGAGCCTGCTTCAGATTCTGTCTCCCTCTCTCTGCCCCTCCCCTGCTCACGCTCTGTCTCTCTCTCTCTCTCAAAAATAAATATACATACATACATACATAAATAAATAAATATTAAGAGCTAACATTCCACTTCTGATTATATGACCATGCTATAATGACAGCCTAGCCAGTTTCTTTATTTCTAGTAGGTTCAGCCACACATCCACTTTCAGCAATAATTTTGGTCATCACTTTCATAGTTACATCACCAACAAATCTCTTTATTAATATCCATAACATCTGTAAGGAATACTTCAGAAACTGAAAATTTCCAAGTTCACGAATATGACAATAAAACACATCTTGCCATCAGAAATGAGTCATATTTCCAACTTTCACTAGTTTTCTAGTCCTTCACAAACCACTTTCAGAGTCTAGAATGTTTCACTAAGTAACCCTTAAGATTTCTGTATAGTTTACACAGTGAATTCGTTCAAATAAGAACTTCAAGCCACTGGGGAAATTCTACCCTTCGTTACAGTAAAAATCTTTTTTTATCCTATCTAAAATTCAATGCTTATTCATCTCTTTCCAGCCCCATCCCCTTTACTTCCATCACCAACACCAGCTTTATTTGGATGCACATTTTCCACAAACTTTAAGAGAAAATACAACTCTAGACACCTATTCTAATTACTTAATACCCCTCAATCATGAGATTAAGCAGATTAAGAATTGGACACCCAGGAGGTACCTGGGTGGCTCAGTCAGTTACATCCTACTCTGGATTTCAGTTCAGGTCACTGATCGGCTCAGGTCACTGATCTCCTGTTTATGAGATTGAGCCCCAAGTCTGGCAAGGAGCCTGCTTGGGATTCTCTCTCTCCCTCTTTCTGTCCCTCCCCTACTGGCTCTCTTTCACTCAAAATAAACCGGTTAAAAAAAAAAAAAATTTAAAACCCAGTTCTTAAAATGTATTTGGGCTGTGATGAACAGTTAGGAAACATGTTCTAATCCCCAAACTCTAGATTCTAAGGATAAGGTACCTCTAATGGCCAGATCTCTATGAAACTTTGTCCATTTAATTCAGGACTCAGTCCACACTCCTGAAATTATTTCTGTACATTCAAAGTCACCAGAATGATGATGCTAGGTCCCTATACACTCAAGACCCAAAATGGCAGGGTTGGGTCTTTGCCAAAATCTTGGGAGTCAGGGGACACTGAATTACAAAGGTCACATTTCTCTGCACAAAGCAGTAGGGGGCTTTATGACTAAGTCTTCACAACTTCTGTCCACCTTGTATTCTAGTCCAAACTTTGGGGATTTGTTTCTCTCTTCCTGTTCACTATTCATCTGGCCCAGGACCCATATTTCTCAGAACAAAACCTTTGAGATTTCTTTCTTTTCTTCCCATAGATATGCAAACATGGAAGATTCATCATTACAAAATGGTCTCTTTATATGATTATATGTAACACTATTAACTGTAATTTAAAATAGCATTAATAAGCAACAAGGCAGTATACCACATCTAAAATGTGATGAAGTATCTTTAGGGGCACTTGGGTGGCTCAGTCGGTTAACCATCCAACTCTTGATTTCAGCTCAGGTCATGATCTGTTTTTGAATTCGAAGCCTATTTCAGGACACCGTCAGCGCAGAGCCTGCCTGGGATTCTCTCTGCCCTTCCCTTGTTCATGCTTGCTCACTCTCTCACTCTCAAAATAAACTTAAAAAAAAAAAAAAACTTAAAAAAATTAAAAACATATATGTATCTTTAAAATGCTATCCCCAACAAAACAACAAATAGAACATTACATAGTAAAACAACAAATAGAACATTACACAGTAAAAACCTAAGAATGTCATGAACCATGTATAAAATTGAGATAAGGGACACGATGAACAGCAAGAATCCCTGGGCTATAGAACTGCCTGAAGTGATTTTTCAAAAGTATTTTCAAAAGTATTTTTCAAAAATAAATTTTTCTTTAAATTTCAACAATTCAAGCATTAGATAAAGCAAAAAGCAGCTGGAAAATAAAACAGACAAAAAAAATTCTAATAGCAGTAGCAATGAAAAAACATAATCTTAGGTATGCCTCCACAGTTAAAACAACATAAATGTACAGGACCTATGTACAGAAATTTGAAATTCAACTAATGAACATAACTAGAATACTCAGGAAAATGTAAATCCTATCACATTCTTTGATAGGAGATCTTGATATTGTAAAATTTTCAATATGCCCTTCTATGAGACCCCACTAAAATACTGAGTGATGATTCCATTGGGGGAAAAGGGGCTAATATTAATAAAATTACACCAAAGTCTGTTTAAAAAAAAGAAAGAAAGGAAACACTCAAAAAGGAAACTTAAGTGGGAGTAGGAAGTAAAGATAACACACTATCCCAATCAAATATTTTAAGTTTTAAGTAATCACTACACCCAACGTGGGGCTCAAACTCACGACCAAGATCAAAAGTCAGATGTTCTGTGGACTCAGCCAGCCAGGCACCCCTATGCCTACCAAATAGTAAAGCTTATTTTAAAGCTACAATAACCAAGACAAAAGAAAACACATTTTAAAGGAAAACAGATTCCAGAAACAGGTCCAAGTCACTTAGGAAATTACAAATAGAGGGAGGAATGGATTGTTTTTAAATGGTACTGGGACACCTGGATAATTATTGGAAAAAAAATGAAATTGATGTTTTCACCAAAAATAGAATTAATGGATGAAAGACTCAAAGTGTTTTTTAAATCAATAAAGATCCCAAACCACAAGTTACTTTTAACTTCAGAGTAAGGAAGGCCTTTCTAACCAAATGAACAAAACCCAAAAGCCACAAAAAGTTTGACAAGTTTACAATACCTAAAAGCTAAAATAGGTAAACAATCATCACATGAAAAGAGTAGAAGAGGATGGAACACAGCAGAGTTAAATTCCCAATTTATAAGTGTCAAGTGAGCTAAAAGCTGAACAAAGCTAATAAGCAAAAGTAACAATGGGTATGAACTATATGAAGGGGTAATCACAGAAAAAGTTGTAATTTCAATATACAAATCCTCTTTAAAATCTTATGTTTACTGTCAATTCCTATGAACTTCCCTTTTCTTTCTATCTTGCAGATCCTTCCTTATCAGAATATAAACAGTAACCTCTTTTTAAATATTTGCATAATGTATTTAGCAATTTTGAGGCGAGAGCTTAAATTGTCTGCGGAAAGAACAAGGTGCACAGAATTATCTACCTAAAAGGCAGAAAACACTACAGCTGAAAAACAGTTTTCAACTTGATGAAGGTAGTCATGGGAGGGTGTAGGGGGTGAATCCTACTGATTAAACAGAAAAAAACATGGTATGAATTACTTCAGGAATGGGAAGAATGAGATTATAAATATAGTCAAATATCAGGACAGATGAATCAGGGACCCTGTCTGTGGAAAAGTTAACTAATAATCCTGAAGATAAAATTTCTACCAGGGCGCCTAACTGGCTCAGTAGTAGAGCACACCTGGACCTTGGAACCTTGAGTTCAAGCCACACGTTGGGCGTAAAGTTTACCTAAAAAAAAAAAATGTATTTTTCTTTTATAGCCCTTCCAGATCCTTCATTTTTGCAAAAGGGAAGCTGAAACCACATGCACACAGCCCCCAAATTCACTCCATAGGAGGCTGTAAATGCTGAATTTAAAAACTCATCTTCTAGGGGCAACTGGATGGCTCCACATCAGGTTCGTTACTGTCAGTCTGTTAGCACAGAGCCCGCTTTAGATCCTCTGGCTCCTGTCTCTGTGCCCCCCCCCCCCCCCCACTGGGGCTCTCCCAAAATTAAAATTTTTTTAATTCTGTATTTCTGGATGCCTTTTCCAATGTGTTAAAACATCACAGCTGATGGCTTAATTATAAGCAAATTTGTGACAAAATACTGTATTTCTAAAAATTAAGTGGATTAAAAAATTATATATTAAAGGCACTGGGCTCAGTTTCTTAGATCCTTTGTTTCCTCTGTGCTAACTCTCCATTTCCCCAGCTACATCAGTAAAAGTTACTGCTGTGCATAAATAGAATTATGAAAACAAAACCCATGAGAAAGGAAAAGTTGACAACATATAAAAATTCACCTCAGGTCTTCTTCTGCCACCACCACCCCCAAAAACTACCCCATGGATTTGATGATCACTTGTTATCCCTTGATCAATTACCTACTTATTTACTGATTGTCTGGCCCCAGTCTACCTTCCTAGCTCTTCACTTCTAATTTAATCTTTCTGAAATCAGGATACATCTTAAAATTGATGGCATCTTAAGAGAACAGCAGATAGCCACATGGCAGCCAGGATATAAATGTCACTGAACACCCTCAAACTCGGTTTGCCTGCAATTTTCTGTGGCACTTGACTGCAACCTCTTGGCATTTCATTCAGCAAACCAACAAAAGCAAGAATAAAGGTTTCTTACCAGAAGGTACTTCTGTTGACACCTTCTGATAAAATCAAGAAAACACCAGCACCAAAACTTACAGAGTGGACGAAAATTCTTGCAAGAAAATCCTGGAGTTAATACAGGAGAGTTCTTTTTAAAGTATGCTTGCAACATCAATGCTCTCTTTGGCACTGAGGAAGATACTGTAAGTAGAAACACAACCACCTGAATGTGAAGATACTTTAACCAATTTAATTTGCTTACTCCTTCCATTTTATGCATTCAAATGTTGAAGAAACCCTTCAGGAGCCCCTGGCCCACTCAGTCTTGAGCATGCAACTCTTTCGGGGTTGTAAATTTGAGCTCCACGTTGAGTGCAGAGATTACTTAAAAAATAAAATACTGAAAAATAAATAAAGGGGTGCCTGGTGGCTCAGTTAAGTGTCCCCAACTCTTGATTTCAGCTCAGTTCATGATCTCACGCTTCATGAGTTCAAGCCATGCACAGGGCTCTACACTGACAGTGCAGAGCCTGCTTGGAATTCTCTGCCTCTCCCCCACTCTCTCAAAATAAATAAACTTTAATAAATAATCTTTCAATAAACATCAACATCCACTAAGATTAACTGGCAATATTTCTTAATGCCACTTAGAACTGATACCACTTTAGATACAATGAAATTGTACATATCTCCCACGAACTTACCAAATCTGTGTACAGAAAAGGAACCTATTCCTTGGACTCTAAACCCCAATTTCAACTGTACAGGTCATCTCTGCTGCTAGCTCACTCTCCTACCTCAAACCAACATGTCAACAATCAGAATCATCTCTTGTCCTGCTCTGCACTCTACATGTTATGATCCATTTTACAAGGGTAAAAATAAGGCAACTGAATATAGCACACAGTATTTCTCAACCAGGGTATTAAGAGAATACATACAATCCATTCACTAAGCATTACCATGTGTGATGAACTTCTCTCCCACGCATCTAGAATGGTACAAGCTATGCACTAACCTCGGAAAAATTAAAGAAAATAGTGCTTCTATATAATTCAGATGAGAAACTCTATCAGATTATAACTGACTTAGATAATAGGTTCCCAAATACAGGTCATCATCATTGCCTAAGTAATTTTTTATGTCTCAATTTTTAAGCTGAAGGAATCAAAGCTTCTTAAATCAAGGTATTCCCACGCACTCAAAGGTGTGCCAGAAGTACTTAAAACTACTCCTCTCCCTAAAAAAATACCATCTAAAAACCTTCCTCCCAGTGCTTTTATGTCAAGTAATAGTTCACATTTAAACATTTTATGTTTCTGGACTATATATTCAGGTAACAGATATAAAAAGACATCATTAAGGAAGGGGGAAAACATTCTTGCTAAAAAGACTAGAGTGCAATGGTTTCACTGTTTTGGGTTTGTTTTTTTAAGATTTTTTTATTTCTAAGTAATCTCTACACCCAACATGGGACCTGAACTCACGACCCTGAGACCAAGAGTCCTATGCTCTTCCAACTGAGCCAGCCAGGTGCCCCCAGTGCTTTTGCTGTTAAAGACTGGGTCGCAGATACACTACTTACTATGTGATTGGTAAAACAAGAGGGCCCAGGGCAGTAAGGTAAGGATAAGACTCCTAGGTGGCTGCATTTTTGCCAAAAACATGTCACACATCCTCCTTCAAGGACTCTTTACGGTCTTCCCAGAGCACTCCAGAAGACTTTCTGCAGTAATTCTCAGGATGTTCTATCAACCCTGAATGAGACCCAGCTCTCCTGGATGCTGGACATCTTCCTCATAATTCCCACACATGCAAAAACAAAACAAAAAACCTTTAAAACAACAGATGATTTTTTAATACATGGTACTAACACATTTGCCTATGAATATTCAAACATAAGTCTTATAATTAAGATAAAATAAATGAAAACACCACAAAAGAATTTAGGAAATTATATGTATAAACATGACACAGGCTGTGTTTAGCCAGGACTAGAAACTCTGGTTTCTGTCGAGGAAAAAAATAGTTCAGTATGTAAAACATAAAACTTCTCTACAACCCAGAGATACCAAAAAGTCAACAAGAATTAAATGAGAAGGGGACACTCTTAATAAATGAATCCTAAGAGATCTCAAAAAGTGACAAAAGGCACAACAGGAATATGGGCAAACATCGAACAATTTACAGAAAAGCAGATCCAAATGGCCAACAAAACATTAAAATTCTCACACAGAAACCTGCAAATCAAAGTTCCGATATGATAATCCTTTAGGTCCAACAGAGACTGGCCAAAATTAAAGATTATAGAACCAATTTTCTGGCAAGGATGTAATGAAAAGCATTTACATTTACTGACGGAGGAAATACAAAGGGTCAAGCCCTGTGGCAAGTAATGTTAACATTTATTAAAGTTAAAAAAGCTCTCTTCCACCAAGCTATCCCATTCTTTGAAACTTATCCAATGGGAACATGTGGAGTAGCAAAAATGTGAGAACAAAGTGAGTGTCTATTAACTGGGGAATGGCTGGATTTCATAATTCTTGCCATGGAACATTATATGACCATTTAAAAATAAATTACACTCCAAGTGAAAACAGCCAAAATAGATTATCATACTTACATAGAGCAATACTAAAAAAAAAAAAAAAAAAAAAAAAAAACAAAAACAAAAAAAAAACACCTACATTCGTGTATGGATATTTATTTATCTATGCACCATTATAGGAGTAGAGAAAAATCTAGTACGATACACTCCGGTTATGCTACCTAAAATGGACTGTGAATGAGAGGAGATTAAGTGGCAAATGGAAGCAAGGAAAAAAACTTAAAGCAAGTTCATGAATACTTAATGCATGGGTGTATAATTATACATATGTATATGTACATGTATACATATGTATAAATATTCTTTAAAGAGTTGAAACATATCTTAAAAACACTTTGTCAACCAGCACTTTTTCCATACAGCACATTTATACACCTTTTTAATTTTTCCATCTCTAGAGATCTCAATTCTGCATTCTAATTAACAAACTAGTTTGATGCTTACAACACCTAAAAGATCTGAATTGTAATTTGATTCCAGTATCAGGCACAACCATTCAAGACTGATACTGCAATCAAATTTAACTTCAAACAGTATTTTTTTTGAAGGGGCGCCGGGGTGACTCATTTGGTTAAGTGCCCGACTTCAGCTCAGGTCATAACCTCACAGTTCGAGGGTTCAAGCCCCACATCAGGCTCTGTGCTGACAGCTGAGAGCCTGGAGCCTGCTTCAGATTCTGTGTCTCCCTCTCTCTCTGCCCCTCCCCGGCTCTCACTCTCTCTCAAAATTAAACATAAAAAAAATGTTTGTTTTTTTTTAAACCTACATAACTAAATCTAGAAATGGACATCATTTCAAATCAATGGACACATGTTCCACAGAAAAAAGTCTGCAAATTTACTAAATACGTTATACATTAAATTATTGGATAATGGGGTAAATTTTACCATGGAAAAAATCATTTCAGGTAAACCTCCAGCATTCCTTAGTATTGAGCACTTAAGAGTTCTGAATTAAAAAAAAAAAAAAAAAAAAGAAAGAAAATGACGATGAGGCACCTGGGTGGCTCAATGACTTTGGCTCAGGTTGCAATCTCGTGGTTTCTGAGTTCGAGCCCCGTGTTGGGTTCTGTGCTGACAGCTTGGAGCCTGGAGCCTGCTTTGGATTCTGTGTCTCCCTCTCTACCTGCCCATCCTCTATTCATGCTCTGTCTCCCTCTCTCAAAAATAAACATTAAAAAAAAATAATAATAAAAAAAATAAATCTTAAAAAAAATCAAAATAAATTTTAAAAAATGACAATATGAGAATTTCCTAAGGATGCATAAATACCTACTAATGCTTATATACCACAATGTTCTTGGATTGTTAATTTCACAAATTTATAATACCCAACAGTTCTCCTTGAAAATGGAATTACTTGAGGCACCTGGGTGGCTCAGTTAAGCATCCGACTTCGGCTCAGGTCATGATCTCATGATTTGTGAGTTCCAGTCCAGCACCGGGCTCTGTGCTGACAGCTCAGAGCCTGCAGCCTGCATCGGATTCTGTGTCTCCTCTCTCTGCCCCTCCCCAACTTGGGCTCTGTCTCTCTAGGTCTCTCAAAAAATAAATAAATGAAAAAAAAAAAAAAGAAAAGAAAATGGAATCACTTACTGGTTCCACATGGCCACCCAAAACTATTGTGACCTTTCCAGTTGCAAAGAGTTGAAGTTCCCTATAGTTCTATGTATCCATAAAATTCAGTGATAACATCAGAACTCAACAAGGATCAATATGTAAGCCTTAAAAAAGTTTAATATTCGGGGTGCCTGGATGGCTCAGTCGGTTGAGCGTCCGACTTCGTCCCGGGTCACGATCTCGCAGTCCCTGAGTTCGAGCCCCGCGTCGGGCTCTGGGCTGATGGCTCAGAGCCTGGAGCCTGCTTCCGATTCTGTCTCCCTCTCTCTCTGCCCCTCCCCCGTTCATGCTCTGTCTCTCTGTCTCAAAAATAAATAAACGTTAAGAAAAAAAAGTTTAATATTCAAGTAATCTCTACACCCAACATGGGGCTTTAACTCAAGACCCTGATAACAAGAATTGCATGCTCTTCAAAGCTAACCAGATGCCTCCCCCCCCCAAAAAATTTTAAGTTGAATGAATCAAAATCAGAAATGATGAAGTCAATTTTGTGTATATGCTATTATATTGCCTAAGTTTAAAAACAAATCAAAGAATGTCTTGAAGCCAAGAATGACTGAACCACTTGTTCATTCAACAAACACATAAGGAAGGTCTACTATGTACTAAATACACATTCTCAAGTCACTGGAAAATTTAAGACTTGGAAATATCCTACCACCTGAAAAACTATAAAAGCAAAAGGTTACAAAACGGGAAAGAAAGAAGAAAAGTTTTACTATTATTAATTAGCTAATGTTAAGAAAGGTGGAGATACAGAAGCCTGAGAGAAATTCTTGACCCTGAAGAGATCACAAGGAATGCATGTGCTTCTGCCAACAATAACTACAAACTTCATAAATTATTACTGGGGGAGACTGCTACTCATTCTCCCAAAAAGGCTAAGCAAAAAATGCTGGCGCTTAAAGGAGACAAGTTAAAACAACTGATAATTAACTGAGATTTAATGTTGGCCAAATTTTGCCACAGCTTTCAGCATCTTTTAATATAAGGACAAATAAAATAATTCTACATTTTTAAAATTTTTTTTTAATG
Source organism: Puma concolor (assembly GCF_028749965.1). Taxonomy (NCBI): domain Eukaryota; kingdom Metazoa; phylum Chordata; class Mammalia; order Carnivora; family Felidae; genus Puma; species Puma concolor. The sequence goes on along the minus strand of NC_141675.1, from coordinate 73,309,111 downwards.
TTTATTTATTTTTGAGACAGAGAGAGAGAGTGCAAGCAGGGGAGGGACAGAGAAGGAGGGAGACAAAGAATCTGAAGCAGGCTCCAGGTTCTGAGCTATCAGAACAGAGCCAGAGGTGGGGCTTGAACCCATGAACCATGAGTTCATGACCTGAGCTGAAGTTGGAGGCTTAACCTACTGAGCCACCCAGGCGCCCCAAAGAATTGTACATTTAAATATACACATTCAGACCCCTAAGAATTGTACATTTAAATATACACATTCAGATCAACAAAGCAACCCTTTGTGTTGCTTCATTTTGTTTTGCTCAAGGTATTTAAGACTTGGTACTAGGAAATTTAACAGGGCTATCAAAAATCTCTTATTATTGCCTAAACATCCACCAAAGAATGTTCTAAAGCCTTTTAATATTCAACACTATGTGGCCAGATTACCCAAAGGTGCCACGTCATAAGAAAATTTGAATGTGAATAAGAAAATGTGAATAGTAAGTTTCATGCAGTTGGCCCTTGAACAACCAAGAGATAGGGGTACCCACCATGTGTATTATCTGATTCCCCCAAACTTAATACTAATAGACTATTGACCAGAAGCCTTACCAATTAGTCTATTAACACGTTTTATGTTATATATACTCTTGTTACAGTAAAGCTAGAGAAAAATGTTAAGAAAATCACAACAAAAATATTTACATATGTAAGTGGACACACATAGTTCAAACCCATGTTGTTAAAAGGTCAGCTTTATATGCATATAGGAAGCATTTCAAATATTTCCCAAGATACTTCATACAAGGAATAATGTAAAGCCAGGAGAGGAAAGTATATTTAAATAACTGTCTAGCATAAATTATAATCTGAGGCAAATATCTAAAGATTCTAGTAACCATACTAAAGTTAAAAAAAAAAAAAAAAAACGGGCAAAATTAACTTCAAATTTACCCCAATATATCCAAAATACTATTTTAACATGTAATCAAGATTCTAAAATTGTGATGTCCTACCTTTTTTTCATACTAACTCTTTGAAATTCAATACAGATTTTACAATTAAAGCACATCTCAATTCGCACTAACATACTTCAGCCCTGTGGCTTATGGCTATCATATTGGAAAGAAATTTTTGTAATGTGAAGGCACAGATCAAATAATTTCTCCAGCCTCTCAATTAGTTCCAGACTCCAACTGTATTAATATGTATTAATAGCTTTTTAGTAACTGTATCTAATTAATGATAGTTTCTTAAGCTATATATTTGTACTTTTAAAAAAATCACACTGAGGCAGAAAAGAAAGGCCCTGGCAGGCCAACAGGCTCAAAGAAGATGAAGAGAAAGAAAATGAAGATGAAGAGGAAAAAAAAAGAATAACTGGCTATCCTGTAATGATGTGTGTAGAGTGGGTGTGTACTCAGCCGACTGTTCTAAGAATGTGAACTCAAGTGCAGCTCAATAAAAGCTGTACAGATTGTTATACAGCTGATAACATTCTTTGTAGAGAAAATATTTTTTAAAATGCAGGTTGTAGCTTTTTGAAGGGCTACTACAGTTAGATTTTTAAAGCTCCTGATGGTGAATGTTTCTAATTTATTAACTTGTGTACTGTAGCACAGCAAACTTGTAGAAATTAGCATCCATAGTAAATTCTGGGGTTTTTTTTTAATGTTACATTTTGGGTTTTTTTAATGTGTGATAAAATTATGTGTATTTTTAAAAATCACACTTTAATGAAGTCTGAAAGACCAGTGGGAACCATGAATCAGTCTATTAATTTTATGGACCTGGATTCACTTGGTCTCATTTCCTCAGGTGTTGATAACATCTCCCCTTCACTGTGATTGAGAAGACTAAATGAAATAAGTTCATGAAAAGTACCTGTGCAGTCTGATGGATAGCCTGAGTGCCAATAAACAGTAGCTTTGTTAGGAGCTAAATGAGACCTAAATGAACCTAGCAGAGACCACTTGATAAACTGTTAAATCTAACTGCCTAATACTGCAGATGAAAGAAAGAAAAAAGGTCTTACAACCACCTAGTACAAGAAGTGGAGTCACTCATGGAACAAATATTGCTCTTCTCACTATTTAAAAAAAGAGGGCAGCTCCTGGGTGGCTCAGTAGGTTAAGCATCCAACTCTTGATTTAGGCTCAGGTCACAAGCTCCCGGTTGGTGAAGAGATCTAGTCCCACACTGAGCTCTGCACTGGCAGTGTGGAGGCTGCTTGAGGTTCTTTCTACCCCCCCCCCCCCCCGCCCTTCCCCCACTGGAGTTCTTTCTCTCAAAATAAACATACATTTAAAAAATGGGGGGGGGGGGGGGCACACCTGGGTGGTCTCTGACTTCAGCCCAGGTCACTATCTCAAGGTTTGTGAGTTCAAGCTCATCAGGCTCCACACTGACAGTGTGGAGCCTACTTGGGATTCTCTCTCAACCCCCCTGCCCCTCCCTCACTTGTGCGCTAGCACACTCTGAGATCTCAAGATAAACTTAAAAAAAAAAAAAAAAGCTAGTTTGGGACACCTGGCTGGCTCCATCAGAAGAGCATGGTGATCTCAGGATCAGGAGTTTGAGCCCAACAATAGGTGTAAAGACTGCTTAAAAAAAAAATAGTAAAATTTTTTTTAAATGAGCCACATGGGTGGCTCAGTTGGTTGATATCTGACTCTTGATTTGGGCTCAGATCTTATGTCCTGGGGTCGTGGGATCAAACTCCACGTGGGGCTCCAAGCTGAGCATGGAGCCTGCTTGGGATGTTCTCTCTCCCTTTCTGCCCCCTCCCCCCCACCCATGCACACACACTCTAAAATAAAAAACGTAAAAATTTTAAAAAGCTAGTTTGCTACATCCTTAACACTGTGGTAAAACCTCACTTCTCGAATTATCAAGTGTCTGCCTTGTCTAATTAAAATACATTATAAGCTCACTACCCTGAGATTTCCTTTGAAGATCCTCTAATATCACACTAAACTAGGCACCGGAAGTGAGAAGCCCTAGATTTAAATCTCTTTTCGGCTACAGTGTAGTCTTGGACAAAGTTATGGGTTATTGTCAGTTTCCTAATATATAAAATGGGAATAAAAACACATGCCTCATGGAGCCTATGAGACAAAAAAAAAAAAAAATCAGAAAATACCTATAAGCTTCATAGACTATCCAGCAAATAACAGGCACTTATAGTAAACTATTATTTAAAATAACCCACACAAGAATCTGATGTTACAGAAAATGTACAGGTGCATGAAAACATGGAAAAGAATATGTTTTCTCTTAATACATAAAGCCAAGGCCTTGATGATTTATCTCTAGGTAGATAAAATTTTTTCATTTTTTGCTTTTCTGTTTTCAGGTTTTTTATACTTACATGCTACTTTTTTTATGTTTATTTTTGAGAGAGAGAGAGGGAGGGAGGGAGAGACACACAGGAAGAGAGAGAAAGGGAAAGAATCCCAAGCCGACTCTGCGCTGTCCAAGCAGAGATCCACTCAGGGCTCAAACTCACAACAGGGAGATCATGACCTGAGCTGAAATCAAGAGTCAGCCACTTAACCAGCTGAGCCACCAAGGCACCCCTACATACTGCTTTTATCAAAACTTTACAGACAGCATTTAAGTTTAATTTTTAAAAATTAAGTGGCCTTTCCAGTTAAATCTTAGTTCTTTTACGTTTTTTTTTTTTTTTTTTTTTTTTTTCAACGTTTTATTTATTTTTGGGACAGAGAGAGACAGAGCATGAACGGGGGAGGGGCAGAGAGAGAGGGAGACACAGAATCGGAAACAGGCTCCAGGCTCTGAGCCATCAGCCCAGAGCCTGACGCGGGGCTCGAACTCACGGACCGCGAGATCGTGACCTGGCTGAAGTCGGACGCTTAACCGACTGCGCCACCCAGGCGCCCCAGTTCTTTTACGTTTTAATAAAAAGACTTTTTTTTTTTTTTTTAACATTTATCTATGAGACAGGGAGAGACAGAGCATGAATGGGGGAGGGTCAGAGAGAGAGGGAGACATAGAATCTGAAACAGGCTCCAGGCTCTGAGCTGTCAGCACAGAGCCCAATGCGGGGCTCGAACCCACAGACCGTAAGATCATGACCTGAGCCGAAGTCGGACACTTAAACCAACTGAGCCACCCAGGCGCCCCTAAAAAGACATTTTAAAACATTGAAAACAACTAGGACAATCTTTGGAATTTCCACATCTGTGTAGATACCCCATTTGTACATGTATTAAATTTAATAATTAAAAAAAAGTACAACTAAAAATCTTTAAAATATCTGGAAATGTAGGGTTTTAATTTAACACAGTTTCCCTAATATTAATCAGCCACCAGGAAGCCTGAGTGGCTCAGTGGGTTAGCATGTGACTCTTGATTGACTTCAACTCAAGTCATGATCTCAGTTTGTGAGACTGAGCCCCAAACTGGGCTCTGTGCTGTCAGCACAGAGCTTGCTTGGGATGCGCTCTCTCCCCCTCTCCCTCAAATATAAATGAACTTCAAAAAAAAAAAAAAAAAAAAGAAAGAAAAAAAGAAAAAAAGTAGCCACCATCTTTTCCCAAATTATTAATCTGCACAAAGAAATCAATATGCTAAACTAACTTTGAAAGATCAGTACACTCCCAGAAAACTCCTTTACTAAAGTTCTATAGGTTTTACAACATTTATTAATGTTAATAAACCTATTGCCTAATTTACTCTCTCAAACTTCATTTTAATATTAAGGTAAAGTAATGGGAAATTTTGGAAACACTGCATTGCTTTGAAATTTGTAGTCAAGGAATCCCTGGGTGGCTCAGTCCGTTGAGCGACTGACTCTTGGTTTTGGCTCAGGTCATATCTCGAGGATCACGAGTTTGGGCCCTGCATCAGGCTCAGTGTTGACAGTGGGGAGCCTGCTTGGGATTCTCTCTCTCCCTCTCTTCTGCCCCTCCCCACCGCTCTCAAAATAAATAAATTTACAATTAAAAAACAAAATGAAATTTGGAGTCAAATTACTGAAAGTAATTCTTTTACAAAGAAGGCCTGAAATTTCATTCTGCCATCTTAGAGATTACATATTTGCTTGGAACACCATGGAAACTTTCCTTTACATCAGCTAGGAATTGAGGGGTTACTTTCAACTTCCATTTAAATGATATTCTGCCCATGGCTATGCAAGTTGCAATGCAATTACAAAGCCCATTTATATAATAAATCAGTTAAAAAGCATTTTAATGACTCCAAATGGGCATAAGGTTTTTTTTTTGGATGGTAATGGAAATGTTCTAAAGTAAGGTTGTGATAAGGTTTACACAACTCTATAAATACGCTAACAATCATAAAATGTAAATTCTATCTTAAATATTTTTTTAGAAAAGCTCCTTAAATGGCCAGTAGTATAAACCCTAAGATGTCTCTAGGTAGAAAAGGCTATAAACACAAATTTTTATATAAAATTATATCCCCTATCAGGTACTTAATTAACATATCTCCCATTAATGTATCAAGATTTTTATCTCTTTAACAACTATAGATCCACTTGTTTAAAAAAAAAAAAGGCAAGATGCAAACATATTACGTGTTTTGTTTTTTGGAGTTTTTACCGAAGAAAAAAACGATCCTAATTTTAGGTCACATCTTCAGCTTTTCACTGATTCCAATTAACTTGTAAAATGCAGTTTCAGTTCCACCAAAAAATTTTTAATAAAGGTCTACAGAACACTGCCTCAAGGAATGGTGACACTGGCTACTAAACCCAGGACTCTGAAATTCTTCTACTGAGATTTACAACATTTACAGCTGTGTGTGTATATGGGGGCAAGGGAAAAAAAGGAGGAAAATCAGAATCACCTGCACATTGAAAAAGAAAAAAAAACAACACTACGAAACAATAAACTAAAATGTTAACAGTTGTTATCCCAAGGCAACTTTTGTTTTCAAAATGCCCTCACTGACCACTATTATTGTTTAAATTAAGAAATTTTACTTAAAATTAAACTGCTGCTATGCTAAATATAAGAAACCAGACTCAAAATACTAATCAGCATAGTGTATGAATCTATTTATAGGACATTCTGGAAAAGGCAAAACTATGAGGACAGGAAAACCCCCTTGGATCTGAGGGTGAGAAGACAGGATGATTACAAAAAGGCATAAGGAAGACTGGGGGGCACAGTGGAACTCTTCTTTCTCTTCAATGTTGATGGTAGTTACACAACATTTTACCAAAGCTCATGTAATTGTGTACCAGAATAGGTGAATTTTACCACATGCAAATTAACCTAAAAACTCATATACTTAAAAATACTAAATTGCTTGTGCCATAAATCAATTTTTCCCCAAGTAGGCAATTCTGTGGATTAAAAAAATTGGGAATCTGAACTACTTCAGACCCTTCATTTTACACAAAAGAAAACGGACTCAAGATTTATTCAAGAGTCCACTGGCAGATAATGGTAAACTGAAGTAGAGACCTAGAATTCCCATCTATTTAACTTCAAATCCAGGGCTCCTTCCACTTCACCATTCCCACTCTTTTCAGAGTTCTAAAGATCTCAGTTTCCACAAAGTACAAGTGGATTATGACAGGACATAAAATTCTGTATGTTCAAGTGCAATTATTTTGGTACAATGTGGCTAGGATCTTTCCCAACCTCTGCAAAAGAACCACCTTTATTTATGAAATAAAAATAAGTAATGGACTCAAAGTCTAAGTAGAATCAAGTAGATTTGTAGAGTATGAGTAAGAATCCACAATACTTTAGAGTTCCAAAATGGGAATATTGTGAATTTAATTTTTAAAAAACTATGAAAAACTCAAGACTGTAAAAAACAATCTTTAAAGTTTTAGTAAACTGATGACCTTACATAATGAATCTTACAAAATAAAAATAAGAAATGAAAAACAGTTTATTTAGCAACCAACACAATACTTTGGCTAAACAAGAAATGTTCTACCATCTACATGCTGTGAAATGATTTAAGACAAAAAATCTTTTTTCTATTTTTCAATTTGCCAAGAGGAAAGAAAAGTATACCTCCATTACACAATTGTATCACCAAAGAGTAGGAATCTGAAACTTTTCCGGGCGGCGGGGGGGGGCAAAAAACGATGAACCTTACCTACCCTTAACAGAAGTATGGCAAGCCCATTCTTTGTGCACTGTGTCACAACTGTATTGTATCTAGGGTCTGAGAAGGCAACCACTAGATTTCAATAACAGAAGTCAATGAAATATCTACTCAAATTTCACTTGGGTCTTGTCTAACACCAAGTTTTAAATCTTAACTGCTAATACATCTAGTCAAGCAAAAAGACTCCTTTCCACCAGGCAGTCAGTTTCCACTTCATGTTGACCACCTAAGGCTACTTAAACTTGTAAAAAGCTTAGGGAGATCCTTTAGACGCCAACTGCGATTCCCCACCATGCTATTACCACGTGACAGTTAAACCAAATCCACACAGCTTATCAGTAAACTACAAAAGGAAAACAACGCTGAAATAGGAAATTACGACCATCAAGTAAAACATAATCCTGTGGGATGAAAGGTACGCCGAAATGAAACCCTGGGAGAATGCATTCTGCGTACGCACAATACTCCTGTTTTAGGAGAAGGCCCTTCATAAAAATAGCCAGGACTCTCAAACATTTGAGATCCTGGCTTAGTGAGATTGACTGACAGACAACAGCTGGGGAGATTTTGTATTGATCTCAAAACACTGTGGTGGTATACTTTGGGAGAAAGAATCGGGACAAGGGACCTTTATATTGGCAAAACTAAATTGTAAGGATTTCATTTTCAGTTATGTGACCCCTGCACTGGAAGCCCCCACTAAATTCCTCTACTCTCGAATTCCTCTTCTGTTTTCCAGCCCGATCCCGTAATAATGCATCTCCCAGTGCAAACAAACAAAAAACCTCGTGGGGAAGAAAAAAAATCAACACTTCTTTCCAAAAACACTGGGCAATATAAAGAAACTAGTCACCTCCCCACCCGTCTCCCTTATCGATTTCATTTTTTAAATCTTGCTTTAAAGCCTATAACTCTAACCTTTTCTTCCGTAATAGAGGGGCTAAGGCGCCGCCCAAATTCCCAGGCCGCAAAAATATTTCAACCCGCCACATTAAAAGGTTTTCCTGTTTTCCCTTCGATCCTAACCCTCAATTCGGTACCCGCTTCCCAATCAGACACTAAAGTTTATTAGCCCAAAACCCTAAAACAAAGGTGAATTCTTAAGATTCCGCGACGCACCCCCCCCCCCCCTCAAAGGGGTGGGGAGGGGTCGGAGCAGCGGGCCGACGCGCTCCCGCTCGGCTCAGTCCGAGGGGCGGGGGAGCTGCTGTGACCACACAATCCCACCACCTCCTTTCACGACTCCCCAACCTCCCGGCGCTCAGGCCTACTCCCGGGAAGCTCCCCGCCGCCGAGCAGCGACTGGGCTTCTCTTCACCGGCCCGCCAAGAACTGCACTAGCATCCAAGAAGAAGGTCCATAAGTAGAAAAACACAAGAGGTGTCCGACGTGTTGTTTCAAAACATAACGGAGCCCGGGCCCCCGAGACCGTTAAACCGCGGGTGGAGGGGGGAGAAGCGAGGAAACCAGGAGCCTCGGGCTTCGGCCTGGCCGTCCTTTTCGACCCCAAAGCTCACTCTCCAGGACCACCAGCATTCTCCCAAACCTGACTTAACCCCCACAACACCCGACAAAGCGGCAAAAGGGTCGGTACCTTGTAGAAAGCCCCGTTGGAGCCACGAACCTCCACCGTCAGCTCCGCCATGTTGGAACCGCAAAGGCCGCTGGGAAGAGATTCTAGAAACTTTCCAACCAGAGGGGAGGAGGGGGGAGGGGCGTAAAGGAGGCGGGGGGAGGGGCGGGGAAAACACGGCGGGGACTGGGATCCCCCGCCCCACACCCCTGGGGTCTCACAGCAACGACCCCGACTCTCCCAGTGAGATCCCTCGCTTTCTTACATCACTCGTCCTGGGCTCCGCCCGCCGCCGCCCACGCCCCCGTTCGCCTCCCGACACAATCGCCCGACCTTTGCTGACCCGCCCCTATGTCCCCGCCTTCCAGTGCCCGCGGCTTGCCCGCTCCGGCCAGTGGGTGCCTCCAGCTGCCCAGGCGTGAGCTTTCCTGACGCCGCCTGCCCCACGCATCTGCTTTCCTTGGGGCTCGGGCATTCTGCCCTAAACTTCTTGCAAGTGCTGGTAGCCCTGGAGTAGCTTCCTCACCTACGGAAGGGCAACTTTGGGGGCTCCAATTGTCCACTGGCACAACTTTTGGGCTGAGCAGGGAGCATAAAAATGTACCTATGTTCTCCGAATTCTTTCACCTCACTCGTTTTTATTTAAGTCGGATGGCCCTCCCTTGACTCAAATTCCGCAGTTCCACACCTCCTGACAGTTCGCCTGAATCCTCCCTCCACCTGTTAACGTTTCAAATGCTTAAATGTCAAGCTAAAGCTGTTAGTTTTGGGTCAGAAGTGTGTACAACCTGCAGCAGAGTTTAGGTTAGTACCCATTGTTATAAGTAGGCGGAGAAACTTAGTTCTGAGCGGGAGACCATGTTTTCCCCTTCCACAAATCCTGCAAACTTCCACGAAAAGGATCAAAGCAGAATCATCTTGTATGGCTTTCTACCAAGCATTATGACGGAGATATTTTGAGTATCTATTTTAACCATACTAAAAAATTTTCCCCTAGCAAGGCCGTTGGAAAAAATATTAGGACTCTTTTATGTGTGTGTCTTATTAGCATTCTGACAGAAAAAAATTCTTTAAAAAGGGTGCTTTGCTGACACTGTATTCTCAAAGAAACGCCCATGGGCCCAGCCTTTCTAGGACAGGGGGTCTTAAATGTACATAACCTTTCATCGGCGCATCTACATCTCCAAATGTTCAGAAGGAAAACAATATATAAGTGTTCAGTATTGTTTGCACTGTACAAAATGACCTTTTTACAATGTTCATTATGGTGAGGACACTGTAATTAAACTGAATTCATCAATGGGTAATGGCCACCATTTATTAAGGGCTTCATCTGCCCAACACTTTTTAATATCATCCTATTATGATCCTTCAAATTACAATGCCCTAGTTTGCTTTTTATTCCAACAGCTTTACTGAGATATAATTCACATACCATACATTTCATCCATTTACAGTGTCCCATTCAATGGATTTTAGTACATTCACAGAGTTGTGCAATTATCACCACAATCCATTTTACAGCATTTTCATCCCTCCAAAAAGAATCTCTGTACCTGTAGGCAATCACCCCCCTATTTCACACAAGTCCCAGACACTATGCAATCTCTAACTTTCTGTCTATAGATTTTCTTAATCTAGACGTTTTGTATAAATGGAATCATATAGTACATGGTCTTTTATGACTGAGTTCTTTCAGTTAGCCTATATAGTGTTTTCAAGTTGCATCCATGTTGTAGCATCCATGTATCACTATTCATTCCTTTTTACTGTCAAGTATACCATTGTATGGATATACAACATCATTTTATTAATTCATCCATCCTTTGATAGACATTTGAGTTGTTTACATTGTTTTGTCTATTAGGAAAAAATGTTGCAATGAAGATTCCTGTACAAGTTATTGTATAGATGTATGTATCCATTAATATATGTAGAATTGAAATTGCTGATCATATTGATACCAGCAGGCCAGGTTGAAGGACCCCGAGGGGGTCCCACAGGACCAGCCAAAAGGGTCCTTGACTTGACATAGGATGGAAATCAAATGTAAGCCAGCAGGATGTGAGAGCAGTTTACTGAAGATATAGAGAGAGCAACTGACAGAGTGAGTATCCAGGAAACTCAGAAAGGAAAGGAGGGAGTCCCATCTTTGTTTGGGGAGAGAGTGCTGGAGGGGTTATTGAGAATGGAGTTCTGATCTACATGTCCTGTTGAGAATGGAGTTCTGATCTACATCTCCTCTCAGAGTAAGCAGGTGTCATTCCTTGGAGCCAGGGGGTCTTGGTGTTGAGATGTCTAGCTCTAGGAGTCTGGAATGTGCATTATGGTAGCTTCTTCTGGTCATTCTTACCTGGTCTTTAGATGTAATTTACTCTGGAGAACTATGCACTGTTTTCTTCTACTTCTCAGTGTGAATGACTTTGGGTAGGGCTGCAAAAATTCCATTTGGAGACAAACTAAAGCATTCCATATTATCTGAACTTTGAAGAATAAAAGTTGGTCCTCTTCAGGACTTGCATGCTAAAAACATGTGAGTTTGCCCCCACCCCCGACCCGTTGCCGCTAACACTTTACTACTCCTGCTAGGTAGACCTATGATTTCCATTAAGCAATTGAGATTCACAGCAAAGACATTTATCTAAGATCACACAAGTTCTAAGTAGCAGACTAGGATTGAAGTCCTCCCTTTTCCATTTCCAAATCCCCATCAGTGACCCTGTTTATTATATTCATAATGAAATATTACACAAAGTTTAGAATTTTGAATAGATCTATTTTCATCATCTTAGACGTTTGTCATGAAAAGGAAAGAATGTCAATTATATCTCAATAAAACTGGAAAAAAGTAAAAGTAAAAAAAAAATCATTAAAGGAAAAAAAAGGCAACATGCATAATCATTTTTAAAATATTGTGTGTGTTTATTATTAGTGTATATTTCCACAGGGGAAACTTATGGTAGCCATAAATTTTATAATTGTTGTATTTTTTGCATATCTGGATCTTTTGGAATGAGCAAATCACTTGATTCTCACAAAAATATTTCCATTTTTCAAGCATTATACCATGGACTCCTCTGTGGCCATTAGAGATGAAGTTTTAGAGTAATATTTATTAATATGAGAAAATGTTTATAATATACTAATAAAAAGAAGATTGTTAAATATCATGTGGAATCAATTTTGTACAGAAAATTGTAAAGAAAATACATTGTAAAGACTTCTACCAAAATATTAACATTGGTTATCTTAAAGCAGTAGCATCATAAATGATCAATTTTCTTCCTGTTTTCTGTTTTCCAAAGTCTCTACATTGGCAAGTAGTACCATTTCTAATTTTAAAAATTATAAATTAGGGGCGCCTGGGTGGCGCAGTCGGTTAGGCGTCCGACTTCAGCCAGGTCACGATCTCGCGCTCCGTGAGTTCGAGCCCCGCGTCAGGCTCTGGGCTGATGGCTCGGAGCCTGGAGCCTGTTTCCGATTCTGTGTCTCCCTCTCTCTCTGCCCCTCCCCCGTTCATGCTCTGTCTCTCTCTGTCCCAAAAATAAATAAACGTTAAAAAAAAAAAATTAAAAAAAAAATTATAAATTAGTATGGAACTGCAAAAGCCCCAAATAGTCAAAACAATCCTGAAAGAGAAAAAAAACAAACTGGAGGCACCACAATTCTGGATTTCAAGCTATATTACAAAGCTGTAGTAATTAAGACAGTATGGTATAGGCACAAAAACAGACATATAGATCAATGGAACAGAATAGAAAACCCAGAAATGGACCCACAACTATATGGTCAACTAATCTTTGACAAGGCAGGAAAGAATATCCCATGGAAAAAACACAGTCTCTTCAACAAATGCTGTTGGGTAAACTGGGCAGCACCATGCAGAAGAATGAACCTGGACCACTTTCTTACACCATACACCAAAATAGATTCAATATGGATGAAAGACCTACATGTGAGATACGAAACCATCAAAATCCTAGAGAACACAGGCAGCAACCTACCCTGGCCATGCTCGCTCTCTCTCTCTCTCTCTCTCAAAAATAAACATTTTAAAAAATTAAAACCAAAAACTGTCTCCCTCTCTCTCTACCTCTCCTCCCCCTCAGAAATAAATAAACATAAAAAAAATAGAATTGGGGTGCCTGGGTGGCTCAGTTGGTTAAGCATTCAAATCCTGATTTCAGCTCAGGTCATGATCTCATGGTTCGTGAGGTCAAGCCCTGGTCAGGCTCTGAGCTAACAGTATGGAGCCTGTTTGGGATTCTCTCCCTCTTCTCTCTCTGTCCCTCCCCTTGGCTCCCTCCACCCATTCTCATTCTCTCTCTCTCTCAAAATAAACAAGTAAACCATTAAAAAAAAAATTTTTTTTTAATGGTTTATTTATTTTGAGAGAGAGAACATGAGCTGGGAAGGGCCAAAGAAGAGGACAGAGGATCCAAAGTGGGCTCTGTGCTGACAGGCTAACAGCAGCAACCCCATCGCAGGGCTCAAACTCACAAACCATGAGATAACAACCTGAGCTGAAGTTGGACACTCAACTGACTGAGCCACCCAGGTGCCCCTAAATAACCATTTACAAAACAGAATTAAGTATGCACCCAATGAGACTTTGTATGTACACAGCTACTGAAACACTAAGAATTTAAGTTTTGATCAAGTTTTTGGCACTATATTTAGTTTGAGTTGTATTAATGAAATGTGTTATAGAAAGATGCTATATTCATTTTAAATCTTCTCAAGGTACTGCACTGGAAAATAATGTTAACCCAACTAGTTTGAGACTGTGAATTTTCCTTTCTCAAGAAAGGAAGAAAGAAACAAAGATTTAGAAACTGTGAAATACAGGTACCTGGATGGCTCAGTCAGAAGAGCAAGCAACTCATGATCTTAGGATCATGAGTTCAAGCCCCACGTTGGTGTAGAGATTACTAAAATAAATAAATAAATAAATAAATAAATAAATAAATAAATAAATAAATAGCTTTATTATTTTTTAAATGTTTATTTACTTATTTTTGAGAAAGAGAGAGAGCTGGGGAGGGATGGAGAGAGAGAATCCCCAGCAGGCTCCATCCTGTCAGCTCAGAACCTGATTAGGGCTTGACCTCACAAACCATGAGATCATGACCTGAGCCAAAATCAAGAGTTAGATGCTCTGGAAATGCATGCTGGTGCATCCACTCTGGAAAACAGTATGGAGCTTCCTCAAAGAACTAAAAATAGAACTACCCTATGACTCAGCAATTACACTACTAGGCATTTATCCAAGGGATACAGGTGTGCTGTTTCAATGGGACACATGCACCCCCATGTTTATAGCAGCACTATCAACAATAGCCAAAGTATGGAAAGAGCCCAAATGTCCACTGAAGGATGAATGGATAAAGAAGATGTGGTATATATATACAATGGAGTATTACTCGGCAATCAAAAAGAATGAAATCTTATCATTTGCAACTATGTGGATGGAACTGGAGGGTATTATGCTAAGTGAAATTAGTCAGTGAAAGACAAAAATCATATGACTTCACTCATATGAGGACTTTAAGAGACAAAACAGATGAACATAAGGGAAGGGAAACAAAAATAATATAAAAACAGGGAGGGGGACAAAACATAAGAGACTCGTAAATACAGAGAATAAACTGAGGGTTACTGGAGGGGTTGTGGGAGGGGGGATTGGCTAAATGGGTAAGGGGCACTAAGGAATCTATTCCTGAAATCATTGTCACACTATATGCTAACTAATTTGGATGTAAGTTTAAAAAATTAAAAAATTAAAAAAAAAGAGAGTTGGATGCTCAACCAACTGGGCCACCCAGGAGCCCCCAAAAATAAATAAACTTAAAAAAAAATGTGTGAAATAACTTTTAATATTTCAACCAATAGTTTCCAAGATAAATTGTGCCCTATATCATAAATAGCTAATGAAAGACTCAGGGGTCATAGTTTAAAATATTTTAGCTTTTGCTCCACAGGCATTTTTAATTTTTTAATCACAATATATGTTATCAGTCATTGAGTATAAGAACTAATATTAAAGAAAACTACATTAAACCTAACTATCGAGTTCAGTTGTCTTCATATTATAATGCCTCAATTTATTTATTATGATATTGGCAACTAGAGTGAAAGAAGAAAGGCACCATATAAGTTTTATTTTGCAAGTCAGAAATTGAATCTCATTCCTCTCCACGGCCCTAACCTAATGTAAAGTTGAATTTAAAGCAAAAAAAACTAGATTACAAATAATAAAATCAAGAGCATAGGCTCTGAATGTGGATTGCCCTTCTGAAGTTCAGCTCTGTCTTTTTTTTTGTTTTTTTTTAATGTTTATTTAGTTTTGACAGAGACAGAGAGACAGAGCTTGAGCTGGGGAGGGGCAGAGAGAGACAGAAACAGAATCTAAAAGCAGGCTCCAGGCTCTGAGCTGGCACAGAGCCCTACGCAGGGCTCAAACTCACAAATCATGAGATAATCTGAGCTGAAGTCAGATGCTTAACCAACTGGGCCACCCAGGTGCCCCAGCTCTGTCATTTTCTAGTTCAAATTATATGTGAGTGAGAAAGAAAATTTTATTAATGTTAAGACACAATGATACTAGACTACTAACATTTCTACTCTACTACTTCAAAATAAATTCCAGTTGAAACAAAAACTTAAGGGTAAAAATAACCATGGAATTATGGTAAATAACAGGTAAATATAGTAAATAGTTTAAAAACTATTGTTTGACTGATTCTGCCAAAACAAAATATCCAGAAGCCAATGGGGAAAGACTTGGAAATGTGAATACATGAACATTTAAAACTTCTCAATGGAAAGAAAATATTTGTCATAAACAAAGTCAAAATATAGCCCGAGGGGGAAAATAACTGAATTCCTTACTAAACAAAGATCTCTTGCAAATCATAAGGAAACAAATAAGCCCAAAGAAAAATGGATAAAGGACATGAACAATTGACATAAAACTAAATATAAATGGTCAATACATATTTAAACTCAAGTAAAACTCTCAACAAAAGAAATACATCTAGATACCACTTTTTTCCATCTCTGAAAAATAATGACTTATAAATAATATAACTCTCTAGAAATAATAAATATGTATACATATATAATAAAGTTTGATGAAACATTTTAGAAAAAAATTTGGAAAAGAGTCATATTGGTACACAAATGTGTAAATTGGTTCAACTTCTTTGGAGACATTTTTCTTTTTTTTTTTTTTTAAGATTATTTATTTATTTTGAGAGAGAGAGAACACAAGTAGGGGGGCGGGGGAAGAGAGAGGGAGACACAGAATCCAAAGCCACCTCCAGGCTTAAGCTGTCAGCACAAAGCCCCACAAGGAACTTGAACTCGCGAACCACAAGATCATGACCTGAGCCAAAGTCGATTGCTTAACCGACTGAGCCAACCAGGCACCCCTGGAGACATTTTTCAATGGTCTCAATGTTTAAATTAATCATACTGTTTAAGCCAGCAATTCAATTTGTAGGAATTTATTCTACAGATCTACTCAATAAGGTTGCAAGATTGTTCATAAGGATTTTTATTGGTGGAAGGAACTTATAGTCACAATTAAGAAAAAAATAAATAAAAAAGGTAAGAAATAAAAATCAATGCTAAATTAACCCTTCATACAGCAATAATTAGAGCAAACTTATCCATAAAATTAAATAATATACACCCATTGAAAGGAATGGGATAAGACCTTTAGACTCAAAATTACCAGAACTTCTATTCTGCTGGCCTAGCTATAGATTTCAGACTCACCAGCCCTTACAGTTTTGTGAGGTAATTCTTTAATCAGTCTCTGTCTCTGTCTCTCTCTCCTCCTTAGAATCTCTTAAGTGATGGGAGTGTCTTTTGTTATTCACATGGAGCCTTTTTGAACACTCTTGAGTTTATGCTAATGTGTTTTAGCATGGAACCCCTTATCTGGCTCAGAATTGGGCTGGTCACCAAAAAGACTAAGAGATTAGAGCTGTTGGAACTTTCAGCCCCACCTCTGACCTCTGGGAAGGACAAGAGTGGAGTGGCTGGAAACTAAAGTAAAAACTCTTTTTTTTTTTTTTTAATGTTTGTTTATTTTTTGAGGGAGAGACAAAGCAAGGGCACAAGCGGGGGAGGGACAGAGAGGGAGACAGAATCCAAAGCAGGCTCCAGGCTCTGAGTTGTCAGCACAGAGCACCATGTGCTCCAACTCATGAACTGCACGCAAGAGCATAATCTGAGCCAAAGTTGTATCCTTTACCAACTGAGCCACACAGCCCACCCTGTAAAAACTCTTGAATAAGGAGATTTGATGACACATCCACATACTGGAAGGGTGGTGCATCCTAGTTCCTCAGGGACAGAAGCTCCCATGCTCATGATCTTTCCTGACCTCACACTATGTACCTCTTCATCTGTATCCTTTATAATTTCCTTTATTATAAACTGGTAAACCTAAGTAAAGACTTCTGTGAACCACCCTAGCAAATTAATTGAACCCAAGGAGGAGGTCATAGAAAACTCTAATTCGTAGGTTGGTCGGAAGCACAGGACAGCCTGGACTTACTTAGCTATTGGCCTCTGCAGTGGGTGAAGTCTGGGGGTTGAGGTAGAGAATAGCCCCATAAATAAGCAATGACGATTCAACAGAACATACTGTGTTACAACTCCGCCCCTGTAAAGTGGATATTCCAAGGAGGAATGCAATTAAGTGGCACCTTGAAGACATGAGTTACCATGTAGTCAAAGAAGGATACATTCCAAACCCAAGAACAATGTGAAAAATGACCAAATGCATGAAATAGGAACATTCAGTCCAGTTAAAGATTTTTAGTTTGTTCACATAGAATATGGGAATATTTCTATGTCATTGTATTATGCCACTTAATTGAAACATATTGCACTCATATTATTTTCTACCAACCTGTAAGCTCTTTGAAGGAAGTTTTTGGTTTATACTCAACTGCACTTGGTATTTAATAAATATTTACTAAATAAAAATTTAGTAAACATTGGGACAAATACTGTAAGCCATGTTAAGAGGTTCGGAATTATTGTATTTCTGAAAGGCAGCTGTGTAATGCAATGTAAAGTAAAGTAAAAACACTAGAGTCAAACTGCTAGCTTGGCCACTAACTAGCTACAACTTTGGGCAAATTATTTAACCTCTCTGTGCCCTGGTTTTATCACTTGTAAAACTGGAATGAAAATGACTACTCCAAAAGAATTGATATAAGGATTCAATGAAATATACAAAGAACTTAGAAGAATGTCAGGTATATTTTAGATAGATGTTTGATAAATGGCGATGATGGAGTCAGATAATGAACAAGCCACCACAAGTTCAGAAATAGGGTGATCACTTAACTACGTTTGGGTTTTAAGAAAGAAAATTTATCAGTAGAGAGGAACATAGATTTAAAAATCACAGTAAAAACAGAAACCAGATAAAAGGCTATTGCAAGCTAGATAAGAGATAAATAAAACCCAAATAAAAGCAATAAGAGTGACGAAAAAGAGATAAAATTGAGATATTTAAAACGTTGAAGCAATGGGACCTAAGAGCTAGATATATGATGAGAAATGAGAGACTCAAGGATAAATGTTAGCTTTTACCTGGGCAACTGGGCACATAATGATGCTATTAATTTAGAACATAAGAGGAGATTTGTGGAGGGAGGTAAGTTCTGTTCAGGAAATACTGTATTTGAGATGTTTTCAAAACACTCTGTGAAGGTTTAGTAGAGGTGTAGGGTAGAGATTAAGTTTTGGGAACCTATGGCGAATATTTAGCATTTAAGATTAGGAAAGCGGATGAGATTTCCTAGGAAAGCTTTTGAGGAGAAAGTAAAATAAGAGTGAATGCAATTTATAGATGGACCATCTATAAATGGATGGTCCTTGTTATTAGGGAACTTTTCTTCTTAGAAGGTAAAAAGCAGGGGCGCCTGGGTGGCTCAGTCGGTTGAGCGTCCAACTTTAGCTCAGGTCATGATCTCGTGGTCTGTGAGTTCAAGCCCAGCGTCAGGCTCTGTCTCAGAGCCTGGAGCCTGCCTCAGATTCTGTGTCTCCCTCTCTGTCTGCCCCTCCCCTGCTCATGCTCTGTCTCTCTCTCAAAAATAAATAAACATTAAATAAAAATAAAAATAAATAAACTGCACAAAGAACCCCTAGTCTTTTCAAATAAATGAGTCTCACACTTAAATTAAAATACTGATTCTCCAGGCACCTGGCTGGCTCAGTTGGTTAAGTGTCTGACTCTTGATTTCGGTTCAGATCATGAACTCACAATTCATGGGATAGAGCCCTGAGCAGTTAATCAAGAGCTGAAATCAAGAGTTGGATGCTTAACCGACTGAGCCACCCAGGTGCCCCAAAATAAGTAAATATTTTTAAAAAATAAAATCAAATACTGATTCTAACAAAAATGGTAATTTTAATACTCTAATCAGCACTGATTCTAACAGTGCTTCTGGGGTTTAATAATAATCACTGAGAACTCATTACATGCCAGACACCATACTCAGCTCTTCTACATGTATTGCTTCACTTAATTTTCTCATTAGCCCTTAGAGGGGTGGCCATTATCATTCTTCATTTCACAGAAGAGAAAACCAAAGCTCAGAGATGTTAACCAATCAGCTTAGAATTCAAATTCAGTCTTTCTAACTCCAAAGTTTATGTTTTGAACTGCCAAATTATCATATCTTAGTACCATTAGCAAGCTAATTAAGGTGGAATGGGCACAAGGGTTAAATGATAAGAACTGCCTCAAAAGATGGTGGAGGAAGTCAGGTTAAGAGTGGACGAATGGGGCACCCAGCTGGCTCAGTTCTAGAGCTTGCAACTCTTGGTCTCAGAGTTGTGGATTTGAGCCTCATGTTGGATGTAGACTTAAAAATAAGATCTTGGGACACCTGGGTGGCTCAGTCAGTTAAGCATCCAACTTTGGCTCAGGTCATCATCTCGCTGTTCCTGAGTTCAAGCCCCTCTTCTGGCTCTGTGCTGACAGCTCAGATCCTGGAGCCTGTTTCAGATTCTGTCTCCCTCCCTCTGCCCCTCCCCCACTCACACTCAGTCTCTCTCTCTCAAAAATAAATAAACATAAAAAAATAAAATAAATAAAATAAAATCTTAAAAAAAAAAAAAAAAGGAGTAGACAAAGGATTTGATAATGTAGCCAAGAACAGGAATCTGAATTTGAGAACCAGGTATTGTCTACTGACCTTCTGAACATACTTCTACTTTTCTTAGTCCTCACTGGTATTACCAGATCTCAGACTTTTCAGTCCTGGATTCTATGCAAAGCACATAGGATACATTTTCTTTCTTTTGAAAAATTATATATCTTCTCTTGTAAGTTTTTCTTTTTGTTGAAAGTTATATCTAATTTAAAGAATCAGTTAGTTCTCAACGAATTTTAGAAACTTCAGTGCCCCACTCTCATTTATAATCATTTCCCCTTTCTCAGAGATAACCACTTATAACTTATTAGCTATCTTCTGTATCTCGGATAATATGTGGGCATTAGCTATTGACTTCCCATTGTGGAAAAGGAGGCCTTAGGTCTTTTCTTTTTACTACCACCACAGCACATGCACACTTTCTATTGTTATCCTTTTACTTTAGTCTTATTGGAATTTAGGTTGGATCAGTATATTATATTATGTAATAATAGTATATGTTATACTTATATAATATATATTCATATACTCGAGGGTGAGCCATAAGATAAATAAGGGTTAGTTTTCTGGGATGACTTAAAAATTTTTTTTAATGTTTATTTATTTTTGAGAGGAGGGGGAGGGGCAGTGAGAAAGGGGACACAGAATCCAAAGCAGGCTCCAGGCTCTGGGCTGTCAGCACAGAGCCTGACTTGGGGCTCAAACTCACAAACCATGAGATCATTACCTGAGCCCAAGTTGGCCACTTAATCGGCTGAGCCACCCAGGCACCCCCGGGATGACTTTAAAATTTTCCTGGAGGGGCACCTGGGTGGCTCGGTCGGTTAAGCGTCCGACTTCGGCTCAGGTCATGATCTCACCAACTGTGAGTTCAAGCCCCGCGTCGGGCTCTGTGCTGACAGCTCAGAGCCTGGAGCCTGTTTCAGATTCTGTGTCTCCCTCTCTCTCTGCCCCTCCCCTGTTCACGCTCTGTCTCTCTCTGTCTCAAAAATAAATAAACATTAAAAAAATTTTTTTTTTACTTTTCTTGGAGTTTTAAATTATTTTGTTAACTTGCTTAATGTTTTAATTATTTATCAGCAATTCAATCCCAAACTTTTCACTAATTGTTTAAATGTCATTTCAACAAGTTCGTTCACAATAAGCCATTCTAACAGGTTTGTCTTAAAAAAGTATCTCTCAGGGATTTTTTTTTAACTTTTTCTAAACTGAACTGGTTATACTCTTCACCAGACCCATAGCTATCATCCTGAGATCTTCCTTCACCAACATCCTAGGGTTTCACTTCACCTCTCTCCTGTATTAGAGTCTCGTTTATCTCATTTTTTTTTAAAGATCATAATCTTCAGTTGCTTCCGCAGAAAGAATGTGGGGAAGTAAATTTTTCTACATTTTTCTGTATCTTAAGTATTTTTATCCTACTTCATAGATGATGATAGTTTGGCTGGCTATAAAATTTTAAGTTGAAATCATATTCCTTCAGACATTTGAAATACATTGCTCAAGTATCTTCTTGTTTCCAATGTTGCTATTAAAAAGTCTAAAGCAGGGGCACCTGGGTGGCTCAGTTAGTTAAGAACCCAACTCTTAATTTCAGCTTAGGTCATGATCTCATAGTTCATGGATTCAAGCCCTGCATTCCGTAGGGCTCTGTGCTGACAGCATAGACCCTGCCTGGGATTCTCTCTCTTTCTTACTCTCTGCCCTTACCCCCACCTCTCTCAAAATAAATAAATAAACATTAAAAAAAAAAAGAAAAGAAAAGTAAGGGACTAATTAACAGAGAAATCAGGATAGCAGTTACCTCTTGAGATTGGAGAAGGAAAGATTTTCAATCTGAGAGGAGTTTAAAAAGGGTTTCTAAGATACTAGTAATGCTTTATTTATTAAGCGAATAGGTTTATGGAGTTCAACCTATTATTGATTTTGTTCTCTAGAAGATCTGCTTTTTATATGCTTTTATGAATACATGATATATCTAAAGTTTTTTAATGTTTATTTATTTTGAGAGAGAGAGAGAGAGAGAGAGAGAGAGAGAGGAGGGGAAGGGGCAGAGAGAGGAGAGAGAGAATCCCAAGAAGGCTCCTCAATGTCAGCAAAAAGCGTGATGCAGGGCTTGAACCCATGAAGTGTGAGATCATGACCTGAGTCAAAATCAAGAAATTAGATGCTTAACTGACTGAGTCACCCAGGTGCCTGTATCTAAAAATTTTAAAGATGATTTTCAAACAAAAAAAAATGATAGGCATTTCCAATTTTACTATAAAATTCTTTGTATTTTGGATTTAACTTCTTTGGCTAATTTTGACTCTACAATTTCCATAACTGCAGAGAATGTATACTTTGTAGTACTTTCAAAATATATTTGGTGGGGGGTGCCTGGCTCACTCAGGTGGTAGAGAATGTGACTCTTGATCTCAGGATCATGAGTTCAAGCCCCACAATGGGCCTACAGCTTACTGGAAAAAAAAAAAAATATACACACACACACGTATATATACACACACATATAGAGAGAGACACATATACATATTTAAATATATATATTTGGGATAAATAAAACTACTTTGAAACACCACTGAAAATTTTTTAAGTTTATTTATTTATTTTGAGAGAGAGAGCAGAGGAGGGGCAGAAAGAGAATGCCAAGCAGGCTCTGCACTATCAATGTGAAGCCCGATGCAGTGTTCAATCTCACAAACCATGAGATCATGACCTGAGCTGAAATCAAAAGTTGGACACTTAACTGACTAAGCCACCCAGGAACTCCTGAAAAACAATGGAAACTTAATAATGTTTTCTCTAATTTCCAATATAAAGGAAATTTCAAAGCCAAAAAGATGGAAATAAATAACTTCCAAATATTTACTGTTCAATACTCCCAAGAGTTAATAAGACAGGAGAGGGAAATGATTTTATAAGACATATTTTTAAACAGGCCATATCACTTCATAATGATATGAAATGTGCATCAAAGAAAATTATTCTAAAACTCTATGAAGCACAGCAGTACCACAGTTCTGGTCAATTATGATAAGAGGAATTGGCTGGAGCCCATATAATCTGAATGTGAATTTGATTAAAATTGTTTTGCTTTAAATCTATACTTGGTGATGTTGAGAAAAAGATACTTCTATATAAAGAACATTTAATCAGGTAGATTCAGTTAGGCAAAAATGGGAAAGAAAACATCTGTTCTAATTGAGGGTAAACAGAAGCTTTTTTGGTTGTCTTAGATTCGATGAATCTTTTGACCTGGTTTAACTGTTTTGTTTGTTTGTTTTTCTTTGGTGAGTTTTCATTCTGTTCTCTGTGAATAAGCTAATGATTTAAGAAAACGGAGTTGCAGTAATTCTTCTAATGACACATTTCTATTAAGAAACCATAAAAGCTGGGGATGTAGAAGTTGTATTGGATTTAGTTCACTAAATAAAGTTAGGTTCTTATCCATAATAAGTTTTTTTTTCCTCTGACAAGTATTATTAGATGTTTTAGTTAGCATAAGCAATGTAAGCAAATACATTTGTATGGAGACTAAGAATTTTTAAAAAGTCTAATGTGATCTTAAAGAATAACTAATTCTTTTAAAAACTGTTTTTCATTTATCTATCAATTAAACATTTCTGGGATATATACAATATAGGTTTAAAAAAATGTTTATTTATTTACTTTGGGCGGGGGGGGGGCGCGCGTGGAGAGCATGTGCATGTGCACGTGTGCAAGAGGTAGAGAGAGAGGGAGAGAGAGAATCCCAAGCAGGATCCGTGCTGTCAGCCCAGAGCCCAACACATGGCTCAATCCCATGAACCATGAGACCATGACCTGAACTGAAAGCACCCAACCAACTGAGCCACCTGGGCACCCCTACAATATGTCAAGCATTTGTTAAGTATCAAGTATATAAACAGCAAAAATACATATATACAGTTAATTTCTTTGACTCTCATATTCTTTTTATGGGTATATGTTGAGCAAAATTTTTTATATTATGTGAATTACCCCTCCTTTCCCCACAGAGTAAACAGTGGGAGAAAAGGGGGAAAAAAGGAGATAATACTTGGATCTCCAATTTCGTATGAATTCTCTAATTTACTAATTACATTGTACATACACTTTAATATCAAAATAGAAACCATACTACTATTATTCATAGGTCACATTGTGTTTTTAAACTAAGATAACCTTGGTATTCATCATGAGAAAGACCAAGATATAGAACTTCACTTGGGAAATGGCTTGAGAAGTTAAAAAAATTGTTAATGCACCCATGAATCTTGATATTTTATTACAATTTTATTTTCTGAAAGTTGCCTATGGATTTATTTTATTCCTTTTTCTGATCTTGCTTTGTAAATTCTTTTTCTATCATGGCTAGAAAATAGAAACATTTTCTTCTCTACTAAGAATTATCTTCTTAGGGAAAAGGATGTCCTTAGTAAGATGACATTTTTTTGAGAATAATATGTAATTAACTCATAACAACTCAACAAGTGTGATAACTCAGAATTTCATTTTAATGACTCCTCATTCAAAAACACCAGTTTTCTAGGCAAATATGTTGTGAGGCACTTTAAGATTGTTTTGCTATTACGATTGCATTTTCCATGCAAAAATGTTCATACAAATGGATTACAGGAAGAGTAAACTGATCACAATCTTAGGGGATTGCATTACTAGTAAAATTATTTTTTTAAATAATAATTTTCAGGGCATCTGGGTGGCTCAGTTGGTTAAGCGTCCACCTCAGCCCAGGTCATGATCTCATGGTTCACGAGTTCGAGCCTGGTGACTGACTCTGTGCTGACATCTGGGAGCCTGGAGCCTGCTTTGGGTTCTGTGTCTCCCTCTCTCTCTGCCCCTCCCTCACTAGTTTTCTCTCTCTCTCTCTCTCTCAAAAATAAATAAAAACATTAATTTTTTAAAATAATAATTTTCAATAATGAAAATAAAGTTTTATGAAAGGGAGAAAGAGCTCCAACTTTAATTTTCCATTCATCTTGCAAATATTTATTAGACTTTTACTGTGTTATATGTTATCCTAGGTACACATATGATATAATAGTATGAGAAAGATGGATAGAGTCATTGTTCTCTAAGAGATTTCAGTTTATCAGGCAAGAAGGTGACTGAACAAGGAATTACAATAGAATAAGACAGGTTCCAGATGGGGAAAGGACTGGGTTCTATTAGAGCACAAAACAGGGCATCATAATGTAATCATAGGGAGAGGGCAATGTATTATTTCCTGGAGGAAGTGAGGTTTAAGCTGAGATCTCACAGTAGGAAATTACATAATACATCTATAATTGGAATATATGGGAATTACAGTTTACCCTGCAACAAAGAAGGGGGTAAGTGGTGCCGATCTCCTTATACATTGGAAAATCTGCATATAACATTGACTTCCCCAAACCTAACTACAAACAGCCTGCTGTTGACTGGAAGCCTTACTGATAACATAAACAGTCAATTAACACATATTTTATGTATGCATTACATATTGTATTCTTACAATAAAGTAAGCTCTCTTAGAGAAAATAAAATTTTATTTATAAAATCATAAGTAAGAGAAAATACATTTATAGTACTATGATATATTTATTGAAAAAAAAATCTACATAGAAGTGGACCTGTGCCATGCAAACCCATGTCGTTCAAGGATTGGCTGTGTAATGAAAATACTTAAAGACACATCCGCAAACCTTCGGTAACTTGACATTTGACAGGTAATTAATTTTTACAAATAGACGATCCTTAGGTGAGTAACTTTAACCCCACTTTAAAGAATGGGAAACATGTTAAGGATGCTAAGGATGCTAAGGATGCTAAGGTGGGATTCTAATCCCTTGAATCAATGTGAATGGAGCTTATATTTTAAAAAAGTATAAATACATAAATTTGACACAAAAGTTTAGGCCTTTCTTACATGTCAACTTAAAATCAAGAGAACGAAGAATGTAAAAATTATTCAGGAAGTCTCAAAGCATATTGAATAAGACAGTGACAAAGTTTAGACTCATTCCACCATCAATAATCATCAATACATTATTATTTTGTGATAAAACGTAAAGGATTTTTGGTATTACCAAGGAATCCAGTATGTAAAAATACTTTTTGATTATTTTAAGAACGTATTTATAAAGCCACTTGTATGAATACCACTGAAGGAAAGAACCAATTTAAAAAAATCAGGTTGGAGCTTCACAGTCTTGCCAAATTGTCTGAGATCTCTGCCAGAACCTATCACACAAGATTATTCTGAGAAAATGAGATGTGTTTTATAAACTCCTAAAGGCTGTTTAAATCTCCACTCCTCCAACTTTCTCTTGTACCCTGAGGGCTGCCACCAATGCCTACTATGTAATAAAGTAAGCAAGGAATCTCTGCCCGATGGAATTATTTCTAATCCTATAACAATGAAATACTGTTTGACAGAGAAGGGTGTTACTCTGTGTGACCACCTGTCTCTTCATGATCAACTCTGCTTTTATTTCTTCTCTATTTTAGACTTCATTGTAAGCTTGCCACAGAGGAAACTGTTAGTTTTGTAACATTATGGAAAATTAACTACTGCAGTAAACCCTAATTACTTGATGCTGGTATTCTCATTTTGGTTCAGATTTACACATTTTAGAATGAATGGATCTGGTGGAGGCATACAAGCAGTGTTTCTCAGGGCTATTCCAATTTTGTGATATGAGAGCTATGACTTCTTTGAAATGCTTTGCAATGCTGTGTGTAACCAGACCTAACTTGAATTATTTGACTTCTACAGCAGTTTTCTGTAATACTTGATTTTTATAGCAGTTCTCATAAAGTCCATCCCGCTGGCAACTGACTTTGTCCACCTTGTGGGATTCCTTAAATTTGGTAGTTAATTTCTATACTAAATTTCCACATGTTTATCTTCTTTCTAGAACATAAGCATATAGTAGGCACTCAAAAAATGTATTGATTAGTTAATAAATGCAAGTGTTACAGTTGTATGCCTCTCCGTATCCTGGGATTTGGCAAAATAAATCACATAAAAACCTTAGTAGAAATTCATGAGTTTTGAATTCAGAGGGATTAAAATTGCAGTAATACTTTAACATTTCTAAACATGTTTCCACTTCTTTAAAATGGGAATATGAGGGGCACCTGGGTGGCTCAGTCAGTTAAGTGTCCGACTTCAGCTCAGGTCATGATCTCACAGTCCGTGAGTTCGAGCCCCGCGTCGGGCTCTGTGCTGACCGCTCAGAGCCTAGAGCCTGCTTCAGATTCTGTGTTTCCTTCTCTCTCTGCCCCTCCCCTGCTGATGCTCTGTCTCTCTCTGTCTCAAAAATAAATAAAAACATTAAAAAAATTTTAAATGGGAATATGATACCCATGTCAGTAGAATGTTGTGGGAGAAAAACACCTATAACTTAACACTTATAATTCCATTTTCTTTCATCAAAATACATATCCTTTATAGATCATTAACTCTTTGGGAGCAGGGACTATATGTTAATCACATCTCTACCTTAAACACTTAACAAAATGCCTGGTCTGGCAAAAGTATTTGGCAAGTTTTTTTCATTTAATTTAATTAATGCTATTGAACAAATGGTAGTGGGTTTCCTATAAATAAGTTGGAGACTTATCATAATTGGATATTTCATTTATAGATTTATTTTCAGCTAGCATGCTTTCATTTTTCTTCAGTTATGTAGATGTCAAGATGGTCAATATTTATTGGATACTTAGTATACTGTATGTGTTAAGGCTTTCAGTAATGTTGGTTCAATTGAATTGTGGGGCTGTTATACAAGAGGTAAATGATATGAGTCCTTTCCCTCAACCAGCTTACAATCTAATTGGAAACACAAAAATGTTCTTATAGAAAAGATTAAGAGAATTTTTATTTCTTTTTATTTTTTAAAGATTTTATTTTTAAGTAATCTCTACATCCAACACGGGACTTGAATACACAACCCTGAGATCAAGAGTTGCATGCTCTAGCGACTGAGCTAGGCAGGTGCCTAAGACTGAGAACATTTTTAAAGCAATAAACAAGTAAATGAGACATATTAGAGTGGCTTTAGAAGTTTTTACATCTTGAACCAGAGTAAGAAATACATTTTGCATGGTGACCAAGTATATATCCACATAAATAACTAAAACAAAGTCATGAAAGAATGCATAGTCTTATTTTATGGTTAAATTCTATTTTTTTATCCCATCCTATTTCATTGTATTTTGTTTAATTAAAAACATTCTAGAGTCTGCCAACTAAACTTAGCTTATGACCCTATAATGAGTCATGGCCTATAATTTGGAAAACATTGAGCTTGTTAGATTACTAATAATACTTTTTCATTTACCTATGATAACATGTTTTCTGTGCTTTCAATTTTTGGTTCTACGAAAGTTAAGGACAAGTACATAAAATGACTACTCAAAAGCAACCGTTTTGTATGAGGACGAAATTGTTTGACAGGAATAAATTTGATAAAGCTATGGGTTTCTAGAGAGAATAATCCAGGGTCCTAAGTGTGAACTAGGCTAAGTTAAGTAGAGAACTGTAGGAACAGGAATGGTGAAAAAGGCATTGTCCCCAGAAGCAGGGAAAATAAAGTGGCATCAAATGAAATCAGAGCAGAGCCAGAGACATAGAGAGGGAAAGTGGCTCATCAAGACATTTGAGATATGAGATCAGGTAAGAGGATCCAGGGGGAAAACAATTTGACTTGTAGTCACTTGGGATGACCCCAAAATACTTGATAAAGTATTGTGGAATAAGGGGACTATGATAGTCAGCTAAACATAAAGCAGATTTGATGTGAGGCTCCATACTGCAAAATTGGTTTCTGGGATTATGTTTTTGCTTGCAGATTGGTCATTTAATTTGGTTTCTGCTTCGATGTTTCTTTATGTGGTCTCAAAGTCACTTTGAGTTGCTTTTAGAATTGAATTAGTAATTTATACTAATCTATCTTTACTCTAACACATAGTCTCCTTTTAACCAGCCAATTTGTGTCAGACCAGAAACATCCATTTTTGAGATTATAAAGGTACCATTTGTCCAGTACTTACAATGTGTCAGGCATTGCTGTAATCACTTTGCACGTGTCAATTCATCCAAACTTTGGAATGACCTTTTGAGGTAGATGGTATCGTTACTCCCTATTTTATGAATAGGTTGCATAGGCAGAAATAATTTGCCCGACATCATACAGCTAGCAGGTAGCAGTGTCTGGCTTCAAAGTCCTTGTTCTTAAGCATTGTGTAGTACAGGCTGCCTGAGGCTAGTATCTGAGGACCATAGCAGTCCTCAATATTGTCCAGGGCCTAGCCAGCTGATGTAGGATGCCCAGGCATACTCTTTTGATGATTCAGCAGTAGCATACATAAAATATACACATTGCAAAAACTTAGGAACAATGATATGCATGAAAGAAATGATAAATTAATCAGGCATAGATAAAATATTTAATGTCATTACAATTTGTACAAAGAAATTACATTAATTTTGATGGGATTAAGCAGGGCAAGCTACTTCTGATATTAGCAAAAATGAAAGCGTTTGATAGACAAGGAATTACTCCCAGCTAGAGAAGATGCACTACCTCTTTTCACCACAATTTAGACCTTTTGCTGGATATTTTCTATTTGCTTTGCTGGACCCTTTCTCTACTCTTTCTTTAGATTAGCAACCTTTAGCAGCAACCAGGGAGGTTGACCTGCATAGGCTGCCTCACAGGCTTTTTTTTCTTTGAGCTTTGAGTGTTTGCTGCTAAGAGAGAACCCCCGCAGGAGATGGTAGAAGGGCCATGAGCTATTCAGGAACTGGTTCCACCATCTAACATATATTTGCATCTATTGACTGAAGTTAGAGTGCCTGTCAGACCCTCTCCACAGAGCTTTCTTAGTCTCCAGGTTCTGGAAGCCACACATCCCCCTTGCTCTGCAGGCCTTGCAGTGGCAAGGGAACCCAATTCCTACTGCACTATCTCATATGGTAATTTCCCTATATCTTGGGGGCACTTTTACAATAGGTTCTCTCTCCCTCTCTCTCTCTGTCCCTCTTTTTTAATTTGTTGAGAGAGAGAGAGAGAGAGAGAGAGAGAGAGAGAAAGAACAGGGGAGGGGCAGAGAGAGAGCGAGTGAGAGAATCCCAAGCAGGCTCCGTGTTGTCAGCACAGAGCCCGATGCAGGCCTCGAACTCATGAACTGTGAGATCATGACCAGAACCGAAATCAAGAGTCAGACCCTTAACCAACTAAATCACTCAGGTGCCTCTACAATAGTCTCTTTAAAAAATTTTTTTTTAAGTTTATTTATTTATTTTGAGAGAGAGAGAAAGTACAAGCAGGGGAGGCCAGGGAGACAGAGAGAGAGAGAGAGATTGAGAGAGAGAGAGAGAGAGAGAGAGAGAGAGAATCCCAAGCAGGCTCCACACTGACAGCACAGAGCCCAATGCAGGGCTTGAACTCATAAACTGTGAGATCATCAGCTGAACCGAGACCAAGAATCAGTCGCTTAACAGACTAAGCCGCCCAGGCACCCCAATAGTCTCTTTTTAAAACTGTATTTGAATGATCCAATTTGAGTATGTCATCAATTTCCTACCAGTTCCTCACTGATAAAATCCTTTAGGACTCTACTGCTTTTGACCTTACCCTAAAGAATTTGAAAATAAATAATGTAAAATGCCTAGGATATTCATAACGCATTTTCCCCAACACAATGAAGTAATACTTATTCTCTTGTGTTTCTCCATTCATAACATGGTAAAAGAAAGAAAGAGGGGGTACAGGAAGAAAAAGAAGTAGAATAAAAACAGGAAGTTAACAGTAAACCAGGAAACAAAAGGAAATTAAGGTCAATCAGATGGGCAGTAGGGTAAAGTCATGAAGGGCTGAGTTTCTGAGGCCATCAAACCTGGGCTCAACCACACAGACACTTAATAACAGTGTGACATTGAGAAAGTTACTTTCCTTAAAATTTGAACTGTTGGAAATAATATTTCCTACCTCATAATACTTTGGTAGGGATTGAGGAAAAAACATTTGTATCAATTCCTGGCAAACTTAGGCCTTCAGCTACTGATTTCTTTTTTTCTTTCCCCTAGCCTTTATTGAAGACTACTAAAATATCATGTAACTATTTTGGGCGTATTTTCATTGACATGAAATTAATTCAGAATTTGAAAGAGAACCAAAACCTACTCTTTCTGATTCCTAACACAAAAGCAAAATTAATCATTCCAACCTGCTCATAACCTGTTTCATAAATTTGGAGATTTAAGCATGAATTCAAGATTTTCAGGATCAATTCAGTTCATATTCCATAAAATAGAACTTTTGGTTTAATAAGGTAAACACAAAAATAGAACTTAACAATAAAATATCATAGAGGACACCAAAAAACATGTCTATCAGTTCTTGGATGATTATTTCATTTTACCGAGAAATTTTTAGAAGAATCATGTGTAAAACAACCAAGAGTATTTTGATTCACTTAATATATAATTCACCTCGCTCTCTGGGAAATGTGATTTTAAAAATGTGGAATGCTTAACTGGTAAGTATTAACACTTGAAAAATAGTATTAAATACACCAAGAATATTCACTGCTTTCTTTTAATTATTAAGAAATCATTATCCACTGGGGCATCTGGGTGGCTCAGCTGGTTGAGTGTCCAACTCTTGATTTCGGCTCAGATCATGATCTCACAGTTCGTGGGATTGAGCCCCATGTTAAGCTTTGTGCTTACAACACGGAGTCTGCTTGGGATTCTCTCTGCTTTCTCGAGCTCTCTCAAAACAAATAAATAAATATTAAAAAAAAAAAAAGAAATCATTGTCCACTGGTTATCATTTTGCCTCTTTTCTTATTTTCCCATTGAATAAATTAAGAAAAAATACACACTTAAAATATGTAAAAAACATAAATGATATGTAGGTATATATGATATATTTTTAACATATTATAAATATATATAAATATTAATAGATTCAGAAATATGTTATATATAATAATATATTTTTCATAATCCAAGATGAACAAAATGAAAGTTTAATGAATATATGATACAAAACTTACCACCATATGTGCAATAGCTCTCTATAGCATAATTGATGGTATTCAATAGGAGTATAGCTATGATTATTATGGACCCGTACTTGGAAATCAGTGTTTTTTCTCAGTATGACTTACAAAGTACAACATGTATATAGCATTTTGAAACTTTCCTGTAGCATTTAAAAATCAAATTCAGATAAAATGTACCACGTAGCAGAGAAAATCTTCAAAAATAAACTCAAGTACATTTAAAAATCAGGGGCGCCTGGGTGGCTCAGTTGGTTAAGCGTCCGACTTCAGCTCAGGTCATGATCTCATGGCTTGTGAGTTTGAGCCCCACATCAGGCTCTGTGCTGACAGCTCAGAGCCTGAAGCCTGCTTCTTATTCTGTGTCTGCTTCTGTCTCTGCCCCTCTCCCGCTTGTGCTGTCTCTGTCTCTCAAAAATAAATAAATGTAAAAAAAATTATTTAAAAATCAAACCTAATTGCATCCACACCATGAATGGTATGGTGTTCATGCACATATGTGAACACATATGTGTATATATCACGTATACAACTGAAAGGCATTTGAGAAATATGTATGCGATCATAAATAAAAATTAGTGCCTTCTAAGTGTAGAACAGTATAAGCCATCTTTTTGATAATGGAAAATATTAAATAAGAGCTATGAATCACTCTTGTAAGAAAGGAAACCAGTTTTAATTAAGGGGAGATTTTGAAGCAATCATTGGCCCCTCAGTTTACTCAGCAGCAAAGCAGTAAATGCCCCTGCTCTGAATTATTTACAATACCTTGTTCAGCAAATTAGCTGAACCAGTTGGGCTAAGATTCAAAGTTGCACTTCAGACTGAATTTTGTTATACTCTCATTTCCTTCATAGATTTCCTCCTCCTCTGTCACCTGATACCCAAGTTACAAAAACATACAAGGTCTCTTAAATGCGCTACAGAAACCATATTCTACTACAAATACAAACTCTAACTCCTATTCTTGGTTTACTTTTAAGTTTTGTGTATCATGCTTTATGCT
Organism: Puma concolor; assembly: GCF_028749965.1. Taxonomy (NCBI): domain Eukaryota; kingdom Metazoa; phylum Chordata; class Mammalia; order Carnivora; family Felidae; genus Puma; species Puma concolor. Next base: position 73,276,168 of record NC_141675.1, on the reverse strand, counting down.
GAAATCATAAAGCATAGCTAGTGTTGGATATAAAGATAGTTTACATTTTATGATATTACCACTAATTCCTGTTTTTATTTATTTTTATTTTTATTTTTTTTTTAATTTTTTTTTTCAACGTTTATTTATTTTTGGGACAGAGAGAGACAGAGCATGAACGGGGGAGGGGCAGAGAGAGAGGGAGACACAGAATCGGAAACAGGCTCCAGGCTCTGAGCCATCAGCCCAGAGCCCGACGCGGGGCTCGAACTCACGGACCGCGAGATCGTGACCTGGCTGAAGTCGGACGCTTAACCGACTGTGCCACCCAGGCGCCCCACTAATTCCTGTTTTTAATTTGTTTGCTTTGTGTCTTTTCCACCTTCCCATGGGGCTTTTTTTTCGCTAGTCATTGAAAACAAACAAACAAATCTACCTCAGTGTAACTTATGTTGCTTGAGAAAGCCGTTCCCCCTGTCAGTTTTTCTGCTGAAGTTTAAATTAGACTTACATTAAGGATGTCTTATGGTTTTTTTGAACTCCAATATAATAGAAGCTGAATGTAAGCTTCATGGCAATAATATTTTTTATTTTGCTCACTAATGCAGTCCAAATACAGTGCTGGTACACTGTGGAAGTTTAATAAATATTTGTTGACTATGATCCTTTTTTACTGTAACAAATATAAACAATACAAAAATGCTTAAATTTAAAAATAAAAGATTTGTCTTCCATCATCCTGATTCTCAATAACTACTATTAAGTAGTATGTGTCTTTCAGACTTTGTTCTATGTATATCTACTTTTTTTTTTTTAGTTCTTAGTGATAATACATATTTTATATGCTAATTAGTTATATATATTTCTAAATTTTTTTTAACGTTTATTTATTTTTGAGACAGAGAGAGACAGACCATGAATGGGGGAGGGTCACAGAGAGAGGGAGACACAGAATCCGAAACAGGCTCCAGGCTCTGAGCTGTCAGCACAGAGCCCAACGCGGGGCTCGAACTCACGGACCGCGAGATCATGGCCTGAGCTGAAGTCGGACGCTTAACCAACTGAACCACCCAGGCGCCCCAATATATTTCTTATTCTGTTTCTATGCTTTGCCCTATTTTTCATTCTAGGAAAAATGGTAAATATAACAAGCTTCTGCTCTATGGCATCAGCTACAATTCATTCCTATGTTCAGTCACTGCATTAGTATTTTAAAATCATTTGGTGGGTTAAGTCACATTCTGAAATTTCCAGAAAGACTATTCTGATTTGTTACTAAAATATTATATAAGCTTGGAAAAGTTATTCACCATCTCCATGCTTTATATTCCTTGTCTATAAAATGGAGGCAACCTATGAGTATGTGGCAAACTTTGGTCATAGAAAATGAATAATGAGTAGAAATTTCACCTCTCATGATCTAATCCCATGCCACCCCTGAGTAGGAATGAAATAAATTTCACATGCTGCAAAAGTAAGAGCTGATAATAGTCCTTTTTTTTCCTGTGTGATTAATAACATCATTTCAAATATAAGCTTTAAAAATTTGAATAATATTGGAACACTATGGCATCATACAATCAAAACTTGAGAAAGTATTTATAATTATAAATCACAAGTGATATGAAACAGTTGGGACAGTTACCTAAACTTATTTAGGGTGAATCAGAATTAGAATGAAAATGTCTTATGGATTTTACTAGTGCATTAAAAAATTCTCCCTAATTTTGTAAGCATCTTTGCAGATACAAAGGAAAACTTGATTCTACCTCATTGCATTTTAAAGCAATCTTTTGGGGTACCTGGGTGGCTCAGTCAAATAACCGAGTCTTGATTTTGGGTCAGGTCATGATCTCACGGTTCAGGAGTTCAAGCCCCACATTGGGCTCTGCACTGACAGGGCAAAGCCTGCTTGGGATTCTCTCTCTCCTCCTTTCTCTGCCCCTCTTCTGCTCATGCGCATGCTCTCTCTCTTTCTCTCTCAAAAATAAATAAATAAACTTAAAAAAAATCTTTGGTCAAAGTACAAAGAGATTGCTCTGGATGTTAGTATAAAAATGCTGAGGGAGTATAATTCAGATATTTTAAAAGACTCAACTGAGAAACTGAAGACCGTTTTATAGCCTTCTGAGAAATCTATTTACAAAGTCTCTGGAAGTTTTCTTTATTTAGTATGTTTAAATTAAATTCAACCTGGCAGGAAGTTTTGTTGAACAAAAATTTCTTACACATACAAGAAATGTTATCTGTTGCTGTACTTGACTGATATCTAACTTAGCATTTGTGCTAATTGGAAATAACTCAGTGTCCATTCCTTTATAGGCTCTTACACTGCCAAATCACAGACGCTTTTTACAACTGGCTGCCTAGGAAGACCTAGGGTATGACAGTAAACAAGCTGAATAACTACTGAAAACGATATTGGAAATAAAATTAGAACATATCCCTTGTTACTGTTTGGGCCCCACAGAATTTTTCATTATGCATTTTGCCTAAAGGGCTTTATGAAGTTGAGAAAACTAGTGACTGAATTTTAATATATGAAATCCACACCTAAAAAGAGCAGATCATGACCCTACTGAAGTCTAAAAATACCCTCTGATGCCTTCAGACCTTGATTCTGTTACAATATTCTTCTTAGGTTGCTAAACTAAGAATTACTGTTAATGGAGACTGTAATATATGAGGGAGATTTGGTGTAGTTGTTCAGTTTGTTGACCCATGAACCACAAGAATATTTGATACCTTATGTAAAACTTTTCAAATTTCTGTTTCCTTTCTGCTGAATGAGAAAATCTATTTATAGATTACATGATAACATGAAAAGCATGGCAGGGGTTTTTGTTTTCAGGCAATAAAAACATAATGGAAGTGTTCCCTGGTAATGAAAAACAGTTCGACAAGTGTAATTCTGTAATTGCTTAAACGAGAACCACTTTTTAAAACCTGGTCTTTCAGTTTTCCAACTGGTTGTGAAAATTAGATACACCTCTTAGTCGTTCATACATCGTACCTATTTCTTTCTTATTATAGTTTCTTTTAATTTTTTAATTTTTTTTAAATTTATTTTTGAGAGAGAGAGAGAGAGACAGTACTAGCAGGGAGGGGCAGAGAGAGAGAGAGAGAGAGAGACAGAATCTAAAGCAGGCTCCAGGCTCTGAGCTGTCACAGAGCCCAACGTGGGGCACAGGCCGCAGGGTGCAGGGCGCAGGGCTCAGGGCTCGAACACACAGCACAAATCGAATCATGAGATCATGACCTGAGCCAAAGTCAGAGGGTTAACCGACTGAACCACCCAGTTCCCCTTTAGACCTTGTAACTATTTCACAGGTATGTCTCAGTGGTTAATGGAAGTACCAAGACTTGAAAGGTGTATTCTAACATATGTAATGAATGGTTACTGAAATGCACAAAGGTGAGAAGAAGGAAGGAAGGAGGGAAGGAGGGAAAAAAGGAAAGAAGTAAGGGGGAGAGAAGGGAGAGAGGAAGAGAGAAAGGGAGGGAAGAAGGAAGGAAAGAAATTTGGTCTAATAAACCATGCCTAAAATCAGCCTGCATTCCCAAATAGATTAGTCAGCTCGGGAACTTGTCTGTTGCAGTTCCATTTGGAGACATGAGACATTTATTAAGCATACTATTTTAGGTAACATGCACTGCAGGCAGTGATCTAGTTGTTCAAATAATATGTTATTATAACCTGTTAGATAATTCTCTGTATGTAATGAAGTAAGAACTTGAAGCAAGCATATGAGAGTGACTCAGAGGGTATTTTGTTGTTCTAGATATATACTGTCTCAATTGATTTTTCAAAATGCTGCAGAAAAATATGAATAAAGGAACGTCTATGGTATGTTGTAGCATTGTTTGTAATAACTAAAAATTGGAAGGAACCTAAATATCCATTAATAGATATGGTTGAATACATTATAAGCACTCCAGTGTTGAATATCATGCAGTCGTTAAAATGAGCTCTGCACAATTGGAAAATTTTCAAAACAAATTATTAACTAAAAATGTAAGCCACAGAACAATACATTTACAATTATTCCATTTGTGTAAAAATATTTAAAGTTATATGTGTGTATGTATGCAAATACTTATCAAAAGGAAAGGAACTTTGAGATTGTTTGAATCTTTCATAATAGAACGTATTCATGGATTACTTAAGAAATTAAACAGACATCTGAAAATAGCAGTTATATTTGGGTTCAAATTGGTTCATTGTGTGTTTAGCATGCAGCTGGGTACAAAATTAGTGCTCTTTGTTCTAGTTCCTTTGGTTTCTTGTCAGTTTTTAAGGCAAATATATTACAGTTACTGCTTACAACATATGGGCAATCCATCTGATTTCCAAAATACAGTGAAAATAAAATCTGTCAATCTTAGAAAAAACTCACTTAAGGAGGTTTAAGAAGAAAAGTCTGGGAGCCCTGCCCTTAGTTTGTTTTGGGATAAGGCTCTCAGGACTTTAAAATAGAATTCCTTATCATAATTTTTATTTTTAATTATAATCAGTTCATTAGACTTCTCAATATTCGTTGAGGCTCTGAAGGTACTAAGCTTACTTAGTGCTTCTAAACCAGGGTCACTGAAATTTTCTCAAGAGAAATCAAACTCAGAAATAATTAGCAATCCCCCTTTTCTCCCCCAGCCATAAAATAAGCAGGATACTAGGAAGAGAAAAATAAAATTTGATGTCACTGTTATCCGTAAAAGTGCCTTGATTGCAGAAAACCTAAAATTATTTCTCAGTTGTCTTAAACAATAAGAAAAATGTGTAATTTCACACAGCAAGGGTTTTTTTCCAAGAAGGCTGCCTGGGAAGGTAACGGATCACCAACAGAGAATCTGAGAAGTGGGCTATTTTTTCTACCAACAACTAAGGTGGATCAGTCTTTATAAGTACAGAAAAATGACTCATGTCATGGGAGTTGCAGTTCGAAGGGTCTAGCAGGATAGTCTCCAAAGAATCTATAAAACCATATTTAAGAATGACTCAGCTTAAAAAAAAAAAAAAAAAGAATGACTCAGCTTTAAACATCTGCCAAACCAGAGAGTACAAAGCCATTTTAAAATAGCACTAATCATGGAAGAACTTTTCTGCCTCCCTTTCCTCTCCTCCCTCCTAGTCCTCCAACTTAGTGGGGTCAGCAACAAGAGCTGAGAATGTGGGAGGAGGTAAACAAACAAGAAAGAAGTCTACCATATCCCCTTTTGCAAAGGCCTGACTACCATTAAGCTCTTGCTAAGTAAGGGGGTGAATACAGAAATCCTTTTATTAATGAAGATTAAAATGCTGAATTAACATAATGGCCTGGAAATTGGAATTTTGGATTCCAGCAACTGTATTTACTGCATAATGTGATTTAAAGTGGTGGGTGGCTCAGTCAGTTAAGCATCAGACTCTTGATTTCGGCTCAGGTCATGATGTCACAGTTTGTGGGTTTGAGCTCCATGTTGGGGCTCTGCGCTGACAGGGCAGAACCTGCTTGGGATTCTCTCTCCCTCCCTGGCTCCCCCTCCCCCACTCGTTTTCTCTCTCTCTCTCTCAAAATAAATAAACAAATAAATAAACAAACAAACATAAAGATAGTACTAAAGTATTAAAAAAAAAATAAAGTGGTGGTTCAACTGTGTATAACATAAGCATGAAGAGGAAAGTTAAGGGAGAGTTTGGGTTATCTCCCAAATACCCAGAAAGAAATTCTTCTGTTGAATATATTTTCTGAGGGAGATTTGGAAATAATTATCTCTTTAGATTCATGGACTGTCTTCCTTTTTTTTTTTTTTTGGTATCTTTAAACAGTTCCCTTCCTATTGTATAGTATGCACAAGCACTTAAATGTTCTTAAGTCACTTCTAACAAACCTCCTCATTTTCACATTCCCGGTGTGCTGTCCTGACCTCTGTCTCTGCTCCCTTTTAAGATCGAACTTCCAGAAAAAAGATGTTTATGTTTGATATAGTTGATATCTGTTATTTGTATCTGCCTAGCATTTGGGGGGATGTGAGTGGGAACTGTTCCTCACCTACTCCATGTGGGTGGGTATCAGAGGCATCTATCCCAGGACCTTGAATTCTTGACCTCAGCAGTGGGCATTTGATACTGATTCCACAAATCATAGTGGTCCACCTCTTTGGAAACAGTCATTGGCCTAAGAATAGACTACTCTTTCCCCCATTAAATGATCTTGGCAACCTAATCAAAATCAACCAACTGTAAATGTAAGGGTTTATTTCTGTACTCTTAATCATATTCCATTAATCTATTTGTCTAACCTTATTCCAGTATCACACTGGAATTGCTGTAGCTTTATAGCAAGTTTCAAAATTGGAAAGGGTGAGTCCTTCAACTTTGTTCTTTTTTCCCAAATTTTGGTTATTTTTGGTCACTTCAATTTCCACATTAATTTTAAGGTGAGTTTTTCAATTTCTTCAGAAATTGCAGTTGGATTTTGATATGGATTGTTTTGAATCTATAGATCAATTTGAGGAATATTGACATCTTAATTATATTGTCTTCCAATTCATGATCATGGAATGTGTGTACATTTATTTAGATCTTCATTAATCTCAATAATATTTTATAATTTTCAGTGTACAAGTCTTGGACTTTTTTTGTTAAATTTATTCCTTAGTTTTTTATTCTTTTTGATGCTATCATAAATGGAATTGTTTTATTCATTTTGCTTCAGATTGTTCATTGCTAGTGAGTGTAATTGATTTTGTATATTAATCTTATATCTTGTAAACTTGCTAAACTTGTTTATTAGTTCTGACATTTTAGTGGAGTCCTTTGGATTTTCTACATACAAGATTATATCATCCTCAAGTTAGATAGTTTTGCTTCTTCCTTTCTAATCTAGATGTCTTTTATTCCTTTTTCTTGCCTAATTGCACTAGCTAGAACCTCTAGTACAATATTGAACAGAAGTGGTGAGAGCAGAGCTACTGTTTATTTATGATCTTTGGGAATATCATCCAGTTTTTCACCATTAAGTTGATATTAGCTATGGGTTTCTTGGAGATGCCCTTTATCTGGTTGAAGAAGTTTCCTACTGTTTCAAGTTTGTTTAGTATTTTCATCATGAAATGTGTTTGAGTCTCTCTAACGGTTTTTCTGCATCTAGGTCATTATGTGGGCTTTATCCATTTTTCATCTTATGTACTTTACTTATTTATTTATTTATTTAATTTATTTATATACTTATATTTATTTTTAAGTAAGCTCTATGCCTAATGTAGGGCTTGAACTCAGGACCCTGAGATCAAGAATTGCGTTCTACCAACTGTTTCAGCCAAGTACTCCTATATGTACATTTTAAACTTCAATAGGCAATCCTAAATTGCTCTTCCTAAGCTATTTCTACTTAGCTGCAATTTATATTCCTGAAAGAAATTATGAAACTTTCCACTTTCCTAACTGTCAGCAATGATTGTTATTAAGGTCAATCTAATAGGTAAAAAATGATATCTCATTGTTTTACTCTGCATGTTTCTGATAACTAGTGATGTTGAAGATATTTTAATATTTTTCTATTTATGGATATTTATATTTTCTTCTTGTGAACTGTGACAATATCAATATCCTTTAGTCATTTTTCTATAGCCTCATTGATCTTTCTTATTTGTGGAAACTCCTTATATATTGTAGGTATTTATTTCATGTAATTTATGAACAGTTTAGGTATTTCATGCAAGTTCAGAAAAAGGTAATTGTGACGAATATAAAAAAATCATTCATTTTGCCTTAATCATGCATTAAAATTACTTTTTTGTTAATATCTTACATGAATAAAACTCAGGGACTCCTTTTTTTTTTTTTTAAGCCTTAACAAGGTAAAATGCTTACCGTAACATCTTTGACACATTTAAGATTATATTCTGCTGATGCCTTTTTGCTAAAGAGCTGATCGTAAAGGAACTAAAAATTTTTGGTGTTAAAAACCATCATTATAACCATGCCCTATAATTTTTCATGTTGTTTCTGTACTCTTTCAATTATATACTAATCTGCTCTTGACTGCTGAACAGAATTGGCATTTCCAAAGGAAATGCTTTGGTTGTTTGTGTCTTTCAAGGAATTTTAATATTTTATATAATTTGTTGAATTTTGGGACATAAAGTTGTTCATAATATTTCCTTATTATACTTTTAATATCTGTAGAATCTGAAGGCAATTCACTTCTCTCATTTCTGTTCTTGGTCATTTGTGTCTTCTCTCACTTTTCTATATCAGTCTGACCATCAGTTTTTCAATGTTACTGATCTTTTAATATAACCAGCTTTTGTTTTTATTGATCTCTAATCTGTTTCCTGTTTTATTGACTTCTGCTGTGGTTTTATTATTTCCTTTATTCTGCTTACCTTGGGTTTCATTTGATCTTATTTTCTTAGTTTCTTATGACTGGAGATAAGTCATTGATTTGAGGCCTTTTCTAAGATTGGTATTTAATGTTATAAATTTTCCTCTACTGCTTAGGGGTATTCTACACATTTTGATGTGTTTATAGAATTTCAGTTACAAAGACTTTCTAATTTCCCTATTAATTTCATTGACCCATTGGTTATTTAGAAATGTTTTTTTTTAGTTTCCCAACTTTATTTTATAAAATTTTTTTAATGTTTATTTATTTTTAAGAGACAGACAGGGGCGCCTGGGTGGCTCAGTCGGTTAAGCGTCCGACTTCGGCTCAGGTCATGATCTTGCAGTCTGTGAGTTCAAGCCCCGGTCAGGCTCTGTGCTGACCGCTCAGAGCCTGGAGCCTGTTTCAGATTCTGTGTCTCCCTCTCTCTCTGACCCTCCCCCGTTCATGCTCTGTCTCTCTCTGTCTCAAAAATAAATAAACGTTAAAAAATTTTTTTAAAAAGAGACAGACACACACACACACACACACACAGAGAGAGAGAGAGAGAGAGAGAGAGAGAGAGAGAGAGAGAGAGGGTGCACCAGTGGGGGAGGGGCAGAAAGAGAGGTAGACAGAGAATCCCAAGCAGACTACACACTGTCAGCTCAGAGACTGATGAGGGGTTTGTGTGCCGTGCTCCTAGTTTCCAAACTTTAGAGAATTTTCCAGATTATATATATTTTTAAGGTTTTTAAAAATTTATTCCGAGATAGGAAGTGCAAGCAGTCAAGGGGCAGAGAGAGAGACGGAGAGAGAGAATCCCAAACAGGCTTTATGCTGTCAGCACAGAGCCGATACGAGGCTTGAACTCATGGAACCGTGAGATCATGACCTGAGCTGAAATCAAGAATCAGAGGCTTAAGTGACTGAGCCACCCAGGTGCCCCTCCAGATGATATTTTATTATTGATATCTGAAATAATTATACATTCTTTAGAGAACATACTTTGTATGATTTCAATTCATTTAAATTTTTAAGTTTTGGGGGTACCTGGGTGGCTCACTTGGTTAAGCCACTGACTTCGGCTCAGGTCATAATTTCACAGTTTGACAGTGCATGGCCTGCTTGGGATTCTCTCTCTCTCTCTCTCTCTCTCTCTCTCTCTCTCTCTCTCTCTCCCTCCCTCCCTCCCTCTCTCTCTCTCTCTCTGTGCCCCTCAGTGTTAACAGCTCATAGCCTGCCTGCTTCAGATTCTGTGTGTGTCTCTCTCTGCCCTTTCTCCACTTGTACTGTCTCTATCTTTCTCAAAAATAAATAAAAACATTAAAAAAATTTTTTTTAATGTTTGGATTTAAATATATCTCCTTGCTATTTATTTTCCATTTTTGTTTTTTTGTTTTTTGTTCACTTTTCACTCTTTTTCTGCCTTGGTTTGGACTAATTGAACATTTTTATTATTCCATTTTATCTCTATTGTTGGCTTATTAGCTATGACTCTTTGATGGTTATTTTAGCTATTGCTTTAGAGTTTACAGAATATATCTTTAAATCATCACGGTTTATCTTCAAGTGATATTAAATCACTTACCATATGGTATAACAACCTTATAACAGTATATTGGCATCTGTTTCCTCCCAGCCTTCATACTATTGTTGTCATACATTTTACTTCTACATATTTTATAAACCCCCAAACATTATAATTTTGCTTTAAACAGTCAATTATATTTTTTATTTTAATGTTTATTTATTATTTATTCTTGAGAGATAGAGAGAGACAGAACACAAGCAGGGGAGGGGCAGAGAGAGAGGGAAACGTAGAATCCGAGGCTCCAGGCCCAGAGCCCAATGTGGGGCTCGAACCCACGGACCCTGAGATCATGACCTGAGCTGAAGTCGGACACCTAACCGACTGAGCCACTCAGGCGTCCCAGCAATTATCTTTTAAAAATATTTAAATAATAACAGAAAATATTTTTATAGTTACCTACATAGTTTACCATTTCTGGTGCTCTTCATTCCTTTGCATAAACCCAGATTTCCATCTGCTATTATTTCCTTCTGATTGAAGGACTTCTTTCAACATTTTTTGTATGCAGTTTTGTATGGTGATGATGAATTCTTTCAGTTTTTGTATATCTGAGTAAGTTTCTTTTTTGCCTTCATTTTTGGCAGATATTTTTGCTGAATATAGATTTCTAGGTTAATGGCTTATTCCTTTCAGTATTTTAAAGATGTTACTTCTACCCTCCATTGTTGCCAACTAGAAATCTGTAATCTTTGTTCCTTCCATACACAATGTGTCTTTTTTCCTCTAGCTGCTTTTAAGATTTTCTCAGGGTCACCCTGAGAATACATGAAGCTTCTGACTGTTGAGTTGTATCTGTTGCCTGGACCCTGTCTTTTAGGTAGGTAAAGTGATAACCTAAAGTTTACCAGTCACTAAGAAAAACTCTTCTGCAGCTCCAGATGTTTTGTTACTTTTTTTAGTCTTCTCTCTGCTTTTGTATTTTTCATTTGGATAGTTTTTATTTCCACATTCTTTTATTCAGTAATCTTTGATTCTGCCATGTCTTCCTCTAGTTAGTTTTATCCAGTGTATTTTTTCATCTCAGATATTATAGTTTTCTTTTATTTGTTTGTTTGTTTGTTTATTTATTTATTTATTTATTTATTTATTTATTTTTTAAGTAGGCTTCATACCCAGTACGGAGCTTGAACTCATGACAGTGATATCAAGACCTGCACTGAGTTCAGAAGTTCAACCAACTGAGCCACCCAGGCGCCCCTCCAATATTGTAGTTTCCATCTCTAGATGTTCAATTTATGTCTTCCTGAAAATATCTTCTTTGTACATTCTTCATCTTTCCTCTAACTTACTGAACATATGGGTATATAGTTATAATGTGTGGAATACATGTCTTAATGTGCTTATCTATTAATTCTATCATCTGTATCATTTCTGGATCAGTTTCTATTGATTACTTTTTCTTTCCTTGCTTATCTGCACACTGGGTAATTTTTGACTGTATTATGACATTGTAATTTTACCTTATGTGGTAAAAGAGACATTTTTGTATACCTAAGAAGATTTTTGAACTTTGTTCTGGGATATAGTTAAGTTGCATGGGCACTGTTTGATCCTTTTGGATCAAATTTTGATAGGCAATACCAGCATAGCATTTAATCTGGGGTAATTTTGCCCCATTTCTGAGGCAAACCTTTTGTGTAGTTGACCTTATATTGCATGAATTATGAGGTTTTTCAATCTGAGTGTTGCTAACTGGAACTGTTTCTAGTCCTGTATGAGGTTTGAGGCTTATACCTGTAATCTTTTGAACACTTCTCCCCCTGGTCTATAGTGGTTTCCTTTTTGTATGCATTGATCAGCACTCAGCAGAGTACTCTAGGGGGAACCTGTGCAGACCTCTGGAGTTCCCCTCTCAGTGCAGATTTCTTCTCTATGGGACTGTGCTTTGTGAACTCTAACTATTTTGGCCTCTCAAATGCCCAGCTCCAACCCCTCACATCAGGAAGACCACTAGGGTAATTCTTCTTGTGTCACAGCCTGGACATTCCCTTAAGGCAGTTAATTGGGCAATTGTAAAGCTCAATTTATTTGTTTCCTGTCTCAGAAGTCATTACCCTTTCTTATTTAGTGCTCAATGTCTTTTAAAACTATCATGTGATGTATTTTGTCAGGTTTTTGGTTGTTTCAAAAGGGAGTGTGTATCTGGTCCTAGTTACTCCACCTTGGTCAGAAGGAGACATCCCTCATACTGTTCATTTAACTGTCCTTTTCCCCAAACAAGCTAAAGCCTCAGCTGTTCGTTCCCTCCTTTGTAATTCAGACTACTCAAAATCATCTCAGCTCCAGGTATTTCTGGTATCTTCCCTCTGATCACATTATACCTGCTCAATCTTTCATTGTGTTGTATATTAGTTGATGGATTAAAGGACCAGTGCTAATGATCTAATGTATCTTTCATTCTAGTAATTAAATTTTTCAAAATGTTTTTTTAATTTTTAAATGTTTATTTGTTTATTTATTTATTTTAATGTTTATTTATTTTTGAGAGAGACAGAGATAGAATACGAGTGGGTTGGGGCAGAGAGAGAGGGAGGCACAGAATCCGAAGCAGGCTCCAGGCTCCAAGCTGTCAGCACAGAGCCCAATGCAGGGCTTGAACTCACGAGCTGTGAGATCATAACCTGAGCCAAAGTCTGACACTCAACTGACTGAGCCACCCAGGTGCCCCTTTATTTGTTTATTTTGAGAGAGAGAGAGAGAGAGAGAGAGGAAGAGAGAGCTTGAGTGGGGGAGGAACAGAGAGAGAGAGAGGGAGAGAGAGAATCCCAAGCAGGCTCCATGCTGTCAGCACAGAGCCCAACATGGGGCTCAATCTCATGAACAGTGATATGACCTGAGCCAAAATTAAGAGTCGGAGGCTCAACAAACTGAGCCATCCTGGCATCCCCCCCCAAAATTTTCTTAAATAACACTTTTTTTTGTTTATAATAATAAAAATGCACATTCTAAGGAGAATGTGTGAAGAAGAATCTGAAAATCACCTGTAATTAATTGCTCTATTTAGAGAGAAATGCTATAAATATTTTTTGGTTTATCCCAGGATTTTTTCTGTGTATTTTTTTAAATTTATGGAAAAATATATCCATTTTTATATATACCCATATGTGTGTGTGTGTGTGTGTGTGTGTGTATTTAATTTAAATTTTAGTCAGCTAACCTACAGTGCAATATTGGTTTCAGGAGTAGAATTCAGTGATTTATCACATACATACAACACCCAGTGCTCATCACAAGTACCCTCCTTAGTACCTATCACCTATTTAGCCCATCCCCACCCACCTCTCTCCATCAACCTTCAGTTTGTTCTCTATCATTAAGAGTTTCTTGGTGGGGTGCCTGGATAGTTTAGTCATTTGAGCATCTGACTCTTGAATTCAGTTTGGGTCATGATCCCAGGATTGTGGGAACAAGCCCCAAGTCGGGCTTCACATTAATTATGGAGCCTGCTTGACATTCTCTCCCTCTGCCTTTCTCCTCCCCTGTTCACACATGTAATCTTTCATTCTCTCTCTAAAAAAAAAAAAAGTCTGTTTTCTTTCTTAAATTTCCCATATGAATGAAATCATATGGTATTTGAATTTTGCCGACTTATTTCACTTAGCATAATACATTCTAGCTCTATTCATGTTGTTGCAAATGGCAAGACTTCATTCTTTTTGACTGCTGAGTAATATTCCATTGCATATATATACCACATCTTCTTTATCCATTCATCAGTTGATGGACATTTGGACTCTCTCCATAGTTTGGCTATTGTTGATAGTGCTGCTATCAATTTTGGGGCACATGTACCCCTTCAAATCTGTGTTTTTATATACTTTGGATAAATACCTAGTAGTACAATTGCTGGATCACAAGGTAGTTCTATTTTTAACTTTTTGAGGAACCTCCATACTGTTCTCCATAGTGGCTGCCCCAGTTTGCATTCCCACCAATAGTGCAAGAGGGTTCCCCTTTCTCTGAATCCTTGCCAACATCTGTTGTTTCTTCTGTTGTGAATTTTAAGCCACTCTGACAGGTGGTATCTCATTGTAGTTTTGATTTGTATTTCCCTGATAATGAGTGATGCTGAGCATCTTTTCATGTGTCTGTTAGCCATCTGGATGTCTTCTTTGGGAAGTGTCTATTCATGTCTTCTGCCCAATTCTTAACTGGGTTGTTTTTTTGGGTGTTGAGTTTGAGAAGTTCTTTACAGATTTTGGATACTAACCCTTTATGAGATATGTCATTTGCAAATATCTGAATTCCATAGGCTGCCTTTTAGTTTTGTTGATTATTTCCTTTGCTGTGCAGAATCTACCTTTTTTAATGTTTTTTTTAATTTTAATTTTTATTTTTTTAATTAATTAATTAATTTATTTTTTCAATGTTTATTTTTTTTTGGGACAGAGAGAGACAGAGCATGAACGGGGGAGGGGCAGAGAGAGAGGGAGACACAGAATCGGAAACAGGCTCCAGGCTCTGAGCCATCAGCCCAGAGCCTGATGCGGGGCTCGAACCCACGGACCGCGAGATCGTGACCTGGCTGAAGTCGGACGCTTAACCTACTGTGCCACCCAGGCGCCCCTGTTTTTTTTTTTTTTTTTTAAGTTTGATTTATTTATTTTGAGAAAGAGAGAGAGAGCACAAGTGGGGAAAGGACAGACAGAGAGGGAGAGAGAGAATCCCAAGCAGGCTCTGCACCACCAGTATGTAGCCTGATGTGGGGCTTGAACTCACGAACCTCAAGATCATGACCTGAGCTGAAGTTAGACACTTAACCAACTGAGCCACCAAGATGCCCTATGAAATGTTTATTTATTTTGAGAGAGGTGGTGGGGGAGAGAGAATCCCAAGCAGGTTCTGCACTGTCAGTGCAGAGCCCGATGTGGAGTTCAATTTCACAAACTGTGAGATCATGACCTGAGCTGAAGAGTTGGATGCTTAAGTGACTGAGCCACCCAGGCACCCCAGAAGTTTTTATCTTCAAATAGTTCATGTTTGCTTTTGTTTCCCTTGTTTTCGATGACGTGTCTAGTAAGAAATTTCTCCTGCTGATGTCAAAGAGGTGGCTGCCTGTGTTTTTTTCTAGGATTTTGATGGTTTTCTATCTCACAATTTGGTCTTTCATCCATTTTGAATTTATTTTTGTGTATGGTGTAAGAAACTGGTCCAGTTTCTGGTCACCTGTCCAGTTCTCCCAACACCATTTGTTGAAGAGACTCTTTTTTCTCTTGGATATTCTTTCCTGCTTTGTCAAAGATGAATTGACCATATAGTTGTGGGTCCATTTCTGGGTTTTCTATTATGTTCCATTGCTCCATTGTTTTTGTGCCAGTACATACTGTCTTAATGACTACAGCTTTGTAATATAGCTTAAAGTCTGGAATTACAATGCCTCTGGCTTTGTTTTTCTTTTTCAAGATTGCATTGGCTTTTTGGGGTCTTTGTGGTTCCATACAATTTTTAGGATTGTTTGTTCTACCTCTGTGAAAAATCCTGGTGGTATTTTGATAGGGATTACATTAAATGTATAGATTGCTTTGGGTAGTATGGACATTTTAACAATGTTTGTTCTTCCAATCCATGTGCATGTAATGTTTTTCTGTTTCTTTGTGTCCTTTTCAATTTCTTTGATATATGTTCTATAGTTTTCAGAGTACAGCTCTTTTACCTCTTCAGTTGGGTTTATTCCTAGGTATCTTATGGGTTTTGGTACAATTGTAAATGCGATCAAGTCCTTGTTTTCTTTTTTTGCTGCTTCATTATTGGTGTGTAGAAACACAACAGATTTCTGTATGTTGATATTATTGTGTATTCAGAAAGAAATACTCTAAATATTTTGTTAGTTTATCCTAGGGTTTTTTTCTGTGTATTTTTAATGGAATCACAAATATGCAATTCTGCATCCTGTTTTTTTCACTCCACATTTTAGTAAGCTTTTGCTCTGTTATTGAAACTTCTTTGAGAAGAAATTTAAGTGGCTGCAGAGTATTCAGTTTAACAATATTTGAATATTTGGGTAGTTTCCGATGTTCACTATTTTATATAACACTTGACAAATATATTTCTGTGTCTCTGATTATTTCTAGAATAAAGTCTCAAAATGGAATTACTAGATTAAAAGGTATAGCCTGTTTAAAGTTCTTAATGAATATTACCATTTTTCCCTCCAGAAATATTATACCAATTTGTACCCTCACCAGTAGTGTGTGAGATTATCCATCTCATTATCTTGTTTTTATTAAATATCAAAATAGCAGGGGCTTTCTAGAGAGTGGGGAAAAACTTATTCACAAGGAATTATTTTAGTGATGGAAATTTCATGTGCCATAGTTGATAGTAGATCCTAAGATCTCTGAGTACAGTTGTCTAGTTTGCACACTGAGCAGAAAGACCTAGCTGAGGTGGCCAGGGGAGGTTAAAATCCAGTTCATGCTTTGCTTTCTAAGTTGAATATCCATAGGGCTTTTTCTAATTCAAAAGAACTATAAAGTCAGGTGGTAGCCCTGATAGCTACGATTTATCCATGGAATTACTATGTGTAATGCTAAGTCTGACACTGCTAAGTGTTTTAAATGTATTATCACATTTAGTCGTAAGAACCCTGTATTGAAAGTATTATTATTTTCATTTTTGAAATGAAAAAGCTTATGATTAGAGAACTTATATAGCCTTACCTAAGTTGCAGAACTGATAATGTATTGCAGTCTGAATTCAAATTATAATTGTCTGATTCTGAACCTACTATGTTATACTGTCAGTGATTGATTTTTAGTTAAGTGGGCCACCAAACGTTCCTCAAATCTTTCTGGTAGGTCTTTTAGGCAGATAAAATAGTCACAGTTTATCAGTCACTAAAGAAAAATAAAACAAAGATAACATGATGGTTTGAAAACCTTTGTCCTCTGACGAGGGATGAAAATTTTTTACTTTGATTACCCAATGTACATACAGGTTGATTGTGTAATAATAGGTGATGTACATTTGTAAAAGTAGACACTCTAGGAAAAGCATATTCCCATTACAGTTTTCTACGTACTGTTGTATTTTGTGGTGAGGAACACTTAAAGAACAGTACTTGCTCACACCCCTCACAAAATATTATGGCCAAATCAATTTTAGTAGAGAGCTGTGAGAGAAAGTAGGATGAGCAATATAATGACTTGGTAGGAAAACGATTCATTTAATGTCCTGTTAACTTTTTTTCAATGATAAGCCACAGTGGAGTATTACTGTAATCATTCATTAAATCAGGGGTGACAATAATTCTTCATTACAAAGAAATTACCTATCTTGTAATCTCTAAATCTTGGTTCTGGCTCTCACTGGATGCAAGACACCACTCAGTGGGGAGCAAGGTCCTGAGTGGAATATCATGATCTTTCATTTGTCATTTGTCTTTGCTTAGTTCCATTCTACCTACTGGAGTGTGATTCAAGTGGTCACGTTGCGTCTACTTAAATACTATATTCATTGATATTTGACCCTTGGGAAAGAGGTCGGTTATCTCCCACATCTAACAAGCTCTGGTTATAAATATAATATCTTCCCTGTTCTCCTAGGCAATAATAATGCTCACATTTGGGGTTTCCAATTGATTCTGCAGTAATCATTTTGTGAAAGGCAGAAATCACTGAAATTTCACCTATTGATAGAAAGGTAAATATAGAAAAGGCACTGGTTATGGTTACGGAAGAAAAAAAAGTACAATTATTCTGTTTGCTTTAGTTAGTTTAAGATGTTTGTAAATGTGTTGATTTCTGGGTTTTGACTGCTCTTCAATGTTATACTTTAGATAAATGTTAATCAAAAATCCAGTCAACATTATGTGTTGATCCCTGGGGGAAAATAGAACTTGGATGTAATAGAAACTTAGTATTTTTTTTTTAACATGTGTTGTATGGCTTGATGAAAAGATTGATGTATGTAAGAATTCGAGGCTTCCAGTTTTGAGTAAATGAAAGTTGGCTTGAAGTGCAATACTTTTAAAGTACATTCATCCTCTGGCCATCATCTAGGTAGGGCTTACATTTTCATTGATTTGTAGTCTTGATAATTTATTTATAAAATTGGGAAAAATTTGGGAAGCTGAGAAAGGGATTAGTCTTATCACTTGGCTATATCGTGACAATGTTTCTGACATTTTAGGGTTATTATTTATTGACAAAATATCTGGGATTCTCTTTTAATATTTAGTTTCAAGAGTAAGATAAAGAAGCAGTGATGAAGCTCAGGAATGAGTTCTGCCTAAAAGACAAATGTCATGATTACTCTTTGCACACAACCTGCAATCAGGGACAATATGAGCATCTAAGGTTATAAAAATTCAAATCATAAGTGCTGCATAAAGGGTGCATCCTTATATACTTGAAACATATTCCATACTACTTTGGCTTTAAATCTCTCTAATTTTTCTATTCGATTACAAGTTATTCATTTGGGGAGCAATAAAGAAATTCCAACTTGAACTGCCTCACATCTTTTAATTGGAATTTTCCCAAAGCACAAAAGTAAAAATGTAAAAGTTGCTGTATTTCATTAGTTTTATTCTTTTGAATGTTGCTACGCTGAAAGCTCTGTGTGAAATTATTAGAAGACAAATTTTCAAATGGTTGTAAAAGAAGATGCATATATGGGGACTCACTCAAAGGGCATTATTTAAAAAAGAAATTTTCCAGCCACCCACATCTCAGGGTGGCTATGCCCATTCAAAGATAGAGAATCCACCATCTGTATGATTATTTTTACATTTGAACTTTTTTTATACACCAGAGAGACTCAAAACTTTCAGGGTCATTTGCCCAGCATGTAGTGGAATGTCCTGTGCAATAGATTCCAATTAATATAACCACGTTCAATGGCCGTGTACCACCAATGATGTGTAACTGCTTTCCACTTGGCTTTATATGGCACTTCTTTGTTGCAGCTGCAACCAGGTCTATCGCCGCTTTGATAAAAATTTCAGTTACCCCAGGGAGAAGCTTTTAACTTTATTAAGCATTGAAGTCTGCACTTGTGTTCTTCTTTGGAAGAGCAGATCAAAAGCACACTTTCTAAGGAAGTAATCTGAAAAATTAGGATAGCACTTGCGGACTTTGGCAGTAATGTTTTTCTGTAATTGAAACCTAAGAACCTGTGTCAACTGACTAGACTATTATGAACTTCTTAGCATTTAACAAACCTTTCTCTTTTTTTGAAAGTAAATAGGGTTCCTTGATTCTATTTAACCAGTTCTTTAGCATGCTGTGTTCTTTTTGTTGTGGTTAAGAAAACCTCAGTCCAGGTTTAAAGATAGGGAACTGACAATCAAGGAAAAAAGCAATTAGATGATCAAGTTGTGGTATAGAGAAAAGCCTGTGGTTTTCAGTTCTATCTCTGGCATTAACTCACTGTAAAAACTTAATTTTTCTGGGCCACAGTTTTTTCATCTTTTAAAAATGAAGAGAGGTTAGCTGATCTGTTAAGATTTCTGCTGAATTTGAAATTCTCTGAATTTAAATGTTGGTCCAGACACTGGCAACACCTCCTATTAGCTTTGAATCTCCTGTCTGTTTCCATCCCAGGTTTGGTTTGGCAAAGGAATAAATATGGTGCTGTTATATCTTTGAATTGAAAGGAGATATATCTGGAACACTGGTTAAAGTCAGAGTAGTACTGGGGCATGTGGGTGGCTCAGCTGGTTAAGCATCTGACTCTTGATTTTAGTTCAGGTCATGATCTTATGGTCATGAGATCAAGACCTACTTTAGGCTCTGCACTGATCGTGATCACGGAGCCTGCTTAAGATTCTCTCTCTCCCGGGGCACCTGGGTGGCTCAGTCGTTTAAGCGTTCGACTTTGGCTCAGGTCATGATCTCATGGTTCGTGAGTTTAAGCCCCATGTCGGGCTCTGTGATGACAGCTCAGAGCCTGGAGCCTGCTTCACATTCTGTCTCCCCCTCTCTTTGTCCCTCCCCCACTTGCTTTCTGTCTCTTTCTCTCTCTCAAATATAAACACTAAAATTTTTTTTAATAAAAAAAAAGGTTCTCTCTTTTCCTCTCCCTCTGGCCCTCTGCTGCTTGCTCTCTCTCTCTCTCTCTAAAAAAAAAAAAAAAAAAAGAAAGAAAGAAAGAAAGAAAGAAAGAAAGAAAGAAAGAAAAGAAAAGAAAAAAACAAAAGAAAGCCAGAGTATTACTACTTCACAAAGATTGGACTGACTCCTATTTCTCCCACAATCCCAAGCTGTTAGAATTTTGTAAAAAGCACTAGACAGACTTCTGTTGAGAAAATTGCCCCTTACACACACACACACACACACACACACACACACACACACACACACACACACTTCAGATTCCAATTTGTGGGATTTAGGTCCTTGGAAGGGGTGCCCTGAATCAAAATGTAAACCACATATTGCCTATAGACTGAATATAATTCCTTGTAGCTTTTTGTCAATGGCTACTTCAAAGGTAAGCACTAAATGTAAAAGTATTCAAAATGTTTTAGTATTAAAAAGTTGGAACAATTTTGTAGACCAATTCTTTCTAAATTTTAAGTTGTAATGCTTAGGAATCAAGTTGGGGCCGTGTCTTTCTTCAGGATCTTAATAATTATTACTAAGATAGGGTTAATATTATTAGAAACCTATTCTTGGGAGGTAGGGATTTAGGAGCCAAGTTTCTAATCTCAGACCTTCAGCAATTTATATTTAATATTGTACAGTTCACTTGTTCTGCCTGTCCTTTGTTTTCTTATCTTTATATTACACCAAACCCCTACAAGTGTTAGGTTTTTAAAGGTTAATTACAGAGTGAAATCCGAAACCATTTAATTAAACTTTGTGTACTCAGTTGTGTTGAAATCTGCTGATGTATATCTTGAACATTGAATGGATCTTTGACTAATGCATAGTTTTGTAAAATTATTCATTGGTCATTGGGAAAATATTGGTTCACCAATTTATTCAGATCTTCTGAATGTTGACCCGTTTCATTATACAACATCAAAAATTGTGTTAATGTCACTATTATTCTCATTACAAAAGTCTTTCAAGTATTGAGAAATTGTAAATTTCACTGTGGTAAACTCAACTTTTCCAAAATTTAAATTTTCTCTTGAAGAAAATACCATCTGCTGTTTTCTTTGAAGTGACGGGTCAGCTTGTTCATTTAAAAAAAAAAAAAAAAAGTAAAAGTCTACCAAATACCCAATCTGGTAATCCGTTATTTGTCTGTCACTCTTTTTTTCAAGTAAAAATGAAGTTTGATGAAAACACAAGGTGGTTCTGCTTGTAGCTCTATTGCACAAATTTCTTTTCCTGGCGACAGGCATCATACTTCAGTATGCAGAAGTTCAGTGTATTTCCCATTTCATCATATGGAATATTATTAAGCTGTTTAGATTTAATAAAGTTAATCAATTTTAGTGCCTTATAAAGGACATTCTTATATGAGTGGACCTGGTATTTTATTTATATTATGAGCACATGATGGTGGAGAATGTAACTACCAGTGTGGTTTGGTGTCACTGCCTTGATTCTTCTTAAGGGACCAACAGTTTTGCCACCATTGGTTTTGCACCACTAGTAAACATTAACATAGTAAAGAAGAAAAATAACATCTCAGTTTTATTATAAAAATAGTTTTGGCCTAGCAGACTCCCTGTAAGTGTCTTGGAGCCCTCAGGAGGATGCAGATTGCATTTAGAAAACCACTGGACTCGGGGCGCCTGGGTGGCGCAGTCGGTTAAGCGTCTGACTTCAGCTCAGGTCACGATCTCGCGGTCCGTGAGTTCGAGCCCCGCGTCGGGCTCTGGGCTGATGGCTCAGAGCCTGGAGCCTGTTTCTGATTCTGTGTCTCCCTCTCTCTCTGCCCCTCCCCCGTTCATGCTCTGTCTCTCTCTGTCTCAAAAATAAATAAACGTTAAAAAAAAAAAGAAAAAAAAAAAAGAAAACCATTGGACTAGAGTGACTTTTCCCCTTCTCCATTTGTCAGAAGAACAGGCCAGCTTTTCCTTGCTCCATTTCTGGTTAAGTTGCTTCATCAGAAGTAAGGAATTGTTGACAACGAGGCTCACTTATTAGAAGCAGAGACCCACTCCTTAATGACTAGATTGCCCTGTCTTGCTGACTGAAACAGAGTTATTAAAAGTAAGAACTTGAACTAATACAGTCAGTAACTGGTAAGCAGTATGCAATCTCTTCTCACTCTCCTTGCCTTTTTTCCCAAGGTGGGATAATAATATACAGAATTTAAAGAAATTCTTGTATGGGAAAAAGGCCAGGATTTGCATTTAGCTGGAGACCAAAGCCCATGTACTTGGCTACTACTTTATACTGACTCAAGTGCCGCTCTGAAAGTCAGTGATTCCAGAAAACAAATCTATTCCAGGAGTGGCAGGCGAGGCTGCTGGTAGTAGAGATAGGCCCCATAGACAACCTTGAAAGTGTTTAGGACTAACACATGGAAAGGATTTGGGTAAACTGGAAGGATTTTAGCAAATGCAACAGATAAAAAGTTTTTAATCACACAGAATGAGGCAACAGGACATGGTGGCTTAAAGAACAAGCTTTGAATATAAACTGTTCACAGCTCAGAACTACCATTATCCAGCTTTGTGATTTTGGGCAGGTTACGTAGACTCTCTGTGCTTCAGTGTACTCATTCATAAGATGAAATGATTAGATATGATGATGATAATAATGCTCCCTGTTGAGGCTTCGGTTAGTAACGGTCTGGTAAGCAGTAGAGCATGTGGTAAGCAGTAATGAACCTCGGCCATTTAAATTATTCATAGGGCTGGGCACATGATAACCATGCAGTATAAATTGGCTATTATCATTTAACAAGCTGCCTCTTGCTTCTCATTACTGGTACAAACACAAGATTCGTTTGTTATTTATTTATTCGTTTGTTTGTTCCACACTGATTTACTGATCACTTACTATGTAACTGTCCCTGTGCTAGGTGATGAGCCTGCTTTGGTCCTATAGTTGCCAGCTCCAATATTATCTATTATTTCTTTTCCTCTTATCATAGAGAAGTAGTATGTTAGCTTTTCATAGGCTTGCTTAGATTGTGCAGTTCATGTCAATTACCAGATAATTTTCCTCTGTTTTTTTGTTTTGTTTTGTTTTGTTTTTGTACAGATGAGAGCCAGCTTGTTAATAATTTCATTTTGATCCTTAGGCCAACATTTAAAACCAAACAAACATAGATTGGAAAGTAAGCATCTCCCATTTTCTAATTTTTTTTTTCAACGTTTATTTATTTTTGGGACAGAGAGAGACAGAGCATGAACGGGGGAGGGGCAGAGAGAGAGAGAGGGAGACACAGAATCGGAAACAGGCTCCAGGCTCCGTGCCATCAGCCCAGAGCCCGACGCGGGGCTCGAACTCCCAGACCGCGAGATCGTGACCTGGCTCAAGTCGGACGCTTAACCGCGCCACCCAGGCGCCCCTCCCATTTTCTAATATTGTTATTAAGATTTTAAACATTCAAGCCTTGGGGAGTCTGGGTGGCTCAGTCAAGTGCCCGACTTTGGCTCAGGTCATGATCTCACAGTTTGTGGGCTTGATCCCCGTGCAGGGCTCTGTGCTGATAGCTTGGAGCCTGCTTCAGATTCTGTTTACCTCTCTCTCTGCCCCTCCCACACTTCTGCTCTCTCTGTCTCTAAAATAAAATAAGAATAAAAAAAGTTTTTTTTTAATTCAAGCCAAAAAATGTTTTATTTGGTTTGGTTTCTTTTATCAGCATAAAAACATAAGATAGTATGACATGGATGAGACATTGATGATTACATACAGATTATCTGAGAGGAAGAGCTCTAACATTTTCCATCACCTGTAACATACTCAGCAGCTCCTGAAAATACCTTAACTGAGTATATTCAGATGAAAATGGAGTCCTTCACTATTACCCATATCACAAATAAATTTCCTTAAAATGTAAAGATTCTCCCTAAGAAACCAAGAACATAAATGCTAACAATTTATTCACTGAAACCAAAAGTAAGATTTGAAAATTTACAGAAGATAATTTTTGAACAGTAGGAAAAGCTAATCATTTTTATTTAATAGCTTTTATTTTTATTTTTTATTTTTTTAATTTTTTTTTCAACGTTTTTTATTTATTTTTGGGACAGAGAGAGACAGAGCATGAACGGGGGAGGGGCAGAGAGAGAGGGAGACACAGAATCGGAAACAGGCTCCAGGCTCTGAGCCATCAGCCCAGAGCCCGACGCGGGGCTCGAACTCACGGACCGCGAGATCGTGACCTGGCTGAAGTTGGACGCTTAACCGACTGCGCCACCCAGGCGCCCCAATATTTAATAGCTTTTAAAAGCTTCATTCTTCCTCGAAATTTAAATTGTTCCTAATCTTAGCAAACACTAAAAATGTATAAAAATCATAATACAGGTGTACAGGAAATGTGTTTTTAAAATTTCATGTTTGACAGATTTGAAAACTGAATCATATTTTAAATGTATTAGGAAAAATCTCCATATAAAAGAATCATTAAGATGAACCCGTTCAGTAAGAATTTCTACTGTTAACCGCAGAAAAATCCTCTCTACAATTATATTTTGAGTGTCTAGATTTGTGTATTCCATGTATTTTGAGGTAAAATATGCTATAGTGGAGGCTATCACGCTTACATGTATAATAGTAGAAGCTATTATTTATTATCAAGTTAGAATCACACCATGTCTCAGTCACTCTTTTGAAAAGTATCCTGACGGAAATAAACTGTAACGTGAGTCATGAACTGAGCTTGCCACCAGTGATGGAATTAATTTCAGCATGCATTCTCCTTGACCTCTTGGCACTGTTCAACACTGTTGGCCACTCCCTTTCTTGAATGTGTTCTTGTTTTGTCTCATATTGACACACCTTTCAAATATTTTTCTCTCTGACCTTTTTGGCTGCTTTTTCATTTTCTGGTTTCTTCTTTTCTACTTCTGGGTATCAGAGCTCTTTAGGTCACAGTCCTGGGGGATTCTGTTTTTCAGAGTCCATACTTCAAAGATCCAAATTCTGGTCACAAAGCTTAAACTTACTATAGGTAAGAATTATGTGCCTATGTTTCTTAATACATAAAAAGGAAATAATAGTAATATCTACTTCATGGGATCATTGTGAGGATTAAATACTTATATTAATTAAATATTAATTAAAGAATTAAATATATATTTATATCTATCTATCTATCTATCTATCTATCTATCTATCTATCTATCTATCTATTTGGGCTTCATGCCCAATACAGAGCCCAATTTGAAGCCCAACATGGAGCTTGAACTCACAACTCTGAGACCAAGACCTGAACTGAGATCAAGAGTCAGACGGTTAACCATCTGAGCCATCCAGGTGCCCCGGGATTAAGTATATTTTAAAAACATTTAAAGAATTTAGAATAGTGTCTGATATGTAATAGGCACTCAGTATGCTTTGTTTTTATTCTGCAAAATATTCTCTTCCTAAGTAATTGTATCAATTTCCACCCATATGCTGATAATGCTAAATTTAGATCTCTAGTCCAGATGTCTCTTCTGAGGTTCAAATTTTATATTTATCTGACTACTCAGTATCTTCTCTTACATGGCTCTCAGATACTTCAAACCATGTTCAGAACTGAAAATTAAATGATTAACTTCCCTTCTTCTAAATCCCTTCCCCACCCCAAATTTGGTCCTCCTTAAGACATCACAGTATCAGCAAATGGCATCTTAACCACCTCCCAGTTCAAACAAAAACTGGATAGTTAAATTTTTAAACATTTTAACTTTTTAACATGGAAAATTTAACCTACAAAAATAGAGACAATACCTGACTTCAGCATTTGGCATGCCACTCTTTTTTTATATATACTCCTACCAGTCTACCACATCCCAAACTGGATTAATTTGGAATGAATCCTGAACACTATACTATTTTGCACACAAGTATTTTCATATATGTCTCTAAAAAGATAAGGATTCTTTAAAAAAAACTTTATCAAAATATCATAGATTGACTCATAATTATTATTTTTTAAATTTTATAATTTTTTTCAAGTTTATTTATTTATTTTGAGAGAAACAGAGAATGTGAGAGGGGAAGGGGAGACAGAAAATCCCAAGCAGGCTCTGCACAGCACAGAATCCAATGTGGGGTTCAAACTCATGAGCCACGAGACCACGACCTGAGCTGAAACCAAGGCTCATCTAACTGAGCCACGCAGGCGCCCCTTATAATTATTTTTTTAATGTTGATTTAAATCAGAATCCAAATAAAGTCCACATATAGGAATTATTGATGTGTCTCTCACATTTATTTTAGCCCCTATTATTCCTCCCTCTCCCCGCCCTTGTCCCAGAAATAGATTTGATGAAGAAACAGCCATTACCTTGTAGTTTCCCTTTGTCCTCTGTATTTTTTGTAATGTTCATCATGATAAGTGCACTCCTAACCCCCTTCACCTATTTCACCCATCCTCCTCACCCACCTCCCCATAAACAGTAACCATCTGTTTATTTTCTATAATTAAGAGTCTGTTTTTGGTTTTGGTTTTGGTTTGTCTCTCTCTCTTTTTTTTCCTTTGTTCATTTGTTTTGTTTCTAAAATTCCACATGAGTGAAATCACATGGTATTTGTCTTTCTCTGACTGAATTATTTTGCTTAGTATTATACTCTCTAGCTCCATCCCTGTTTTTTGCAAATGTCAAGATTTTAATCTTTTTTATGGCTGGATAATATTCCAATATATATATATTATATATATGATATATATCATATATATATCATATATATAATATATATATGTATACATGTATGTGTGTGTGTGTGTGTGTGTGTGTGTGTGTGTGTGTATACACATATTCTTTATCCATTCATCTAGAGATGGACACTTGGGCTGCTTCCATAGTGTGGCAGTAGACATAGGGGTGCATATATCCCTTTGAATTAGTGGTTTTGTATTCTTTGGGTAAATACCCAGTGGTGTAATTACTAGATTGTGATTACTAGGGTAGTTTTATTTTTAACTTTTTGAGGAACCTCCATACTGTCCAGGTTTTCTTTTTTACATCTTCCATCATGAAGCAAGTAAAGTCTGTCTTTCTTATTTTTATGATCTGGATAAACTTTTGATGGTCATTGTTTAGAGTAGATCCATTATGCCGACCATGGTTATAAAATGTTGTTCTATTGTTGCTTCTTCATTTATTGGCTGAAATACTTCTACAAAAAGAAACTTCCTGTCACAACTTTTGGTTACCCAGCAGTATGTTTTAAATGGGAAAGGCAAAATCCTTTATTCTTTCCCTTTACTTATCAGCTTTTAGCATAATGGGTTGATTCTGTATCATATTGCATGGATGGCCAATGAACTTTTAACAATATTTTTACGTGTTTCAATCCATTGCAGCAATTATATTTGTTGATGCTCAAATTATGCCATCTTTGACTAGTAGGAGTTTCTTCCAATTTGGCTCCTGATTCCTTCTGACAAACTTCAATAGTCTTTGGTAGCCTCATTGTTTTCTGGGATGATGAGATATTCCAGGATCACCTTAGACATTCCTTGCTTCAGCACTGAAATCATCTAGTTTTGCAAGGAACCCAGTGTTGGAAAGTGGTATTGAGATCAAAATCTTGATTTTTAAGAATGCTCACTCCTGCTGCATTTGTCATCATATCTAGGCTTGTTCAGAGCACAGAGCTAGGAAATACCTAAATATTTTAAAAGAGAAAATATGATTTCACAACATTTGAAATTTAAGGTTACAATATTTTTACTTAACTTCTTTGATTTTATATTTATGATGTTTTATACTACTGTAAAAAATATTGGTTCTTAATGGCATAAACATCATTACTTATTTTCTTCTTCCTAGATTGTATATAATAGTTTTCAAAATAACAAAACCAATGCTATCTCTAGCAATATGCTCGCTGAAAAAATTTTAAGATTTTTTTACAGTTTGGGCCACCTGTGTAGCTCAGTTGGTTAAACATCTGACTCTTGATTTTGGTTCAGGTCATGATCTCACAGTTCATGAATTCAAGCTCCACATCCAGCTCTGTGCTGACACTGCAGAGCCTGCTTAGGATTCTCTCTCTCTCTCCCTCTCTCTCTACCCCTTCCCTGCTCATGCTCACTCTCCTTCTCAAAAATAAATAAATAAAAACCTAAAAGAAAGGTTTTTTTTTTTTTTACATTTCTTGTATTTATGTTGGTCCTAAGGGTGTATCTGACTAGCCAAATAAAATTATTATGTTTTCAGTTCATTTGAAATAACTCTTTCTGTGTGATTATGCCATCAACTCATTGCATAGATTAATTTGTTTCATTTTGCTTCAGAGGTTTAGGGATTTCTTTTTTAAATAAGATCTTAATTTTTTAATTATGTAAAATATTTGGATGGTTCCAAAGAATTCTACCAAACAAGGTATATTCAAAGAGGTCAATCATCTATCTCCATCTTTATTATAGTTTCTTCTATCTACCTAGTATGTAGCCATTTAAAAACTTTTCTGCTAGCCTTCTATTTAAAAAAAAAATTAGCAAAAACATACATGCCTTTGTATCCTCCCTGCTTTTAAAAGCATGTCATACATACTTTTCTTCAATTTGCTTTTTTCACTTGTCTGTATACTCTGGAGATCACTTTTATGTGAGTATATAAAAAGAGCCCTATTTCCTTTTATAGTTGTGTAGTACTTCATTGAATGGATATATCATGGTTTATTCAACCAGAATGCTTTTGATGGATGTTTGGATTATTTCCAGTTGTGTGTTGGTAAATGTTTACCAATTAGCTCTTCTTAGGGGAAAAAGTTCTGATTTGGAGTGTTTGCATATTTCTATGTGATGTAAATACTCCTACCATGGATGATTTCAAGCTACTAACATCATGTCACTGGATGTGAAGTTGGGAAGTGACATACAGTAGCATGCCATTATGTAGTATTCCCACCATTCATAATTCTCAAGAGACACATAGTAATAAAATATAGTAAAGTAACTAGAAATTGATGAATTTTGAGTACTTACTATCTTTGTTCTTAAATATAAGGTATTTAATTGTAAGCTTATATAATTTAATTTTTTAAAAATGTTTATTTATTTTGAGAAAGTGAGAGAGCACAACAAATGGAGGATGGGCAGAGAGAGAGGGAGAGAGAGAATCCAAGCAGGCTCTGTGATAGCACAGAGCCTGATGTGGGACTCGATCTTACCAACAGTAAGATCATGACCTGAGCCGAAATCAAGAGTTGGACACTTAATGGACTGAGCCATCCAGGTGCCCCATATGTAGTTTAATTTTAAATCACTATGTTCAACAATCAGTTTACACAATCCCTGATAATTTAACAACTAATTCTTGTAAGCAATACAAGTCAGCTTTAGTATACTCATTGGTTGCTATTACAAATGTTGCTGTGATGAATAGCTTTGCAAATATATCAATTTTGTATATTTGCCAGTTTATCTTTGGTATCAACTTTTACTGAGTCAAAAATAAATGCTTATGTTGCTAACTTCTCTTCCAAAGAGTCTGTGCAATTTGGCATTCCCATCAGCATTAAATGACATTGTTTCCTTGAGTCTCACCAACAGAATATGTTACCAAAATTTTGGATTTTTCCCTAAATAAGTGATCTTGTTATAGATCTCATTGGCATTTATCTTATTATGGATGGGGTTGACCATGTTTTCACATCTGTTAGTCACTACTGAAAGCTCCTTCCTGCCTCACTCCACATATGTAACCCACTATCAAGTATTTTTTTCTTTCTCAGTCTCATGGCACATCCTAGTAAAAGCTGAAATCTCATCTGGATTAATGTTTGGACTTCCTGTCTTGTCTTCCCACTCCATTTGTGCCTTTTCTGATCCATTCCCTACAGATCAGCCAGAGTAATCCTTCTGGTAAAAACAGAATCATATCTCACTTGCTTCTAATACTTCAAAGGCTTCCCACTAAACTTTAGATTCCAAATTTCTTAGATTGACCAATAGGCCATTGGAGAGAACTTTGTCACTGGAAAATATGGTGTGAAAATGGAAGGAGAGAATTTTTCTTACACTACCATTGATTAAATATGTCATTAATTAGGGGCTCCTGGATAGCTCAGTTGGTTAAGCGTCCAACTTCGGCTCAGGTCATGATCTCGTGGTTCGTGAGGTGGAGCCCTATGTCGGGCTCTGTGCTGATACCTCAGAGCTTGGAACCTGCTTTGGATTCTGTGTCTCCCTCTCTCTCTGCCCTTCCCCCCGCTTACGCTCTCTCTCTCAGAAGTAAATAAATATTAACAAAAATTTTAAAAAATGTTACTAATTACAGACTTATTAAATAAGGCTGGAGTTTATTTGGGAAGACTTTTTTTTAAGGGATACACCAACTTTTTATTCATTGAAAAGTATACACTCCAGAGTCCTTAGATATGCCAAGGACTCACATCTAAAGGCAGAGCCCTCGATTCAGGAATTATTCCCAGAAAGGGAGCTTTTAATCCCCATTCAGCCAAGCATTCCACATTGATTCCTATTGCAGTAATTGCCAGGGCATTTTCACTGTCACCGTAAAGGGGGAAAAAGGGCAAGGGAAAAGGTTCATAGAGGACAGATGTACCTTTTCTTTAAGATTTTCCAACGTGTTTTCCACCTGTAACTTGTCATTTTTGACACTTTCAAGTTCAGCTTCTGTCCTTTTGTATTGCTCTTGGACTTGACGTCCAAGACGTCATCTTCTCTGTGGGCTCTGCCTTGCTCTTGCTTCAGGGGTTCTACCTCATTCAGATAGAAATCGGGCTGCCAACGGAGGCTGTCATTTTCTTCCTTCAGAAATTCTGCCTGTGATATTAAGCTGATTTCCCAGTTTTTTTTGTTCGTGTTGTTTCTTCTATTTCATCGTCAGACATCGCCATCTCTTCTCACCTGACTCTCTTTAATTCATCATTATGTATGTTATGAATTTCCTCAGCTTGTTTGCACCAAACGCTGATGTTTTTATGCTGGGCTTTTGTGAAATGGTCCCATGCCTTTTGTTTGGGGATGGAATGGCACACAGCTACTACCTGCTCCAATTGAATGAGGATTTATTCAGGAAGACTTCTTAAAGCAAGTGATGAATGTGACCTCACGGAAAGAAGAAGAATGTGTGCAAATGCCAGTAGGCAAGAAATAGCAAAGCTTTCCTGGCAATAGGAAGCAAGTGAGAGAGATAATAAGTGGAGAAGGAGCAGCAAGGTAGAGTCAGAGATTGAGAAAAGCTTAAGCTCCAGTGTTTGAGGCTTCCAGAAATAAATTCTAAAACAGGACTGCAAAATTTATGGTAAGCTTCAAAGACATCTGTTTGATACTTTAAACACCAAAAATATAATGCAATATAATTGTAACATTCACAAGATGATTACAGAATTTATACAAAAAATATTAATTCATAATAGGCCACAAGTAGTGTAGTATAATAGTTCTATGAAGCATGTCTCTTTCAAATTGCTAGAGTATCCCTAACAAGGACTGTGCTATGGATTAAATTATGTGTTCTATTCTAGATTAGTCAGAGTTCTCCAGAGAAACAGAATTAATAGAATGTGTGTGTGTGTGTGTGTGTGTGTGTGTGTGTGTGTGTGTGCGCTTGTGTATAAAGAAATCTATCATAGGGAATTGCCTTATGCAATTATGGAGGCTGGCAAGTCCCAAATCTTCAGGTTGGAGACCCTGGGGAGCCAATGGTGGTGTTTAGTTCCAAGTTTTGCAGATTGGAGATCCAGGAGAGGCAACGGTGCAGATGAAGTTAAAAGGTAGTCTGCTGGAGAATTCTCTTGCTCAAAGAGGCTGGTCGTTTGTTCTATTCAGGCCTTCAGCTGATTTGATAAGGCCTACCCACATTACGGAGGGCAATCTGTTTTACACTGAGTTCACCAATTTAAATGTTAATCTCATCCAAAAACATCCTACAAGTTGACACATAAGATTTACCATCACAACCCCAATAAAGATACCCCCGTACCTCAGAATGTGACCTTATTTGCAAATAGGATCTCTTCAGAGGTAATCAAGTTTAAGTGAGGTGTCCTTATCAAAAGGGGAAATTTGGACATAGACATGCACAGAAGGAAGACACAGAGATAATGCTACCTATAAACCAAGGAATCACTGCACTTCCAGAAGCTAATAGAGACATGAGACAAGAGTCTCAGTTACAGCCTTCTAAAGGAACCAACTTCACTGACACCCTGGATTTAAACTTCTAGCCTCCAAAACTGTGAAACAATAAATTTCTGATGCTTAAGCCACCCAATTTGTTGTACTTTGTTATGGCAGCCCCAAAAACTAAATGCAGAGTGTATGTATGACCTCCGTTGGAGATAGAATCCTAATTTGACACCATAAAGTTGACACTTAGACCAAATGTTTCTAGGTCAATTCACTAAAAGTCAGTTTTCCAAAACCTGTCAAGAACAGTTTAATGACAACCATTAGGACAAGACTAAGACTTTGGAAATATCTTCAATAGTTCACCAAACTGCTCTACAATCATCCTTTCCACCTCAACTATTGGTAGACTCTAGTAGCTGCACATCTTAAAGCTTACATCTTACAAAATACGTGTGGTCAGTTATGAAAATGACTGGTCCATGGTAGCATTAGTGTGCTGACTCCCCCAAGCTCTAAAGTCATGGTTGGATTCAAGTTACCCATTTAAACAGAATTTGGTGAAGGAAGAATCTGTTTTAGTTAGCAAACTAAACATTCTCCTTAAAATGAAAAAACAGTAATTCTGCTGACAGTGTGGTCCTATCATGTCCTTTGGATTTAGGTTCTGCGGATGTTTTAAGCTGTAAAGTTCTGTGTCTTCTGTTTCTTAACTGAGAGGCACTGTGGTATAGTGGATATGGTTATCAGAAAGCCTAACACTGTTGGCACTCACTAAATATTGTTGAAAGAATAAAATTCACAAGTCTTAGAGTCAGTCTAGATTTCAATTCCAGATCTACTTTCTAGCTGTTAGACCTAGGATTGGCCATTGAACTTCTCTGACTCTCAAGTTTCTGTTTCTCTAAAACAAGGGGGGAAACCCTCCAACTTTTTCTTTCTTCTGTTATCTTTCACATTATCTGCAAGAGTGTCTTCCTTTGGTAATTTTTAAAAAAAATTTGTGATTTTTAAAAAATTAATAATTCCTGCTTTGTTTATTTCACAGAAATGGTGTGAAGACCAATGTGACGGTAAATATAAAAGTACTTGACAAAATATAAAGTAATACATGGATATAATAGATTATTATCCTGCTAAAAGCATCAACATTCTCAAAACAAATATCTCTCAGATTGAGTATTGTGAAGGTATATATATGTTCTTTTTAAGACAAGAAAATGATTTTAATACTTGTTTGTAGTTTATACATGTATATATGCACATGTAGATTTTTGAAGCCTAGGATTGTAATTTATTTAAGTGTAAAGTATAACTTCTAGAGGCGCCTGGGTGGCTCAGTCGGTTAAGCGGCTTACTCTTGATTTTGGCTCAGGTCATCATCTCAGTCCGTGAGTTGGGGCCCTGTGTTGGGCCTGCTTGGAATTCTGTCTCTCTGTCTCCCTCTCTGCCACTCCCTGATTGGTGATCTCTCTCTTTCTGCCTTTGTCTCTCTGTCTGTCTCTCTCTTTCTCTAAACAAACAAACATTTAAAAAAATGAAGTATAACTTCTATCCAGTTAAATAAAGTTCCTTTTTACCATTGTATTACAGGATTGTAAACTGATATCTGAAATCCAAAAATATTTTTAGAATACAAAATCTTTTTTGTAACTGATTTATAGTAAAATTGGATTTGAACTATTTATAGTCTATTTATTGCACTTAATATGAATATTCATACATTTCATTGCAGAAGAAATATTTCGTTCCTCCTACAAAGAGCTTAAGGAGGCCAGACCAATGAAGACTGGAAAATTAAAGAATAATATAAATGAGGTATTTAAACTGCATATATTCAAAAGCTAAAATATTTAGTGCAAATGATAAGTTTCATGTGTTATTAGACAATAAATAAAATAAACAGAGACTCTAGTTCTGTCAACTTCTAGAAAGTTGAAAACAGGTTTATTGAATGATTCATGGTATGTTCAAATTCAACACAGTCCTAAAAAAAAAAAGTACAGTTTCTGAAATGAATTTTAATTTTTCCTAAACAAAGAAAAGTAACCCTGATTCTTCAGAACTTTTCTTTCATCAAAGGTGAACCATCATATGATAAAAGCTCTTTGTCCTGGATGCTTATGAAACTTTATTATTGTTCCGTGTATTGGGTCTGAAGAGGTGTAGGATCATTGTCAGTCTTAAGAAATAGAGAATTTGATTTCCAGATGTTGGCTTCAACTTAGAATAAGACTCATAGAGAGTTCTTGACCTTAATATTTGCTCAGCAATCTTTCACGGCTCTGGCATATTTCATCCCATTTTTACAAGGCACAGCTTTCCAAACCTTGCTTACTGCCTCTGGTGTTCCAGGGCAAGGTCAGACAGAGTGCCCTGTGTTAATGTTGGAAGTGTAGGCCTTAGCACCCTCAGTGAATGCTGCCAATATCCACAAAGATTTGCTATTTTCCTTTAGAAATAAAGTCCTATTTAAGCCTCAGACAAAAGATGTAAGCTTTCAGGTGCTTGCTTAAAAATCTAAAATGCTTTGAATTTTCAATCCATCTATCTTCCTTCACAGGTCTGTCTGCAACATGCAATTTATAAAAGAAAGGAATATTTTCCTCCAATAAATACTATATTGCTATTAGAAGACCCAATAAAAAGCGTTTTCACTGAGCAAATAACCATTGTAGGACAGTGATCAGGAAAAGAAAGTTTAGATTATAAGAAACTGGATTCAAATTCCAGTTCTGCCAGAGCGTCTGGGTGGCTCAGTCGGTTAAGCGTCTGACTTCAGCTCAGGTCATGATCTCGTGGTTCACGAGTTCAAGCCCTGTGTCAGGCTCTGTGCTGACAGGTCAGAGCCTGGAGCCTGCCTCAGATTCTGTGTCTCCCTCCCTCCCTCTCTCTCTCTCTCTCTCTCTCTCTCTCTCTGCCCCTCCCCCACTTGTACTCTGTCTCTGTCTCTCTCTCAAAAATAAATAGAACATTAAAAAATTAAAAAAAAAAAATCCAGTTCTGCCACCCCTACTTGTTCTGTGACTTTGGGCAAGTGACTCAACATCCTAGCCTCAGTTTTCCCATCTATAAAATGGAGTCAATAATAATACCTATAGTAATAGAATATTGTGAATAATAAATGTAAAACATTTAGCAAATTTCTGGACATTATATGTAAGAACTCAAGAACTGTTAACTTCTTACCATTATTAGCAGTGAATAAACCTATAATATGTCAAAAACTTTAGCTTGCAAAATAGTCCATTGTTTGACCCTATTTCACTTCCGTCCACTTCAGTGGCTGCCACATGCCTCATGTTCTGTCCCCTTCACAGTCTGTGGGAGCACATTTTTCATTGTACCTGAGAATTGTGAGAAAATCTCATGTTTCAATTATTCAAATGTTACTGACCAATGTGACTGTGACCTAGAGTGCTATCACAACTGTGCTCTCAGCCTCCGGTTTTTAAAGTGACATTAAATATACTTCTGCTGAGTCATTTTACTTGAAGAATCCCTTTTTCTCCCTCCAAACTAGAGAGACCTGACAGGGACTACCCCTCCGCCACTCTATTAAAACCCTCATCCTGTATCTTATCAACAGGGAATGATAGAAACAAGGTTTATAGGCAATCCAACTTTTGTTAGACTGATCACGTTGGTTTTTCAATATATGAATATGAAACTTACAGACTGGCCCTCGCATTCTTCCCATTTTCTAGAACACAACACATCATCTAAAGCAAAAACTGAGTTCTCTGTTTCTCTTCTCGACTACCTACTATGTGCCAGGAAATTAAAATATTTGTTATTAAGGTACATTTTAAGTGCAGTAATATTCACCCTGCGAGTTTTGACAAATGCACACAAGTCCACCACAATTAAATTAAGGAATAGTTCTCTCATTCCATATATTTCCCTGTGCTTTTTTTTAAAATTTTTTTAACGTTTTATTTATTTTTGAGACAGAGAGAGACAGAGCATGAACAGGGGAGGGTCAGCGAGAGGGAGACACAGAATCTGAAACAGGCTCCAGGCTCTGAGCTGTCAGCACAGAGCCCGACGCGGGGCTCGAACTCACGGACTGCGAGATCCTGACCTGAGCCGAAGTCGGCCGCTTAACCGACTGAGCCACCCAGGCATCCCTTCCCTGTGCTGCTTTTTTTTTTTTTTTAATCTTTTTTTTTTTTAATTTTTTTAACGTTTATTTTTGAGACATAGAGACAGAGCATGAATGGGGGGGGGGGGGCCAGAGAGAGAGGGAGACACAGAATCAGAAGCAGGCTCCAGGCTCTGAGCCATCAGCCCAGAGCCGGACGCGGGGCTCGAACTCACGGACCGTGAGATCGTGACCTGAGCTGAAGTCGGACGCTTACCGACTGAGCCACCCAGGCGCCCCTAATCTTTTTTTTTTAACATTTATTTATTTTTGAGACAGAGAGAGACACAGCATGAACGGGGGAGGGGCAGAGAGAGAGGGAGACACAGAATCGGAAGCAGGCTCCAGGCTCTGAGCCATCAGCCCGGAGCCCGACGCGGGGCTCGAACTCGCGGACAGCTCGTGACCTGAGCTGAAGTCGGACGCTTAACCGACTGCGCCACCCAGGCGCCCCTGCCCTTCCCTGTGCTTCTTAAGATCACCTCCTTCTGTGACCTCCAACTCCTGGCAGACATTGC
The DNA here is from genome assembly GCF_028749965.1 of Puma concolor. Classification (NCBI taxonomy): domain Eukaryota; kingdom Metazoa; phylum Chordata; class Mammalia; order Carnivora; family Felidae; genus Puma; species Puma concolor. Next base: position 73,239,478 of record NC_141675.1, on the reverse strand, counting down.
TCTACTTTCTGTTTCTATAGTTTAGTCACTTTTCACATATATTGTCTCAGTTAATATTACCTAAACTCTGAGATAACAATAGTATTCTTGTGGAAGAGACAGAATTGACTATCTTTCTTTGCTCATTTCAATATTTTTATTTATTCATTTTATTTGCCATAAGTGATATTCTGTATCTTTTAGCTTTCTCATCAACACAGAGCCTTATAACAAAGTGTCTGGAAAAAAACAAAAACAAAAACCAACAGCTGCTATCAAGTGAAGTGATGAGTTTCATGGTTTCCCTCCCTCTAATTAAAATTTCTTTTCTTTATTTTTTCTTTATTCCTTTATTTCTTTAAAGGGGAGAGAATTTTCTTCTGATATCATATTCTTCCTTCTCAAAATGTGAAGTTTTATTATTCAATTTCTGTAACCTAAAACCATTAACTGTTTACCTATCTCTGACCCATTGAACTTCAACCATGAATGGGAAAGAAGAAGCAGTCAAACATGAATTTTATGATAATATTTTCAAGCTCATGCCAGACTCCCCTCAAAGACATCTTCTGTCTGGAAGAATTGACTAGGGATTCATTCATGCAAATGAGTTCAGGACTGTATTTATCTTGATTTGTCCAAGTTGGTTTTTTGAAAGCTAAAGTCCTGACCTTTTATCTCTCATTGTGAACAGCCACAATAAGATGAGAACAAAGAGAACATGGAATTTCCCAAAGTTAGAAGGCTCCTTTGATTGCCTTGCTGTGACTGGAGCTCAGCCATGTGTGGCTCCAAGCTTTAAATACTCAGGTTTCTGTGTGGGAACAGGGGTGTCTGTCTGGCTCAGTTGATAGAGCATTCAACTCTTGATCTTGGGGTCATGAGTTCAAGCCCCACGTTGAGTGTACAGCCTACTTAAAAAAAAAAAAAAGATTCTCTGTGAGAACAGTGGTGGTATGCGCCTGTGAGTTTAGCAGTCACATTAAACCAGCATCACAGGGGCGCCTGGGTGGCGCAGTCGGTTAAGCGTCCGACTTCAGCCAGGTCACGATCTCGCGGTCCGTGAGTTCGAGCCCCGCGTCAGGCTCTGGGCTGATGGCTTGGAGCCTGTTTCCGATTCTGTGTCTCCCTTTCTCTCTGCCCCTCCCCCCGTTCATGCTCTGTCTCTCTCTGTCCCAAAAATAAATAAAAAACGTTGAAAAAAAAAATTTTAAACCAGCATCACAGATTTAGAAGAAGCTTCTTAACAATCTGTATAGCTATTTATTTATTTATTTATTTACTTATTTACTTTTTTATTTATTAATTTTTAGAGAGAGAGAAAGCACACAAGCAGGGGGACAATACAGAGAAGATTAGCATGCCCTGTGCAAGAATAGCATGCAAATTTATGAAGTATTCCATGTCTTTAGAAATGGAAAGACATTCCATGCACATGGATTGGGAGAACAAACATTATTAAAATGTCTATACTGCCCAAAGCAATATATACATTTAATTCCATCCCTATCAAAATGCCAATAGTATTTTTCACAGAACTAGAACAAATAATCCTAAAATTTGCATGGAACTACAAAAAACCCTGAATATCCAAAGCAATCTTGAAAAAGAAAAGCAAAGCTAGAGGCACCACAATTCTGGACTTCAAGTTATATTACAAAGTAGTAATCAAAACAGTATGGTGATGGCACAAAAATAAACACATAGATCAGTTGAATACAATAGAAAATCCAGAAATAAACCCATAATTATATGGTCAATTAATCTTTGACAAAGAAGGCAAGAATATGCAAAGGGAAAAAGACAGTCTCTTCAGCAAATGGTACTGGGAAAAATAGACAGCAATATACAAAAGAAGAAAACTGGACCACTTTCTTACACCACACATAAAAATACACTCAAAATGTATTAAAGGCCTAAATGTGAGACCTGAAATCTTAAAAATCCTAGAAGCAAGCACAGGCAGTAATTTCTCTGACATTTGCTATAGCAACTTTTTTCTACATAGGTCCTTGAGGCAAGAGAAACAAAAGCAAAGACAAACTATTGGGACTACATCAAAATAAAAAGCTTCTGCTCATTGAAGGAAACAATCAACAAAACTAAATGGCAATCTACACAATGGGAGAAGATATCTCTAATGACATATCCAATAAAGTGCTAGCACCCAAAACATATAAAGAACTTAACTCAACACCCAAAAAACAAATAATCCAATTACAAAATGGGCAGAAGACATGAACAGATATTTCTCCAAAGCAGACAGACAGATGGCCAACAGATACATGAAAAGATGCTCAACATCACTCTTCTTCAGGGAAATGCAAATCAAAACTGCAATGAAATATCACTTCACACCTGTCAGAATGGCTAAAATTAACACAAGAAACAACAGGTGTTGGCAAGGATGTGGAGAAAAAGGAACGCTCTTGCAATGTTGGTGGGAATTTAAACTGGTGCAGCCAGTATGGAGGAAAACAGTATGGAGGTTCCTCAAAAGTTAAAAATAGAACTACCTTATGATCCAGCAATGGCACTACTGGGTATTTACCCAAAACTGCCAAAACACTAATTCAAAGCAACGCATGCACCCCTATGCTCATAGCAGCATTATTTGCAATAGCCAAGAAGATATGGAAGCAGCCCAAGTGTCCATCGATTGATGCATGCATAAAAAAGAGGTGGTATATATAATACAATGGAATATTAGTCATCAGAAAGAATGAAATCTTGCCATTTTGCAATGACATGGATGGAGCTAGAGAACATAATGCTAAAGGAAATAAGTCAGTCAGAGAAAGGCAAATACCATAAGATTTCATTTATACGTGGAATTTAAGAAACAAAACAAATGAGCAAAAGGGGGAAAAAAGAGAGAGAGACAGAGAGGCAAATCAAGAAACAGACTCGTAACTACAGAAAACTGATGGTTACCAGAAGAGAGGTAGGCGGGAGGAATGAGTGAAATAGGTGATGGAGATTAAGGAGTGCACGTGTCTTGATGAGCACCAGGTGATTAAAATAAACACTTATGGGGTGCCTGGGTGGCTCAGTTAGTTGAACATCTGACTCTTGATTTTGGCTCAGGTCATGATTCCACACTGACAGCATGGAGCCTGCTTGGGATTCTCTCTCTCTCTTTCTCTTTCTGCCTCTCCCCCACTCACAATGCTTGCTCTCTCTCTCTCTCTTTCCCTCTCTCTCAAAATAAATAAATAAATTAAAAAAAAAACTTGAAAACAACCCAAACAAAAAAGTAATTAATGGCTGGAAAGTCTCCAAATTTAGTGAAACATATACGTATATATTCAAGAAGCTTGGTGAATCATAAACAGGATAAATTCAGAGAAATCCACACCCAGGTGCATGAAATTCAAGCTGTTAAAAACTGAAGACAAAAAGTCCTGTACGGAGCTAGAGAAAAATGAAGCATTAAATATAAAGGAAAAGTGAGTTGAATAAATGAGAATTTCTCATTGAAAACGCCAAGCCAGAAGGAAGGGAATTGCCACAAGATTTTTTTTTTTTTTTAAAGACTTTTTATTTATTTTTTTTTGGGACAGAGAGAGACAGAGCATGAACGGGGGAGGGGCAGAGAGAGAGGGAGACACAGAATCGGAAACAGGCTCCAGGCTCCGAGCCACCAGCCCAGAGCCCGACGCGGGGCTCGAACTCACGGACCGCGAGATCGTGACCTGGCTGAAGTCGGACGCTTAACCGACTGCGCCACCCAGGCGCCCCTCCACAAGATTTTTAAAGTGCTGAAAGATATGAAGCCAGGGGCTCCTTGGTGGCTCAGTTGGTTTTGTGTAGGACTCTTGATTTTGGCTCAGGTTATGATCTCATGGTTCGTGGGATTGAGCCCTGTGTCAGGCTGTGTGCTGACAGCATGGAGCCAGGTTGTGATTCTCTCTCTCCCTGCCCATCCTCCACTCATGCTCTCTCTCTCTCAAAATAAATAAATAAACTTAAAAAAAGAAAAGAATCCAGAGTTTTATATCCAGTAAACATTTCTTTCAGTTAATAAAGGTGAAATAAAGATATTCTTGATATGGGAAAACTAAAGGAATTCATCACTAGCAAACTGCTCTAAAAGAAACAATGGATGAATTCTTCAGATGGAAAAGAAATAACACCAGAGAGGAGCCTGTAACTGGAATGGTAAAAATGTGGGCAAATATAATAGACTATTCTCCTTAAGTTCTTTAAACAATATATGGCAGTTAAAAGCAAAAGTTGTAACATTGTCTAATGAGGTTTTCAATATATGTAGATTTATAATACATATGCCAACTGCAACATAAAGAGGGAGCACTAAAAGGATCTATATCTTGATCAGATTTCTACATTCCACTTGAAGTGGTAAAATATTAATTTTAAGTAGATTGTGAAAACTTAACTATGTATATTATACTCCTTAGAGAAGCCAGTAAAAAAAATTATGCAAAGATACATAATTTAAAAACATAATAGGTATATTAAAATGGAGTACAGGGATTCCTGAGTGGCTCAGTTATTTAAGCATCTGACTCTTGGTTTTGGCTCAAGTCATGATCTCATGGTTTGTGTGTTGGAGCCCTGCATTGGGTTCTGTGTTGCCAATGTGGAGCCTTCTTGATATTCTCTCTTCCCCCACTTTGTCCCCCTCCTGCTCTCTCTCTCCCTTTCAAAATAAATAAATAAACTTAAAAAAATGGAGTACCAAAATTTCAAATAATCTAAAAGAGTGTAGGAAATGGAAACAGAGGAACAAAATACAAGAAGAAACCGAATGCAAATACTAAAATGATAGACCATAACTTCAGTAAATGTAAATGATCTAAACACACTAATTAAAAAAGAGAAATTTCCAGAATGGATAAGAAACACCATGTGCTCCTACAAGAAATTTACTTTAAATTTAACAATATAGTAGATTAAAACCAAAAGGATAGAAAAAATATACAGTACAGACACTAATCAAAAGAAAGCTGAGTGACTAGATTAATATCAGACATAGTAGAGTTCAGAACAAGGAAAATAACCGGGGATAATGATGGACATTACATAATGATAAAAGGGTTAGTTTATTAAGAAGTCATAATAATCCTAAATGTGTATGCACCTAGCAACAAAGCTCCAAAATATATTAAGAAAAAAGTGATAGAACTAGACAAATAAAAATTATAGTTGGGAGTCTTAAAACTCCTTAATCAGTAACTGGTAGAACAAGTAAAGAGCAAATTAACAAAGATATAGGACTGGAAAACACAATCGACCAACTAGATCTAATTAATATTCATAGGAAATTCTACCCAATAACAGTAGAATATATTTTTTTCTTCAATGCAGTAAGAACATTCACTAAAATAGGCAATATTCTGGGTCATAGAACAAAACTTAGAAAATTATGATTAATTGAAATCATACAAGGTATGTTCTCTGAATATAATGGAATCAAACCAAAAGAAACCTGGCAATCCTGGGTATTAAACAGTAGTGATAGAGTTTAGTAGATTAAGAGCTTGAATTCCGGTTTCAAAGAAGCAGATGTGAATTATGACTCTGTTACATGTTTTGGTAACTTGGACAATTTACCTAATTTACTGCTTTCTTTTCTTTTAAAATTTTCTAATTTATAAAATAAGCTTAATAATGATCTCTACCTTACAATACTGTCAAGAATAAATCAATAATTCATTTATACAAAGTGCATAAGACAGTTTCATCACCTGTTTGTGTTCAATAAGCCTAGGTTCCTATTATGAGGAAAGAGCCATTGTTAGAGGCAAAGTACTGATAATAAAAGGTGATAGTAGCTATTGATTTTAAAATAAAATATGTGAAGGACTTCTTGCCATTAACCCAGCATAACATATTTTAACATTTTACTTGAATATCACCCATTTGTCATTGTGGAAATGTTTTTATTATAAGTAATACTAGGGATTGATTCACATTTCAGAGACCAAACTTTACCCAGCACTGGTAGACTGTATTTTCTAAGATTGAGTCACATAGCAACCCTCTTGACCACCTCCTCTTGACTGGTTGATTTTGTTGATGAAAATGTGAACCAGGATTGGGAGAGAGGATTCATTCATTTCAGATATTATTATTCAGCACCTACTTTGTAACAAGCACTATGTTAGCTAATGGGTAAATAGCACCAGAACTGATGGTCTAAAGTGGAAGCCAATACAACAAATTATAATTAAGTAAGGATTGAATGATACAACTGTTGATAGACAAAGAACACCTTGAGTTCAGTTTCCCTTTGCAGTTGCTTTTCCATTATTCATTCTGGTAAGTGCTTAGGGTAGAAAATAGTATATCAAAATATTTCCCTGGGCTGGTGGATGACAGGCAGGGTGGGGAAGGGAAACACCCTTCAGATGTGTCCCAGTATGTTCATAATGGTGTCATAGACCCAAAGAAGTTTAGAACACACTGTTGTAAGCTCATCAACCAGATCATCTTTCAAATTCAGAGATGCCAAAAGATTTCAAGATTCCAAAATTAGGATCGCCTTGGTTTCTTCAAGTGAATATGTTTACCAGCATTGCCAGTATGATTTTATGAGTTATTCATCAAAAGCTGACCTGAGGGAAGGACTCTGCTCATGCAAAGTAGAAAAGAATTTTATTGTAAGGAAAATTACTTTCTATAACTAAAGTCTCTAATGGCATAACATTGTGGTTTCCAATAATGTACAGGAAACAGGTGTCTAATGAAGCCAGGAGAGACAGAGATAGAACTCAACATATGAAATGGGGGTTAAATCATATCTCAGGATCAGCATATGTAAATTGATTTCTCAGGTTATGAAGAGTATAAGGAGGTAGAGTGAAAAAGGAATTTTAATGACTGAAATAACTGACTTGTTGACCATACTAGGGAGAAGCATGACTCTTTAGTTTTGGATCCTTCTGTATATGGTTATAAAAAGAGCAGGGAGTTAAAATTAGCATGAGCATTATTATTAGCTATTTTGTTAGGCTTGGCATCTTGCTGAATAGGATCATTCAATGTATTAAGCTTGAATCAGTTTCACAGAAACGTTTTTGTTTTTTAAAGTTTATTTATTTATTTTGAGAGAGAGAGAGAGAGCATGAACAGAGGAGAGGGAGAGAGAGGGAAAGGGAGAGAAAGACAGAGAATCCCAAGCAGGCCCTGCATGGTCAGCACAGAGCCTGATATGGGACTCGAACCCATGAACTGTGAGATCACGACCTGAGCTGAAACCAAGAGTTGGATGCTTAACCAACTTAGCCACCCAGGTGCACCTCTCGGAAACTTTCAACAGGCAAGATAAACTCCTATTTTTATGGTAGATCTCCAAAGCTCTAAGAACAGTGGCCCAACCTATTAATGAGAACAACGCCGTCTTGCTGGGTTGGCAATGCCTCATGGATTGCATATAATTGAATAACATACTGAACATATAATTGAGAAACATACTGCACATGTCTTTGTGGACTTAGAAATGTTGGATAATCTTAAAAATTAGAAGATTCTCGAAAGAGAATATTAGTATAAAGTTTTATAAAGTATGCACAGGTACATTTATTCCATCTTGACAAGAACTAGTCGTAAGAGAGGTTATTTATTTTTTTATGGATAATCACTCTGAAGCTCAGAGAGTTTAAGTGACTTACCAAAGTTCAAATTATTGGGAAGTGCTAAACTAATACGGGTATGTAAATAATCTCTATGGAAATATAGTTCAAAGAGGCACACATTTACAACAACTTTCAGAGATACCACTGTTGTATAAATATCAAATAATTTTATGTTGAGATCTTGTTTTTGGCTTGGTAAATGTAAACAAACAATTAAATTATTAATTACCATCAATAAATGACATATTAAGCTTTCATTTGGGTTTTGCTTACATAAATAATACGAACTGATAGTAGAATAATTTTAAAGGAGAAATAAACCAAAAGAATATTATCCATCTCTCAAATTTTTGGCCAGAGAAATCACTGATAAATTTTAATGTGTATCTTTCTTTTTTTTCAAAGATTTTATTTTTAAGTAATCTCTACACCCAACACGGGGCTTGAACTTACAACCCTAGATCAAGGGTTGTGTGTTCCACCAACTGAGCCAGCCAGGCACCTCTAAGGTGTATCTTTCTTTTTTTTTTTTTTTTTAATATATGAAATTTATTGTCAAATTGGTTTCCATACAACACCCAGTGCTCATCCCAAAAGGTGCCCTCCTCAATACCCATCACCCACCCTCCCCTCCCTCCCACCCCTCATCAACCCTCAGTTTGTTCTCAGTTTTTAACAGTCTCTCATGTTTTGGCTCTCTCCCACTCTAACCTCTTTTTTTTTTTTTTTTTTCCTTCCCTTCCCCCATGGGTTTCTGTTAAGTTTCTTAGGATCCACATAAGAGTGAAACCATATGGTATCTGTCTTTCTCTGTATGGCTTATTTCGCTTAGCATCACACTCTCCAGTTCCATCCACGTTGCTACAAAAGGCCATATTTCATTCTTTCTCATTGCCACGTAGTATTCCATTGTGTATATAAACCACAATTTCTTTATCCATTCATCAGTTGATGGACATTTAGGCTCTTTCCATAATTTGGCTATTGTTGAGAGTGCTGCTATAAACATTGGGGTACAAGTGCCCCTATGCATCAGTACTCCTGTATCCCTTGGATAAATTCCTAGCAGTGCTATTGCTGGGTCATAGGGTAGGTCTATTTTTAATTTTCTGAGGAACCTCCACACTGCTTTCCAGAGCGGCTGCACCAATTTGCATTCTCACCAACAGTGCAAGAGGGTTCCCATTTCTCCACATCCTCTCCAGCATCTATAGTCTCCTGATTTGTTCATTTTGGCCACTCTGACTGGCGTGAGGTGATATCTGAGTGTGGTTTTGATTTGTATTTCCCTGATAAGGAGCGACGTTGAACATCTTTTCATGTATCTTTCTAGTGTTTCATATAAGTGTGTGTGTACACACTAAAATATATGTAAGTATAATAAAACATAACCTGCAGACATATATATGCACACTTAAAATATGCATGCATTTTTTGGGGTGTGTGGGTTGCTCAGTCAGCTAATCATCTGACTCTTGGTTTCTGCTCAGGTCATGATCTCATCTTTATGAGACTGAGTGTCTCACAGGGCTCTGAGCTGGGCATGAAGCCCGTGTAAGATTCTCCCTCCCCCTCTGCCCCTCCTCCACTCTTGTGTGCATGCTTGTGTGTGCTCTCTTTCAAATAAATTATCAATAAAAATATGTATGTATTTTTAATTTCTACACCATATACATGTATATATATACACCTGTAAAATAAAATAAGACTATTCTATATATTCTACTTAAGTACTGATTTTTGAACTTGTCATGGACATCTTTTTATTCACTAAATATACTTTTACAACATTTTTTACGGCAACAATTGTTGAACATTTTAGATTGCTATTATGAATAGTACTGTGATGAACATCCTTGTAGTTTTAATTTTGCCTGCGTTCTCAATTATTTCCTTAAGGCAAATCTCTAAGCTTGAATTTTGATGCTTGTTGACATATTGTCCTTCAGGAAGTCATACTTCCATCAGCAGTGTGTATGAGACTGCTTGTTTCCTTACACACACGCTAATGTAGAATATTTTCAGGTTAGCAATTGGCATTTGTTAACATCCCTACGTGCCCATAGTTCTGTCCTCTTGAGGATCTTGTGTTCTAAGTGACTGATCCTGAGATATATGTGCATAGGGGAGTGACAGGCAGACCAGCTGGGTTTCGAGGTTTAACAAGATAATCTATGTTCAGCATGTGGCAGAGTATCTATATGTAGTAAATGCTAAGTATATGGTAGCTATTTATTACTGTTGTTATTTTAACTTGGAATCTTCCCCTTCATCTCCATCAGGAAAAGTCTTATTCTTTCAGCACCCAAATAAAATATAATATTTTAGTCATCTTTCTTGATTTCCCCAAGGATGATTTAGACCCTTTCTCTTTGCACTCAGCGCACTTTGTATATATTTCTGTTGTAGGTCATATCACATTGTAACATAATTATTCTTTTATCTCTTTGACTCTCTCAGTACATTGTGAATGCCTGTGAATAAGGGCCGTGTCTTATCTCTTCCCACAGCACTGAGCACAGGCTCTGACATATGGTAGCAATGCAGTGAATGTTTGTTACATGAGTAAATGGTTGGAAAGCAAAAGAATAAAGATTTTGCTCTTCAGATGGATGACTTGTGCCTTCCTTATGACTCCGCATCATAGGACTTAAGTTTGGAAGAAAGTGGGTAAGGACTATGCTCCTAGTTCCCTTGGAAGTTGGCAATAGAATTAAGAAAATATGAAGCAGCTATGGGGAAAACTATGGCTGAGGGTGTCATTGGAAGTTTCATCACAATACCAGTGTTGTGTGGATTTGAGTTACTAACAGCTCCTTCTTTTCATCCTGTTTAGTAAGAGTATGCCATTGAAGAGGAGAAACCTGCCAATTTCTTTAAAGGAAGGAAAGCTAGCAGATTCTCATGGGGGTGTCTACCGAGAGTACATCCCTCATCCCTAATCCACTTGGATGGGCCATTTTACCACTGTTATTCTACCTCCTCCAGGACATAATTGAGCCAGAGTAGATACCTGATTCAAGAGAAACTAATCCATTGATATACAACTCAGCATTTGTCCCTTGGGAATTTGGAATTTGGACTCACAGGTGCTGGCACTAATTAATTCCTGCTAGACCTGAGAGAACATGTAGGGACACTCAGTGTGGCAGACTTGGCTTTGTGTACCAAGTAGCCAAATAAGCACTTCTGCAGAGCAAGAATGACATAAATGTGCACAGTGAAAGAAAAGCATGCAATCCCATACAGTGAAAGAGGTTGAGGAAGAGAAAGAAAAGAGAGGGAAAAAGAAAGAGAAAGAGAAAAAGAGTTAGCTGCCCGCACTGTCTGGTTCTGGTTCTGGTTCTGTGTGGGGCTTCACCGGGTTCTGTAAGTCCCAGAAGATATCCTTAGATTAATTTAGAACATTTTCCATATACTCTTGTTATCTGAGTGGTGTTTGTTACTTTTAATCCAAGGAATTTTCAGCAAGGCAATAAGTTGTTGGTTTTACATAATGCTTGATGCAAAAGTTAGGCTTAAGGACATTTAGCCAAGGTGTCAAGCTGGGGTCTCAAAAAGACTTTCTGTCTTGACTGTGATCCAAATGGGTCTTGGAATGTACCCTGGGCCCACACTGATCCTAATGTATCCCAGAGAATCTCAGAATTTATGGGCCAGCCTTGCATTTGAGCACATTGGTAGAACAAAGAATTAAGGACCTTTGGATTAGAAGCAGCCTGCTGACATAGGGCAGAAGATGCAAGGTTTGCTAACTTCCTGGACAAAAATTAAAAATACACCTGTTGGGTGACTTATTCAAACTTTTGAGACTGAAAGGGCACTATTAATAGTTACACCAGAACAACAGTTATGAAGTGGATCTGTCTTCAGAAAATACAGCAGTATTATCACCATATCTTTGGGAAATTTGCAGTGATTTACATATATATTTAGTTAGCAAAGGTTTTAAGAACCACTATTTATTTTTATTTGGGAATAACTCATTTATTCTTGTTGTTTAAAAAAAATCTTTTTTATCATAGACAAAAATTATAAAATGTAGACAAGCAGAGAGAATGCAGTAAAAAACCCTGTCACTTCTTAAGGATAATGACTATTAATATTTTGGCATATATCTTTCTAGATTTGTCTAATTATGCATATGATATATTAAAATAAAAATTAGATCATATTTTACATATTCTTGTATAAATTGCTTTTTAAAAAATTGCTTTTTAATGTCCTTACACATCAATATCATTTTTAATGGTTATTTCCTGATTTATTTATGATGTACCATAATTTGTTTAACAACTCTTTATTCTTGGCTGTTTAGTCTTTCTCCATTCTTCTTAATTGTGCTTTAAAAGGCCTCTTTTCTCCTGCAATATTTTTTCTTATAAAGTAAATGCAGGAAAGTGGAGGTGATTTGCACAGAGGATCATGCCTTCAAAGATCTTTCAGGTTAGACTGTACACATAAGTCTATTAAAGCATTTTAAGTGGTCATCAATTCAAATGTCAGGTTTCAATTTTTTTTGTCTTTCCTGGAAGACAAAGGGAAGCATTTGGAAGCAGGACCTGGGCACCCCCTTGTGTCACCTGGGTGGAATGTCCTGCCAACATTCAACATCCCTCTGCAGAAGAACAGATCTTCCCAATGCTGAGGAAGAAGCAGATTTTACAAAAAACACTGTGATGGAAATCATATAAAGACGGTGTAATTTGTCTTTATATGCTTAGAGATTTTTCTTACCATGAAGTGGATCTGGCTTTTGAGTGTCATTAGATATAATTCTCTTTTTATCATGGTTAACCTTTGGTACAAAATTCTTTTGCATGATTGAAAAAAAAATTTAAACATACTCACTGTAGAAAATGTAGAAAGTTGTTGAAAAATAATTGTATTACTGTGACTTGGAAATAACAACTATTAACATTTTGATGTATTTTCTTCCAATATTTTTTCTGTATTTATACATATATAATTTTTTTTTAAAGTAGGTTCCACGCTGCATGTGACCCTGAGCTCAAGACCTGAGCTGAGATCAAGAGTCAGACACTGAACTGAATGAGCCACCTAGGTGCCCCTACATATATAAATTATGTAACAGATAGTATAATAAAGGTTTTATAGCATTATTAAGTATTATAGTATTATAAGGACTTTCTTCTTACCTTTTTAAAACTTGACCTTAAATTGTTATTATTGGAAAGTCACGTTCTATATCTTTCATGTTCACTGCTGAATCTCCAGTGCCTAGCAAGATAGATGGCACATTAGTAAAAACTTGATAAATATTTATTTGATTACTGAATCTTAGTATATGTTGTAATTTTCTTAACCATTCCTTTCTTGCACATCATTTCCTGTTTTTTTCACTATTGTAAACCACATGATGATGAACTTCTTTATGCATTAGCTTTATCTACCTTCATGAGTTTTTTCCCTCATGTAAGATTTTTTAAATGCAATCATTAGGTCAAAAGGATCTACATATAAAGATTCCAATTACATGGTGCCAGACTACTTTCCAATTCACCCAACACCAGCAGGACTTATAAATAAATGGCAGAGCTATAAAATCCAACTAAAATCTTCACTCTGAAGCCTGGGTCCTTGACACAATTCTATGCTGCTTCTCTTATCAACCTAGTTACAAAATGATTGAACAGTGGTAATCTAAAGATTCTGAATAATTAATTCTGGTTTATGAAGCCAATAATTCTAGTACAAAAAGAGTTTCGTAGGGCTTTAATTTAATGAAGCCCTTCTGACTCATGATAACAGGGCCACTGCTAGTCCAAATGGCACTTCTATATAAAAAATGACTCTTCTCCAATATATTTCAATACCTCTGCAGGAAAATTTTCTTAATCAATACATACACCTATGAATATAGAGATGTGAGTTGCATCCTCTCGACCCATGAGGCATAAAACCTGGACTACTGTGTTTCCTAACCTTTTAGGAAATCTCTGTTCAATCCAGACTAGAATTGTGTGAGAATACAATGTCAACCTCAGTAGACTATGTGTTTTAGAAGCCTCTTTTTGAAAATTATTACAACTTTCATCCTTCTTTTAGTCTCCTGGATCCTCTTTGTGTCTCTTCATTTTTATAATGTTTCTGCAATCTCATCTACAAATCATGTTCTGGGGTCATAAATCCTCTCAGTTTAAATAGTGATGAGGGGAAATTTTATTTTAAAATGAAATCATTTATTTTCAATTATTTATAAACGATTTGCAATTTTAATATATATTGTATATGTAAACATATATTTTTTTTTTTTTTTAAATTTTTTTTTCTCAACGTTTATTTATTTTTGGGACAGAGAGAGACAGAGCATGAACGGGGAGGGGCAGAGAGAGAGGGAGACACAGAATCGGAAACAGGCTCCAGACTCTGAGCCATCAGCCCAGAGCCCGACGCGGGGCTCGAACTCACGGACCGCGAGATCGTGACCTGGCTGAAGTCGGACGCTTAACCGACTGCGCCACCCAGGCGCCCTGTAAACATATATTTATATATATAAATATATACTGTATATAAAAGCCAGTTTCATGTGTGCATGTTTATTTGAAACAACTTTAAAAACATAAATTTATTAAAGAAATTATACCATTTTATTTCTCTGATATATTCAGCCAGAGAATTTTTTTTTTAATTTTCTTAATGTTTATTTTATTTTTGAGACAGAGAGACAGAAGATGAGAGGGGGAGGGGAAGACAGAGAGGGGGACACAGAATCCAAAGCAGGCTCCAGGCTCGGAGCTGTCAGCACACAGCCTGATGCAGGGCTCGAACTCGTCAAACATGAGATCATGACCTGAGTTGAAGTCAATGCTCAACCAACTGAGCCACCCAGGCATCCCTCAGCCAGAGAATTTCTATTGTCAATTTGATTATCTGGCCCTTTATTGGATGAAATTTCATAAATTTTAAAAGTATATTTTATATTCAACCTTGACATCTCAGCTTCTAAATGTAAACTTGTGAATATAAGCAGTGTCTTTACCCAGAGGTATTATTATTATAATAAAAATTATTTATAAATATTATATTATGAGTGGCCTAACAAGTTGAACAATTGTGACAACATCTGTACCTTGACTTTTAATTATTGAAACATTGTTGATGTACTCCTACACTGGAAGAAAAATTTTAAAGGGCATGATTTAATTCAAGTAACACTGTGAGACTTTTTTACTCAGTAGATGCAGGTGAATAATTTCACTGAAACTAGAATTTTCTCTTCTATTTTGTTCTGCTGCTGCCATCTAGAGTAAAAGTGAAGCAAAGGAAACATGTTAACCAAGCAATGGAGAGAATTCAGATTCAATTGGAAACAGGGAACAGCGAGGGACATTTCCCAGAGCTCCTGTGAGCACAAATGGTGAATAAGTAGTATCTGCTTACAGTAGCTTCTGCCTTCCTCTTTTTGTCCCCTTCTCTCTTACTTGCCAGTATCTTTCAGGGTTCCTGGGCCTGAAGATGCTATTTTTAACTTCTTATTAAAATGTGCTTTCTGGACAGGATCTAATAAATACATTCATACTCAGGTATAAAGGATAAATAAACTAGATCCGTGACCCGTCACCTCTCTACATCCAGGTAGGGATAGTTTTGGTTGAGTGTATTCAGATGCAAATGGCAATACAATGATAAAGCCTTGAGGATTTATCTAGTTTTGTTCTCTGCATCTGGCTTTCAGCAAGACCACCCGTAACTCCACTGATGAGGACATCATGGGAGACCTCGACATTAGTATACAAAAGACCTGTTGCACGGGCTTTCTCTGATGACTCTATGATGTGCTCTCACTGCATGCAGAACTTTGCTAAGAGAGCTTCTCTCTCACTTTATAGTAATTGTTTCATTGTCTGTCTACCCCATTAGGTTATAAGGCTTCCTAGGGCAGAAAATGATGTAGCTCTTATGTTGAGTTAACATTCCATAAATGAGCTATGAAAAAAGCCCATAATAATGAAAAAACAGTATTATCTTTTAAAATTTATTTGAGTTTCTTGTTCTCAAAGTAATTTAATGTGGAATATTATTGTAATGCCATTAAAATTCAGGCAAATAGAGCAGTCTACAGAAAAGAGCAACATTTAAACTGTTACAGAGTTATAAAATTTGAATTTGCTATTACTGTTATCAGCATCACTTAAACCATACCTATCATTAGATGCCATGTTTGAATAAACCGCAATAAATTTCCGAAGTGCAGGTGTGCCACCGGCATTGAAGCTATAATATCTTTATTCTCAGCAGTTAAATATATGACGAGTTAGATGAGAACGGAATATCTACATAATCACTCTAGGTGGAGCAAATAGTAGAACAACAACAGCAATGGAAAAAGGAAGTTACAAAATCAGGAGAGATCAGGACAAATATAAACACTAAAAAAAAGCATCATTTATATTTATTGCTAATAACAACAGTGGCAGATAAGGCTCTGCTGGTCTAGTGAAGGGCCTTCGAATCAGAGGCCGTGGAAACCCTGAGGAAGGACCACTGATGAGCTGAATGACAATAAAGTTTATTTATGTGGCAAGAATTTCTATGGTACTTACTAATCAGACATATACAAGGTTCTAGTAATATTCATCACTAACATAACCTTCGATTATGAGAGACCACTGGAAAAATGTCCAACTAATCTAAGTTCAATAATAATGGAAAGATCTTAACATTAATCAGCCTTCTTTGGGGGCTATTCATGGTTCCAGTTTAATTTTTTTTTTTTTCAACATTTATTTATTTATTTTTGGGACAGAGAGAGACAGAGCATGAACGGGGGAGGGGCAGAGAGAGAGGGAGACACAGAATCGGAAACAGGCTCCAGGCTCTGAGCCATCAGCCCAGAGCCTGACGCGGGGCTCGAACTCACGGACCGCGAGATTGTGACCTGGCTGAAGTCGGACGCTTAACCGACTGCGCCACCCAGGCGCCCCATCATGGTTCCAGTTTAAATGGAATACTGTCATAATCTCATTTGTCTCCCTCCCCCCTTTTTTCCTTCTTTCTTTTTCTTTCTCCCAAGCAGCTATGAGGGTAGTGTAAATTATTATTCCTCTACAGGATTATTCCATTCCTATACTAGCATCCATCTTTTGAGAACACCAAAACTTTCCAGCTACAACCTATTCCCCTTGCTTCTACTTCATCTCCCATTCTCTTTTTAACCCATTCCAATAAAGATTTTTGATCTCATCATTCCATTTTGTCCTTACCATATTGTTTTTAAAGATGATCAAATATATGTATCTTCCTAGTATCTATCAATTGTCTATTTTCTATTCTCATCTTACTTTACTTCTCATCAGTATTTGAAACTGTTGATCATTCTCATCTTTTCGAAAAAAGTTTTTTCTCTAGTGTCCTGCTCTAACACACTCAGCTGGTTTGCCTATCCACTCTGTGGGTAGTCTTTTTCTACCAGAATTCCACGTTTGGGTTGTTTCCAATAATTTGCTATTACAAAAAATGGTGCAATAACAACCTTCTATAGATGTCATTTTACATATCTAGGACTGTATTTCTAGGATGTATTCTTAGAATCAAAGAAGATATGCAATAGTAGTTTTGAAAGTAATGTTAAATTGTCCTCCATAGTAACTGTACCATAGTGTATTCCTCCAGCAATGTCTGAGAGTGACTTTTTCTCAAAGCGTTTTCAACAGTGTGTTAATTTTTTAACCATTGCCAAACAGATAGGTGAAATATAGTATGACAACATAGTTTTAATTTGCATTTCTCTCATAATGAGCTGATGAGAATTTTTATGTATTTAAGACACATTTGTTTTTTTTTTTAAACGTTTTTCTAAAAATTTTATGTTTATTTTTGAAAGAAGAGAGAGACAGAGTGCAAGCAGGGGAGGGACAGAGACAGAAGGAGACGCAGAATCTGAAGCAGACTCCAGGCTCCGAGCTATCAGCACAGAGCCGGATGGGGGGCTCGAACCCACAAACCTTGAGACCATGACCTGAATCAAAGTTGGATGCTTAACTGACTGAGCCACCCAGGTGCCCCTATTTAAGAGACATTTGTATTTATTTTTTTATAAACTACTGATATCTTTTACATTTTTCTATTGTGTTTTTGTTGCTTTTCTTGCTAATTTATAAAACCTAAATAGATGTTTTGGAATTTATCCCTTTCCATTGATATGAGTTACATTATTTGTAATAATAAATAATAATAAATTATTAATAGTAATAGTAAATAGTAATAGTAAATAATAATAAAATACTTATTGTATTTCCTGTTTGTCATTTTTTTTTTTCTTGTGCTCTTTTTTCCCACAAAGAAATTTAAAAATTTTCACAGGGTCAAATCATTGATTTTTCTTAGACGGCTTCTAAAATGTAAAAGCCCATCCCCCTATCCCCACCTCCAAAAACTCTTCCTTACCGTGCAATTATGGAAAAATATTTCCTATGGTTTCTTACAGTTCTTTATGGCTTACATTTCTACATTTAAATCTTGGATTCTCTGGAGTCCATTTTGAAGATGTGAGGAATGAACTAAAACTTCCTTCCTTCCCCAACTGCTGCTAGTTCCTCCCTCCCTCACTTCATAGGTGCTCAAGTGACACGCTTGGTCGTATTAATTAATTAATCCTGCAACAAGCTTTCTTGTTTCCATTTGGTCCAGGGCTTGGGTGAGGGGTTAGAAGGCTGCCCAGTGGCTTCAGGGAGAGGTGAAGGCAGAAGCCCTGACGCCAGGGGGATGCCAGAGGGGCCCCTCAAAGGCGGCTGGGCTCTGGAGGCTTCCAGTCTTGCTTGAGGGTGAGCCTTCCCGAGATATTCATCCAGCCCAGCCCAGCCCAGCCCAGCCTCAGGGCCAGCCAGCCTGAAGCGGTTACTTACTCAGGTGGTCGCCCCTCTTCTTCGTGAGTTTCACCTGCTCATCCAGGAAGTGGTTTTCCGGGAAGTCAGGGAGTCTGCGCAGGCAGAACCCAGGGCGCGCAGATATAAAAGGGCCTGGCTTTGGTTCTTCTCCAGGTTGGAGGCGGTTTCCGTGGCATCCGGGGTTTTATCCCACTTACCTTGAGTCGGCTTCTGACTGCAAGGGAGCGAGGCCGCTGCTCTGGTTTTGCATCTTCAGGGGACTCTGGGTAGCCTTGCAGGTCTCCTTAACAGAAGTGGCCCACGCCTTCAGAGCCACGCGGTGGGTGGAAATAGAAGCCAGAGAGAGGTAGGTGTAAGAGGCCCGCAGATGCCTCTGGACGAAGCACTTGGCAGTGGCTTCCATCCGGGTGGAATAATTCTCACAAATCTGGGAGTTCACGGTCGATAGGTTTAAATGAAGAGCTAAAGTCAGAAAACGGTGTTGGCTGGTCCCAGAGGCAGAGGATGGCTGAGATGGTTCTGTGGGTTGTGACTGGAAAAGAGGTCGGAGGGTGGTTGGAAGCCGGAAGATGGGGTGTCTCTGGGTCTGTTCTATAAGAACAGCAAGAGATGAACAATCTGCAGGACTGCCCTGCCATCCACTTGCTCATTTTAAATCTACTTATTTAACTGGTTTAAAATGCTTTTAATCACAATTTACTTTATGCCTTTTGGTCCGTTTTCTGGACTTCCTTTTCTATTTTTTTTTTTTTTTTTTGGACTTTCCTGTTCTATTGAGCTGTTTGTATATTCATATGCAAGTACAATACTGTTGTTATTTTTATACTAAATATCTTTTTTTAATACTAAATATCTTGTAGGGACAGTCTTCTTGCTCTTGTTTTTCAAACAAAATCCTGGCAATTCTTTTTTACTTTTCCAGTGAATTGAAGCTTATTTAGTTCAAAACATATCTGTTAATCTTTTTTACTGGGATTGCATTTTATATAAAGATTAATTTGGGGAGTATTAACCGGCTTTTTGAAGTTTAGTGCTCATACACAAGAACATGTTATGCCAATATATCTGTTCATGCTTCCTGTTCCACAATAATGTTTTCAAGTTTTCCTCATATAGATCTTGCATATTTCTTGCTAAGTTTTTAAGTATTATATCCTTTATTGGTTGCTATTTGTGACCTGTCTTTTATCTTACATGAGGTTGTTTTTCATTCCACAGAAAATTTCCATTTTGAGGTAATCGTACTTTCAGCATTTACCAACATTTTCCTTTATGGTTTTGCAATTCATGTAAAATTTAATTAAGAAGACTTTCCTTACTCCAAGCCTTACTTAAAATTCTCAGAAAATTATATTTTAGTCTATAATTAAGAGGAATTTTAGTTCATGTCCATAGGGCCATAGAAATTTACACTTAATTTAGTGAATTATTTAATACTGTATTTTTTCTTTAGCTTTCTATTTTTAGAAATTTCAAATTTACAGAATATTATAATTTTTTTATGTTTATTTATTTTTGAGAGCGAGAGAGACAGAACATGAGTGGGAAAGGGGCAAAGAGAGAGGGAGACACAGAATCTGAAGCAGGCTCCAGGCTCCGAGCTGTCAGCACAGAGTCCAACGTGGGGCTCCAACTCGTGGACCTTGAGATCATGACCTGAGCCAAAGTCTGCCGCTTAACCGACTGAGCCACTCAGGTGCCCCATTTTACAGAATATTTTAATGAACAGTGCAATAAAGTGTCAGTTAAGTGTCCTACTTTGATTTCGGCTCAGGTCATGATCTCATGGTTTGTGAGCCCTGTATCAGGCTCTGTGCTGACAGTGCAGAGCCTGCTTGGGATTCTCTCTTTCTCCCTCTCTCTGTGCCCCTCCCATTCTCTCTCTCTCAAAATAAATAAATAAACTTAAAAAATAAAAAATAAATAAAAATAAAATTATAGAAAAACAAAGAAAAAAAGAAAAACAATAAGAAAATATAGAGGGCAGCATTATAATGTTTAAAAACAATGAATAATGAAATCAATTTTCTACTTATTGAGATTATTAATCTTGATGGTATCGATTTATTGGATAAATCATTCAAAAGGTTTGATGTAGTTATGTCAAGACATGGACAAGTTCTGGGGTTGTACATTTTAATACATGGCACTATTACTGTTCATATCAGAGTAGTTTTATTGTCCCTTTGATTTCTTCTTTAAGACAAAGTGATTAAAATGGGATTTTATAATTTTAAAACAGACATATATATGTATTTGGATATCATTATAATTTCTAATTTTATTGCATTGTGATAAATGAATTTAGTCTATATGCTGTCGGTCTGCTTTTCAGATATATTGAGATTTTTCTTATTGGCCTATATGTGATCCTAATTGTGCCCTCTCCTTCTCTTCAGAGCTAACAGTTATCTTGGATTTTGTCTTTAACATCACCTCACTTTTCTTCAATATATTGTTTAGTTTTGCCTGTTTTTGACCTTTATATAAATGGAATATTACTATTTGAACTCTTATGATATGCTTTCCCCATAAAATGTTTTTTGTAATTCCTACGTGTTAATGTGTGTAGTTCTATTAATTGCCTTCATTGCTAGAAAGTATTAGAGATACTAATTTATTGAAAATTTATTTTTTTCAATTGTTGATGGACATTTCAGTTGATTCCTGATTTTTTTTTTTTAATTTTTTTAATTTTTTTTTTTTTCAACGTTTATTTATTTTTGGGACAGAGAGAGACAGAGCATGAACGGGCGAGGGGCAGAGAGAGAGGGAGACACAGAATCGGAAACAGGCTCCAGGCTCCGAGCCATCAGCCCAGAGCCCGACGCGGGGCTCGAACTCACGGACCGTGAGATCGTGACCTGGCTGAAGTCGGACGCTTAACCGACTGTGCCACCCAGGCGCCCCGATTCCTGATTTTTTTTAATCCATTACTGAACAAAAACAAAAACTGAGCTATGAGCTTGGGTTTCCTGATAGTTCACGCCTGACTTCTCTAGATAGATTTTGTGTCATTGCATCCAGTCTGACAGTTTTTGTCTTTTAAGTGGAGAATTTAGTCCTTTTAGATTGATTATGATTATTGGTATATTTGAATTTTTTAATGGATCTGAATGTGAGTCGCTAAGCATTGTCAGTTTGCTTTCCAGAATTTGTGTGCTAGTTTATACTTTTGCCAGTAGTGCTCTTGGGTTACCATTCCCCCCCTTACCAACATTTGTTGTTATCTGCTTGCCTACTACTTGTCATTTGTCATTTTTACGTATCTTGTTTTAATTTGCATTTCTCATATAACCAGGGAGGTTGAAGATTGATATCCTACCTATAAAATATAGCTGATTTCATGTGTATGTAATTATTATATATATGTATATTATTTGAGAGTAGATTGCATACATGTACCACTTTATCCCTCTAATGCTTTAGGCCACATTTACTATGAACAATAATGCCCTGTTAATGCAACAAAAAATATAGTTATCAAATTCAGGAAATTTAACATTGATAAAGTACTTTAATCTATAGTCCATTTTATAATTTTGTCAAGTTGTTCCAATATTGCTTTTTATGACATTTTTCTCTCCAGCACAGAATTCAGTCCAGGGTCATGTATTGATTTAGTCATCACATCTTGAATCTGTAAGAGTTCCTTAGCTTTTGGCATTACTATTTTAAAGAATATGGGCTAGTTATTTACAGTAGAATGCCCAGTTTGGTTTTGTCTGGGGATTCCTTCTTAACTGTATTTTGTGAGAGAATTAAGCCCTGGGGTATCCACTGTGTAGAATTTCTTTCTTTCCTATGTATCTAGAATGGAGTATTGACAAAACAGCTACTCAAGTCATTTTCTGTAAGGCTAATTCTGTTGTGGAACCCTGTATGAGAAAAGTTGGCTCTTTCCTCATGATTTGATTCAGGTTATATATCGCTGGCCAGAATATTCCATAGGTGATATTGTGTCCCTCACTGGGGAGTTTAATTTTGATTATGCAAAGTGTTTTCTAGTTTTTCCACCATACAGTTACTGCTTTCCTCCTTGTAACTAATAAACAGTCTTGGGGGATACCCTTTGAGATCATGCAAATATCCTGCTGGTCCTCAAACTTTCCCCTGTAGATTTAGCATCCATTGATGATACTTGTTCTGACAAATCATTACTATAATGGTTGCACAATGCAAAAAATATGAAGATATTCCACAGAATGCAGCACAGAAAGATAATGATGTAGAAAATAGAAATTATTCTGAGGCTGTCATGTGGTCTTTCATGTACCCAGTCAGAATTCCTGAAGGAGAGGATAGAGAGGAGGGAGAGGCAATACAAGAAGAGATAATGGCTGAGAATGGTTCAGAACTGATGAGAGACACCTGCTGCAGATATAGGAAGTCTAAGAATCTTAAGCAAAATAAAGAAAAGGATGTCTACATTCACATATATCATCGTCTATTAACACACCTTATGCAGAAAGAGCAATGTTGATGGTGGCTTGGTAGAAAAGGTGTGTCAGTACCATTCCCATTACAGCCTTGTCCCTGACCCCTGAGACTCTATGGATAAACACTATCCTTCCTTTTGAGATAATAAATTCCTTGCTTTTTTTGTTTTTTGTTTTTTACAGTTTGAATGTCCATATTAGTTTCCTAGGGCTGTGAAAAAGTGCAACCTAGGTAGCTTAAAACAACTGAAATTTATTCTGTCCCATTTATGAAGACGAGAAATCTGAAATCAGGTGTTAGCACACCCACACTTTTTTTGAGGTCTTTAGAGGAAGACCTTTCCTTATCTTTTCTGGCTTCAGGGAGCTCTAGGTATTGTTTAGCTTGGGCAGCATAGTTTCAATAGCTGCCTCCACCTTCACATGGCATTTCCCCTGTGTCTGTCTTTTCCTCTTCTCATAAGGACACTGGTTATGTTGGATTAGAGTCCACTTTGATGACCTCATATTAACTTGATTATATCTGCAAAGACCCTATTTCCAAATATGGCCACATTCTCAGGTACCACAGGTTAGAATTTCAATATATCTTTATTCAGGACACAATTTAAACCATGATACATCCTAAACACTAAAGTCCATTTTTGCCTGTTTTTGAACTTGAGATGAATGGAATCATATGTATTCTTTTGTATTCTTCTGTATTCTATGTATTCTTTTGGACTTGTTTTTCATCAGTTTGTGTGATCCATTCACATAGTGGTGTGGGGTTGCAATTTTTTTCATTTTCATTGTTTTGTACTATTTAGTTGTATCAATAAACCACAATTGATTGATCCATTAAATTTTTTTTTCGGTGCAAAAAACGGTAGTTTTATTAAAGCATGGGTACAGGACCTGTGGGCAGAGAGGGTTGCCTATCTATCAATTTTAGATGACATTTAGGCTGTTTCCAGTTTTTTGCTATTATGAACAATGTTGCTATAAATATCCTGCACAACTATCTTGGTGCACGTGTGCAAGAATTTCTTTAAAACCTGTATCTAAGAGAAAGCCAGGTAGGGCATAGAATTTGTATATCTTTAACTTTACTAATAATGCTAAACTGTTTTTTTCAAAGTTTTAGAGACAATTTACATACCTATCAACAGTGTGTAGAATTCCATATTTTGTCATGTTTATTGGTCATTCGTATTTTTCATCTTGTGCAGTTCAACACTTTTTCCAATTTAAAAAATTGTGTTCTAATTTTTACAGATTTTTATGAGTTGCTTATACTTTCTAATTTGGTACAGTATTGAATTGAAGTGGTCATAATAAGCGTATTTGTCTGGTTCCTGATCTCAGAACAAAAGCTTTCAAGTTTTTTATGCATAATGTTTGCAATACCTTGTTTGTTTGTTTGTAGATACCTTTTATTAGTTAGAGATTATCTTCTTTTCTTTTTTTCATGTTTTATTTATTTTTGAGAGAGAGAGAAAGAGTGCAAGTTGGGGAGGGCAGAGAGAGAGAGGGAGACACAGAATCCAAAGCAGGCTCTAGGCTCTGAGCTGTCAGCACAGAGCCTAATGCGGGGACTCAAACCCGTGAACCGTGAGATGACGACTTGTGCTGAAGTTGGACGCTCAACCCAGTCGCCCCAATTATCTTCTGTTCTTAATTTGCAGTGAGTTTTATCATGCCTAGATGTTAAATTTTTGTTAAAAGTCTTATTCTGCATGTAGATAGAAGATTGTACACTTTTTCTCTTTTAATCTGCTAATATGGTAAATTACATTAATTGATTTCATAAGTTAAAACAATCTTGCAAAAAAAAAGACAAAAGAAAACAACAACAACCACAACAACAACAAAATAAAACAATCTTGTATTTTTGGAATAAACCCAACTGACACATGATAAAAATGGTACTTTCTGTATACTGACTTAGTTTAGGATTTTTGTATCTATGTTATAGAATCTAAAATGCCATTATTTTATGTATCACTATGAAAGAGCAAAAATCCTGCCAATTAAACTATGACACAATACTTTTTTCACGTAAATTAAAAAATATTTATTGAAGTACCCTTTTGGGCTTAAACATAGATCTTATTATCGAAAAAAATGCTAGCAAGATAAATTGGTTAAGGTGCTCCTAAGGTGTCTTCATAGCAGCTGTCCTGACTATATTACATTAAATCCAAAACTAAGCCTTAGTCAGTGGTAATACCGTATTTCATCAAGTTGAAGACTATCAATTGCTTGGGTGAAGATATATCCCTCCAGAGCACATTTGCTTTTGCATCTGTTATTGTGAGAACTGGAACTGTTTTTTCTTGAGTATTTGATGTATATATATTTTTTTGAATCTTGTTTTGGATTTACTTGTGTCATCTAAGAATGCTGTGCCTTTCTTTTTCTTTTACTTGACTCTAGTGATTGAATGGGAGAGGTGGCATAGGTTATAGATGGAGTATTCTCTACATACCTTCATATGAAGAAACTCTTCATATCTTCAAAGTTGCCGTCAACACTGGGCATTAACCTGCCTCTCTGGGCTAAGGGCTCCACGCTCACTGCTCCTGTCTGAAATAGGAGCCCTCTACTGCTCCACATTAGATAAATAGGGGTGGGATAGTAAATATTCGACCTACCTAGCTGTTCTTTCTGTGGCTTTCTAAATAATCATCTACTTTTCTTTAGCTTTCCTCCAGCTCCCCGTGTCTGCCACCTCTGTCTCAAAATACTCCTTGAGCTGCTTCTGCACATCTTTTACTAATTTCTGACTATGGGGCTATGATTTTTCCTTAAATAACCTCCACTGCTTCCCAGTGGGAAGCATATGTTATATGCTTTCTATACCACCATAATCATCTTTTATTGTTATCCTAGGCGGTTGTGGATTTATTATTATTATTATTGTTATTATTTTAATTTTTCTAATGTTTATGTATCTTTGAGAGAGAGAGAGAAAGAAAGAGAAAGAAAATGTGAGCAGGGGAGGGCCATAGAGAGAGGGAGACACAGAATCTGAAGCAAGCTCCAGGCTCTGAGCTGTCAGCACAGAGCCTGACATGGGGCTTGAATCCAGAAACCATGAGATCATGTCCTGAGCCTAAGTCAGATGCTTAACTGACTGAGCCACCCAGGTGCGCCAATATTATTTTTCTATTTCTAGAAATCTGGGGTGGGATGTGAGGCTAGAATGTGCATTCATACCATAGTATTTCTAATCTCCTCTACCAGTAGTTTAACAGTGGTTATGACTAGGTAATTTAAAATTTGTTTTGTATATTTTTAGTTTTCTTTCTTTCTTTCTTTCTTTCTTTCTTTCTTTCTTTTCTTTGTTTCTTTTCTTTCTTTCTCTTCTTTCTTTCTCTTCTTTCTTTCTCTTCTTTCTTTCTCTTCTTTCTTTCTCTTCTTTCTTTCTCTTCTTTCTTTCTCTTCTTTCTTTCTCTTCTTTCTTTCTCTTCTTTCTTTCTCTTCTTTCTTTCTCTTCTTTCTTTCTTTCTTTCTTTCTTTCTTTCTTTCTTTCTTTTCTTTTCTTTTCTTTTCTTTTCTTTTCTTTCTTTCTTTTCTTTTCTTTCTTTCTTTCTTTTCTTTTCTTTCTTTCTTTCTTTTCTTTTCTTTCTTTCTTTCTTTTCTTTCTTTCTTTTCTTCTCTTTCTTTCTTTTCTGTCTTTTCTGTCTTTTCTGTCTTTTCTGTCTTTTCTGTCTTTTCTGTCTTTTCTGTCTTTTCTTTCTTTCTTTCTTTTCTTTTCTTTCTTTTCTTTTCTTTTCTTTCTTTTCTTTCTTTTCTTTCTTTCTTTTCTGTCTTTTCTTTCTGTCTTTTCTTTCTGTCTTTTCTTTCTTTTCTTTCTGTCTTTTCTTTCTTTTCTTTCCTTTCTTTCTTTTCTTTCTTTCTTTTCTTTCTTTCTTTCTTTTCTTTTCTTTCTTTCTTTTCTTTTCTTTCTTTTCTTTTCTTTCTTTCTTTTCTTTCTTTTCTTTCTTTTCTTTCTTTTCTTTCTTTTCTTTCTTTTCTTTCTTTTCTTTCTTTTCTTTCTTTTCTTTCTTTTCTTTCTTTTCTTTCTTTTCTTTCTTTTCTTTCTTTTCTTTCTTTTGCTCTTTGCCCAACATGGGGCTCAAACTCCCGACCCTAAGATTAAGGGTCTACCATGTTCTACCAACTGAGCCAGCCAGGAACCCCAGCTTTTTAAATAATGTATATATATTACTTTGCTTAATTATATTTCCAATTACAAAAGTAATTGAAAGGGCACCTGGGTAGCTCAGTTGGTTGAGCATCCGACTCTTGATTCCAGTTCAGGTCGTGATCTCATGGTTGGTGGGATTGAGCCTTATTTCAGGCTCTGTGCTGACAGCAAGGAGCCTGTTTGGGATATTCTCTCTCTCTCTCAAAAAATACATTAAAAAAAAAGTAGTTGAAGTATGATTGTACAAAATCAAAAGTGAAATTCTCATGGAGAGAGCCCAAATGTTCACCAACTGATGAATGGATAAATAAGATGTGATATATACATACAATGGAATATTACTCAGCTATCAAAAAAATGAAATCTTGCCATTTGTAATCATGTGGATGGAGCTGGAATGTATTATACTAAGCAAAATAAGTCAATCAGAGAAAGACAAATACCATATTCTTTCACTCATATGTGGAATTTAAGAAACAAAACAGATGAACATATGGAAGGGGGGGAGTACAGGGAAAGAAAAGAGAGGGAAACAAACCATAAAAGACTCTTGATAGAGAATAAACTATTGGTTATCAGAGAGAGGTGGGTGGGAGATGAGCTAGATGGCTGATGGGTATTAAAGAGGGCACTTGTTGGGATGAGCACTGGGTGTTGTATGTAAGTGATGAATCACTGAATTCTACTCCTGAAACCAATATTGCACTGTATGTTAACTAAAGCTTAAATTAAAAAAAAATCCTTATCACCTCCAATATTGCACTGTATGTTAACTAAAGCTTAAATAAAAAAAAAATCCTTATCACCTCCAATCTCACTCCTCAGAGGTAACCACAGTCTTCATCAGAATTTCACAATCTTAGCATTATTGGCACATGGGCCAGATAGTTTTTTGTTATTTGGGGATGTCTTGTCCATTGTGGGATGTTTAGCATTCTGATTTCTACCAGGGATGCTAATAGCAATTCCAAATTGTGACAACCAGAAATGTATTCATACATTAACAAATGCCTCCTGGGGGCAGTGGGACAAAGATCATCTGTGGTTGAGAACCATTGGTCTAGATTTATACATACATACACATTTAAAGGAGAATAACTTGGAGGCACCTGGGTGGCTCAGTCGGTTAAGCATCTGACTTCAGCTCAGGTCATGATCTCATGGTTAGTGAGTTTGAGCCCTGCATTGGGCTTTATGCTGCCAGCACAGAGCCCTCTTTGGATTCTCTCTCTGCCCCTCCCCCACTCATGCACATGCATACTGTCTCTCAAAAATGAACATTAAAAAATTATATAAAGGAAAATAACTTGTTATGCTAATAGTAAATGCTAAAACATTCTTGGCCTAGGAGCTTCTAAGTCAATACGCTAAAGTATGCTCTTTGAATACTAGCCTGATGCTAAGAGTATTATAACAAACAAACAAACCCCCAAAGTAGTATCTGTGGTCAAATAAATTTTTGTGACACTGAGTTAACAAAATTAAACTGGTTTCTTTCCTACCTGACTAGTCTGAATCTTTAAGTTGCTACTGTGCGTTGTGAATCTCCAGGAGGCAGCCTTAATTGTACTGCTCTCAAGTTTATATGGCTGCAGAATCTTTATTTCATGGAGCATTTCATGGGACTAATGTTCTATGGAAACCCAAGGGGAATTTACACATTGATCTGCTGAGTATAAGAAAGTTCATGGCAGATTTTAGACAAATACAAAGCTGAAACAATTAAAACACAAACCAGCAAAACACGGGAACTATTTATGGCAGTTTTTAAACAAATATAAAGCTGAAGCAATTAAACTAAAAGAACTATTTTATATTCCCAGTATTCTTTCATCTCCCTACTTTATCTAGTCTACTTTGAGGAAAATCAACCTGAGATAAAGTCAACAGATAAATCAGACAAAGAGATTGGCAGCCCCACTTGGCATATGAAAAGGTATGTGACTCTTTCACCCATGGGCCAGTTATTTATGGAAAACCATTAGTTGCCAAAAAGGGGAAAAGGATACCAGTTCCATTTCAGAAGAGGCTTGTTTCCTGAGTGGCCATAATAGCTCTTAAATTTCCCCTCTGCTCAAGATTGTAGGCCACTATCTGATTATTTTATTCCTCGTTAGAATAAATGGATAAAGTCATGGTGTTCAACAGAATTACAATGGCACAGTGTTTCTCTCTCTTTTAACTATCATTGACTTTCTAACAATTTACTAGGTCTTTAGACATTTTTTTTAAATGTTTGTTTTGAGAGAGACAGGGTATGAGTAGGGGAGGGACAGCGAGAGAGGGAGACACAGAATCTGAAGCAAGCTCCAGGCCCTGAGCTTTCAGCACAGAGCCTGACGCGGGGCTCAAACTCAAAACCTGTGAGATCATGACCTGAGCCGAAGTTGGATGCTTAACTGACTGAGCCACCCAGGCTCCCCAGTAGGTCTTTAGACCTTAAAACAGAATTCTTATTAGAGAAATACAAATGAATGAAGATCTTTATAATGTTTCTCTCAGATTGATCATCACTGCTCATGTGTGGTGAATAAAAGGCCTTTTCTTCCTTGTTTTAGTAGCTGGTAGACAAGACTCAGATTGGACTGTAGGGCTTGGGGCAGAAGTGTACTGCAAAGAGACACTATTGATTCAAGTGAAGGTAGTCTGGGGATTAGTTGGAGGATGGTATAAAAGACAGCAGGGATGTAAATGAGCAACATTTATGCTTTCTTGTCCTTTTCTCTCTTCATGAATGAAATCAGAAGGTGAAACTAGGGTGAGAAAGAAAGAAAAGCTGGAGGTAGAAGATGTAGAGGGTGATATTTATGTTATCTCTGAACCATTTCCAAGCTGATTATCCAGTATTCATAGTTACGAGAGAGAGAAAAAAGAAGAAAATCACATTGACTCATTCAGTGAGGCCAGGGCAGAAAAAGTTGAAGGCTGTTCTAATCTTATGTAAATAGTTTCAATTTCCATTTTTTTTTTAATTTTTTTTTTCAACATTTATTTATTTTTGGGACAGAGAGAGACAGAGCATGAACGGGGGAGGGGCAGAGAGAGAGGGAGACACAGAATCGGAAACAGGCTCCAGGCTCTGAGCCATCAGCCCAGAGCCTGACGCGGGGCTCGAACTCACGGACCGCGATATCGTGACCTGGCTGAAGTCGGACGCTCAACCGACTGCGCCACCCAGGCGCCCCTCAATTTCCATTTTTTAAAAAATTTTAATGTTTATTGATCTTAGAGAGAGATAGAGAGAGAGACAGAGTGTGAGCAGGGGAGGAGCAGAGAGAGAGAGGGAGACAGAGAATCTGAAGCAGGCTCCAGGCTCTGAGCCATCAGCACAGAGCCCGACGCGGGACTCAAACTCACGGACCATGAGATCATGACCTGAGCTGAAGTCAGGCAAACTGACTGAGCCACCCAGGTGCCCTCAATTTGCATTTTTGAAAGAAAAGCAGCATTATAAGAGGAGCCTATGTCATAGCATTTATTCTCATCCATGTTGACACCAGAGGGCACTAGCAAATGTGTATAAAAAGTTAAAACTTTAAAATTCACAGAGTGCAAAGCTGTAAGCGTAAATCCTGCTGAAGTCTGTTACCTACCCTGTATTTTTTATTAACCTATAGACTGAGATATTTATAACGACTCTTACATGAAGTTCTCAGTTTTTAAATCTCAAACCGTTTTAAATTCAGATGACTTTTTGATATGATCAGTTATGACAGGTTATAACTATTATAGAAATCTTAATTAAAAGAAATTTGTGCTTTGAGAGGCAGTGGTGGTACCTGTATTATCCTAGGGTGCCATATGGTTGGGGCTTTACAGTTTTTTTTTTCCTTAGCTATCACCCTTGATGCTCTGTCTTGACTTTCTGGGCATACTTTAAGAAGATAGTCCATGTATTTGGAGAGAGAAGGGTCAGGTGGAGTGAGGTTGAGAGGGATGGCAATATAAGACCTGACAGGAAGTTTTGGACAGATTGAAACCTTGGAGAGAGGGGGGAAAAAAAAAGATATCCTCTGCACCAAAAGAAAAGAGAGAAGAGATAGATTGAAATTATGCAACGCATGACTGGCTCAGTGGGAAGAACATATGACTCTTGATCTTGGGGTTGTGAGTTTAAGCCCCACCCTAGATGTGGAGATTACTAAAAAAAAAAATTATACAACACAAGTTTCAAAAGAAAATACACATAAACTTTGTAATATAATGCTGTTTAGTAAAAAACTCAATAAATTTTATTTTGAAAAAAATGTTTATTTTGGAATATTACAAGCATGGTTTGTTTAAACAGTAATTACATGTTTACTAATTAAGGTTACACATTTCAGGTTTTCATTTATTTATTTTTGCAAATGAAGCTAGGAAAAACTTGAGAATTAAAGAGACTATCATTATTTTGGTAAAACAGAAGAAAGTAATTATGTGTTCAGGACTTGGTGTCAAGGACTTATTTTTCCCAAAAGAAATTGTATGGGGAAGAAAAGAAAATAACTCAACTAAAACTTAAAATAAAATTTGTTGAATGTAAACTTGGTTTCAACAGTCTCAGTTGGCTGTAGTGCCACTCTTCGCAATTTCTCCTACTTCTAATTCTTCTTCTTTAATGTTTTATTTTATTTTATTTTATTTTATTTTGAGAGACAGTGCAAGCAGGGGAGGGGCAGAGAGAGAGGGAGACACAGAATCCGAAGCAGGCTCCAGGCTCTGAGCTGCCAGCACAGAGCCCAACGCGGGGTTCAAACCCATGAACGTGAGATCACGACCTGAGCTGATGTCAGATGCTCAACCAACTGAGCCACCCAGGTGCCCCTAATTCTTCATTTTTGTCACCATAACAAATGTCAGCAAACTACATTGGGTTCTCTTAGATTGAGGAAAAACTTCTCTGCTTTTGTTTCTGTGATAAGATAAAGCTGATAGAAGATGACAGACTTTAGTTTTTCAAAATTCTCATCATCCTTAGAGTTATGCTTGGTAAAAATCCCAGACTAATTCAGGAACCCTGTGCCACATCTTTTCGATCTGAAACCTTGAAACAAAAGCAGATGTCGACTGCCTCTGTTCATTAAGGACTCTGTATTTGCCAGCATCTAACCTTGATGCATTCACAAGAAATCTAATGGAGCCAAACCTAGGAACATGTTTGCTGTTTTATTGATAAATTTATGAAGGCACAAAAAGGGGTCTCCAACCAAAAACTCAAAATTTCTCCAGAAAAATTACTCTAAACCATCTCTTCTATAAATCTCCTCTCAGCTTCTAGTCACCAGGTATCTCTTCTGTTCCATTCCATGCCCTGATCTGCCCTCAAGAAACTCTTAATTCTGCTGCAGCTTCTTCCCCCATTTTATTTTTCAGAGTAGCTTCTTTATTCCAATGAAAAATGCCATTTTCCCATGAAAAGTGGGAACCATCTGAGACTTCATTTGGCCAGAAGTGGGCTATCAAAGAAGCATCTGAAATAGAATTGGTCTCTACTTCTTTTCTTTTTTTCTAATGTAATTTTCATTCTAGCTACTGAGAAGTATTGTTTAGAAGTGATACATGCTTGTACAAATAAACAAAAAGAAGAAAGTCATTGTTTTTTCCCTATGGAGTAGTGGATAAGAAGGTAAAATTACCAAGATTTACTTATTATGGAGAGCATATAACCCTATTGCTTGTGGAATATTTTGAAAGACTTAATTTTGCTTCTAACACATTGTAGAGGACTGAGGCTCTTTAACTGCTTAAGTGCAGAACGAAAGTGTTCCTTCTAAAATGTACTACACTGGTAGATTCTTAAGGACATTGACATCAGAGTAGAGCTCAGTTTCGTGGTGTATTAACTTTTTGTTGCATAACAAATCACCACAAATTTAGTGGTATACAAAAAAACCACATTTATCATCTCCCAGTTTCTATGAGTCAGAAGTCCAGACATGGCTTAGTTAGGTCCCATGCTCAGAATCTTAGAAGGCTGCAATCAGTGTGTTGTCTGAACTGTGTTCCTTTCTGGAACTCTGTTCTCTTCCAGCCTAACTTGGAACTTGTTGACAGAATTCACGTCCTTGTTTATAGGCCTGACATCACTATTTTCTTGCTGGTTATAAGCCTAAAGTTGTCTCAGCTCCTAGAGGCTACCTAAAGTTCCTTCAGCCTACCACAGTTATGTGCTTGTAAAAGACAAGAGATTCCTGGGTCAGAAGTTAAGGATAGTTTATTACTCACAGTAATAGTAATAGTAATAGTAATAGTAATAGTAATAGTAATAGTAATAGTAATAGTAATAGTAATAGCTGGAGCATCAACATTTGCTTAGGTTTTCCTGTGTTGCACTTCCCACAGGGCCATGTGAAGAGTGCCCCATAGATAGATGCCCACACATGCAATGGGTTGCATTACAGGAAAGGAACCCTAAATTTAAGGAAACCAGATCTTTTATAATGGATACTAATTATACCTGCCCTTTGTTCTAAAGGGAGATACTATATCTTCCAAGACTGTTACATAAACATTCCTGAAAAGATAGCTCAAAACAAAGACAGTTAGTGCCTCTGTCTGAAAAACATGGATAATTATCTCTTAACAACAACCACTGTACAGTTTTTGAAATTAGGATATTAACATTGATATAATACTATTTAATCTAAAAACCTTATCAAATTTTACCAATTGTTCCACTAATGTCCGCTTTCTGCTATGGGATCATATGTTACATTCAGTTGCTATGTCTCCTTCATCTCCTTTAACCTGAAACAGTTCATTACTCTTTTTTTTTTTTTTTTTTAGTTTATTTATTTATTGAGAGAGAGTGCAAGTGAGAGAGGGCAGAGAGAGAGAGAGGGAGAGAGAAAGAATCCCAAGCAGGCTCTGCACTGTCAGTGTGGAGTCTGACTCAGGGCTTGAGCCCATGAACCATGAGATCATGACCTGAGCCAAAATCAGACACTTAACTGACTGAGCCATCCAGGTGCTCCAACAGTTCATTACTCTTAGTCTTTCATAGTCTAGACACTTATGGAGGTAACAGGCTAGCTATTTTGTAAAAGTCCTGCAATTTTGTTTTGTCTGATATTTACTCACTATTGAATTCAGATTATACATTTAAAAAGTTTATTTTGAGGGGCGCCTGGGTGACGCAGTCGGTTAAGCGTCCGACTTCAGCCAGGTCACGATCTCGCGGTCCGTGAGTTCGAGCCCCGCGTCAGGCTCTGGGCTGATGGCTCGGAGCCTGGAGCCTGTTTCCGATCCTGTGTCTCCCTCTCTCTCTGCCCCTCCCCCGTTCATGCTCTGTCTCTCTCTCTCCCAAAAATAAATAAATGTTGAAAAAAAAAAAAAAAGTTTATTTTGAGAGAGAGAGCGCACCTCCGTGAATGTACTCATAAGCGGGGGGTGGGGAGGCACAGAGAGAGGGCACAGAGAATCCCATGCAGGTTCCACACTCAGCATGGAGCCTGATGTGGGACTCGATCTCATAACTGTGAGATCATGACCTGAGCAGAAATCAGGAGTCAGATGCTTAACTGACTCAGCCACCCAGGCACCCCAAATTATGCATTTTTAAAAATGTTTTCTAAAATTTATTTTGAGACAGAGAGACATGCATGCGAGTTGGGAGGGGGCAAAGAAAGGGAGAGCGAGAATCCCAAGCAGGCTCCACACTCAGCATGGAGCAGCTCGATGTCATGATTGTGAGATCATGACCTAAACCAAAATCAAGAGTTGCTTAACCAACAGAACCACCACCCAGGCACTCCCACATTATGCATTTTTGATGAGAATACCACAAAAGTAGTGTTGGCTTTTTTTAGTGCATTATATCAGGAGGCACTAATATCATTTTGTCCCACTGGCTAGTGACACTGATCTCTTGGTCAGCATGGTGTCTGCTGGATTTTCTCTGCTGTAGATGTAAGATTTCCACATTGTAATTAAGAAATCTTTGTGGGGAGATATTTTGAGACTACATACATCATTTGTTTCTCATCATAATTTTGCCAGTGAATTCTAGCATCCATTGATGATTCTTGCCTGGGATAATTATTGTGGTGTTTGTCAAATGGTAATTTAAAACAAAATTTTTTTTTTGTTAATGTTTATTTTGAGAGAGAGACCGACAAAGTGCAAGTGGGCAGGGGGGGACAGAAAGAAAGGGAGACACAGAATCCGAAGCAGGCTCCAGGCTCTGAGCTATCAGCAAGAGCCTGATGCAGGGCTTGAACCCATGAACCGTGAGATCATGACCTGAGCCAAAGTTGGACCCTTAACCAACTGAGCCACCCAGGTGCCCCTCAAATAGTAATTTTCTATTTCCTTTAGCATTTATTAGGTGGAAGGTGGAATACTACTGTAAGGAACAGCTTTACCTTTTCCCTATTTATTTATTAATTAAATTATTTATATCAGCATGGACTCATGCATGATTATTTTATTTGGGGGGTTCAAATCCATTATTATTATTATTATTATTATCATCATCATCATCATCCTCATCATTAGTTTTGGTCCAAATCCATTAATGTCACTGTTTTCTTACTCAAATTGTTGCAGATTTGACCACTGGGAATCCCTTTCAGTTGGTGGCTGTTGTGTCCTTTTGATATTCCCCATCATTTTCTGAATACTTCTTTACTTGCTAACAATGCCCATTAGTCCTGGGATGTCATTGCCTCTGGACCTTATCAGCAGATAAACCTAGGAATTTTATGTACACACACACACACACACACACACACACACACACACACACACACATTATATCTATATACTAAAAACCATGAGTTTATACCCCAATTCCATTCCAATACAATCCTACAATGTTTTCCCCTTACCTTATTTTTAACAAATTTTATTCTAATTTTCTATGCCTCTTTGCACAATTCCCTCTCTTTACCCCCAGCTTCCATTCACTGATTTCCTTCCCTATACTGTTGTTTTGTTCAAAATGTCATGTAATTGGAATCGCAGAGTATATGGCCTTTTGTGTCTGGCTTCTTTCAGTTAACACACTGCTTCTGAAATTCATACATGTTACATGTATTAGTGGTTTCTTTTTATTGGTGAGTTGTATTCCATGGTATGGATGTACCACAATTTGTTTATCCATTTACCAGTTGATAGACATTTTTGTTGTTTCTAGTTTTTGACTTTATGAATAACTTGTTATAAACATTTTACACAGGTCTTTGACGATAGTTTTCCATTTATTTTTTTAAAAGTGTATTTGTTTATTTTGAGAGAGAGAGGGAGATGCAGAGAGAGAATTCCAAGCAGGCTCCCTGCTGTCAGTGCAGAGCCTGATGCAGGGCTTGATCCCATGACTGTGAGATCATGACCTGGGCTGAAATCAAGAGTCAGATGCTTAACTGACTGAGCCACCCAGGTGCCCCCAAAACATATATATTTATATATATTTTTTATTAGAGAGCATGCAAGTGGAGGAGAGGGGCAGAGGGAGATAGAATCTTAAGCAGGCTCCACACCAGCGTGGAGCCCAAGGCAGAGCTCCATCCCACAACCTCATTTATTTTGAATAAATACTTAGGACTGAGATTGCTGGATCATGTACTAAGTATGTTTAATTTTATAGGTGCTGCTAAACTATTTGTTAAAAATTATCTGTACCTTTTGCATTCTCACCAGTAGTGTTTGAGATTTCCATTTGCTCCACATTCTTGCCATTGCTTGAAATTGTTAGTCTTCTGAATTTCAGCTATTCTAGTCTGTGTGTAGTGGTATCTCATTGTGGTTTTATTTTGCATTTTCCTAATGATCAGAGATGTCAGCTGTCGTGCCATGTGTTTATTTGCTCTCTGTATATCCTCTTTGGTAAAGTGTTCTTCAGATGATTTTCATAATTAGGTGGTTTGTGTTCTTATTATTGAGCTATAAGAATTCCCATACGTTGTGGATATTTCCCTCAATTTTTAGAAGTTTATCTTTTTATATTTCCCCACTTTGTCAATTGTCTTTTGATGTTGTTAGTAGTGGGTTTTTTTTGCCATAAAGTTTATTTTAAAAATTGTACTCCTATTTATAAATTTTTTAAATGTACACTGGATTTTGAGAGGCTTCCTAAGCCTCTTTCAACAATGGGAGTTGAAGAGGAAGTCACTCATGCTTTCTTCTAGTCCTCTATATTTCTATTAAAATATTTATAATTCATAATCCATGGAGTTTATCCTTGTATATGGTATAAGGTCTGTGTCTAATTTTTTTTCCAAGTGGTTGCCAGTTGACTTAGCACTATTTATTTTTTTATTTTTAAAGATTTTATTTTTAAGTAATCTCTACACCCAACATGGGACTTGAACTCACAACCTTGAGGTCAAGAATCACATGCTCCACCTACTGAGCCAGCCAGGCACCCCATCCCAGCACTATTTGTCAAATCTATGCCTCAGTGATTTAAAATGGCACTTTTATCATATACTAAATTTCTACTTGTATTTGGGCCCATTCCTGGGCTTTCTATTCAATTGCATTGGTCTGTTAGTCTACTTTTGCATATTGTTGTAGTTATAGAGGCTCTTTAGTATGTTTTAATGTTAGGTAGGACTAGTGCCCTTCATATAATTTTTTTTTAGTGTTTTCCATTTTATTTTTGCATTGCATCTTTGTTTTTCCATATGACCTTTAAAAAAATCAATCTTTTAATGTTAGAATAGTTTTAGATATATAGAAAAATCATAAAGATAGTACAAAGAATTTCCCAAACACTTCATGCCCAGTTTCCTCTGTTAACATCTTACGAGGGTATGAAATTTGACATAATTAATGAACCAACATTAATACATTATTATTAACTAAAGTCCATACTTTATTCATATTTGATTTTTTTAAGTTTTTTTATTCATATAGTCTTCATTTTTACCTAATGCCCTTTTCCTGTTCTAGGATACCATCTATGATACCACATTACATGTAGTTATGTCTCCTTAGTCTCCACTAGGTGTGGCAGTTTCCCAGACTTTCCTTTATTTGATGACTTTGATAATTTTGAGGAGTATTGGTCAGGTATAGGATAGAAGATCTTACAGTTGGGGTTTGTCTGATGTATTTCTTGATTAGACTGAAGTTACGGGTTTTGGGGAGGAAAACCACAGACATAAAGTGACATACTTATCACATCATATTATATCAACATGACTTATTACTTGGCATTAACCTCAAGCACTTGGCTGAGGTAGTTTTTGTCATGTTTCTCCACTGTAAAGTTACTCTTTTCATACTACTCTTTATAAGGAGGTCAGTATACACACTCTGCACTCAGAGTTGGGAGTTATGCTCCCCTTTTTTGAGGATAAAGTATCTACATGAATTATGTGGGATTATTCTGGAGATTTATCTGTTCTTCCTATTTACTTATATCAGTATGGACTCATGGATATTTATTTTATATTTTGGATTATAATCTAATACTTATTGTTCAACTTTTTCCAACTTTGGTCATTGGGAGCTCTTTCATTTGATTCCTGTGTCAGTCAACAGACCCCTGTTACTGTGTTTTATGTTTGAGCACTTTCTTGTACCCTGTAATATATGCATTTTATACCTTTTCAAATCATTCCACAGTTTTTGGATGTTATTATTTTTAAATTTCCTTTGCGTTTCAATTTGGGAGTTTCTACTGATCCATCATCATGCTCACCAATTGTTTCCTCATTTGTGTCCAGTCTACTGATGAGATCATCTAAGACATTCTTCATTTTTGTTATAGTGGTTTTGATTTCTAACATTTTCTTTGGATTCTTAAAGTTTCCTTGTCTCTACTTAAATTACCCATTTGTTCTTGAATATTGTCTACCTAGAATCCTTAACATACTAATTATAGGTATTTTAAATTCCCTGTCTGATAATTCCAACATCTGTGTCATATCTGAGTCTGTTTCTTATGCTTGCTTTGTCTCTTCAGACTGATTTTTTTCTTGCCTTTTGGCATACCTTGAAAGCTGAATACGATATATATATCAGATATAAAGAGCTGAGGTAAGAGGCCTTTAGTGTGAGGATTTATGTTAATGTGGTTAGGAGTTGAGCTGTTTGCTGGTCACTAAAGTTGGCTGAGGCTGCAAATTGTTCTGTTTTCCTTGTTTTTCTCTCTTTTTTGAATGTGGGCTTTCCTAAATATTTCTGAGTCTATGTTTTGCTTTAGCTTTAATTAGCTCATTATATTGGAACATTTTGGTGTGGTGGTAAAGTGTGGCGGAGCATTCTATAATATTCCAATTAAATCTCAGTGTTTTAGTAGGTCTTCTCTTGGGACTGTGACCTTCACATGTGTTTTCCTCTTTTCTTCCCCCTCCTCTCCCTGCCCCCCTCTTTTCCCCCAGTTATAATATTCCCAGCATAAGCCCTGACACCGTTTGAGTTTTTTTTAAACCCCTTTAGTTGAGACAGGACAGGTAGAGTGTATAGGAATGGGAGGAATGCTTTACTTCAAGGAATCCTACCAGGTTCTCAACAGAGAAGACTAAGAAATATTCCACATGACTCTGTGAAAGTCATTTCCCCTGGGAAGTGGGACTTTGTTATAGAGAAAGCTTAGGGTGTATTTTTATATTTCCCAGTGCTTTACTCTTTCTCTTTCCCTGAAGAGCCAAGAGGGCATATTTCTTGTTTTTCTCTGTGAGAACCTGGTGAAGGTGCTAGAAAAAGCTCACAATATTGCAGCACGATCCCCCAATCCCTACTGTTCCCAGGAGTTTCCCACTCTCATGCTAGTTCATATTTAGCTTCCTGTAGTTTGTCTAAAGGACCATTTAAATGTTCCTACCAGTTGGAGTACCTGGGTGGCTCAGTACGTTAAGCATCTGACTCTTGGTTTCAGCTCAGGTCACCATGTCACAGTACCAGTTTATATTCCTACCAACAGTGCACAAGAGTTCCTTTTGTTCTATATTCTCACCAACACTTGTTATTTCTTGTCTTTTTAATTTTAGCCATTCTGACAGGTGTAAGGTGATATTGTGGTTTTCACTTGCATTTCCCTGATGATTAGTGATGTTGAGCATATTTTCATGTGTCTCCTGGCCAGCTGGATGTGTTCTTTAGAAAAATGTCTATTCAGGTCCACTGCCCATTTTTTTTTAATGTTTATTTATTTCTGAGACAGAGAGAGACAGAGCATGAGTTGTGCAGAGAGAGAGGGAGACACAGAATCAGAAGCAGGCTCCAGGCTCTGAGCTGTCAGCACAGAGCCTGACGTGGGGCTCGAACTCATGGACCATGAGATCATGACCTGAGATGAAGTCAGTTGCTCAACCGACTGAGCCACCCCGGTTCCCCTCCACGCCCATTTTTAAATCAGATATATATACTTTTTGGTCTTGAGTCTGATTTATTAGTTTTTAATAGTATTCTTTAACCTATTACCTACATAGCAGTGGTTCACAATGGAGGTGATTTTGCTCCTGGGGGACATTGGCAATGGCTATATTTTTGGTAGTCACAACTAGCATCTAGTGGGTAGGGACTAGGGATGCTGTTAAACATCCTATGTTGCACAGGACAGCCCTCACAACAAAGAATTATCTGAGCCAAATTAATAGTGCTGAGGTTAAGAGACCTTGCTACATAGCAATCAACTTTTCTCTTTCTCTTTTTTTCTCATTTCTTAGTTGCATTATTTCTATTTTGTAACAGCATCTAATATTTGCACATTATTATTTCTTTGTCCTTTTTTGAGGAAAATCTAGAAAAATATTAATCTACAATCATATTATGTATATATCACATTCATTTTGGCTGATGTTTTCTCAGTTATCTCTTAACTGGCCCAAAAAAATACAATTAGCATTACAGTATATTTTCCATGTTGTTATAAACTTTGGTATAAATACCTAATATAGTATTATATAAATATATATGAATTCATTTACACACTGTCAGAAGGCTTGGTTGTTTGCAGTATTTCCCTATTATACATTTTATAATGAAGATCTTTGTGCAAAGTTTATTTTTCTGAATTTAAATTTTCTTTTCAGAAATGGAATCACTGAGGTCAAGGGCATTCACATTTTTTAGGGTCTTGATATCTAATGTAAAATTGCTTTTGAAAAAATTGTTGTCAATTTATATATCCAAGAACAATAGGATTTCTAGCACTGGAATTTTGAATACCATGACTGATAATAGGAGATTTTCAATAAGAGGCTTTCTATGTCATTGTAAAGCCACTTTATAGAGTTGTCTTTTTAGTTTCACTAATTTGACCACATTGCCCACCCAGTCATCGCCTCTATAATGAGACTAATTCTGAATAAGAGATAATATAATCTCTAAAAAATGTGTCTATTCCAGCCCAGAAGAACAATATCTGACATTTTGGGGATGGCCTTTGGATACCATCTCAGTGGCTGTCAAGCTTTAGTGTACTTAGTAATGGGAGGGGTGGAGCTAAGGGTCAAGAATATACAGAATGTGGGCCTCAACTCTAGAGTCTGAGTCAGAAGGTCTGGGGTTTGGGCCCTGGAATCTGTATTTTTTTTTTTAAATTTTTTTTTTTTTCCAACGTTTTTATTTTATTTTTGGGACAGAGAGAGACAGAGCATGAACGGGGGAGGGGCAGAGAGAGAGGGAGACACAGAATCGGAAACAGGCTCCAGGCTCTGAGCCATCAGCCCAGAGCCCGATGCGGGGCTCGAACTCACGGACCGCGAGATCGTGACCTGGCCGAAGTCGGACGCCCAACCGACTGCGCCACCCAGGCGCCCCTGGAATCTGTATTTTTAACAAGGGATTCTGGTGTGATGGTCTCTCCCCCTCTGAAGAGAAACTCTGTGTATTAAATCACTGATTAATGTTTCTTTCATGATTAACAATGGTTGATTGTGAAAAGGGAGACATAGGGTAAAAATAACTGTGGACAGTGCTAAGTTCAGCATATTAAACAGGTCTAAATGTATTTTTCAGAATTTTTATCATGCTAAAGATGGTCTGTGACTTTCCAAGGAGGATTTAGTTTTTTTGTAGACTACTCCAAATTTACATAACCCACTGAATTTATTTTATTGTTTCTTTTATTTTGTTTTGTTTCAGGATAGGCCATTATTAACATCTGGTGTTCTTGAGGACAAAGTTCAGAAATCTAGGACTAAGCAGTTTTTCCTATTACAGTATTTCCCATTGTCCCTTTAGTACCTTGATAGATTCAATAAACTTCCTCAGGCACATTGCTTTTATTATAGTTTAGGCAAAATAAAATCTTTGTATTTTGTAAATCTGAATTACCAGGGCTGGACTAAGTGACTTCCTAGCAATCACACATAAACTTTTTTTCTTTATATTCAAATGCCTTTTCTGTTCCTTCTCTTAATAGAAAGTATATCAAAACAACCTGTTTTCAAGCCCTCCATTTCCTATTAGTGCCTATTAACTAAAGTAAGATGTGATCTAGAAGAACTTCACATAATAGAAATCAAGCCCATGTGACCAAAAATTTTAACACTCATGTAACAACAACTGCTTTAGAAGCGTCAGGGCCTTTATTGTTTAGACTTTCTGATGTTGGGGTTTTATTCAAAGGGTTATAAAAAGGTCTATTGAAACACTCCTGTAGCAAATTATT
Source organism: Puma concolor (assembly GCF_028749965.1). Taxonomy (NCBI): domain Eukaryota; kingdom Metazoa; phylum Chordata; class Mammalia; order Carnivora; family Felidae; genus Puma; species Puma concolor. Next base: position 73,196,888 of record NC_141675.1, on the reverse strand, counting down.
TTGGCTGAATTATAAATCCTCAAAAGTGGGGTTTTATTATAATGGAAACAGAATAAACTCTACCAGTGTTTGTAGGCAGCACTGTATAATGAGGATTGAGTGCATTGCTATGTTATGACTGCAAGTGTATCTTTTCACTATTTCAGTAAAGCACTCCTAGCTTTTATACACAGTGTTATTGGTCAAGTGCTTTGTGAGTTTCCCTGTTTCTTTTCATCTGATTGTTTAACACATCTTCTTCATATGAAGCACCATAATCCCAGATGACCCTGTCAGTTTTAAATTATTAGTCCTGCATCATTCTCCTGTTAGAAATGTTCCACATACTTGTCTGTGGAAGTAAATAACCGCTTTAGCTTCACATGTCAACAACTCTATAGAATGTTCTAGCCAACTTGGATGAGTCCTATCTTAATAGCAGCATCTCAGATTTGCTTGGCTGATAAGATAAGGAAGGACAAAGATGGTTAATTAACTAACTTTGTATTGATGCTTTATAATTTACAAAGCACTTAATATACATGATCAAATGAGAGAAACCCCGAAATGATTCTGTGAGGCAGATACTGTTTTTATCTCTATTTTCCAAAGGTGGAGAAGCTGAGACTTAACTAAATTGAGTGACTCATCTAAATGTCTTATTGAGAAAAAGAAGCCTAGGACCCAGAACCAGGCAGTTTGATGTGAAAACCTGTATTCTTTCTATCACACAAAGTTTCATTTTTCTAAGTCACCTTCCACTCAGGATAACTCAGAGATTTGGTTGTTTAAATCCCTGCTCCCCTTAAAGATCACCAAGAAACCCACTGACTTTCCAGTTACAGACCCTTTCCATGTGACCTCATGAAGGCAGTGGAATGTAGGGGACTGAGTGAGTCACAAAGCCCTGGGTTTGAGAATCTGCATCTACTTACTAGTCTTGTGACCTTGAGAATGATACCTTCCATGAGCCTGGTTCCTATTTGTGAAAATAGTGTAGCACTTCAGCAGGTTGTTATGAAATTAAACAAGTGATATGAAAATATGAAAATATTTGTAGAACATGCCCAGCATAATACCAAGGATATCCAGTAGCTTCTCAAGAAAGTGGAATGGTAGCTATTTTTAATCTCACTTGCAGAATTTGACAATGTTGAATTTTGCCTGAGCCTTCTCAACCTGGAAAACAGTAACATTAAGAAATCCCATCACTCTCTGTGCTCTGGAAAATTACTTAAGACTCACTGATGCCTCCCTTGTTTAAATATAGCAAAGCCAGGGGCACCTGCCTGGTTCAGTTGGTAGAGCATTTGACTCTTGACCTTGGGGTTGTAAGTTTGAACCCTGTGTTGGGTGGAGAAATTACTTAAAAATGAAATCTTTGGGGGGAAAAAAAGATTTTCTCTAGGGGCGCCTGGGTAGCTCAGTAGGTTGTGTGTCCAACTTTGGCTCAGGTCATGATCTCACAGTTCGTGAGTCTGAGCCCTGCATTGGGCTCTGCACTGATAGTGGGGAGCCTGCCTGGCATTTTTTCTCTCTCCTCTCTCTCTGCCCCTCCCCCACTCATGCTTTCTCTCTGTCAAAAATAAATGAATACACTTTAAAAATAAAAAGATAATAAAACAAATATAATAAAGCCAGGCACAGACCCTCAAAATTCCTGTTCTTTGCCACATAGATGATCAGTTGAACTGTTTGTCCCCACTGATCATTTGCAACAAAACACTTGTTAACCAAAGTTTGGTTAATTCTCTATCCTCCAGGATCCTGAACTTTGGTGCACCCTTTACATGAACCAGCTTATGATTATTCCTGAGGGATGGGAAGGTAGGAGGGGAAAAAGGAAAGAGCAAACTGTTTGGTGTTTCTTATTGTAAGAATGCTAATTCCACTAGGTCAGGGCCCCACTCTATGACCTCATTTAATCTTAATTATTTCCTTACTTCAGATGCAGCCACAATGGGGGTTAGGGTTTTAACACACGTATTTTGGGGGTTTGGAGGTCACATACATTAAGTCCATGACACACATACTTACTATAAAGCGGTTAAATAATTTAATGAGTTTATAAAACTCATTAAAGGTGCAGCTGGTCCCTTTTACTTTTCTACTTCTACCCCAGAGACCACCACTGTTCAGGAGTCTTCCTATGCTCACACAAACATTCATGGAGGGGGTGGATACATATACCTATGTATATATACACACATTTATAGTTGTACACATAGCCACATATGTGTAGTTACTTTTTGGTCATAATGGAATCATACATTCCATATTCTGCATTTTGCTTTTTTTATTTTATGGTACCTTCTGGACAGCTTTCCAACTCAGTTCCTGTGGATCTATTTTATTATTTTAAATAGCTACTTAGATTCCTTTTGGTACCATTATTTGTTGAAGGACATTTAGGTTACTTTCATTATTTTCAACTATGCTACCTTTTAAGCATTTTAAAGCAAGGATAAAAATCAGTACAGTATAAACCTAGTTTTAAATAAATAAACATTTTTAGAATGCTAGAATGAAATCTAAATGTAAAGAGTCCTTTTCTATGATGGCAGAAATATAGTTTTATTACTTTAAAAAATAATTTGCTATATCCTCTGCTTCATACTTGGTAAGGTTACCGAACATTTTTTTTCAGTCTTCATTTAAGTCTTACCATCAGAGTGTTGGGGAGTTCTGCTGCAAAGAGGACAAATACTTCAACTATTGTGTGAGCTACTTAGTTTAGTTGTAAACATTAACCAGAATTATTTTTTATTTATTTATTTATTTTTAAAATTTTTTTTTTCAACGTTTATTTATTTTGGGGACAGAGAGAGACAGAGCATGAACGGGGGAGGGGCAGAGAGAGAGGGAGACACAGAATCGGAAACAGGCTCCAGGCTCCGAGCCATCAGCCCAGAGCCTGACGCAGGGCTCGAACTCACGGACCGCGAGACCGTGACCCGGCTGAAGTCGGACGCTTAACCGACTGTGCCACCCAGGCGCCCCTAACCAGAATTATTTTTAATTGCATTGTTATCCTCATTATCATTTTAATTATATAAAGCAGGAACTTCTTTTTGGAGAAATTGTCAAGAAGAATGTATATGGGATTTCATGTTTGGTAGACTTGGGTTTCAAACCTAGTTGAATTGTGTGACTTGGGAAGGTTAACTTTACTTCTCTTGACTCAGTTTCCTCATCTGCTAAACAGAGAGAATTGAGAGGGGCGCCTGGGTGGCTGGGTTGGTTAAGCAGTGGACTTCAGCTCAGGTCATGATCTTGTAATTTGTGGGTTTGAGCCCCGCGTTGTGCTCTATGCTGACAGCCCAGAGACTGGAGCCTGCTTCAGGTTCTGTGTCTCTCTCTCTGTCTGCTCGTACCCAGCTAGTGCTCTGTCTCTCTTTGCCTCTCAAAAATAAATAAAAAAGGTTGAAAAAAAAAATAAACAGAATTGAGAGAATCAAGAAGTGAAGGGAATGAAGAGCCCACTTGCACGCGTGTGCAACAATGCTGACACACCATTTATTTCTCACTATATGCGTTAGTGGTGGGTGGAGCCTATAGTCTGTAATGTCCTTCTGGCCCTCCTTTGAATGGGTTTGAAATATACAAGCAGTAATATTGGAGTTCTCTCTCTGTAACAAGTTTACACAATGGTTAATCCAGTCCTATGCCATTTCTCCCTTAAATTGTTTTTATTCTGTGCACACTTGCCTTTTTTTGTTATGCAAGCATTTTAAAAGTTATTTTGAGGGGAGGAATATTGCTAATGCTAGGCTGTTTTCAAGAAAAGGTCAGGACAGATTTTGATGGGTCAGGTTACTTCCTCTGGCATCCTGTTGGAAAGCATCTGAGAGTGTCTGCAGTGCCCTTGGGCAGTTCTTCTGCTGAGTATAAACAATTGGGTCCCTGTCACACACTCCAGCCAGGTCTGCTCTCAGACTCTTCTTCCACACTCTTACAGTAGGAGGGTGGTGGGGTTGAGGAATTGGCTTTCTGAGCTCTTTCCCCAGAGCATCAAAAATGACCTGGCTGCAAACTGTTCACCAAAGCCTACGAACACAGGATACTCTTTAGCTGGACACAAACTCCGTCTACATTTAAAGGAAAAAGAAAAAAAAAAGCATAGACATTGTAAGCTGTCAATACAAAGCCAAAGGTATAAAAAATAAAACTAGAAAGTCTTCCATATTGCCTTCTTACCCACTGTTCTTGAAACCAATGCACACAGCTTGATGTATATAAAAATGTAAAATATATCCTTAACTCTACATATGGGGCTGCGTGCACACGTGCGCGCGCGCACACACACACACACCATCTACCTACCTATCTATATCTTAACCTGGTTGTGTGTGTAAAAATGTTTTTGTTGTTGCTAAAAGTGGTGTCATAATCATATATGTGTAAGATAGTAGTGCTAGGGTGGCTGGACATAAAATTATAGAAGCATTTTGGCTTCCATTACTTTAAAAAAGTAATTTCACGTATTTAAACTTCTTTCCCTCTCCTGGTCCCCCCAGCCTCCCAGCAGGCAGGCCTTGGAAAGCCTCACTAAGATCTTTCTTCTCAAATTTGCCAATAATTTCTTCCATGGCTAAGTTTCTCCTAGTGTAGAGTTTGTGCAGGAAAATGGTCTTTTTTGCTTAGGTATGATCTTTGTAATTTTATTTTTTTACTTCTCCAATTTGTAGACTAATAGATAGAAGGGACTTTTTTTTAGAATAGAATAATTTGAGTATTTATTTTGGAAATCTTTATCTTAGACTGTTGGTTTTGTGTCTAGCCAAACCACCCCGAGTTCAAGCTGAGACACATACATAGTCTTTGTCACAGCATTTATTGAATTCTGCCCCCCACAGCCAGGCATTATAATAACTACATTAAAAGATATTTATAAAACAAGTTAGTTATGCCACAATTTAAGGCTTATGTCTTCTTATTTTCTGAGGGTACACAGAGCAGTTATTTCTGATTATAGTTCTGATTAAGCCAATAATTGGAAAATAATCACATCCAAATGGGCTTTAAGATCTTGAATGGCACTTGGGCACTAACAAATATTTCTCCTCCAGGAAGCAGGCGGTGTGGAAAAACACAGTACAAGATGCTTTAGGATGGGTTTGCCTGGCAGTCATTCTGTATCTTCTAGGGTTATCTGCAGAGAAGGACTGGCAGGGAGCGCTTTAGTTCTATAGAGTGGAACAAATAGTGATTCTGGCACTTTGCCATGTTGTTTGGCCTCAGGGTAACTTGCCAGGTCTTTAAAAAAAAAAATACATGTCATTAAGTTCTGATTTACTGCCTATTTCCAGGTTGATCCTGAATAAAGTTCTATCTTTCCAACTAGTCTTTAATCCCTGAGGAAAGAGTTATTGGCAGCCAGGAGTAAGGTGTTTTGGATGACCAGCGGTTCTCCCCCTCAATCAGTTGCTACCTATTGAGAGCACAGTTGCTCTTTTCCCCTCTTCATGGTTTCTTTGGGCATTGTCCCTGTAGCCCAGGTGAGTTGAGGTGATCAGCAGTGATGACAGAAAGCCACAACTTTGTGATTATTTTTGTACCTGAATTGCATTTAAGAAAGAAGTCACGATGACCTGGATATGTCTTGCTTAAAAAGCACCATTATTTTCCTCTAGTATATTATGTTTTAAAGGTCTATTAATTCCTTTTTTTAATGCTTGTTTATTTTTGAGAGAGAAAGAGAGCATGAGCGGGGAAGGGGCCAAGAGAGAGAAGGAGACATAGAATCTGAAGCAGGCTCCAGGCTCGAGCTGCCAGCACAGAGCCTGATGTGGGGCTTGAACCCACGGACTGCAAGATCATGACCTGAGCCAAAGTCGGACACCCAACCGACTGAGCCACCCGGGTGCCCCAAGGCCTATTAATTCTTGCGACAATTTTTAAGTTATTGTTGATATTTGTTTCTATGTTTTATAGGGTCCATGAGAACAGGAACTTTTTTTATGCATTTATATCCCCAGTACCTAGATAAGTACCTGGCACACAGTAGGCCCTCTACAAATATTTGTGGAATGACAACTGATATTGTTGCTTTACAGCTTTCAAGGGTCTCAGCCATAAGAAAGAGATTTTAATGTTATGTGTAGTAGGTGCTAGGTGTTTTTTTGTTTTATTCACTAGCAAAGATCTGTAGTTCAAATTCCTTGATAAGAAATATGTTCCCAAAGCACCAGGAAAAGAGCTCTCCATAGGTCCTCAGTAAAGGTTGCTGAGTACAGACTTCTTTCTAACGACATTTGGTTGAGAGGTGGTTCAAACTCTGAACCCTCTCCTGACGTGGCCAACAAGAGCACCAGTGAGTACCCACTTGTTCATGTGGAACCATGGATCATGAACTTTGGTTTTATCCATTTTCTTGATTTGTTGTCAAATGAAATCATTCCTGACTGTTTACTTGCATTGCAGTCAAAGCACCACACACATGAACAACCAATATACAAGCCACCCCGTGTGACTGCCTCTGTTTGTTGTATTGTACGTCTCCTGTTTTCTACCAGAAAAATCTTTCGAATGCTTGTCTGTGCCACTGTGACATCTTTGTGACAAGATGTAAAAGATAAGGGCAAAATAGGAACGGGTATAGGGATTATTGTTGTCTTAAGAAACATCACGTATACAATGTTATATGAAAATTATAGTATAAACAGTAAAAATGTAATTAATAAAGTTCAGCTGAAAAATGGAATGAATGAATAAGGAGTAAATGGACAAAAAATAGTTAATATAAAAATCCATGTGTCTTGTACAATTATTAGATCTCAGGAATCTTGTTCTTTTTGTTGGCAGCATATGTATATTACATGGTCACATGTTTTAAAATGCTGTATGTGGATTGTCTATATCACCATAAGAAGAATAGCTCACATTTCATAAATTTCATTGATAAAGTACTAAGGAAAAGATTCGCAGAGATTGTTTTCCCTCAATTCATTCCATTCATTTTTTTTTCTCTTATTTTGGCTAATTATTCATATCCCATTACCATAAAAGGTGCTAGGTTTGCTAATACACTGGGGGAGAAAGTGCGATCTTTGGTCTGAAGATGCGACGGGGACTTTGTTAGAAACAGTTTTATTAAAATAATGCCTTAATTGCAAGAGATTTGGAAATTCTGATGTCAAAGTCTGAATTAATTGCCAGAAAGGGAAACCTTTTTGTTGTCCTGTTTAATATGCTCCTGCTTGACAGGGGCCTTAAAGCTGGTGTGTTCAAAAATCTGTCCAGTGGGTTGAATGGATTCTGATCCTCTCAAGGTGGTTCTGATGAGGCAGTATCCAAGAGCACTTAGGTCAGAGTTAATGCTCGTTTACTTGTTGTTGTTGTTGTTGTTGTTTTCCTTCAATTACTGCTTGACTCCTCTAAACATGATCTGTGGTTATTTCAGAAATCACCAATTCCTTACCATCAAAAATTGAACCAGATTTCTGAGAGCAAATTTAACCTGTATTTGAGAAATATCATAGTTGCTCAAAGTGTCTTAGACTGCGTTTGTTTTCCTTGATGCAATGCTTTTAATTTCTCACGCTTGTTTTTAATAAAAACAAAAAGTGAACTGAGAGGGGACGCTATCATAACATGCCTTAATCATGGGGAAAGGTAAAAACATACAAGAGATAGGAGAAAAATTATATTGCATGGCAGGAAAAAACCCCACCCAAATGCACATTGAATTTGGAGCCCTTCAATACTTTACTGCATGCAAACTTTACTCTTTACTCTTCATTGCTAAAGAAACTTGTTTTAGTTGCCCAACTGAGAAGGATTTGTTTTGCGTACATTTGTGGAGATGGCTAATTTCAGTCACATTAAAAGAACACATTTTTACATGTATACGTTTATACATATTTATTTAAAATTACTCTTTTTTTTTTCCTGTAGGAATGACTTTTGTTGTAAACTGTCTTGCTGAGTAGCCTGTGTTTCTATATAATGAAGTACCACTGGAGAGAAAAGTCACTTGTGGCAGGTAGCAAAGAAATTTCAATAAAGTAAACTCTTAGTATTATCAAAATTATACATTTGGGGCTGTTAGCATGGCCTAGAAAAAGATGAGGACAGGCTCATCTCATTAAAAGAGAAGAAATAGTGGAATTAGCTTGAATCTAATTACAAGCCACACTATCTAATGTAAAAACATGACTGTTTTTTCACTCCCATTCATTTTGACTAGTAATTAGTTTTGGCCTCTAAAATGCCACCCTTTAATCATCCAAACACAGATGTGATTTGCCGTGCAATTTAATCTTGCTTTAATGAAGAACTAATGGACGCATCGCAAATTACTTTCCCTGTTGGAGAAAAATTCTATTTCCTGCTTTTCAAAAGATCAAGAGTATCTTGTGATAATAGCCCAAGCGGCCCTGGCAGCCTCACCGCACAGAGCAAACAAGCTCTTTTACTCAACTCCCAATTCAATGGAGAAAAAGAGGCTACAATTAGCAACAAAGCAGGGGAAACGCAGCATTACAGCCGAATCACTTTCTGTAGCTCAACCCCCAGCAACCACTGGCTTGTTAGAGCCAGGTCTAAAGTGTCAGGCACGAACAATGCGCTGTGATAAATTACTCTCTTCAAACAGCTGCACTGCTAATTTTCAATTATACACACAAATGGCTCTCAGATTGGAAGAAAATGGAGTGCATGGGGAGAACAGTAGTAGATTTCTATGTTTGTTTGGTAGTGAGTATGGAGGCGGGAGAATGACATCTTGAAAAGAAAGCCATAGTGAGGAGTCAGTGTTTGAACTTCAGAAGATGATCCATGCGAAATCTTAGGGAGACCTGTGGTTTCCCCATTTTGCTCTGGGCTCTGGAAGGTGTGAAATTTCGAGTTACTCTCCTCCGTGGGTTTGTTTGTTTTGACCCATCACTAACTTATAATGAAAATTTGCTACTGACCTTGCTGCTGCTCTGATTTGGTGAGGAATCCCAAAGCCTCCGTTCCCTGGATACCTTTCCTTACCATTGTTGTACAAATCCTTGCAGACGCTTCCATCTCCTTTCCTACTTCCCACCAATCTCATTGTACTTCACCCCTTTACTCTTTTTACTCCCATCAGCTACAGTCCTTAAAACCAGAGTTCAGTGCTTTATGCCTAGACTCTGAAGACACATCTCCTCCACCCAAATAAATTCACCTCTTAGGGGAAGGAAAACTTTCTCAGGGTTTTTTTTTGGTGAACAAGATTTTGCCAGCAGGATACTCAGGTTTTGCCCGCAAATGAAAACAGGTGTCACGACATACTCCTTAATTTTTGGCTCAGAGATGTGAAGTGTAAATTAACACACATTATTATTCTGTTTTCTTTACCCATGTGTTTTCCTTGTGTCCTAAGTGCCAGATTATTTTTTAGTTAATTTCAAAATTAGAGTTCAGGGAGGTACATGTTACTGGACCATCTCTTATTCTTTCAGGAAGAAAGAATGGTGGACCTATACCCAAACCTGCCCCACCCAGGACCGCTGGCATGTACCTTTGTGGAACAAGTGCTCCCCTTGCCCCATCCTATTTGATCAACTGTGGCTATTTCTCAAGAAACAAAAGGCAAGCGTTGGCTTTTTCATAGAAAGACACTTGCTAAAGATCTGAATGGTGGCACAAATTTACTTTCTTATAGACAACAGAAAGACTGTTCTTGATTAATCTGTTTCTGTCTTACTCCAAGCAGGAGGCTATAGGCACAAGTGCCTTTAGCTCACTTTTTTGGAAATGGATTTGTGACCACGGGAGCTGCTCTGTTGTCTTGAGGCAAGGATGTTGTTGTTGTTGTTACTGCATTTTTCACCTTGAAGATGTCATAAATCCCTTGCTGCTATCAGCATCAGTTCATTGTGTTCAGTGACAATGATGCACTGAGTTTTGGGTAACAGTTGGGTAACAGTCTGGGTAGGCAGGCCCCTATCTTACTGTGCTGATTTAAGCCCAGGCTTCCTTTGACTTTAGTAGCCAGAAATAAGACAACAAATGGTCTCATCTGTTTAAGGGCCACAAATCAACAAGACATAATAATTTGGCCAGAAGAGGATAATGGCTATTAACTGTTCTGATTTCTAACTATTTTCTAGAAGATTAAATGTAATGTAAATTAATGTTCAAAGGGGCCTCCAGAATCGATTTTGTTTTATTTTTTTAATGTTTATTAATTTTTTTTTTGAGAGGGAGCAAGAGAGAGAGAGCAGGGGAGGGATAGAGAAAGAGAGAGAGAGAGAGAGAGAGAGAGAGAGAGAGAGAGAGAGAGAATCCCAAGCAGACTCTGTGCTGTCAGTGCAGAGTCTGATGTGGGGCTTCATCTCACGAACCATGAGGTCATGGCCTGAGCCTATATTAAGAATCACTTAACGGACTAAGCCACCCAGGTGCCCCCTGGAATTTGTGTTAAAAAGAACAACCATTTTATGTATGTATGTATGAACAACCATTTTATTTGTTTATTTATATTTTTTTAATGTTTATTTTTGAGACAGAGACAGCGCATGAATAGGGGAGGAGCAGAGAGAGAGAGAGGGAGACACAGAATCGGAAGCAGGCTCCAGGCTCTGAGCTGTCAGCACAGAGCCTGATGCGGGGCTCGAACTCATGGACCATGAGATTGTGACCTGAGCCGAAGTCGGACGCTTAACTGACTGAGCCACCCAGGCGCCCCTGAAAAACCATTTTAGAAGGGAGGGTAGGGTAACCACTTCTGGAGTAGTGTTCCTCAGCAAGGAAAGACTGTAAGCATTATATGTTTGAATTAGGAATATTACCATTCAGAGAAGACTATTGGAAAATTTGAAATGCCAGTTATTAAAAGTTACTTTTCTTGATGCAGTTGGGGAAGACTACTGGGAGGTGGGGGATGGTTGTAAAAGTGAGTGGAAATGCGGTACTTTTTTTTTTTTTTTTTTTTTTTTTTGCTGAAGTGGGATTTTATTCCTTCTACTTTATAATCGTTACAGAAATTTAAACCTCAAACCATTTCAGCCCAAGCTTATACTAAGCTTGTTAGTGGTTTCTGATGCTGTGGACGATAATGCTGCAGCATTACCATAAATCAGCAGAATTAACTATGATCTTCAGAAGCATGCTTGAAAGTGGGTGACAGAAGTCTGCAATTTGGTGCTCTGAATATTATGATAACATTCTATATTAAATGTTCATAATCTACTTAAAGCTGAGCTTCAAGTACATTTTGTATTTGTGCTTTGCCCAATATTAAAAACCTGTAACAATTATTACAATCCATATGAGGCTTCATTATTTGCAAATGAAAAATGTAAAAATATGTGGTCACATATGTACCAAGTGGCCTTTTTATTAAAATTTTTAAAGTGTTAATTTGTTTTTAATCTAAATGTGGTTACTGCTTTGTCCATTTAAGAGTTGGCTTAAAATTGTATCTTTATCACATTACCATTCACAAGGAAAATCGTATATAGATTCAAATGCATTTTGGATATTATATTGTAAACTTCTAAAATATGTTATTCACTCTGCCTTTTGCATCAGATGTCAGTTTTTATATAATCTTATGCCTTGAAAGGGTCCATATTGGACACAAAGTCCCAGAAGCTAACACTCTACTTTGAAATAAACAATAATTAAGGTCTGTAATATGTTTTTTATACACCCCCCTCCCCACCTCTACTGCGATGACATACTCTCTGACTTGGTCCCCAAATGACCCATTTGTGAGCAAATTGAGGTTTCTTTATTGCCCTTGTTATTCTGTGTTACATTGCACATATACCAAAGCCTATTCCTCAGTGCTCTAGAGGTGAGATGAAAACATCTAGGCAAGTCATTCTTAGCAGGTGGGTAGAAAGTGAATTTTTTTTTACAGTGTTGAAAAAATACGATTGTTCATTGCTTAAACTGAAACCATCACCCCACTGGTTAAGCTTACTTCTAAATAGCACCTCCAACAAAGGTTATATAGCACAATTGGTTGGCTAATTCAACAGGCAAGCAAGTTAGATACACCAAGCATTTTAAATATGTAATTTATTGGCCTAAAATGAGGATCAAATGATGCAAAATGTAAACTCAACTTTATTTTCCCACTGGTTTTGTGCAAGTGTGAGGAAATTAGAATTTTGACAGTATTTTTCATTTACAATGGTTATAGAGAAAAGCTCATCTAAACCAGATCCTAAATGGGATTAAATGTGATCTATTTTAAATGGATCATCTTATAAAAACCTCATAAATTTCTAACACTCAAATGCTTTCAGAGAAGCTCTGCGTCTTAGGTCTTGATAGGGTATGCGGGAGGACTGAGTCCTTGAGATTCTGCAGGGCACAGTGCTTTCCTCAGCGCCCTCGTTCCCCGCCACCGCAGCCAGCAGTTGCCAGCAGCCCTCCCTCTCAATGTCTCTGTGCCCATATTTCATCCATAAAAAGAACATCAAGAGAAAAGATCCACAAAATCACTTTGAAAGGAGAAACTGCTATGTGTGTGCAAGAGATACAACAGAATAACAATGATAAAAATCACAATTTACTGGATACCTACTAAGTGCTGCAGTATTTAAATGCTTTACGCACATTTTTCAAACTCTTACAAACAGCAGACAAGGTAGGTATTTTAACTTTTATTTTATAGATGAGGAAATTGAGTCTCCAAAGAAGTTAGCTTACCATGACCAACAATTTGAAACCAGGGGACTGATTCTAAGGCTCATAATTTAAATCTCTGGACTACTCTGGCTCTAATTATTTAAATATATCTGTATCATCATCATTTTAAAATATGTGTTAAAATGAATGCTCTAAATTACATGGTCAATGTGTTATCACTTATCAAAACTAGGATTTTGGTGAATTTCTTTTCCAAGGGAACCAGATTTGAAAGGCATTTATTTTTTGACCATATTATTGGGAAAACAAGGAAATGTTGGGGTTGCCGAGGGGTTGGGGTTCTCAGAACACTCAGTCTGGGACATAATGACTTTGGTATAAAGATGTAGTGGTTGAATTTGCTACTTTAAGTAGCTTCAAACTGAGACTTTCTTTTCTTTTTCTTGGCATGATATGCATTAATGATGTTTTCATCAAAAGTAGCATTATTTTCCCCATGAGTCTAGCAAAGTTACAAGAATAAATGGGCATGTAAGGTATACATGGGCCCCTTGGCATCACTGTTTATAATACTACAGAAAATTTAGGAAGAGAACTATGTTTAGAGACTTGCCTTATCAGTAGCAAAAGAAGATGATATGCTAGTCAAGATATGCTAATACGCAGAGGGGTTTTAATTCAAGAATAGACCAAGGAATCAGTGGGACAGAACATAAACATAAGATCAATGTATACATAGGGATGCAGTTATAATAAAAGCACATTTCAAATCAGTGGAATAGATGAACTCTTCAATCCATGTGTTGAGATAATTGGTTGCCAATTTGAAAAAAAAACCCCGTCAATTATACCCCTACTGTTTACAAAAAAGTCCAGAGGAAGTAATAATATAACAAGCAGGTAAACATACAACAAAGCCAACAAAATAATGCAGCCAGAAAAATCCTAGAAGAAAATATAGGAGAATTTTTTTTTTAACATTAGGGAAAAATGTTTCTTTAATTTGATTTTTTAAATCTTTATTTATTTTTGAGAGAGAGAGAGAGAGAGAGAGACCGAGTGTGAGTGGGGGAGGAACAGAGAGTGAGGGAGACACAAAATCCTAAGCAGGCTGCAGGCTCTCTGAGCTGCCAACACAGAGCCTGACGCAGGGCTCAAACCCACGAGCCATATGAGTTCCTGACCTGAGCCCAAGTCAGATGCTTAACCTAACTGACTGAGCTACCCGGGTGCCCTAGGGGAAAACATTTCTAAGCAAATCACAAAACTGCTAAGTCATAAATGAAAAGAAGTGACAAGTTTAACTACAAAATGAAAATCTTTTCTATAGCTAAAGAAAGACCCATTAAAAAATACTAAGACAAGTAAAGGCTGGAAGAAAATATCTGTGATATATGCAATATTCAAAGACGTTATATCTACAATATGTAAAGTTCTCCTAAAAATCCAACAAGAAAAAGAAAAATATTCCAATGGAAAATTGAACAAAGGATATGGAGAGGCAATTAATTCCTGGAAGATGAAATACAACTAAGTAGTAAACACAGATGCATAATTTCACTAGCATTCAGGGAAATGCAAATGAGAACAAGTTATCTTTTTATCCATTAAAGTAGCACAAATTTAAAAGCGTACTCATATCCAGTGTTAGGATATAAAGAGCACACTCATACTGTGGTAGAATGTGAGTTGATACAATGCCCATCAAAATTAAAAATACCTAAACTACCTGATCCAAACAGTCTACTACTAAAAATAATCCTATAGAAATATTTTGCACATTTGCTCAAAGATACACGTACAAAGGTGTTCATGATAACATTTCTTGCAGTGACAGAAAATTGGAAACATATTAAGAGTTTATCAACATTAGGATAATAAATATGGTACAACCACATGTGGAATGTTATACACCCATTAAAAAGAATGAAATATAGCTATAGATCAAAATAAGGCCATTGATTAATGAAAAAAGACAAATCTCAGAATATGTGTGCTGTAATCCTTTCTATGTTATCTATATGTATATGTGTAGTACATAGAAAAATTCTGGAAATTGTTAATATGGGAGGTAAAGCAAGACTAAAATTGGCAAGTTGCAAAGTGTGTGTATGAAGGTTTTACTCACTATACTTGTGTATTGTTGGAAAAAAAATTTACAATGGTCTTGCTTTTTTATTTTATTTTTTGCAGTGAAAGTAATAGTAATAAGAAACCCAACCATGTAAACAAAGCATATTATGGGGAAGACAAAAGTTCTTATTAACATATCCTTGCATATTTTCTAGTTGCTAACCCTTTCCACAGTTTAGCACTGAGTTAAGAGAAAGAACTTTTGGGGCGCCTGGGTGGCTCAGTCGGTTAAGCGTCCGACTTCGGCTCAGGTCATGATCTCACGGTCTGTGAGTTCGAGCCCCGCGTCAGGCTCTGTGCTGACAGCTCAGAGCCTGGAGCCTGTTTCAGATTCTGTGTCTCCCTCTCTCTCTGCCCCTCCCCTGTTCATGCTCTGTCTCTCTCTGTCTCAAAAATAAATAAACGTTAAAAAAAAAAAAATTTAAGAGAACGAACTTTTGAGTCAGATATGTGCGGATTAAAGTTCCAGTGGAAAGTTGCTGAAACTTTGGAGGACTCAGTTTCTGCATCTGGAAAATGGGGATGGTGGTTCTTATCTTACAAGATTGTTGTGAGGGTTTATGAGGTAATGAACCTCAATTGCAGAGCTTGCAGTCTAGCCCAGAGTCAGAGTAGATTAATGGTGGCTCTATTTTTATAACTTTACAACAACTCTGTGATGTGGGAAGACATATTTAAACTCTAATTTTTTTACAGATGGAGATATTCAGGCTCAGACAGGTTAAATGGCCTTTTCAAGATCAGACAGAATCTGGGACTAGAATCTGGATCTAATTATTATTATTTTGACTTCTGGTTCTTTTTCTTGGAAGCTGAAGAAATTGAAGGTTGGATAATTTTTACTCTAAAAATTACCAATTTTTTTCTATATTTTAGAAACTACTGTCACCTGTGAAATGTTAAAAAAAAAAAAAAAAGAAAACTAATTTGCAGTGGAACTTGGCATTACAGGAACCCAGTAGCTCTACATAATTTTTTATGAATTGCCTGGCTTCTAGTGTAGAAATATATGTCATTACTGGGGCACTAGGGCAATGAAAAGGGCAGATGTCTGTTCCTTCCTTCATCTGATTCAAATAATCTCTCCTTCCAGACTCCCATCTCACCCCAAGTAGCCTGCCCATTCTTGAAACTCAGCTTTCCCTTTTAGTTGATAGGATCATCTTGTCTCCCGCTTGCTCCTCTGTCACCCTGATTCCTCTTTTGTAACTATAGTGCAGTGCCTGCTACCCATGTTCATTGAATGATGAATGGTTATGGAGTTTCACATGATCTTTTTTTTCCCTAGTTCATTAAGGAGACAGAATGTTTAGTGCTACAGATTTCAGTTCAATATAAGGAAGAAATATCTAGCAATGGGACAGGTTGTCTGGAAAGGTTTGAGGATCATCTGTCAAGGATGTCTGCAATGAGTAGGAAGCTACAAGATAATATATACAATCTCTCCTTGACTCTGGGACTCCAGAATTTTAAAATAAGTGTTGAGAATTTGTTTTTGTTTTGTTTTATTTTTGTATCGGATACTTGAATCCTGAGGTTAGGTAAAGATAATAATTTTTTTTAATTTTTTCTTCATAGAACTCAAAACCTAGAATTAATGGGTTGGCAGACATGGGAAAAACATAATCTTAAGGAATCAGTCTTAGGACTGGAGGTTGGTGGGAAGCTTAGAGTCTGGCCAAGCAGGGCATGAAGGACCTGGGAAATTGACATGTCTTTTGGGGTGTGCTTTCTTGGAGGAAACCGAGCTGGATGCAAGAGGATATCCAGAGACATCAGTAGGTGGTGTCTGGTTAGATAGCAACATTAAATGGTAGAGTTAAGAGAAAGGTGTTCTCAAAGATCAACAGAGAATCCTACACTAGGAACCATGTGGAGATTCAGGAAGAAGTCTGAGGCAAAAGTGGAAGAAGGTGGCTAGACCTCCATCTTCAGACTGGAATTCAGGGACAGATCTCCAAAGCCACAGGTGACTGGGGAGAATCAAGTAGGTGTCAAGGTAAGAACACAGTGCAGAGCATGGAAGTCACTACTCAGTTCAAGGGATAAGGTAACATGCCTGGTCAAGATAGAAATCTAGTTACTAGAAATGGAGCTCAAGGTCAGAACACAAAACACCAAAGACAATGACATAGGATTTTTAAGTTACTCCTACATAAACCAACATTAGGATGAGTTCTAAAATAGCCTCTCTTGTCCCCAAACAGCCAGGAAGCATGTAAGGAACTGTTTTTACAGTTAATAGCCAAGTGGGACATTATAGTGGTAAAATAAACTAATATAGAGGCCATTTAAAAAGAAATGAAAAGATATGCAATATATCACTTTATTAAAAATGCTTTCCTCATATCTCCCACCCCCCATTTTGTTTATTAGGAATGTTTTTGCAGGTGAAATTTCATTTAGTTTTACATTAAGAAAATTGAGAGAAGCAGTAGCATTTCTTCTGTTATTTTTTTTTACAGTAATTATTTTCAACTTTTTTTTTTACTACAAACTACTTTTTTAAATGGTAGAATTATTTGCTCAAAAATTATGCTTATGTAGCAGATATGGTGTATATATCCAATGGAATACTACTCAACCATTAAAAAAGGACTGAAATTTTGCCATTTCCAACAACATGATGGACCTTGGGGGTATTAAGTAAAAGTAAATAGAAGGAGAAAGACAAAAACAGTACAATTTCACTCATGTGGAATCTAAAAAACAAATAAAAGCCCACATATAGACACATACCAGAAGGGAAGAGGGTTAGCGGGTGGGCAAAATGGGCAAAGGGGGTCAAATATATGGTGATGGATAGTAACTAGACTTTTGGAGGTGATCACTTTGTAATGAATAAAGAGGTAGAATTATGAAGTTGTATACCTCAAAATTATATACCAATCCTACTCAGTAAAAAAAAAAAAAAAAGTACGCATAGCCTAAACAAGTAAGCAAACAAAAAATTATGCTATGCAGCTGGAGAAAAAAATGACCTGTTGGTTGTTAATAGCCACAAAATTACCACTTAGCATTATGCAGTTTTTATGAGCCATCATCTATTTTGAGTAAATATTCCTGTGATCTGGACCTAACAATACTCTTTTCACAAAAAGGCCAACTGATTAGGTTACTCTGATCAGCGCAGAAAATAAAATCAGGATCTTTGGGCCTTGCCTTTGGCTGTGGGTCAAATGAAAACACTGGGTCTCTAATGAAAACATTTTAGAAGACCAGAGATGGTATGAGTTTTCTTTCGGTTGACCACCGTAAGGCTTCAAGGACTTCCTTCCCCTATGAAGACAGTTTTCTTCAAGACTGTGGTCCAGACAGACACTCCAGGAAGCCAGCAGGTAGCACACAAGTTTTATGAGGGCTTTGATTTGCATGAAGTCTCCTGCACACTTCTGAGCAAAGGACGACAGTAGGGGGAGATTTTCCATGAGGAGATTCGTTGAGTTTTTGTGCCAATTGAAGACTATGAATTAATGCTTTTCTGATATTCCTAAAATTAAAACCCCATGAACTAACCATTTCAGGGTATTAAGCTTTGCTTCAAAATGCATTCTCCACAGATGAATCAAAGGGCCTAATGCATTTGCTATTTGGAAATAATAAAGCATGAAATGGGGTGCAGGACTTATATATTTACATAAGAAGAAAGAGCTGGAAAAGTTTAGGAAAAACAACAACAGAGGAAGGTGCCAATGTGAGACTTGCTCTGAGAAAGCAGACATGTAAACCGCTCCTCTTCAAACTGCCACCAGGTTTATGACAATTGAGATGCAGAAAGGATTTCGGAGGTGTCCCCTCTTCCTTGGGTTCCCTACAACTTCCTCTAGATTTTGGCATTTCCCTTGCCTTGCTGTGTACTCCCAAAGGTCAAAAAGAAACAAAGGAAAAGAAAAACATTTTTTTCCCCAAATTTTCAGTGTTGGTCAAGAATCACAATTAGGAAAATAATATTTAGAATGGAAGAGAAAAGGTCAGGTATAGGAACTATAGGAATACCAGAGACCTAATTTTTACCTTAAAATCAAGTCGATTCAGACATTGCATTTTGTGTAAGAAAAAGTTGTCTAAATCACATGTAAATGTGTACAGCCTCTTTGCAATCTCCTATACCACCTTGTGGCCCTCAAGGTAATTCCACTGAAGACTCGTGGAGTCACATAGTGTTGTAGCTATGCATTGAATATCCTGTTAAGGTAACTAGGATTTTTGTTGTTGCTGTTAAACAAAGATATCATTACAGCATCTTTTAAAATTTTATTTACTCACAGCAAAACAAATTCACATCCAGAGTCCTGCTTTACAGTCCCTAGGCAAACAGAGGCTGTGTCAGTTAGCATTGAATTTGACTGCATGTGATGTCCAGTCCAAAGTTACAGAGACTTAAACAGGATTAAAAGTTTACTTTTCTTTCAAGTGGAATTAATGTGGAGGTAATGAGTCCAGGGCTGATGTGGTAACTCCATGGTCATCAAGGAGCTCAACTCTTTTGTTCTTGCTGCTTTGCCATTCTGAGTTTATCTCATGTCCAGAAACAGAAGTTCTTGCTCCAGTCATCATGTTTGTATTTCAGCAAAGGAAGGAAGCGAGGGAGGAAGGAGGGATGAGAGAAGGAAGGAAGGGTGAGAGAAGGAAGGGAAGGAGGGAGGAAGGAAGGAGGGATGAGAGAAGGAAGGAAGAGTGAAAGAAGGAAGGAAGGAGGGAGGGAGTATAGAAGATGGAAGGTAAAGGAGATTACCAGAAGCTGCCACAAAGCTTTTCTAGTGTATTTCTAAACCCATTGCTTAATTTAATGGCTATAGCTAGCTGCAAGGAAGGCTGGGACTGTATTCTTTATTCTGGGCAGTAAAGTGCTGGTGTTTTATTAGGAAGAAGGTGAGAATGAATTTCAGAGTAGATGGCCACCAGTCTGTGTTTGCATGCCAGCTAGATTCTTATTCTAATATCCAGTCTTCATTCTGTTTCTTTCTTCACTTTTAACCAAGTTTCTCCTGGATGCAAGTACAGAGCACCAAAACGCCAGTTATATTATGCAATGCCTATAATAATAATTGGGAAGACAAGAGGTAGAGATGGTTTCTGAGAAACAAAAAACAAGGAGGAAAGGCCCTCTTCAACTTTTTCTCTCTTGCCCCCCTCCACACAAACTTGTATTACAGCTATTTTTTTTTCTTATTACTTTGCCAAAGCACCTCACTATATAGTTGAAAATGTTTCCTATGATCTGGAGAAGAGAAGGATGACCATTACTTGGCTTTTTCGGACTTAATGGCAGATTATTTGACAGATAGGTCAGCTGGTTTGTCTAGGGAATTAGTGTAGAAGAAAATATATTAAGGGCCATCAATTATAAGAGAGATGCAAAATCGTTTTTTGTTTTTGTTTTTTTTTTTTTTTTTAAATCACTGTTAGCTGAAGGAAGTCAAAGCCTTGAGTTTTCTTTGGTAATTTCAAATACTGTCATTATATATCTTTTGCTCTCAAGTTTTTGCCAACCATGATAACCAGTAAAAATGGTGAGTTTTACCTATAACATCAACATGTGTTCAGTGTTAGAAATTCATTTGTTATCTATTTCATCTTCAGGGTATGAGTTGCCTTAATTAGGTGAAGTTATCTGGTAACATTCAAAGACAATGTAGGATGAAGACTTGATTGTGCTGGCCTTGAGAATAAAATGATGTGAGTTAAGACCAAAATAATGTGGAATACCTGGGTAGCTCAGTCGATTAAGCATCTGACTTTTGCTCAGGTCATGATCCCACAGTTCAGTTCATTAGTTTGAGCTCAGTGAGGTTCTTGCCCTGACAGAGCGGAGCCTGCTTTGGATTCTCTGCCTCCTTTGGATTTTCTGTCTCCCTCTCTGTCTTTCTGCCCCTCCTCTATTCGTGCTCATTTGCACTCTCTCTCGCTCGCTCGCTCTCTCTCTCTCACACACACACACACAAATAAATAAACATTAAAAAAAACAAAAATTAAAAAAAAGTGTTGATTAGATGATAGTGGTACAATATGGTAAAAATAACATATACTAGAACTGTGTTTCTTAAACTTGAGTGTGTACGATAACTGAGGGGTTTGTTAAAAATATGTGTTCCTGGTCCAGCCCCCAAACCCAGGTTTATCCCATCTGGGATAGGGCCTAGGAATCCAAATTTTTGACAAGCATTTTAGGACCAAGCTTTAAGAAATACTGACCTACACATTCTGGTAGCATGAGGACATTGATAGAACATGAGGTTTAATACGTTAAGAACTGGATTTGGCTCATCTTCCCCATTTACTAATTCTGGGAGCTTGGGCAAGCTACTTAACCTCTAAACTCAGTTTCCTCATTTTTAAAGTGGGTAAATATATAACTACCTTATAGGATTGTTTTTCAGATTAACTGGAAAAAGACAGGTAAAAGCATACTGTACATTGCTTGGTGCATAATAAACACATAAAAAAGTTCCTCCATCATGGCATAACCTTTGTGCTCCATAGAGACTATCTACTTGAAAGCTCCATCACTAAGCACCCAAAATTCCTACCAAACAATCAGGCCTTTGGGTTAAAACATTGTCTTTAGAAAACACCTGTTGTTTCAAAATAAGTCACTTGGAACTGCTAACCCTTATCTGTTGCTTCCTGGGGTTTGTTGTGTGGAACAGGAGTCCCATGAGACATTTAAGAAGGGGTATAAAAATGTGTTTTTTGGTCAAATAATTTTGGAAAATATAGGATTAAATGGAATCAATAAAGTTTCTTTAGTATAAGACTGCTCTGAGCCTTTAAAACGTTAATGTACAATTTGAGTTTATAAGAGGGAGTTTTTGTATAAACAACTTCCAAATTTAATGGGAAAATCCCTTTTAATGAAACTTAATCAGGGTATTTGGGTCTACAGAACACACCTGAGAAACACAATGACATATTTCCACACTCTGAAATTTTAGATCTGCTAGCCGAGACCAGTAAGTCACGAGAGACACTAGCATGGTGATTTAGGGGAGAGGGAATAGAAAAAAAGCATGGGACGTGGGATCTCGCCTGAGAGGGCAGATCCAAGTGAAGAGCTCCCAGCAGCCAAGGACATCATGGGGATTCCAGGGGTCCTGGAGGCCCTAAGTAAGAAGGATTCAAAGTAAAAATACCTTAGTCACAGTTTAATACTGCTTGGCTGGGGGAACAAGTTCCCCACTTGCTTTCTCGGTTCTAATTTTTACTATTATAGTTTCTGATCTGCCTAATTGAGGTCACCCAGGTACTCACAATGAAAGTTCATTCCTCTTCTCTTCCACCAAAAAAAGCAAAACTCTTATTGGATATTTAACATATGTCAGACATTGGACTTGGAACTAAGATTCAAAAGATGAACAAGTTATTTATGTTCTTTAATTTTTTTTTTAATGTTTTACTTATTTTTGAAGGAGAGAGAGAGAGAGAGAGAATATGAATGAGTGGGGGAGGGGCAGAGAGAGAGGGAGACACAGAATCTGAAGCAGGCTCCAGGCTCTGAGCTGTCAGCACAGAGCCGGACTTGGGGCTCAAACTCACAAGCCACGAGTTCATGACCTGAGCTGAAGTTGGATGCTTAACCAACTGAGCCACCCAGATGCCCCTATTATTTATGTTCTTCAACACCATCTAGTAAGAGAGAAGTATAGGTAAATAGATGATTAAGATTGTGTGGTAATGTCAATTAAGTTACATATACCACTTACAGTGAATGAGGGACAGTGTTTCAGGAATTGGGGGTATCAGGAATATTTCAGGTATAAAGTTATGGTTTAGCTATTTCTTGAGGGAATTAAGGGTTGCCTGAAATGCAAAGGCTTAGAAAAACTAAGGATAATAAATTTCTAGAGGACAGATTTTTATCTGGAAGCAAAGGAGCTCTCATATTTAATAGGAGCACATAGCCCTTTTATGTCATAAAGGATTGGAGGTAAATTCTTAAAACAATGATGCTAAATCCACCCTATAATAGCTATTTTTCATTCATGACACAGTGATATTTATGAAAAAAAGTCAGCACTTAATAGGCTACAGATAGAGGAACCTAATGGACTGGGTGGTCATCCTGATGGATTTTCCTCTCAGATGGGCTTTCTTGGAAACCCCCATGGTCACTGCTGAGTCTTGTTTTTATCATCTGTGCTCTTTGCTTAGACTAGTTCTTGGATCAGATTACCAATCTATTTTCATCTGAAATTAACTTGTGCTCCAAGGGGGAAATTCAAGCCTCAAACATAACCAGTGTGAAACTATCCCTGACTATTGGTGACTGATCCATAGTACCATCTTTTTCTGAATTTATGGTCTAAAAAGAACATTAGACACACAACTCATTTGCTAGAGTTACCTCTTATATGGGATGATTCCTGAAAATTTCTTAAATTGCCATTTAAATTGATAGGGTCTGAGCACTCTGAAGTTAAAAAAACAAGAATTGACCAATTTTGTTTTTCTCCTCTCTTCCTTGAAGCAGTGGTATTCAAGGTTTCAATTTAACTATAGAATGACAAACAGAGAAAATAGGAATTTCTCCCTAAGCGGGAACACTATATGAAATGTGAGGTTTAGGGACATGTCTAATATCTCTTTTTATTTTTCCTGGTTTCTTGTATGGTTCCTTGTTGGTTTGTTGGTTAGTTTGGGGAGAGAAGTACTATAGGCTCTTAGAATTAGAACCATGAAGCTACTTTCCTGAACAAAAATGGCTTACTGTGAAGGTAGCCAGAGAAGCCATCTCTCTGCCTCAAAGTAAGTATCTCTGATAAACACCTACCTTTTTTTGCAACACTCTATGTATTTAAATATTTTTTTAAAAACCTGGAATTTTATGAAATAAAGCTGTTTTCTCTTAATTTTCAGGGAACAGGAGTTTTAAAATATGCATAGGGAAAGCAGAGATAAATGTCCATAGACCTATTAATTATTTAAGTTCTGATAGGGGAACAAAACTGTGCGATTAAAGAAATAAGAATGTTACAAGCCACTAATGTATATGCCTCCAGTACTTTTCAACAAAATGTAAAAGAGAAAAATAGAACACTGTCTCCTTCATAACTGCTTTTGCTTTAGGCAAAACTTTGGACATGAGGTCTGCTGCCTTGCTTCTGTGATTTTCTTATTTCAACAATTGCACTAAATTCTGGGTAAATTAATTTTCCCTCAAAGTGAAAGGCTCTTTTAATAATTCCTTGAATGTTCACATCATTGTCATTAATGGGCTTTGTTCTGTTTGCTGTAGGATAACTTCTTTATATACTTGTCTTTTCAAATGCTTGCTTCCCATGAATAGACATCATAGTCACTTGAAAAATCTCCTGTAAATATGAATTTTTTTCAATATTATCAACCATTGTCTCATAATTTTCTTTTATAACTCTGACTTGGAATTACAGAAACCCTGGTCATGAATACCAGGTCAAATTCTATACTTGTAGCTTGAAAAAAGCAGTTTGATAATAAACACAAAGCTTATTGTAGTTAAAAAAAAATAATAGTAAAGCATCAATATGGGTTAGGATTCTGAAGAATTTATTTTTTAAGTATCTTTTTGTTCTCATTCTATACTTTGAGGTTTAAACTGAGAATTCAAGATATAAAAATATGAAGAGTTAAGAGTTCAAGGAAATGTCATTTTTGGAGACCATATTCTTGAGGTTTTTGTTGTTTTTTTTTTTTTGTTTTTAATTGCCAAGAAATGTATTCAGAGTAGAATAGTGTTAGACCTGTAGGCTCCATTGAGTGACACACCTGACTGAGTTCATCCATTGACTCCTCTATCCATTAGCTGTGCAACTTTGGTACATTCATCTATAAGTTGGGGATAATAGCAGCTATTTCAAAGGGATTTTTATGGAAATTAAATGAAGTAACCTATATAAAGGGCTTGGCAGTGTCTTAGAGGTAGCTATTATTTTTATCATCAAGAAAGCTATTGTTGTTGTTATTGTCTGTATCTATTATTTTGGCATTGTATGATATTTGCAGCAAGGAAACCAAATAATTCCAGGATGAGAATTTAGAAACTTTCTTTTTTGTAGAGCCCCAAAGAACCATATTCAGGGGTTATAGTACTTTCATTTGAGGGGCTCCAGTAAAAATACAACTTTCCAGGAGAGCTATGTGATTAAATTTTATTTTTGTGTCCTCCAAGTGACTGGCTAGCCATGTAGAGCAGGTGAAACCCACACTCTTAGTTCTCAACATAGAACAACACATCATCAGGGGAACTGAGAGTAAACTTACACAACACATACCCAGTTGTGTCAAGAAGCACTTTATTTTTCTACAGGTAAAATTAATGTCTGACTCTAGCTCTCATTCCACTGAGAGACAGGAATTCAGTTTCTACCTAATTCAAGTTTGAGTCTAATCCTGCAGGGTTTACATGGAGCACACTCAGTAAGGGTTTGGGAAGCTTGGCTCAAAGAGCTGGGTGCAGGATTCATTTTCCAATTCATTTTATTTTTCTTATTAAAAAATATTTTTAACATTTATTTTTGAGAGAGAGAGAGAGACAGAGTGCAAGCAGATAGCAAATAGAGGTTGTCTAGACAAGGGGAAGTTAAAGGACAGAGGAGGATACAAAAGAAAATAGTGTTAGAAGGTTAAAATGGATTGGAGAGGCACCTGGGTGACTCAGTTGGTTAAGCGTCCGACTCTTGGTTTGGGCTCATGTCATGATCTTGCGGGTTCATGAGAGAACCTGGCTATTACTGCAGAGCCTGCTTCAGATTCTTTGTCTCCCTCTCTCTCTGCCCCTCCCCCGCTCATGCTCTGTCTCTCTCTCTCTCTCTCTCTGTCAAAAATAAACATTAAAAAAAAAATTAACAAGCCTGTGAGTTCTCTGTGTCTCTGTGTGACTATGGACAGTTAGCATTTACCAACATGCATTGGTCTACTTTCTCTTGTTTAAAAAAAAGAAAAAAAACTTTAAAACTGGGGTTATAGAAGGTCAGCAAAGGGTGGGTTTGAGATGTTTGGGTGGGGTAAGGGGCATTTTGACAACATGGCTTCTCCTTTGGCATGTTTAATTGTGATGTTTAACAGACATCCTTGCAGTTGAAGATGGCACTTTTAAAATGAAATTCTCTCTTAATGATGACTTGAGACCTGTCACTCAGTGAGAGAATCAGCAGAACCGGTAGGATCTTATTTGGAATTGACATTCTCTGTTGTAATTTTGTTCCTATTTATTTTTAAATTTTCTTTTTGTTTCACTGGAAAGGAAGGATGATGCTCAGTTTTAAATGTTAAAAGTGTATGAGTTGCATTGTTACAATAAAACTGAAGGAGTACAGGGGGGCCTGGGGGGCCCAGTCAGTTGTGTCTGACTTGATTTCCGCTTAGGTCATGATCTCATGGTTTCCTGAGTTGGAGGTCCACATTGGGCTCTGTGCTGATAGTGCAGAGCCTGCTTGGTTGGGTTTCTCTGTCTCCCTCTCTCTCTGACACTCCCCTGCTCATGCTGTCTCTCAAAAATAAATAAATAAACGTAAAAAAAAAAAAACCCACCTAAGTGTGTACACAAACACACACACACACAGCCGTGAATTCTAAAGAGCCTGTAATAGTAATCAGAAAATAAGAACTAAGGGGCGCCTGGGTGGCTCAGTCGGTTGAGCATCCGACTTCGGCTGAGGTCATGATCTCACAGTTTGTGGGTTCGAGCCCCGCATCAGGCTCTGTGCTGACAGCTCAGAGCCTGGAGCCTGCTTCCGATTCTGTGTCTCCCTCTCTCTCTGCTCCACCCCCACTCGTGCTCTGTCTCTCTCTCTCTCTCCTTCAAAAATAAATAAAAACATTAAAAGAAAATTAAAAAAAAAAAGAATTGAATGCATCTGTACTCTGCATTCTTTTTTAAAAACTTTATTTATTTTGGGAGAGTGGGGGGAGGGGCAGAAAGAGGAGAGAGAGAATCTTAAGCAGAGCCAGATGTGGGGCTTGATCCCATAAACTGTGAGGTCATGACTTGAGCAAAAATCAAGAGTTAAGACACTCAACTGCCTGAGCTACCCAGGCACCCTAAGTACTCTGCCTTCTTGTAGGCCATCCCTCCTTCTCTGAATAATGAATAGTTCTGGCCAAGTGAAAAAAAGTCACAAAGTAATATAATATTCTTAGAAGGGAGAGATCTTGTTAATATACCCAAGTTTCATCCTGTTACACCAACCAATCAGTCAATTCAGACTGTGGATGTGGATATTTGTAATGATTAAAAATATGAATCAGTGATACTTCCCTAATATCCTTTGGTTATTTATTCACCATGTAAGATGTGCAAAGAGATGGAGAAAGTGTTTTTTTTTTTTTTGTTTTTTTTGTTTTTTTGCCATTCTTCTTTCTGCTTTATTTTGTTTTCTTTTTTTTTTAAATTTATATATGAAATTTATTGTCAAATTGGTTTCCATACAACACCCAGTGCTCATCCCAAAAGGTGCCCTCCTCAATACCCATCACCCACCCTCTCCTCCCTCCCACCCCCCATCAACCCTTAGTTTGTTCTCAGTTCTCAACAGTCTCTTATGCTTTGGCTCTCTCCCACTCTAACCTCTTTTTTTTTTTTTTTCCTTCCCCTCCCCCCTGGGTTCCTGTTAAGTTTCTCAGGATCCACATAAGAGTGAAACCATATGGTATCTGTCTTTCTCTGTATGGCTTATTTCACTTAGCATCACACTCTCCAGTTCCATCCACGTTGCTACAAAAGGCCATATTTCATTCTTTCTCATTGCCACGTAGTATTCCATTGTGTATATAAACCACAATTTCTTTATCCATTCATCAGTTGATGGACATTTAGGCTCTTTCCATAATTTGGCTATTGTTGAGAGTGCTGCTATGAACATTGGGGTACAAGTGCCCCTATGCATCAGTACTCCTGTGTCCCTTGGATAAATTCCTAGCAGTGCTATTGCTGGGTCATAGGGTAGGTCTATTTTTAATTTTCTGAGGAACCTCCACACTGCTTTCCAGAGCAGCTGCACCAATTTGCATTCCCACCAACAGTGCAAGAGGGTTCCCGTTTCTCCACATCCTCTCCAGCATCTATAGTCTCCTGATTTGTTCATTTTGGCCACTCTGACTGGCGTGAGGTGATACCTGAGTGTGGTTTTGATTTGTATTTCCCTGATAAGGAGCGACGCTGAGCATCTTTTCATGTGCCTGTTGGCCATCCGGATGTCTTCTTTAGAGAAGTGTCTATTCATGTTTTCTGCCCATTTCTTCACTGGGTTATTTGCTTTTTGGGTGTGGAGTTTGGTGAGCTCTTTATAGATTTTGGATACTAGCCCTTTGTCCGATAGAGAAAGTGTTTTTTAATCAACCAGTTAGCTAGCAGGTTTGGGGGTAGGAGTGGGATAGGGATTGCACCATATGAGTTATTCTGCACAGTTTAGCTAATGCGAATCATTCTCCATGGCTAAGAGTTTGTGTGCATTGCTATAATCACACTCTTGTAAATGTAACAAGCTCCTATAAGAGAAAGAAGTTGGTAAGTGTAAAACCTGGTATTAAAATAAAGTGGTGGTAATGTTCATGCCAATATAAAACAATGGCAAAGGCAGCTACTATGCAGGCTGTAGGATATCTAGTGATATAGTGGCTAATTTCATCCCTGATTTGTTCCCTTATGGCAGAGAACTTATTCATAAAACATTTGTTGAGCACAGAGCACTGGACATGAAAAAACAGTAATATACAGACCCCAGTGTGGAACTCGTGGTATGGTGCAGGTGGACCACTCCTGATTACCCTCTCATGCTCTGACTCTTCCAGTTTATATGGATTATGATCAGGGTTAAGACAGTCCTCCCAAACTTTATTTCTAATTAGTTTGAGCTGTTTTGTAACACATAGATTTATTCTCCTTAATGGCAAAGAGTGGTGAAGATGAGCAACTATTGGATATTATAATTGAATGCATTACTTTTCTTTGATAGCTTTGAAATTCAGAGCCAGGTGTAGGAGAAAAGGTGTTTTTCTTCTCAACTCATTTATTCTCTTACCCATTTCTTCTTTTCTTCACTCCCTATCTACCTGCTAGAGCCACAGTGAGAATTATTTTAATTTCTAAAAGGCACTTCTGTGAGGGAGAGAGAGAAAAAAATGTTACAGTGGAAATAAACGTTGGAACAGGCAGAGTGCCCTCTATGAAGGACACTGAAGTAGCTAATAGTTCCCCTAAGATATTACCAGTGAAGTGGTCCTATGTGAAAGAAAGGTGGCATGAAAGATCATTGCTTCAGTTATTTTTAATGGATTGCTATTCCCACAAAGATCATGTGGGGAATGGTTCTGATTGGTTGACTGGTGCCATCAGAGGTAGTTTGTTTAGCTGTGTGACTAATGCCACTGTTTTCAAGGTCTGCTCATGGTACTTCAATTAGATGGAGGCTGTGGCAGTTAGAGAAGCTTTCTTGAACTCTTCCCTGAGTTTCAGGAAAGGAAAACTTTTCCATTAACTGTGAAGTTTAGAAAAAAAATCCTATAATGTATTTCTTAACCAGATTAGAAACCAGAACCCTGGTAGGCTTTTGTTTAGCTATTTTGCTGAGGGTGTTCTGCTGAGGCCATGCAAAGAATGAATAATTCACATTGAAAACCTTAGCATTTTACTTAAAAGCCTTATTTTCATTTTTGGAAAATGTGACAGCAAGAATTAGTACTGGCACTTCTGTTTCAATAATGGTGGTGATGTTTAAATGACAACAAACACATAATTGGACTTACATGCACATTTATGGACACAAAAATGTCATTACCTATTTTGGTGGAACATTTTACACTTACTCTATAAACAACAAAAATCAGCTTAAGTTGTTTTCATCTATAAGCAATGAATCAATGTGAGAAACCCTTGTGGCATTCACACTTTGAAAAAAATATTCTTTTTCTAATTCCCTGATCTTGAAAGGATGAAATTGTTTGTTTTAAATAAGATCTTGATGAGTCCTCCTAAAATAAATGTTAACCCATTTTCATAACATTCCTAAAGTTCCTTTGAATATCAATAATTAGACTCCTCCTCAGATTAGAGATAAACTGTAGCAGAATGATTTTTATGCTTCCCTCAGTTTGATTGAGCTGAAATTGTCTGAATAATACAGGGTATGAGATTGAGCATTTTATGGTGAGAACAGAGGAAAGAGATTAGGAAATCGAATGTTGTGGGAAGAATGGGGGAACTCATTAATACTACCGTGGGTACCAATCATTTCACCCATGGAAAACACAAGATAAATAAGTATGCAGTGCAACAAAGTAAAACAACTCTTCTCTCAAGATTACTTAAATACATAAATAACTTAAAAAAGTAAAAATACTTTGCCTTAGTAGAGTGTTTTCCTGGATGTTGCTAACCTTAAACATTACAACATGCATTCGATTTGAGTGGCCATGAAACATTGATAGGTTTCTTCTAGAGACCCTTTTAGTCCACCTATTAGTTGGGACATATGGGTAAATTCTGAGAGTTAAATACATAAAACAACTAGCTGTAGATATGTTAAGATTGACTGTTCTGTCCTTAACAACTTTAGAGGATGAATCTGTGTTTTCTGTCTTTCAGTGGCTCAATAAGAATGTAGCTGCTGCTGTGTGTTTTATGTGCTCCCTGTTCCTTTCTCAGGTCCAAGTGATGCTCTGTTCTTGCTGTTTGACCAGGTTGCTCCATAACTCAGGAGCCCTCAGTGGTTTTTGTGTCAAATACAACTCACTTCTCTAGCAGATGGTTCAGTACAATTTGTGTTTATCTTGGGTTCTGCCCAGGAATGCAAGCTGTCTCAAATGCAGTCCACAGTGGACCCCTTGCACCTTTGATCCCTGACATCTGGCTTACTGCTCCCTGCTTGGTCACTGAGTGCCTTCATGTTCTTTGTCCTATCAAATCTAACCCCAAGAAAGATTTTAAACTCACAATATGGTTGAAATCAATTATATTGTTTGAAGTGTTATGTCTCTTTGGCATATCTACATTTACTAGCCAACGCAAGTTTTAGATAATAAAATTATTCTTTATTGGTAGAATTTTAAGTCTCAAAAGACCTAGGAAAATTTTTTGGAGGAGGGTGGGGGTGCAGGTGAGTCAAGGGGTCTTGTCCAGAACCTTGGAAAATACTCCCAGTCTCTTACTCTGCTTACTTATAAGATTAGTTCTGGTGAGGCATAACTCTCCTTCTCCCAAACCATCTCTCTCTCCCACCTTTATACTGAAGATCAGGGAAACCTCCACTAAGAAGCTTTTCTTGATTAGTTTCACCGTGCCTCAGCCAGCCTGTTTAAATTCTGGCCTCCTCTTCCACTGTTATCAGGCTGTTAAAGACCTCCCACTTTTATAGGCCCTACCCTACATCATATCACTTCAAAATGCACAGACATCCCACATTAACTATATTTATTTTTTTCTATAAAAACAATTTAAAAGGATCATAATACTTTTACATCTAGAATTTTTTAGCTATGTATAACTTGTTTAAGATTGACTGTAATATCTTGGCAATGATTGTATATTTTCAAAAATCTTTGTGATGAGAATATATACCTTTTTTTAAAATGTTTTTTTTTTTTAATTTATTTTTAAGAAAGAGAGTGCGAATGGGGTGGGACAGAGGGGGGTGGACAGAGGATCTGAGGAGGGCTCTGCACTGAGAGCAGCAAGCCTGATGTGAGTCTCTGACTCATGAACCACGACATCATGAGCTGTGCCAAAGTCAGACGCTCAACCGATTAAGCCACCCAGGTGCCCCGAAAATATACCTTTTTTAATGTAATGAAGTTTTATGAATATTAAATTTCATAGACAATTAAGAATGCATTAGGGTGACAGTTTGTGGAAATATAATTAGCACTTGTTAATTTACTTTAAAAGTTTTTTGGGGGTACCTGGGTGGCTTAGTTGGTTAAGCATCTGACTCGATTTCGATTCAGGTCATGATCTCACAGTCAGATTCCTACTTGGGATTCTCTCTCTCCTTCTCTCTGCCCCTCTCCCACTCAAATAAAAAAAAACATTAAAAAAATCTTTAAAGTTTTTTGTATCTTGAACTAAATTTTCTTTTCAGGTTTCAAATATTTTTACAAGTTCACAGAATGCTCATAGGCACTCATTTTACTGATTTCTATGTATTAGGCAGTGTACTGGCAGCTGGAATTAAACAGCTGAAAAGACAAAGTCCCCGCCCTCAAAGAGTTCAAGGTGTGACAAAGATATTTAAGTAAATAATACCCACACAGTGTGGTAAATGTGCTAATAAAAATAGCATTAAGCACACAGATGACTCTGAATAACTCTGCCCAGCGCAGCTCCCAGGGCTTTGAGCATAGCACTGACTGACTTCCTAGATTGAAGAGTCCCTGGATCTAGGTACTTCATAGAGGATTGTCTCATTGATTATTTTCACATTCTACTTGATAGCTAATACATTCTTGAGTTCTTGTAGAAATCTGGAACATCTACCAGAATTGGTCTGACAATTTTCAACCCATCAGGCCACACTTTGTTTCCAGCTGCCTCCCCTTCTGCTGTAGAGATAGAATATGAACCACAGGGTGATCCGTTTGCATGTGATCTTCTTCACAGAGAACCTTTGAAGTCAATGCTAGCATGATTCCATTGAATAGGTGAGAAAATAAAACCTCAGAGGAGATTCATTTGCCTAAAATCAGGTGGCTAGTGAAATGGCAGAGCTGAGATTCAATCTCCTGTGTGTGGGACTCCAAAAACCTTACCCTCACCACTCTGTAGATTAGGACACCGAATAGCTGATCCTCAAATGCATTTGTGTGGCTGCTGTTCTCTAGGTAACTTTGTATATACGTTTTCTCATTAATTTCCTTCTCTGTTGATGAAGTGTAAAGGGACTTTGAAAAAGGAAAAAAAAAAAAAAGGAAGAGAAACTCTGTCTCAAAAAAGAGGTAGAAAACTTTTATTGGGAAAAGATAACTCAGAACGGAAAAAATACTGAGTATAAAATCATTCCCTCAAAACCCTTAGCTTTTCCCATAGGTTCTTTTATAAAGTGACAAGCATTTCCATCTTCACCCTACATTTTTTTGCCTACCTTAGCAAGAAATATTTTGCTTGATACATAATTTTTGATAAGGGAAGATTCATCAGAATAAAAAAAATCTATAATATTTCATATACTTGAATGAATTTTAGGATGGAAGTTAAACAGAACAATAGGAGTATTCATTTTATAATAACCATTTTTAATGATCTAATTTTCAGATTTTGTTAGAAGCTGAGAGTAGAACCCACACAAATATTGAGTTAGTGAAAGGTACTAATAGCAAAAATTCCTCGGAGTCATGAAGATTAGTCTTTGCTGTAAGTTAGGATAATATTCTGTTAGAAGAGTTCTGATTTTAGTATTGTGTAAGCTGTTTTCTTAATACGTATCTACCCTCTGCCTAGGTGATATTCATGAAATAAGGCATAGATAATGCATTTAGTAACACTGAGCTGAATCATACAAAACATAATTTGTGTGCAATTTTGGGGAGTGTAAAATAAAAGTTGTTTTAAGTGTTAGAAAAAGAATCCATAAAAATAAAGCATTTTAATCAGAGAAAAAATTCAAAAGCTTGTGTCATAAAGGAAAACAATTTACTTGTGCTGGTACCCTTAATAAGTGCCCCAAAGCTTTCCAGTGCTGTTACATTCTCTAATGATATTACAGTATGTGGCACATCTCATCTAATCTGTTAGTAAAATCCTAAAGTCACTTATGTCAGTCTCTAATGCAAGCCAAATGAGTCTTTCCAGTAATAAGAAGCTTCGCAGAATTAGTTTTCGTTTTGCAGAAAATTGCCATTGGGGCTGGCACTTTTATCTAAAAATTTCACTCGTGCATAAGCAAAAAACTCATATATTATTTGGTTACATTCCATCAGTATGAGAAATAACATTGTGAGAATTCTATGCATGCTAATGATATATAGAAATCCACCTGCTTTCAGATAAAATGAGTTTAATTTTCTGTTGCCCACTGCCTGGTTGGCCTTTCATAAATTACTTATGCACAGCTATTATTAAAATAGAAGGAAAGCAAATTAGAAAGTCCTCCTATCTCTCTACTGGATTTAGCCAAGGCAGGGCTGTGACAGCTAGAGTCAGCGTTTTTGAAAAAATTCTGCTCTCTTGAAAAATTTTGCATCTCTATACAATTCTATACCACTGTTGTAAACGTTCTGACCTGCCTTCTTACCAAATTAACCTAAATCCTTTCTATTTTTCAACATTAATGGAATCCTCTAGAGTCCTGCTGATATATATTAAAATATATTTATTGGTTAATTTGAATTCCAGCATTTTGTACCTCATTTCCAGTGCTCCTGTTATATCTGAACAGCTTTGAGCTTTAGCATTAAAAACTTACAAATTAAGATACATACAGTACATCTTACAATTATCAGATCAAAACAACTTAACTTTTATTGGAGTATAGAATGGCAAATTTAACTTTCTGATAAAAACAGAAAATGAAGAGTGTGAAAGAGTTAATTGGATTTCGAAGGGTGTTTTTTAGATGGTGGGGGAGGGGTCTTTATTGGTCAATGAATACTTGACCTTTTGGTTTTAAGGACAAGTGAAAAGTTTTTATTTCTAGAGGATTTTGAAGCCCAAAGTTCCCAATCATTTAAGACTAATTTCTATTAATTATTTTGCTCTGGTCAATTATGATCACAGGCTTCTTAGAATGTATCAGGTGACCATGTCTTTGAAGGCTGAGTAAGCATCCATGAGGCTCTACCCTTGCCATGCTGTGGTGTTAAAAGAGCTATCAAAGTACTGCTTGCAAAGTGACTTCAACTGCAGTTCATATTAAAAAAGATAAAATAAAGACCACTTTCAAGCCATTTCATAAAATCTCAATATAAAGAGATCAGTTTTTTTTTTTTTTTAATTTTTTTTTTTCAACGTTTATTTATTTTTGGGACAGAGAGAGACAGAGCATGAATGGGGGAGGGGCAGAGAGAGAGGGAGACACAGAATCGGAAACAGGCTCCAGGCTCTGAGCCATCAGCCCAGAGCCTGACGCGGGGCTCGAACTCACGGACCGCGAGATCGTGACCTGGCTGAAGTCGGAGGCTTAACCCACTGCGCCACCCAGGCGCCCCAAGAGATCAGTTTTTAAGACAATTGCATCCTATGCCAGGAAGGATGGTTATATTACTCAAGTAGCAGTTTAACCTAATATTGGAAAATGAAATATGCTCATCAGTTTCTCTTGTTAAGATCTTTTTTATAGTGTTTTGATACAAGCTTTGTGTATAACTCAGTGGAATTTTTAAGAATATCGTGATAGTATAAGTTTTTAATACATATAAAATTGAAAATATGTATTTGTGGTGTACGTACGAGGTAAGGGTGGAACAGTTTTAGGAAACTATGGTGGAATAGGGAGGGAGACACATACCTCTTTTTTTCCTCATCTGTGCCCTGAATTCTAACTAGCCATTTTGTTTTCCTCTTTGGGAGGAATCTTTCAAAGGTAACCAATGAACTTACACTGATGTTCAAAATAGATATTCAAAAAGAATACCAGGAAAACAAACCTAGCAACACAACTAGAAGACTTACAAATGACTTTGAAATTCTGCTGTTGTAAGATATCAGAGGAAAATTTTATTTTCAGGTCTGTCTACAGCAGTGTTCACATAGAGTCATCTTCCTCCTAATAAAGTTTAATGATAAAATGTTCCTTCAGAGAACCAGATGAAAAATACTATTTATATATCCAGCATCATTAATTCTAAAAATTCAGCATGTAATTACATGGTCTTATGATGCCTTTAAAATAAAACTATTCTGAAATTTGCAAAGTGAATTATCTCAGAAAGATAGAATACAGAATTTAAGATCAGTCAACCATGATATGTTAATCATCTGTTTATAAAGTACTTAACTAGCTGAAGCTTCTTAGTTGTCATGTTTTTACCTTGGCAGTGGTGGTTTGAGCCAAGAAATCCCACTGAAGACAATCAGAGTGTTATTACTCCCCAGGCGTCTGCATAAAGTCTAGCACCTGCATGAAAAGAGAAACATCTATTCCTTTAGATACTTTAAATTGTCAGCATGGTTGGCATTGTGTAAACACAGCTTCCTATCAGTTCTAATGGTTACTAGGAAGAAACATAAATCTAAATTGAGAATAGAAAATGAATTAAATTATCAGGATAATTCAGACAAAAAGCCAAAATAAAGTTTAACAAATAAGCCAATCACATGCTATTCCTCAAAAACTGTAACTTTTCCTTTCAGACCAGTTGCTTTGAATTAATTCATCATTTAATTTATCGGTTGTTTCTCTGTAACTTGCTTGAAAGACAGCATGAATGGGGTTGTACATGAATGGGGTTGCAGCATGAATGGGATTCAAAAGCTAGGAACTTTTGAATTTGACAGAGCTAGATTTGAGACTTCGTTACGGCATTACCTAGTGATGTTATTCTTGCTAGGTATATAACCTCACTTAAGCCTCAGTTTCTTCATTTATAAAAATGGGATAATACCTTACTCATAGTTTGTTGGAAGGATTGAATAAGATCATGTATAAAAATTATTTACTTTTGAGTTTGTAGGTGCTCGATAAACATTAACCTTACTTTAGTGCATTTAATCAGCTGTAGGTATGTAAGGCTTTTTTACTTAAATTTTTTATTTTTATTTTAGAGAGGGCATGAGCAGTGGAGAGGGGCAGAGAGGGAGACACAGAGAGAGAGAGAGAGAGAGAGAGAGAGAGAGAGAGAGAATCTTAAGTAGGCTGTATGCTCAGTGTGGAGCCCGACTTGAGGCTTGATCCCATGGCCCTGGGATCATGACCTGAGCTGAAAGCAATAGACGGTTGCTCAACCGACTGAGCCACCCAGGTGCTCCTGTAAGGCTTTTTATTTTTATGTATTTACTTTTTAAAAACATTTAATTTTTTTAAAATTTATTTATTTATTTAGAGAGAGAGAGGGAGAGAGGGAGGAAGTGCAAGCGAGGGAGGGGCAGAGAGAAACAGAGAGAATCTCAAGCAGACCCCACACTGTCAGCACAGAGCCCAACATGGGGCCTGAACCCATGAACCATGAATTCATGACTTAATGTGAAATCAAGTCACCAACTCAACTGACTGAGCCACCCAAGTGTCCCCACCCGCCCAAGGCTTTTTAAAATGTGCTTCAGGGGGCGCCTGGGTGGCTCAGTCGGTTAGGCGTCCGACTTCAGCCCAGGTCACAATCTCGCAGTCCCTGAGTTCGAGCCCCGCGTCGGGCTCTGGGCTGATGGCTCAGAGCCTGGAGCCTGCTTCCGAATCTGTGTCTCCCTCTCTCTCTGCCCCTCCCCCGTTCATGCTCTCTCTCTGTCTCAAAAATAAATAAACGTAAAAAAAAAAAAAAAAAATTAAAAAAAATGTGCTTCAGATCTTATACATTTTTTGGTAGTATTATAGGTATGATTTCCATATATAACTTCCCTTTAGTCATCTGTAGGTATATAAAAATATTTTTGTTGTTGTCTTTTAGATCTTATATGTGGTTTTATAGTGTATTGGTATGATCTCCATATATAACTCCTCAGTGTGTACATTCCTGAATACAAAATTTTGTACATTTTGGAGATTTTGAAAATATGAAGGGTATCAGTATATTCTTGAATATGAAAATACTTGAGATGCTCATTATAGAATATGTATTTGGGAATTATAGAACACTAAGTTAAAAAATGAAAATCTTTCCATATTCCAAAGATTTTTCAGTTGTCTTTTCAGCTAATTTCTATACATTTATCTATATGTTTAATTGAGATCATATTGTATTTGCTAAGATTTGGTACACATTTAATTTACTAACATATTAATCGTTCCTGATGACCTAAATATTTTTATAAGCACAATTTTTAATGACTGCAAAATATTCAGTTGGGTGACCTTACAGTAGTTTATCAAACCATTTGCTATTTTTGAATGCTTAGATTGTTTCTAATTTAGCTCTATTGTATAAATTTATTTAACAAACATTTTTTTGTTGCTAGTGGGTTTGAACTGTTTAAATGTGTATTTGAATTGTCTTTGGAGAATCATCTTTTCTTATCCTTTTATCATTTTTCTGTTGGTGTATTTATCTTTTCTTATTGACTTATAAGACCTATGTATATATTAAAATATAAATCCTTAATCATTTTGCATTTTTTTGCCTTTTAATATTATGTTTTAAAATATATATAGTTTTACACTTTTATAGTGAAAAAGAAATCCTTCCTTTTATTTGTAATAGGATAAAATTTAATACTTTTATAAATATTACTTCCAAATATTTTACTTTGGAAAGTAGAAAAATTATTGCTTAAAATTAATTCTTTTTATAGTTTTATTTATTAAAAATTTTTTTTTAATGTCTATTTTTGAGACAGAGAGAGAGATAGAGACAGAGCATGACTGGGGCAGGGGCAGAGAGAGAAGGAAACACAGAATCCAAAGCAGGCTCCAGGCTCTGAGCTGTCAGCACAGACCCTGATTCAGGGCTCGAACCTGTGAACTACAAGATCATGACCTGAGCTGAAGTCAGATGCTTAACTGACTGAGCCACCCAGGTACCCCTAGTTTTATTTTTTACATTTTATACAATTCACCTGAAAGTAATTTTTGTATTTATGAAGAAGTAGGGTATTAGTTTTATTTTTTTCATAGAGTAGGCCACTTTTTCCTATTTCTTATATTGAACAAGTCTCATGGATTTATGATACTTTCTGACTTCTCAGTTATCTATTAGATCTGTTTACATCTGTTTATCTGCAGGTATTATTTCTCCCCTAATATTTTGTTCTTTTGTGCAATACAAACCTTGGTTATTTTTATCACTATTTTGGCCCTAATAAAATAGTTACAATTACAATAAATGATAATTATGAAGAGGACAAGAATTATCAGTTCAGTCAAGTCAATGACCTATTTGCTAGGTAACCGTGGTTAAACTATTTACCCCACTTAGGGTAAGTGAAGTGGGAAGGATCTGTAAAATGGGGACAATAGTATCCGGTGAACATTGTGGTTGACTCCTCACTAGGCATTTTACTCTAACTCTTTACTCCAACAGTTATGATGGTCTCATCATGGTTAACAGAAATTGGTTTAGATAGAGTCCTGTCTAAGCCAATTTGGGCCAATAACACTTGAGAAAAGTCTTGCTTAGGGCTTCTGGAAGGAGTAACAGATGGGCAGGATAGTTCTGGCCTGTCTCTGACACACACATACATTCCTCTTGAACATGAACAAGGAATTCCATTTTTTCTGTCTACTAGTGGCAGTCATCTTGAGATTGTGAGGCAAGTCAGTCTGAGGACTAAAGCTGACTCAAAGAGAAAGAAAAAGCTGAGGAAATAATGTGAAGTAGATCCTGAAGCCCTTATGTCCCTTTGTCTGAAGCCCACACTACTTCTGGAAGGTCACTGTTAGTTGAAGTTGGAAGCATCCTGATTGATACATATTCCCTCTTCCAAGTTTAGTGTGACAAGCAAATAAAAGCATGATTCCTTAGTGCTTTAGACTATTGCCAGCAATAATATGTGGTTGTCATCATCAAGATGTCATTAAATATGAAAATGTTGCTGTCATTATGCATGGGTTAGTCGATCACTCATCTATAC
This sequence comes from Puma concolor, assembly GCF_028749965.1. Lineage (NCBI taxonomy): Eukaryota > Metazoa > Chordata > Mammalia > Carnivora > Felidae > Puma > Puma concolor. Next base: position 73,157,578 of record NC_141675.1, on the reverse strand, counting down.
CAGCAAAAAATGTTTGAGCACGTAGCTTCAATCTATTTATTTATTAGATATGTTACTGTGCATGTATACATGATAGTGTGTATTAGATATATATAACACTGCATATTATTGTATACATTATAAAAATTCACAGAAAAGGAGGAACTAGGAAGAGAAATAAGAAATAACTAATTTAAAATCATTTTTTTTGTTCACTGATGTTACAAAAAGCTTTTTCCTAACAGCATCATTATTATTAATTTTTTGTAAAGTATCTGCCGATAACACCCCATTGCCAAATACCATCATAGAAAAGGTCAACAAATCATGAGCAGTTATGTTTAAAAAAGTGGCACAACTCTCCTCATTAACTTCAACAACTCTTTTAAAGGGCTTTTTAAAGAAACTACTAGCAAACACCTATAACATACCAGGCTTTTCATGGTCACTCCCAACCTATTTCAGAGATTGTAAAGATTCTATTCTTTTTTTTAAATTAATTTATTTTGAGAGGGAGAGAGCGAGAAAGAGAGAGAGCATATGTGTAAGTAGGGGAGGGGCAGAGAGAGAGGGAGAGAATCCCAAGCAGGCTCTGTGCTGTCAGTTCAGAGCCCCACACAGGGTGCAATCTCATGAACTGTGAGATCGTGACCTGGGCCCAAATCAAGAGTCAGACACTTAACTGACTGAGCCACTCAAACGCCCTCAAGATTATATTCTTTAAAGTAACATCTGTGTGTATACTTAGCCTCACACATAAGCTGCAATAGGCTATAATATGCTGAAAGTTTATAGACTTTCAAGTAGGACTTTCCTGTTGACCCTCTGCATTGCTAAAATCACTTATTTTCCTTCACCATACTGACAAACCTTTCCTGTTAAGTTGACCAATTTAGGGTGTCAATGTTAACTATAGTTAGGTTGGCCAATTTAGGGTGTCTATGTCAACTATATAATACTTCTAGTGTTTATTTTATTCCTTTTTAAGAAAAATATAAATATAAGCTCATTATTTCTTTCCATAGATCAATGGATTATCTTATGTCCTCTTGGTCTATGAGCATCCTGCACTGGGATCCATTAGTTACATATCAATTGTGAGCTGTTATTAAAGAAAAACTAACAAAGCCTTTATACAAATCTGTTTTTTTTTTTTCAAAAGCAGCAGTCATGAGATAACATGTCAAAACAGTTGAAAAACAGATCCTACGAGAAGACTACTCTAGTTGACACACTGTTATAAATGCAATGGGTCTATGCCATACATAGATCTCATACAATGGCAAAGGTTTGTTATGGTATGAATTATAAAGTTTGTAATCACAGTCACAAATACAAAATAAGACTAGTTGTTGCTAACAGGGAAATAGAGGAAAAACAATACTAAATCAATGAGATTTGTTCTACTGGGTAAGGGACAGAACTAGGAGTCTATCATGGTGTAACCAAACCACATGAAGTATTATCTTAAACACTTTCCACAGCAATAGAGAGCCAATAACATTTTCATTTATTTGAGGTAAAATTTAGCTGGATTGAAAATAAGGTAGAAATAGTTACATCGGGGTACTCTGAGCTCTTGGCAAGTGAGTTACACTATATAGCCAAAGTGTATTGCTTCCTAAGGACTAAACACTCAATGATCAACCTTTTTATTACATTTTAATTTTTCTGGTATGAGTTTCAATCATTTATGAACTAAGCAAAAATTTCCAAGACTCTTCTGTAGATTGTTATAGAGGGCTCATCTGAAGTGTGTAAGACCATTTGTTACATCATTAAGTAACTCTCTACACAGCCACTCTTTTTGAATTCTTGCTTTGCTTTTTACAGTGTCTCTCCTCGTTTCTTTTCCTTATATATAGTCATTTCTTGTTAATAAACTAAAGTCTGCCTCTCCAGCCCTTCTCTCCCTTCCTAATTTGATTCTTTAAATCACTTTTGACCTTGACAGAAGTTAGAAATGTTCATTAAAGACTAAACTGGTTTTGATTACTGGCATAAGTTCTCTCCTATGAGCAGACTATAAATTTTACTGCCTGAGTATTATAACATACATTTTGGTTACTTAATATTATTTTTTTTGGTTTTGGGATTGGTGAGGAGGCTACAGACCCGTGGTTCAGAGTGGGTTAGCTGTTACTTAAGCACACAGTATTTTCTGCTTTTGACTTGGTGGTAGTGGATTCCTTCAAATATGATACATCTGTTGATTGCTAAGCCTTTAATACACAAAAGATAATTATGACTCATTTCCTGTTATCCAACTTCCTGAAAATTTTTTCTCTCAGAACAGGGAATTTGGAAAAACATATAAACATCCTAAGAAATGCCAAGAAGGAATTCTGCACTGAACATTAGTGACACCCTATTTAATTTTTGTTATTGCCTTAATCTAAGACCAAATTACAAAGTATTAATTGACCATGAATTGTTTCTTATTGACTTAGGAAAATTCAGAGTCATTGCCGCAATTTTTGGCTGAAATAAAGAAGTAAATTGAAATAGTAACTAAAATAAAATAAAATAAAATAAAATAAAATAAAATAAAATAAAATAAAATAAAATAAACTGTATTATTTGCCCTGCAATAACTTTCAAATTATTTGACTACTTACCAAACTACCTAGGGTTGACAGTGTTCACTTGATATTTGAAGTGCATTTCATAATATTTTTTTTTTGCAATTTTGTAATTATTTAAGACCTATTCCTTGAGAAGTTACAGAAATTTAGTAATCAGAATAAAGTCCAATACTACTGCTACTTTCTATCTGCTTTGTATTTACAATCTTCAAAGCATTCTGTCTATAATTTACTTTTTTTAGTTTTTGGAGCAGTGCCAAGAGGCAAATGGGCAGGTATTAGAACTATTTTACAGATGAGAGACTGAGCCACTTTAAAATTGCAGCTAAGGGACTGACCAAGGTCACAGAGCTGGCTTGTAATTGGTAGGACTGGGATGTCAATGCCTTTTGCCCTTTAGCATGCTGCCAGAGGGGGCAGTTCATAGAACTGTTACGAAGGTGAATGCTTGATAAAGACCTACTGATTAGGGGCACCTGGCTGACTTTGTCAGTAGAATGTGTGACTCTTGATCTCAGGGTTGTGGTTTCAAGCCCCAGGTTGGATGCACACCTTACTTAAACATAAAATCCTAAAAAACAAAAACAAAAACAAAAACAAACCCCACCAAGAACCTACAGATTAATTGATTGGTAAAGAAGCAAGTCCTCTCTAACTGAAGTGACAAGAAGCTGGCAAGGATCTCAGAACAGACCTGGAGAGGACCTAGCATGTGCCTGTGCATTTTCATTCTCAGTCACTGCTAGACCCTGTTCGACTGTGGATGAAATGGCCCAGGAGTCCTTCTTCCCTGACAGTGGCTGTTATATGTGAAGCAACTCTCCATTTAACTAGGATTAAGGAGGGACCATAGAAGAGTGACAAAGGGAGTCATCTCCTTACTAAAGAGGCTGAAAAAATGTTCAGATTCACAGTTGTTAGAAACAGCAGATCTTTGACACCATACCCATGTGGAAAAAGACAACTGGTGGAAATTCCAGTCCTTCAAAGTTCAAAGTTCCAGGACTTCAGAGTTCTGTTGTTTCTTTGAATCTTCGAAAAGGACTTTAGGATGATGTACCACATATCAATACATATAATATTTTACAATAATCAGTCCTTTGTCCTCAGAAGTTAATTTTCTTTTTTATTTAGCATAGGACATATCCTAGGAACTTACTAAAGGGCATGCTACAATATTAAGAATTCTATAATTAATGTTGGCCAGGATTTGAATTTAAATCCTTTACTTTTCAGGGTCTAATTAAACTGAGACATTATTGTGAGTAGAATGAGACATTTTCATGACCAACCATATATTAATGGTTTAACGTGTAAGGATTTTATGTTAAAAGTTTAAAACATATTTGGAATAATGCGTTTTCCTTTGAAGTTGAGTAAAGTGAAAAGTTATCTTGCCTTAACATAAAAGGAAATCACCTTTGATATAAGAGGCCTTAGTAGGGCAAATATTATTTTATTTCTTTACAATACTCAGTAGCTCTAAAATACACCATAAGATTGTAAATGTAATTATAGACACAACAGGAAGATAACCGCTATAGTTTAGTAGGTTTTGGTTCTAAATTACTAATTCATCTTAGATCACATTTTTAGCTGTTCAGTTGAACTCTTTGGGGAATGTTAATATTTGCAGGTAGCTTAACTGCAAAACTGTTGATATTATACAATTGTGCATTCAAGTGCTTAATTTCAGGTTATACTTGGGCTATAAAATGTAGTTTAATATATGTTCTAGAAAGTAAGCAATTGGAAAATAATCATCTGTTGATGTTTATCGTGTACTCTACAAAAGAAATAGTATTCATTTTCTGGCAATTATTTTTCCCCCTAGAACTATAAATTGTATGCATTAACAGCATTAACATCTTAGATGTCTACAGCAATTTTTTCTCAAATAATTCCAGTGCTTTTTCCATCTGTTATTTCATTGAATCTTAACATCACTGTGTTTCATTACATTTCAAACTTACTAATCAATGTTAATTGAAAATAGTATTATAAAACTTAAACCTGAAAGAGAAATGCATAATCTGAAGTTTATAAACTATAAATATTACAAAAAGAACAAACCTCCAAAAATGCTCTGTTCCATAAAAGAATATTCTTCAGATTTCTCAAAGACCAACATATTAGTTAGGTTATTTAAAACTCAACTAATGTTGAATAAAATCACCAGATATAAATAAAACAGCCAAAGATGCTACAAAGTAAGCTTTCAATTTTTGTGTAAAATAAAAGTGTGTTTTCATGCTCATACAAGCTTATAATCTTCTTCTGCCCTACTTCTCTGATCTTAGGAAGAAAGGATCAAGTTCTTTTGTTTTTTTTCAGTTTTGTCAAAATAGAAATCATAGATCTTAGGAGAAGGGGACAGGGAAGCGCAAAAAAGGTCAAAGCTGAGGGCCCAGGGGACTGAAAAGAAAGCTGAATACATTTTCCCCGAATCCGACTGCTTTCTGGAGTTGGCTTATCAAAGTCTCGTGTTGTAGTAGTAGTATAACTGTCATTCAGATCTATATTCTTCCTGCAAATAGAAAAGTAGCCTATTAATTTTAGGAAGACTGTAATTTTCACAAAGCCCTTAGATTAAGGCCCAGCTCACTGAAAGGAATGGATGAACACTGAGAGATGTTTAATTTAAGATTGAACTTGGACGAGTTACCTTTGTCACCACCAGCAAATCCCAAAGTTGGATCTCTTGAAATTTACTATGTTTGGTTGCAGTAGCACAGGGGTTAAGTTTTCTTCCACCTTGCCCTAGGCTCTTCTTAGGAGCTGGGAAAGCAGTTCTCCCAATTCCCAAGTAAGTTTATTCAAGACAGCATAAGGCAGAGCTCAAATTCTTCTGTTGAGAACTTATCACTACTCAAACCATAAGGAAATCTAAAGAAGGCTGCCAAAATGCTTCTCTGCTCCCTTCCCGCACCAAGAAAGAGATAAAAATGGAAGATTTATAGAGCAAACTACAATGTGTGGAACACACACACACACACACACACACACACACACACACACACACACACACACACACACACACAAATTTTTAAAAACCCTACCACTTTGTCTTATTTGCATGAGCACAAATCGCTTTCAACTTAATGCCAGAGAAAAAGGCAACATTCCCTGTGATGACTTACTGAAAAGCTCACTGTATTTGTTTGATAATGGATTTTAGTTCATTGTCATGTACTTCACTCTTCATCAGCAGGAGCACTTCAGGGTAAAGAAACAGGCTTTTACCACACTGGAACAAAAGCTATATAAGAAAAAAAAAATCCTGAGCAGATGGAATATTATTTGCATTTGCACAAATAGTGCTTTTTAGCACAATTCATATTTCTCCATTGTGAGCTAAAGTAAGCCAGATGTGTCTACAGCATGCTGCAGGCGCAGAATCGGCTTTTTGTTTGTCAGACTCAGAGGTCTCAACCTTATGATATCTTTGTACTTGTATATCCATTAGTTTTATTTCATTTTACTTATCAGGAGGGAAAAGAAGAAAGTGGCACTATGTATCTAAGACCATTGCAGAGATGGCCAAATTAACTATTTTTTATTTTCATGAATGAGGATCAAATAGGTTTTAGTTATCTGAATGTCCATCTAAAGGTCTAGATGATGATGTGAAATTAAAAAGCAGAATATAAGTGCAATAAAGTTCAGTTCCCTATGATTGCATTAAATAATCTTTGACATATTTTTTGTTAAGTATCTCTCATGAAAAGTAGATCAACAAATTATTTGACATGATAGAATTAAAATAGAATTTTAGGTCTGAAAGGGATCTTTGACACTATCTTGTCCAACTTCCTCATTTTACAAGTCAGGAAACTGAGGCTCTGGAACTGAAGTGACTTATATGGAGTGGTACAAACAGGATTGGAGCCTGGGCTCCTGACCTTGAATCCAGTCATCTGTCTCTATATCAGCATTTAATAAAAGATTTTACTTGGGCACCAGGCTCAAAGAGGTTTGATATTTAGGCTTCGGAAAAGTTAAACTAACAAATTTTTCTCAGCTGTTAGTGTGTGCTGTCTGTGTTGGACCTTTCTAAGAGCAGGAAATATCAAAAGCAGCCTTTCCCAAAATTATTTGGGACCTCCTTTTTCCATAGTACACACTAAGGGTCACTTGTGTAGAATGTCCTTTTGGGGATTGCAGCAGCGGAGCACTACATCTCCTCTATGGTGAAAAGACAATGAACCAGTTGAAAGAAATCACAGGAAAAAAAATGGATGACTTCAAGTTCTGGGAAAGATAAAATGAAGATATTCAGTTTAAGTAAAAACAATGAGTGATACATATATATTTTTAAATAGACTTATGTCCAATGTGGGGCTTGAACTTATAAGATCAAGAGTTACATGCTGTACTGACTGAGCCGTCCAGGTATTCCCAAAACAATGAGCGACATTTTTAAAGATACTAGACACTGTTGTTGTTTTTTTTTTTTTTATCAGTTAACATTCATTTGTTTCATTTCTTAAACCTCTGCTTTCCACGTTTTCACTCTGCCTTATATATAATAGTATGCTCATTCATCCATGCTGATAGAATAGTGGCTGCTTTCCACCTGTGCTAACTCAGGGTCTAGGGGGTAACCTGAGAGGCATTTTGAAAATATTATTTTTTATTAGAGAGAGAGAGAGTGTGTGTGAGGGGCAGAGGGAGAGAGACAGAGAATCTTAAGCAGGCTTCATGCCCAGCATGGAGTGTGATGTAGGGCTCGATCTCATGACCCTGAGATCATGACCTGAGCTGAAATCAACAGTTGGACGCTCAACTGACTGAGCCACTCAGGCACCCCAAGAGAGCCATTTTTATTTGGCTTTGAGATGCTTTCATTCATTTGACCATTTACTCATTCATGTTATGATGGATCTCCTGCTATGTATCAGGCACCATGCTAGACATTGAGACAATAGAAGTCAATAAGATAGAGCAGTTCTCCTCAAGGAGCTTATGGTCAGTTTAGTTAGGGAGAACAAAAAAAAGAAAAACAAGCAAACAAAATCCAAACAAGTAAACAAATATATCAAGAAAAAAATCAGTAGTTATGATAAAATACATTATACTATAATCTATGTCAAATCTTCTAGCATACTCTCTGATATCATCATGTACAATAAGTGCATGTAATAGGATGCCATGGAAGCATATTAAATAGCATATTATACAGACCAAGAGGTTGAGGAAAGCCTTTTTCAGAAAGGCTATCTCAGCTGAGACTTGTAGGAAAACCAGATGTCAGCTATTGTTAGGCATGTTGGGAAAGGGAGAAAGAAAAGGCATTCTGGACCATTCTACAGACTAGAATGTGCAAAGACCAAGAGGCGAGTGAGAACTTGGTATGTTCTATGGGTTCTGGTGCTAGTGTTTCCATATGCTGGGGCAGAGATTATGACAAAAAGGTTAGAAGATATAAGGCTGGAGAAGTGAGTAGACACCAAAAGATGAAGCTCTTGGGAACTGTGTTAAGGAGTTGAGACTTTATCCACTGAACAGTGAGTATCAGAGGCCTCTGAGGGATTTTACCTGGTCAGATCTGCACTTCAGGATGATCACTCAGCTTGCTGTGTGGACTGAAGGGGAGGTGGCAAGGCTGAAAGTACACAGACAAATTAAAGCTGTGAAATCATTCCTGAGGAAGATGCTGGTGAACTGAACATAGTGGTGGTGATGGTAATAAGTGGACAGTGTGAAAAACATCAAGGAGGCAACATATGCAGTTCTTAGTGATGAATGACTAGTGTGGACTGAGAAGGGAGAAGACTCCAGATGACTCACAGATTTGGAGCATTTGTAGGTTGCTTTACTTAGTCATATCTGGTTTAGGTTTTTTCTCTATAACCATCTGACGGCGAAGGAGAAAAAGTGCCTTTACTGAGATTTGAAATGATATAGAGTCATAGAGACGCAGATAAATATTTAATTTGTTTTCCCTAAAAGCTGAAGTTAAAGGAAAAAATTTTAATCTGTTGTAAAAATATAAACATTTGTATCTTACTAACTTTTTAACTATAAAGGAAGCACTTTAATTTAGGAAATGTGCATGATCTATATGAGTAGAAGAAGATAATGTGTCATTTCTCACTCAGAAATATTTACTATTTTAACATACAGATATTTCTTACTGTCTGGATGCTTATTATCTGAATTCAGGAACTGAATTTTGATAGCATGGAATGTTTGTATTTCTTTCTAATCTTTTTATGTATACATTTTACAAAATTGGCTTCATATTGTATGTGTAATTGTGTCCTGATTTTTTTTTGTTTAACATTACATTGCATACACTTGCCCTATGTTATCATATAATCTTGAAAAATGGGATTATACTGATGATACAATAATCCACTGCACTGTAATTTATAGAATCATTTCTCTATTGAAGAACATTAAGGCAATTTTTTTTTTTTTACCATAAGACTATGGCAATGGACATTTTAAAATACAATATTAGCCTTTGATTGTTTCCTTTACGATAAATTTCCAGAGGTGGAATTATTAAATCAGAAGTTATTCACATCTTGAAATGTCTTTAATAGATAATGCCAAATTGACCTTATACTTTATATCAATATTTTGAGTGTTCCCTGTGTTCCTGGAAGACTATTTGAATATTTCCAGAAAGCCGAAGTATTTTTAAATCAGGAATACATAACAGATATTTGAATTAAAGGAAAATGTGACCATTTGCTTTGTTATTCATTTGAGAAGGGAAAGTAGATATACCTTCCATAATAACAAGTGCACAGTGCCTCTCACACCAAGTGAACACACAGCATTTATCATGGCCCACAAAGGTGGGGATGGGGAAAAGAGATCTGATCTGATATGAAATGAACTTATTTAGTTATATAGTCAGTGGAGAATAAATTGGGCAATGCATGATCAAACGTTGGACTTACATACTTTCATCAAGAAACAAAGAAAGTTCTTTGTCTTCCTTTCCACTTCCCAAGATATTTCATACAGACCCACTTCTTAACTGAATTCCTTTTCCAAAATGTTGTATAGACATTTATCTCTTCTCTGCTCTTCCTTCAATAGCACTCTTCCAGTGCTAAATTATAACTTTCAGAGTGTTTGAAAATTCAATGAGCACTACAAGTACCAGCATGTCATGTTACCCAGAAAACTTTCCAGACAAGTGCCATCTGATGTCTGGAGAGGAGTGGAGACTTGGTGTCCAATGGAGTCTATGCTGGGTTCATTACAGGACTTGTGAGCCAGAACCACATAGTCTTCTCTTTAGACAACCTCTTCCAAAACAGCAACAAAAATGAAGTATATCTGGGTATCTTTTTCAAATTTAATGTATGTGTGTTTATAAGACAGTATTCGGTGAATACTTGAAAAATGTATATATCATTCATTCATACCTGTGCGTGAGCAGTATTCTTCATAGCCAACAGAGCTCAGTTCAGCACAACTGCAAGTAGGTTACTGTAAGGTGTTTAAAATAAAATTTCTTCTAGTCAGTTATTCTTTTAATATAAGTGCCAATTTAAATGTGCCTGTTAACTTTTGTTGAATAGAATTCGTTTGTTGCATTAAAAAAAATACAAGTCTCATACTCATACAAATGACTATCATACAAATGTAAACACATGGCAAAAAGTTTTTAAATGTTTATTTATTTTAGAGAAAGAAACAGAGCATGAGTGGTGGAGAGGCAGAGAGAGAGAGAGAGAGAGAGAGAGAGAGAGAATCCAAAGCAGGCTCCAGGCTCTGAGCTGTCAGCACAGAGCCTGATGCTGGGCTTGAACTCACGAACTGTGAAATCATGACCTTAGCCAAAGTTGGATGCTTAACCAACTGAACCACCCAGGTGCCCTGGCAAAAATTTTTCGACTTATTAGTCATTGAAGGACTGTCATTGAAATAATTATGATCATATTGAAGGAGACTTTGAAAAGCAGAGATATGTGCAAGTAGTTAGGAATGCGGAAATGAACGTACTAGTAGATGGAAAACTGGTTAATATTCTTTAGGGCAATAAAATGGTATGTTTGAGGTTATCTTTTCTATAGGGCAAAAGTCAATTATACCTCTACTGTACAAAATTTATTTGTATTGCCATTACCAAGAATAATTGCATTACTATTTAGGTTTGTTTGTTTGTTTGTTTTGCAAGTAAACTTCCACCTCTACAGAGTTGTAAAATAGTTCATAGAAAGTTAATTGGAGGTACTATACATTGCTATAAAAGCAGATAAATCCTGGAGGATCCTTGGAAGACATTTAATAATTGTTTATGCCCATTTCCAAGTTTTGGATATTTTTCCTGACACAATCATGTCCTCCATTTTGGTTATATATATTTGAAATTTTTTCCTATTGTTAAAAAACTGTCCTATTTGTCTCACTTTCAAGTTACCTCCATGTTTCTTTATTTCCCTTTATCAGTCAACTTCTTGCAAAGTTGTCTAGACTTTCTGCCTTTATAACCCCCCATCTCATTTACACAACAATCACTATAATCTCCTTTGAAACTCAACCTTTCACTAGAATTGGAATTACAATGATCATCCAAGTCTTATCTGCCCAATCTCATGCCATAGTTGCAGACATTGTTCTGCTAGATCTTTCTAGAGCATTTGGCACTGTTTAGCACTCCATATTTTCTGAAATGCTCTTCTCCCTCCGTTCCATGTCCCTGTTTTCTCCTGATTACCCTCTTACTTCTTGACTTCTTATCTACTCATGCATGAATTCGGCACACATTTCCTGAGAGGCTGGCTGGTGCCAGTTACTTGGTCAGAAAACAGAGACACAAAGATGAGTAAGACACAGAAGTATGGTAAGTAGAAATAAATTTATAAACAAATAATATCTACTGTTAGTCTAGTGTATTCTGTATGCTAGTCACTGTACCAAAAGCTTTATACATATCCTTTTTCCTCAAAATAACCTAGCTAGGGAAGTATTTTCGTCCCCGCCCCCATTTTTTTTTGTTTTACATAGGAGAAACTCATGACTCAAAAGAGGTTAGATAATTTGCCAAAGGCCACACAACTAGTGGATCACAGAGTGGAAATTCAACCCAGGTCTTTCTAAATCTGTAGTCTGTATTCTTGTCCTCAGTGCTACAGAATAAAAGTATTATAAGAATTACAATAAGAATATTATTGTGCAAAGTCCCAGGGGCTTGGCACAAAGGTTGAACCATTCAATTCTATTAGAGGATGAAGAATGAAAGATCCAACAAAACCTTGAAGTAATGTTATGATTGTGTCATGTCATTACAGATGAATATACATTCATGAGGTAGACAAAGGGAAAAGAGCACTCTAGAGGGAGGGAGCATGAATAAAGACCTACTCTTTAAATGCTGATGTTTTCACATCTAGTGGGTTCACCTTTTGCTATCTTTTATTTCTCACTTTATGGGCCATCTGTGAACAATCTCATCCACTCCAGAGGCTATAAACACTGGAATAGATATATTAGTCGCAAGCCTATGTATCTAATGTGATCTTCTTAAGGATCACCAGAACTATATTGGTAACTCACTGGATGGCTCTATTTGCATATTTAACAAACACTTTAAATGGAACATGATTTTTTCCTTTCCAGCCAGGGTTTCCTCCTATACATACTTAGATTAACCTGATTTCATAATCTTCTAAGATTTCTTATGTTTCCTCAATATTTAAGACTCTTTGAAAACAAGATCATTGAGAACCATTATTTCCCTCTCTTTTTTGTTTTATTTTTTTAAATGTTCATCTATTTTTGAGAGAGAGAGAGAGAGAGAGAGAGAGAGAGAGAGAGAGAGACGGAGTGCAAGTGGGTGAGGGGCAGAGAGAGAGGGAAACACAGAATCTGAAGTAAGCTCCCCCCTCCGATGCGGGGCTCAAACTCATGAACTGTGAGATCATGACTGGAGCTGAAGTTGGACACTTAACCAACTGAGCCACCCAGGTGCCCCTATTTCCCTTTCTTAAATATCTCTTGGGGCGCCTGGGTGGCGCAGTCGGTTAAGCGTCCGACTTCAGCCAGGTCACGATCTCGCGGTCCGTGGGTTCGAGCCCCGCGTCAGGCTCTGGGCTGATGGCTCGGAGCCTGGAGCCTGTTTCCGATTCTGTGTCTCCCTCTCTCTCTGCCCCTCCCCCATTCATGCTCTGTCTCTCTCTGTCCCAAAAATAAATAAAAACGTTGAAAAAAATTAAAAAAAAATATCTCTTGATTCTGTTTTATCCTCCTATTCTGGCTGCTGTAGTCTTACTTAGTTCAGGCATTTATTATTTCATTGAGTATATAGCTTTCTAATGGAAAAGAAGCAATGTGGCATAGATATAGTAAAGTGGAAAGAAGATAGGCTTTGGAGTTGAACAAGTCTTTAGAATATAATCTTCAACTCTTGATAATTAAATAAAGTTTTGGAACTTACTTAACTTACTTGAGTCATGATTTTTCCCTCTATAAAATGAGGAATCATAATGTCTACTTTTCAGATTTATTGTAAACATTTAATATGATGTGCATAAAGTACCCAGCACCATGCCTGGAATGTAATAGGTATTCAGTAAATGGCAGGTATTTTTTATACTTGGTTGTTGAGTGAAATAAATGCAGTTAAAAGACAAACAAAAGAAGAGTAATATTGACACATGCAGCTGAGAATTTTAAGACATTGTCAATCCAGGGCTGACACAACATCCTTAGAGCTCTCTTTTTCCTTTTACCTATATTTTTCTAATATATTGGCATGTGTTTTACACAGACTCAATGTAATGGCCAGATGGTTGCTGGGAACTCTCAGCTTATATCCTTAGACTATGTTAACTGAAAGGATTCATGGGTTAAACCTCAGGAAAGAACCCAGATTCTCCATGTGACCTGAGTCACATGCTTACCCATGAACCAATCATGTGTCCCAGGAAATGTAGCATTAACCCTAACCCAACCTTATGGCTCTGTGGGACATTGTGATTGACAGTCCCACAAAGACTCTATGAGTGGAGAGGAAGTTCTCATGAGGGAATGAATGTTTTCAGACAAAAACATGCCCACCATACCTTTCCTACCCAATCTCCTTGTCTCCAACATTTCTATCCACTGTATCTTCCATGATATAAGTGAATTATTTTTCTAAAATGTAGAGTGTATTATGTGAGTCTCGGAACCTTAAGAACTTGTACCTTTCTTAGAGAACATAGAGCCATCTTCTTTAGAGGGCTTCAAATTGCACACTATCTGACTCCAACCATTCTTCCATTTTTTCCCCACTGTGTACCAACAATACCATCCATTTCCTCAACATACACTGAATCTTCCCTCTCTCTTCCTCTTTCCCTCTTGAGCCTTTGCTCAAACTGTTCTTCTTAGAATGACCCTTTTCTCCATGTTGGCCTGGACGTGGCCAATCTGTCTTAATAGACTACAATGGAATTCATTCTTTTGGTTTACCCAGAACTCCTCTTTCGAAAAGAATCCTCTTCTCTCCCATTACAATTATGTGTTTCTGAAAGCCTTACCAAACACAGTAGTGCCCCAGTTTGGGCTACATGACCCAGGCCAAACATATCATGCTTATGGCCACAATGATTGATCCAAGAATGAACAAGTAACCCAAGCTGGGCCAATTAGAGTCCTTTTGAAAAATTTTAAATTTATTTTTATTTTTTTTAATTTTTAGAGAGTGAGAGAGCAAGCAGGGGAGAGGGGCAGAGGGAGAGAAGAAGAGAACCTCAAGCAGGCTATATGCTCAGTGTGGAGCCCAATGCAAGGCTCCACCCATGACCCTGGGATCATGACCTGAGATGAAATCAAGAGTTGGATGCTCAATCGACTGAGCCATCCAGGTACCCCTAAAGTGAAGTCCTTCTTAGAACGAAGGTAGGCAAGATAGATTATTTCTTTCTGAGTCATTAGTTTGGAATGATGTGTAGCCCAGAGCTACCAGTGACTATCCCCTAAACAAAAAGAAAGCATACATGCAGAAGGCAATGAGGCCAACATGTAAAGAGAATCAGATAAGAGAGGTGGAGAGACTAAAAGTTCCTGTGTTCCAGTCCTTATTTTAATAATGCCAACCCATAATCAATCTCTCTCTGTCCCTCTCGCTCTCTCTCTCTCTCTCTCTCCCTCCCCCTCCCCCTCTCCCCTTCTCTCCTCAACTGTTTGAGTTGAGGCTCTATTACTTGAAAGAAATAGTCTTTCAGGTCCAGCTTGAAAATTTCTTCCTTTGGGCAGTCTGTCTAGACCGAACCATTATAGACCTGTTTTATTATACAATTACGGTCTGCTTTTTAGAAGGTATAATTAGGTATTTACCTATTCCACTATGATCATTCATTCAGTAACATTGGCCCAAGTGCTACCATGTTTCTGGCTGTGCTAGACTGAGAGCTTAACTCCTACCCCACTCAGCACAGGGCCTTGTACACAGCAGAGTTAAAACATGGTTATTAAATTGAATTGCCAAAGGTCATTGAAAGAACGTTTTCTTCCCATTGTGCTTGATAACATGCATTTCTCTTTCCATTCCAAGCTCTGCATTGGTAATAGAATCACAAATAATCTAAAATATTTCACTAAAAATGTAATTTTTGAAAAAATATGTGAACAACTGGAGAACATGAGCTACATTAGAAGCAGAAAAAGGTTAAGTTTTCAAATAATGAACTCAAGCCATTTCTATGTCTCACCTCTAAATAGCAGGTACAAATTGGTTTATTTGCATTTTCTTGGTTAATTACACATTTTGGAACGATCTTTCCATGTGGAAGTCATTGATAACAGGATCTAATTCCAGAGACCAAAGTGCCATTAGTTTCTTTGAATTGAAGCATTTTCAGAGGTTGGAGTCAAAGCCTGGGAATTAGAAATCGTGGGTTTTAATTACATCTTGGTCACAGATTGGTTGTTTTCTTGGAAGCACATAACCTCCAAGAATTCAAGTGCATGTAAAATGAAGATGAGAATCTTTGCCTCCTTCAACATCAGACTTTTATGTAGTTTAATGAAATATTACCTAAAAACACCTTTGAATTCCTAGGATGGTATGTATTACTTGAACAGAGTGGCTATTTAGCTTCATGAACAAATAGGTAAATTAAGGTTACTGGTCCAGTGGAGAGCAAAGTCTAGTTGTTTGCAAAGGATGTCACAGAAATAGAGAAGGGAAAAAAGTTGGTCTGGATTGAGTGCCTACTATACACCAACTGGGTATTGGGCATGGCTCTTTATTTATCTTTAATCCTTAGAAAATTTTTGTGAGCTAAGCAGAGAATACATTTTACCCATAATGAATCTGAACCTCAGATACCTTAAGTAAGTAATTTTCTTTAGAGTTACACCAAGAACAGCTAGATGATGGTCTGTGTGCTGGTTTTTGTAGAATTAATTGTGATGTAAAAAGGCTGTGCTACTGGTCTGGCAAACTGAGACATTTACTTATAACATTTAATAAAAGCTAGGTACCCATTTTGGGTGTCTTTTCAAAAGTTTTATATATTTTATTCCAATTATTGTCAGCTATAAGGGGAACTTTGTTTTTGCTCTATCAGAGTGACTCATAAATTTAAAAAGCTTACCCTTGAGTTTGTCTCTAGATGGAACTATAGGAATGCTATGGGCAACTATTCTCAAACTCTAGATTAGGCATTAGATTCACTTGTGGAGCATGCTGGAAGCAGACTCTGAAACGTGTGTGTGTGTGTGTGTGTGTGTGTGTGTGCGCGCGCGTGCGATTGTGTGTCTACACTCTCCTCTCTGAAATAGGAAGATAGTGATCCCAGAATGACAAGTTTCCTGTGAGAAGACTAAAGCCAGTCCTGTGGAGATAGATGGGAGTGAGAAAAACTATGAAATCTAGGTTCTCTTTAGGGTAACCTAGAGTCCCTAAACTCACTCTATAGTTGCAGGCATTTCTAACTTGGGTTCAGAATTGGCCTGCTCTTCATATGACCCACTTGGCAGAGACAATACCTGGTCCTGAAAGGTTCTCTTCTCTCATCTTGGAGCACGTTTGAGTCAAAACAGCTAACAGAGGTGAAGAGACAGCATTCTGAGTGAATATGCGAAGCAGCTAAAGTGAGAATCCTTTGGCAACAAGCCGAAAACCATGCCATTAGGGAGGCTGCACCCCTTTCAACCACCAGATAAGACAGGATAATACCTTCATGTTTCACATGGCCAATTCATAATGTTGCACTCGAAGAGATTCAAGTCTGTCAAGCTTGTGTCTATATTATCTGATTTTCCTCACACTTCCCCTGCCATCCCCCATTGTGTCAGAAGTGCATTACTTGTTGGAGCAGTGAGGCTCAACCAACATGGAGAGTGGGGCTGGGAGGATTATGGTGAAGAGCAGTGAGGCTCATCTAATGTGGGGAGTGGGGAGAGCAGGGAGACATACGACAACACAAGCTCTGCTTTGACTCATGTGACCAAATCCAGTTGAAAAGCCAGTTCAGATTTTGGTGTAACAACTCTATTGGCAAAAGACAGCAAGAATTTTCCCAAAGCTGTTTCTTTTGAATTCAGATAAAATAGTGTTAGAAGGATGGAAATGCCACTCCCTTAATTTATTTTATTAAAAAGAGGTTTTTGTGTGTGTGTGTGTGTGTGTGTGTGTGTGTGCGTGCGCTTGTGCGCGCGCATTCATTACTCCCTACATGGAAACACGGAAGGAGTCTCTCTTGAAAATGGCCCTAGTGTGCTAAAGGATAAAGCTATTTCACTGATCTTTTTCTTCTCCATAAGACACAGGAAATTTAACCTGATATTTTTTTCCCATGGAAACTGGCAGTAGTTAAACAATACAGCATGGGTGTCAGATAAGGATTAGGGTGTATGAAGGTCCACATTTTGATTCAAGACTGTATCCATATGCAAAAGCAAACAGTCTGTGGCATAGTCAAAACAATCAGTGTAGGCTGACTATGGATTCTGAATAGTTCATGAAAATGGTCCATTATTATCCAATACAGGAATAGTAATCACATTGGTTATTAAAACTGGCTTTAGAAAACATGAAGGTCATTTAAAATGTTGACAGTTTGATAAGTTTAAATATTTCTGATTACACATGATGCCTTGCTTTTTTAAATCTACGTACTAAAGAAAAATTTAAATTCTTCAGGTGGGAATACCACTTAGAAAGTTCATGGTGGGGCACCTGGGTGGCTCAGTCAGTTGAGTGTCTAACTTTGGCTCAGGACATGATCTTGCAGTTTGTGAGTTTGAACCCCACATTGGGCTCGGTGCTGTCAGTGCAGATCCCACTTTGGATTCTTTATCCCCTTCTCTCTGACCCTGCCCTGCTTGTGAGCTCTCTCTCTCTCTCAAAAATAAATAAACATTAAAGAAAAAATGCATGGTAACTTTTACTAGAGAACTTCAAATGTACCTTTTTTTTCAAATTAAAGTTTTTTTTTTTAAATTTTAGAGAGTACAGGTGGGGGATAGGGACAGAGGAAGGGGGGGGGGGAGAGAATCTTAAGCAGGCTCCACGCTCAGTGCAGAGCCTCAGGGGGGCCTCCATTCCATGCCCCTGGGATCGTGACGTGAACTGAAATCAAGACTCGGATGCTCAAATGACTGAGCCACCCAGGGGCCTCTCAAATGTACTTAAAAAAATTTAAAAAAATTTTTTTAATGTTTATTTATTTTGAGAGAGAGGGAGAAGGAACAAGCAGAGGAGGGTCAGAGAGAGAGATGAGAGAGAGAGAGAATCCCAAGCAGGCTCCACACTGCCAGTGCAGAGCCCGATGCAGGACTCGAACTCATGAACTATAAGATCATGACCTGAGCCAAACTCAAGAATTGGACACTTAACTGACTGAGCCACCAGGCATCAGATGTACTTTTTAAATGAACATTAAAAAATAATAAGTGATAATAATAAAAACAGCTTCCATTTACTGTGTAGCAACTATATAGATGATACAGTGGTGTTTAACACATATTATCTCAATAAATTCAAAAGCCCTATATTCTTAGTGCTGTAGTATCCCCATTTTACTGATGAGGAAAATAAAGCCTGGAGAGTTCAAGGTCACACAGCTAAAAAAGGGGTGGATGTAGGGATGGAACCTATAGAAGCCTGATCCCTGGAACCTGGCTCTTAACGATTACTGTATCCTAGAATCACAACCCCCTTCAGCATAGCCCAGGGATGTAACAAGAGGAATTAAATGGCTTGTCATGTTAAGTGGGCTTTCCCAAATTAATAAATTAGAAGTTGTTACTAAATCACATAAAATCTTCATTAAAGTAAATCAAGTAATATTCCTTGCTTGCTAGCTTGATATCAATAAAGGATGCGGCAATCCCTATCAAAATAACATTGCATTCTTCACAGAGCTAGAACAAACAATCCTCAAATTTGTATGGAACCAGAAAACACCCTGAATAGCCAAAGCAATCCTGAAAAAGAAAACCAAAGCTGGAGGCATCACATCCTGGACTTCAAGCTGTAATACAAGTTGTTATCATCAAGACAGTATGGTACTGGCACAAAAACAGATACTCAGATCAATGCAACAGAATAGAGAACCCAGAAATGGACCCACAAACATATGGCCAACTAATCTTTGACAAAGCAGGAAAGACTATCCAATGGAAAAAAGACAGTCTTTTCAGCAGATGCTATTGGGAAAACTGGATAGCAATGTGCAGAAGAATGAACCTGGACTACTTTCTTACATCATACACAAAAATAAACTAAAAATGGATGAAAGAACTAAGTGTAAGATAGGAAGTCATCAAAAATCCTAGAGGAGAAAACAGGTGACAACCTCTTTGACCTCGGCTGCAGCAGCTTCTTACTTGACATGTCTCCAGAGGCAAGGGGAAAAAAAGCAGAAGTGAACTATTGGGACCTCATTAAGATAAAAAGCTTCTGCACAGTGAAGGA
Source organism: Puma concolor (assembly GCF_028749965.1). NCBI lineage: Eukaryota > Metazoa > Chordata > Mammalia > Carnivora > Felidae > Puma > Puma concolor. The sequence continues at coordinate 73,138,138 of NC_141675.1, read as the reverse complement.
AACAATCAGCAAAACTAAAAGGTACCCAATGGAATGGGAGAAGATATTTTCAAATGACATAGCAGATAAAGGGTTAGTATCCAAAATCTATAAAGAACTTCTCAAACTCAACACCCAAAGAACAAATAATCCAGTGAAGAAATGGGCAAAAGACATGAATAGACACTTTTCCAAAGAAGACATCCAGATAGCTAACAGACACATGAGAAGATGCTCAACATCACTCATCATCAGGGAAATACAAATCAAAACCACAATGAGATACCAGAATGGCTAAAATTAACATCTCAGACAACAACAGATGTTGGCAAGGATGCGGAAAAAGAGGAACCCTTTTGCACTGCTGGTGGGAATCCAAACTGGTATAGTCACTCTGGAAAACAGGATGGAGTTTCCTCAAAAAACTAAAAATAGAACTACCCTATGACCCAGCAATTGCACTAGTAGGTATTTATCCAAAGGATACAAAAATGCTGATTCAAAGGGACATATGCACCCCAATGTTTATAGCAGTTGTATCAACAGTAGCCAAAGTATGGAAAGAGCCCAAATGTCCATTGACTGATGAATGGATAAAGAAGATGCAGTGTATATATATAATGGAATATTATTCAGCAATCAAAAAGAATGAAATCTTGCCATTTGCAACAACATGGATGGAACTAGAGTGTATTAAGCTAAGCAAAATCAGTCAGAGAAAGACAAATATATGATTTCACTCGTGTGGGATTTGAGACACAAAATAGATGAACATCAAGGAAGGGAAGCAAAAATAAAAACAGGGAGGCAAACCATAAGAGACTTTTAAATACAAAGAACAAACAGGGTTGCTGATGGGGTGTTGAGTGGGGGGAAGGGCTAAAGGGGTGAGGGGCATTAAGGAGGGCACTTGGGATGAGCACTGGGTGTTAGATATAAGTGATGAATTACTCAATTCTGTTCCTAAATTATTACACTATATGTTAACTAACTTGGATTTAAATTTTAAATTAAAAAAATGAAAAAAGAAAAGGGTGGACTAGGGAGACTAGATTTCCAGTTAAAATTAAAAAGTTTACATGAACAACCAAGCCTGGTTGTTCATGTAAACTTAAATAATGTAAGTTCCATCCTGCTGTCAAAAAGACTCCAGAGATATTCTATTACATTTTCTTTAGGTTGCTTTTAAATTAAGAATTGCTATTTAGAAAAGAAACATATTTTCATTGTAAAAATAAGAAAGAAAAATACAAGTATATTTAAGAAAAAAAATCATCCATTCATAACTCAGAGACCACCATTTATGTCTGTTGTTCATATTCTTCTAGTCTGTTTTTTGTGCCCATATGCAAATAAAATATTTTTTAAATAAAAAATATTTTTTAAGTAAAATATTTTTAAAATATTGATTTTTTTTATTTTTTAAAATAAAAATAGATTTAACATAATATTATTTTATTTACTGTCTTCTCTTATCCATATATCAATATATGGTTCTGCAGCTACAACCCAGCTTTACATCTTATGAACTGTGAAACTTTGGGAAAATGGCTCAATTTCTAAGTGCCCCATTTGCTTTTCTGTAAAATTTAAGAGATATTAGTACTTTATAGTGTTGTCATAAAGTTTCATTTTTAATATATGAAAAATGCTTAGAGCAGTGCCTGATACATAGTAAGTACCACATAAGTGTTTGGTAAATGAAAAAAAATAAATATTGGAGCAAAGGATATGCATTTTTAAAGGATTCTGATGCATATTACCAAATTACTTTCCAGAAAGATTCTACCGATGTATAGTTGTTATAGCAGGATGTAAGTGGAGTACCCACTTTCCTGCCCCCATGGCAAAGTGATTTAAAAGTATGGGAGGTCAGGCCACCTTATCTCAAATTCTGGTTTATCACCCAGTAGCCACGATATCTTGTGATATCTTGACCATGCTAAGCTTTATTTCCCTTTTCTGTAAAATGGGAATGAAAATAAATATATACTTCACTGGAATGCTGTGAGACTAAGACGAGTTTATATAAATAAAGTGCTTGGTATAGTGCCTAGCATAGAGAATGGAATCCATAAATGTGAACTACTAGTCTATGTTTGCAGTCTCTCCATTTTATTTATTTTCATGTATGTATATATGTCTTTACTGTTTATTTATTTTGAGAGAGAGAGTGCAAGCACTCATACATGAGGGAGGAGGGACAGAGAGAGAGAATCCCAAGCAGGCTGTGTGCTGTTAGTGCAGAGCCTAATGCAGGGCTCCATCTCACAAACCGTGAGATCATGACCTTAGCCAAAATTAAGAGTCTGACGCTTAACCAACTGAACCAGCCAGATGCCTTCCATTTTAAAGACAAGAAAAATTAGGACCAGAAAGTATGTCATCCATGGCTGAGACACTAAGGTAATAGGTCAAAATGACACAGGAAATCCAGTGAGAGAAAGGAAATATCTGGTTCTAGGTGATACATTTTTTGTGCATGGCTGATCAACATAGATCCCTTTTAAGACATATTTTCAGGATGCCTTCCTGTGACTGCTCAGCATATATTAGTGACATGGACAGTGAAGGCAGAAAGTATGCTCATTAAACCTGCCAGTGTGAGGGAGGGAGTGAGTGAACTTCATCTTGAAGAACCAAGAAGACATGATTCTACAAGGAAAAGTGATAGATGGCTACTTGGAAAGAAAAATCATTTGCCCAAGTGCCAAGTGGGGAATGAGTGATTATGCTCAAACCAGGCAGCAGATTAGCCAGTCTATGCAAAACAACAACAACAACAACAACAACAACAAAGAACCCAAACAAGCAAACAAAAACTTATGATGAATAGAATTCTATAGATTATGTTGACCTAGGAGACTTGAGTAGATAAACTGAGAATGGGGTGGTATTCTTCTGTTTTTGGACACCACTGGTCAGCTTTCTATAAGTAACAAGGTGGATTGGGTTCCCTAATTAGCATCTTGCAGAATATAGGATGTCATCAGAGACCTACAATACATATGTCTGGAAAGAGAAAAGGACCTAGCATTATTCATTCTGGGGAATTTAAGTCAGACAATTTTGTTATTGTTTCAAGTATAGACAAGACTCTCTTAGAAGGAAAAGTGTACAGTTGTTTACTTCTACTGAGAATAGAACTATAGGAAGTGGATTTCAAACTGCAGCATGAAAGATTTAAGTTGGAATGATTGAAAAAATATTAGTAAGATGAACCATAAAACATTGCAAATGATTACCAACATAAACTATGTAATCTCTTCAGAATTATTTAAAATAGGACTTTTTTTTTTGTATTGGCTTTAAATTTTTTTAGTAGGTATTAACTAAAGGCAGGAGAATAGCCTGGGTAGACTCTCAAGGTTCCTTTCTATGATTTGATGATAAAAAAGACTTGATCCTATAAAGATTGCTCTGGTTTCTTTTCTATTGCAGCTACCCAAGGAACAGCTGTTGCCTTGACAACAAGAGACAGTCTTAGGTTCCTCATATGCTAATAGGAAAACGGCCAATTTTCTTGTTCATAAAAGAAAACTGTTGGTTAATGTGTGCATCTCTCTCTCTGTCTCTTTTTCTCCTACCATTACTAACCACCTCTACGTGAACCTCAGTGAGAGGTAGAGTTAAAAGAAAGAGGGTAGAATAGTTTGTATTTTCACAAATCCTCACTGAAACTTAAGAAACTCATTCACAAAGGAGTTTGGAGTATGATAATGACATGGGAATAACAAGAAATCAGCATTCAGTGTGCAGAGAAGAAAAACAATGGAGAGCATAAAATTCTAAGTCTACAGTAGAGTATAGGCAGACACTCTGAACAGATTGCAAGAGGAAAGATTCAGTATACCTTCACAGATGTCTCAACACCGACGACATCTGCCAGGCAGTTTCAACCACTTCCAACTGTCTAGGTGCATGTATATGCAGACATCATCAACTTTTGACCAAACTGAGTAGATTGTATGTGAATATTATAGAACATAGCAGAAGAAAAGCAATTACTTCCAAACACAATTCACTCAAGTAATAGGCAACAATTAGTTCTCCCAGGGAAAAAAGCATGTAATAATCCCTGCTTTCTCCTTTGCTATGTGAAAGATAGCCAAATGCAGGCTAAGAAACACATTGACAGCTGATAAAAAGTACTTTGAGTAAACTTACTCACATATTATGTGGACAGCTATAGCTCATTGAATAAAAGCAGGCCACCTCTCTGCAGTGTCTTTTAATGCTTTATGAAAAAGCCAAGTTTCTTAGCCCTGTGGAGTGGTGCTTTTTCCATATAGCAGTATGGAAGGTGCAGGCTGCGGCCCCATACGAGCCTTGTTTTTATACTGGTTTCACATGGATGGTGTGTACGGCATCATGACAAACACACGTTTCCTTGTATCTTTACCCTACATTTTTTGACATAGTAGTTATATGGTGGGTATGTTTTTGTTTACTGTTTTCACCACTCCTCATTACTTCCCAAGGATTTTGAGGGGGGGGATATTGTTAAAAAGTGTTTTTCTTCTGATCATAAAATAATTAATGCTCACTATAAAGGTATAAAAAAAGTTTACAAAAAAAGAGGGAAATGAAAGAATCTTTGTTTTATTTTGAAAAGCAATGCTAAATGCAAAGGAGCCTGTTACCAGTCCATTACCAGTATTTGTTTTACTAATCGCTAGGACAGCATAAGAAACAGATTATATACTTCCTCTCTCTGCCTTTCCATGTCTACCACGGGCCCTGGATGATAAGAACACTGATGATATACACAAACCTGCAGGAACCTATGGGTGTTACTACATGCTCTAATGACTTAAAGAGGGGGATTGTCAAACACATGGGAGAATATATAAGGTTTAGAAAGCTAGGTGAAAACACATTTACAGTTTGACAGTATAATTTTAAGGAGGTTTTGAAAACTTTGCTATTTGTGGGACAGTATTGCTGGCAGATTTTGGAACTAGCTTTTCTCATCCAAAGCCCACTGGTCCCTGATATTTCCAACAGGATAAGAAGACCACTCTCTTGGTTAGTCCTACCTCCAAAAAGTCACAAAGTCTTACCGTCTGCCTCTTTTATTTCAGATCGTCATTACTGTCTCTTTTCCATTTGTGTCTCCCAATCACAATTATTTGATGTATCCCTATTATCTACAAGAAAATATTTTTGTGACCTGGTACCTTTCAACTTTCCCAGCCTCATCTCATATTGCCCTCCTAGGCAAATGCTATGCCACAAAAGTCACCCCATTCCCCATTCAGCAGTGTTGAACTACTTGTAATTTCTCACTTGCCTTTATCTCCCAGGTTCAAGATTTTCCACAACTTTCTCCCTCAACTTTTCACCAGAAACCTTTGTATCTCATCTTTGAAGTTTCAGGTAAGACCCTATTCAATAGGTGACTCATCTGTCCCTGATGCCCTCCTACCTGGAGACAGACATGCTTTCCTGATGATTCCTGATAGCTTTTCCAAACTGTGTGCACTCTGTCTGCTTTAGTTAATTTAATGAAAGTTCTGGAAGGCAGCATCCTAGTCTGTTCCATTCACTGATACATGTCCCTATCACTTACTACAGGGAGCATGTCACACATTAGGTGCTCAATGACTATACAATGAATCAATGAATGAATGTCTACTGTGTGCTTAATGCTTGGAAGCCAGGGTTAAATGAGCTACACACTCTCTGACTTACGTTGCTTGTAGTGTAATAGGGGAGGTGGAGAAGTAGAAAGTGTAAGTGCCATGACAGTGAAAATATGATGCTGGGGAAGCACATTTACATCAGGGAAGGTTGACATTAGCTGGGCAAATATGGGAAGAGTGGACCTTATAAGCCATGTTGAGGAGGCCACTGAGAGCCAAAGAGAGGTTTTTGATTGGGAAGGATAATATACTGAGATTTGAGGTTTAGAAAGATCTTTTTTGCTGAGGTGTGGAAATGGTATCAGAGAGTTCGATTATGAAGGCAGTTACCAATTAGGAGGCAGCTTCTCTGCTTCATGGTTAAACTCTTTGAGGGAAAGAATAACCTCATTTTCAATTTTGTAACTTAAGGGCTAGGTCAATTTTTTTTTTAATTAAAAATTTTTAAGTTTATTTAAAAAAAGAGGCAAAGAGAGAGGGAGGAGAGAATCCCAAGCAGTCTCTACACTGTCAGCATGGAGCCTGATACAGGGCTTGAACTCATGAACCATGAGATCATGACCTGAGCTGAAACGAAGAGTCAGACACTCAGGTGATTAAGCCACCCAGGCACCCTGGGCTTGGTCAGTGTTTTAACAAATGTGATGTTTCTCTTATGAATGAAGAACTGCTTTTATGTCCATTATCGTATCTCAGAAAGACAAAAACAAGCCACTTCCTTTAAGAAGTTGTGTTGCTGTGGTTCATCTAGTCATTGGGTCAATGTTACTGCTTCCAGGTAAGCTAGTTACAAAGGAGATTTAGTGGCACCCAACCCTGAACTTGCTCTCAATAGACATATAAGTTGATTTATCTTATCTTATCTATATTATAAGCAACTATATGAATTGTGCTTTTTTTTTTTTTTTTTTGGCTTTTTCATCAAGATGTCATTCCTGGATTAAGACCGTCGCTTTTTCATGTTGTGTAGTCTACTCAGGAATAACTGATTCAGTTTTGCCTCCTTGAGTTTGTTCAAGGACTGGTCAAAGCATTAATGAAAATATGAATAAAGGAAAGCATAAATGACAAAATAGTCAACTAAAAGGTTCCTACTGACTCCCTTATATTTGTATTAAAATCTAGTCCTTAAAGTGATCTAATTCACTGAATAAAACCATTTTATTAAGCCTTTGGTCAGCAGATTATTAATACCTATGTTATGTATAGAACTCATCTAAAATTAGTGACTATAGCTCTCCTTTCTCTTTGGATACAATGAAAAGAGTAAAAAAATTTAAATAATGCAAAAGGACATTATGAAATCATATCACCATTAACTGAATCAAAATTTAATACAATAAATTAATACAGTACTGAAAATGTTCTAATTTTTATATTAGTAGTTGATGTCCCCTTATCCTTGATTTACAATAAAATGATTTCAAAGCATTTTGAATTTGTTAGCTAATAGCATTACAACCTGCACAGTAAAAGGAGACAAAAAATATATAACTTCTGATTCAGATTATATGTCAATTTAGTTGTGTTTATAATATGTAATTAACATAAATTAACCATTTGCAGATTGCTGGGTGATACAGATTATTTGTGCTGATACCTAGAGTCTCTACTTTTATAAAGCTTTCAGGTTTTGATGATTCACAAAGAAACAATTTGTATGGTCAAGCTTAATTGCTGATTTAACAATAAATTTTATCTTTATAAAAATTTATATACCTATGTTTTTTGCCGTATGTTATCTTCTTACATGGTAAATTTACATATTGATCTACCCATTACAATCCTAAATTTAAACTTTCATTGTTACCTATTATCATTGTTATGGCTGCTTCATAATAATAGCAAGTAGTAATATTGAGAAGAATAAGAAGGATTCTGACTTTGCATCTGGATGTTTTTAATGGACTGACATAGAATTCTGTGTGACACTAAAGATTTTGTCATTTTAGAGTGAAAATGAGCTGAAGAAAAAAAAAACTGTTAATAGATTGTTCGGTTGGTATTTGGTCCACAATTATTTCTGGGGGGTTTTCTACTTAAGTACATCTTTAATGCTACACCCAGAGATTTGGCTCAGGTGTCAGGAATAATAAGCTTTATTATAATAGTAAACCTTGGTGAGAGTTCTGGCTAAAAAAGAGAGAAAAGATAAAAAAGAAAAAAAAGGGCATTTGTGGTACTTTACATATACAGACATGTAGCACCATCTACTGGATTAGAGTAAATGAATAAAATCTGTAAAATATGTATTTCCACTAGCAAAAGTATGAACCCATGAATGTCAGAGGTTCGTATAGTATTGGTTTAGCCAATTCTTTGGTTGTAAGTGGTTTTTGGATAGGTGAGAATATTTGATATAAAGGACCTTCTTTTTCCCTTTGTCCTTGCAGCTAAGAAATAGTCACAGACAATTGTTAGCTGTTTAAGTTACCCATCTACAGCAATTGATTTTACACATGTACATTTGTGTGTGTATGAACACGTGTGCGTGCACACACACATACCCTACTGTACCCGACTCGATTATGTAATACTTTTTTACAAAGCAGTGGTTACCATGGGCAAAATAACTTTTGTGGACATGTATTTCTTAGAAAAGGATATTAGTCTGTAAGTAGAGAGGTTTTTCTTCTACTGTTTCTCTGTAGTAGAAAGTGTTTTAAGTATAGTTATGGCCTCCTGTTACCAGGAGAAATAGATCCTTGGGAATAATCCATTCATTAATTCAGCAAGCATTAAGTAATTATTGTGTTTCAGAAACAATGATAAAAAGATTGAAAAAAAAGAACAATGATTTCAAAAATACTGCATAAGACTGGGCTGTGAGGTGAATGTTCCTTTGTAAAGACTTACATCCATCTTCTTCATTAACAGGGTGCATCAGAGCAGTCAAATATCTGAGACAGCCTTATGAAATGTACAGGTTTGCAAGATGTTATAGATAATGGTCAATATATTCACCACTACAAATGTGTTTTACACAAGTAGGGAGGTTGAGGAATAGGACAGTTATAAGACTCCTCTGACATTCTTCTCATAAGACTGTTAGGTCCTTATCCAAGTCATTATCTATTTCGTAGTATTGACTATTCCTCTGGAGGGAGTGACTACTTCAGCAGCAGAAGCTTAAAAACATTGCATGGTGAAGTACATGTTATAGCCACTGGCGATCTTGGAAGTTTCTTCTGAGTGTGTGTAAATACTCTGAATCTGAATCATATGCAACTATATTAAGAATGAATTGCATAAAGGAAAATCTGAGAAAATGGAGACATTCACCATTTTCCTGGGTAGGAAGACAATAAAATAAAAGTTTCAGTTTTTCTGAAATTATTATGTATATTCAAAGAAATTTCAGTGAAATTCCTAGGGTCCTTCTCTTTTTTGGCGGGGGATGAGGAACTTAACAATTTGATTTCAAAGAAGTGTTTCAGAATAGACAAAAATAGTTGTGATGGTGGTGTTGGATGGTGTGTTTGACTCTAGCATATTAAGAAGCTGTGTTACCCAAAACAGTGTGGTACTTTTACAAAGATAGGTAAATACATCAATGAAATGCCACACACCCAGAAACATACCTTTGTATATATAAGAATTTAGTATATAAAAAGGACGCGTTTCAAAACAAAAAGCAAGATAGACTATTTAACAAATGGTGCTGGGAAAATTACTATTTGTTTTGAAAAAGAGCTATGAATCTACTTCCTCTCACCACAAACATCAATTTTATGTGCATTAAAATTTTAACACATAATTATAAAAGTACTAGAAAAACTATTGGAGGTCATTTTTATAGTGTTCTGGAAAGGGCTTTCTTTAAGTGTGGTACAAAACCAAAGTTATTGAAGAAGACCAACAGATTTAATTACATAAAAATTTAAAATGCCTCTTTTAATTCATGTTTATTCTTTTGGCAAATTTTTATTGAGCACTACTTGTACAGGTATTGTTCTAGTTTCCAAATATAGGGTGAACACAGTGCATATGGTCCCTACTGTCGTGCATATTATAGTCTAATGGCAAAGATAAAAAAATAAGCAAACAAGCAAATAAAAACATTAACTACCAATTGTGGTGAGTTGTCAAGTAAAATTACTAAATGTGAAAAATTTGCTTTAAGAGGAAATAACAGGAGGGGTGCCTGGGTGGCTCAGTTGGTTAAGTGTCCAACTCTTGACTTCAACTCAGGTCATGATCTCATGATTTGTGAAGTCGAGCCCCGCATTGGGCTCTGTGCTGACAGTGAGGAGCCTGCTTGGAATTCCCTCTCCCTCTCCCTCTCCCTCTCCCCCTCTCCCTCTCCCTCTCCCCCTCCCCCTCTCCCTCCCCCTGTCCCTCTCCCCCTGTCCCTCTCCCCCTGTCCTTCTCCCCCTGTCCCTCTCCCCCTGTCCCTCCCCTGCTGGAGCACATGTTCTCTCTCTCAAAATAAATAAGCTAGGGGCGCCTGGGTGGCGTAGTCGGTTGAGCAGCCGACTTGGGGCTCAGGTCATGATCTCGCGGCCCTTGAGTTTGAGCCCCGTGTTGGGCTCTGTGCTGACAGCTCAGAGCCTGAAGCCTGTTTCAAATTCTGTGTCTCCCTCTCTCTGACCCTCCCCCATTCATGCTCTGTCTCTCTCTGTCTCAAAAATAAATAAATGTTAAAAAAAAAAAAAAAAAAAATAAATAAATAAATAAATAAGCTAAAAAAATGCAGAAATACCAGATATAAGGAGCAGTCATCATTCTTAATTCTGAGATAGAGTGTCCTAGGAAGAAGACCCTGTCAGGGCTCACTGAATGGCAAAAACTCCTTGTGCTGCTGGTTGAACTTGCTGGGGAATGAATGGGGAGATGTCTCATTAGAGGCACTCTGCTGAAAAACTGCCCAAGTTGGGGTGGGGGTAGGTGCTAGGGGAAGCTGCTGTGCACTGCAGGAGCCTGATGCTACAGATACTGCTTGTGCCAGGCAGGAACCAGATGCTGGAGAAGCTGTGCGTGCCTCAGGAGCCTGCCATGTGAGAACACTGGAACCAGGAAGAAAAAACACATTTTCCCTCCTGTAGGGTCTCTTCTGTGCCCTCTGTTGATAAAGCTTGATTTTGTACCAATGGTCAAAGGAGAAATATTTGAAGAGCCCATATCTGTCTTCACAGAGCAGACAAAATGGGTAAATTTGGAGCTGAAAGGCAACACATTGCAAAATGGCACAACATAGTACTTTTCCGTTTATTTGAAGTTTTAAAGAGAAGAAACTAATTTATGATAGAGAAAACATTGGAATAGTAGTTGCCCCTGGGGTTGGGGGAGGTGAAAGCCAGGATTGACTGGAAAGAGGCAAGTGGGAAATTTTAGAGTAGTGGTAAGTTCTACATCTTAAGAGTTTAGGTTAACTGGGTGTATGCATATGTCAAAACACAAGATTTGTGTATTTCCTTGTATATAAATGTTACCTATATAGGAAAGAATATAAACAAAAGTAAACATGTGTGGTGAAGCATTTAGGTGGAGAGTATATTTATTCTTGCAATTTACTTTGAAATGCATCAACACAGACGGATGAATGAATAGATTGATAGACAATCAATCTATTGGTAGGATCTAGGAAACATCTAGATTAAGGGGATATTGATGCTCACTGTAAAATTATTTTGACTTTTCTGTATGTGGGAAACATTTCAAAATGAGTTGTTGGAAATAAAAGATTACCTTAACTGTTTAGGGAGAATGGATTTTAGGGGAGCAAGAGTGGAAGTGGGGAGATGGATTGGAGTGGTGGCGGTGGCGATGGAGAGAAGTAGACTCAATATAGGCCTGCAGGTGGAAGTGATATGTCCTAGTGATGTATTGGAGGTGGGAGGTGAGGAAGAGGATAGAACTCGGTATTGACAGGTGGGATCTGATTTTGTACAACTGGGTATATGGTTTTGGTTCTACTGTGCTAGGGAAGACTGAAAAAGAGGCTTGGAATATGTGTGGGATGAAATCAAGAATTTTGTCTTGGGCCTGTGTATTAGATTTGAGACATCTCATCTAGGAGACATCTCAATGGAACTGTTAGGAAGGCAGTTGGATATACGTTTGGAGTGTAGAAGAAAGATCTGTGACAGAGAAATGCTAATGGAAGTCGTTAAAGAAACCTGTGGTATTTATTATTTAAAAAACTTTTTTTAATGTTTATTTTTTGAGAGAGAGACAGAGTGTGAATGGAGGAAGGGCAGAGAGAGAGGGAGACACAGAATCCAAAGCAGGCTCCAGGCTCCAAGCTGTCAGCCTAGAGCCTGATGCGGGGCTTGAACCCACGAACTGCAAGATCATGACCTGAGCCAAAGTCAGATGCTTAACCGACTGAGTCACCCAGGCACCCCAGAAATCGTGGTATTTAAAGTCATGAAAATGGATATGATCACCGAGGAAGCAAGTGTAAGAACAGAAGAGTAGAGAGGCAAGCTTTGCATCTTGGGGAAAGCAACATTAAGAAGCTAATCAGGACAAGATAAAGGAGCAAATGAAATTGAGAGATTAATGGGAAACTGACAGTCTTTTTTTTTTTTTTTTAATTTTTTTTTTCAACATTTATTTATTTTTGGGACAGAGAGAGACAGAGCATGAACGGGGGAGGGGCAGAGAGAGAGAGGGAGACACAGAATCGGAAACAGGCTCCAGGCTCTGAGCCATCAGCTCAGAGCCCGAGGCGGGGCCCGGGCTCACGGACCGCGAGATCGTGACCTGCCTGAAGTCGGACGCTTAACCGACTGCGCCACCCAGGCGCCCCCTGACAGTCTTAAAAGTGGAGAGAAGAACTAGGGAAGGAAAAGCTGAGCTGAATGCAGCCCACAGATGTGGCAAGTTGATGATAAACTTACCTGTTGGAATATGAAGCATACTAATGGTGACAATAGCAGTTTCTGAGGTGTTTATGGCAAAATATACCAAAAGTAAAGTTTTAAACACCCCAAAAACAGATTGGGAGAAAAATATTGTTCATACAAACATGTCAGATACAAACGTACACAGAGAATACGGTCCATAAAATAGAAAGCACTGCAAAAAGAAGAGACAACCTAATGGAGTAAATGGGCAAAGGATATGATACATTTTATTTATTTTTATTTTTAAAAATTCCAGTATAATCAATGTACAGTGTTATATTAGTTTCAGGTGTATAATATAGTAATTCAATTCTGGACATTACTCAGTGTTCATCATAAGTGTACTCTTAATCCTCTTGACTTGTTTTACCTACCCCCCACCCACCTCCCCTCCGGTAACCATCTGTTTGTTCTCTGTAGTTAAGAGTCTTTTTGTTTGTCTTTTTTTATTTGTTCGTTTGTTTTGTTTCTTAAATTCCACATATGAGTGAAATCATACGCTATTTGTCTTAGGATCTGATAAATTCTTAGCAGAATAAATGTGATGCTCAGTCTCATAATTATAAAATTGTCAATAAACAATGAGATACCACATTTTTCTCTTTAGTTTGTAAAATATTACTTTATAATATACAGAGTATGCAAGAACACTGCCATATTCTGTTGGTATGTAAAATCTTTTTTTTTTTTTAATGTTTATTTTTGAGACAGAAAGAGACAGAGCATGAGCAGGGAAGGGGCAGAGAGAGAGGGACACACAGAATCTGAAGCAGGCTCCAGGCTCTGAACTGTCAGCACAGAGCCCGACACAGGGCTCAAACTCATCAACTGCAAGATCATGACCTGAGCTGAAGTCAGATGCTCAACCAGCTGAGCCACCCAGGGACCCCGGTATGTAAAATCTTTTTGAAAGATAATTTAATAGTATCTCTCAAAATAAAATTGCTTATACATGTTTTTCATTAATTTTACTTCTAAGAATATGCCATACACTTATGCCCACACATAGGTGTGCAAGGTTATATCTTATTCACCAAATTGAAGACACCACTGATTGAAATATGCATCCCAATTTTAGAGATACTAAAATATGAAAATAAGTATACCCCAGACTTGATGAAATACAGTGTTACAAGATGTTCATTGTAGCATTGTTTAAAAAGTTAAAATTGATGGATAATATTGAATTTTAAGCTGCTGTTAAAAGACCAAGGATCTAATGTACTGATACAGAAATATGGCCACTATTGTTAAGTGATAAAATGCATCTGCAAAAGAATATTTATAATATGATTCTGTTTCTATAGGAAAAACTAATATATCTATAGATTTATTTTTTTTAATTTTTTTAATGTTTATTTTTGACAGAGAGAGAGAGAGAGAGAGATAAAGCATGTGTGGGGGAGGGGCAGAGAGAGAGGGAGACACAGAATCTGAAACAGGCTCTAGGCTCTGAGCTGTCAGCACAGAACCGGACGCGGGGCTTGAGCTCACGAACAGTGAGATCTATGACCTGAGCTGAAGTTGGACGCTCAACTGACTGAGCCACCCAGGAACCCCTATGGCTTTATTTTTAAAAATGCTGGTAGGACACATGCCAAAGAGTGGCAACCTCTTGGGAATGAGGTTGGCATGGAGGTGAAGGATATCTTTTCCTTTATACACCTATCTTCCTTCCTTCTCTTTCTTTCCTTCTCTTTCTTTTCTCCTCCTCCTCCTCCTCTTTCTTCTTCTTCTTTCCTTCCTCCTTTTCCTCTTCTTTCTTTCTTTCTTTCTTTCTTTCTTTCTTTCTTTCTTTCTTTCTTTCTTTCTTTCTTTCTTTCATCACATTATTTTTGCAAAACCAAAATCTCTTCATATTTTAACCTGAACAGTGTGATCTGGATGAAGTTATCTACTTGGGAATGAAGCAGTAAAGGGATAGCATCTACCTTAGCATTTTGTAATTAAATTGAGTATTTCATGGTCAGCAACAAAGCTTGAAAAACTTTGGGTTTTGTTTCCAACTCTAGATTTTAATAAGTTCAATAGAGTTATAATCTAGAAGTTGTAGAATTATAAAAGTGGGAACTAGATGATATGGAATGCCGTGGTGATGAGGTGGAGAAGCATGACTATCATTTTAAGGCAGAAATGTAGAATTAGGAGGAGGCATGGACATTTTGCACAAAATTCAACACTGTATAATTGTCATCCTGAAATGCAAGAGATAGAATCCCTGAGATACAGGAAATGTGGCTCTTTGCATGAATTTGGCTGCCAGACTTCTTATGTCCTTGGGCCTACAGGAGTACACAGCAAAGACAGCTGCAAGCATGCATTTTGGCAGCTCCTGCTAACACTGAGAGGGGTGGATCAACAGATTGGCACAGGCTGAGGCAGCTGCCTCAGTATTCATATTAGTAATGGGGATGAGAAATTAGAAAGGAATGTTTAAGACACATGGGCAGTAGCAACACTAATAATTTTAGGAAGCACACTGCCATAACAAATCTCAAGTATAAATAACGATGTGCCATCTTAATATATGCTGGATGCTAACATTTTCATTACTAGGAATGAGTAAATTGTTATAAAATAGAAGATCATCTTTTATAAGGTTATTTAGACTCTAAAATTTCGTTATTCCAGATAGGTTGAAATTTCCTCTACAAGCTTTCTCCTCCATCACGTTGGGAATTTAGGTATTGCAGAAGTGAGGAATAAAATGCCGTGGTAATTCTACCATCTATTGAAGATATTTCTAAGAATGTTGTATATGTGAGTAAGTACAACGTTTTCTACAGTGAATGATGTTTCACCACACTGTGCTGCATTTTATATGGTCTATAAAGACACGCATATGAAAATTATTTCTAAAAATGGTAGTTGTATATATAGATATAGTATTATTTCAGTAAAGGGATTTGTTCATTAGACTTTGACTCATGAAATATACTATGCATAGTCAAATGTATAAAAGTCATTTCTAAGAATAATAGAATTCTGCTGCATCTGAGTAGTCATTCAGTGAAATAATGTATGCTGCATTCAATATATCTGTAAAATATGCCACATGTATAAAATGTTTCTAGTGTTAGAATTTAAAAATATAAATTGTTTTTAAGAACACAAAAAGCTAAATCTAGTCTTTGAGACTAGAGAAATATTCCATATAATTCAATATATGGAAAACCATGTAAACACAAAGAGACAAAGCTACTACAAGATTTCAAAAGCATAATAACAAACCAACAGTAAAAAGACATTTTCAGGACAATTGAAGAAATATAAATATGAAACAGTTATTAGATGATATTCAAGAATTTTGATGTTATTAATTTTGACGCATGTGATAATAATACTGTGTTTGTGTTAGAAAACATTGAATGTTAAACATTAGTGATGTATGCTCAGGTAGTTGGGGTAAAATATGATGTCTGATTTGTTTTAAATGCTTTAGCAAAATAATATAGATGAAGTGAATGTGGCAAAATATAAATGTTAAATCAAGATAATGAGTATGTGGGTGGGTATGTGCACGCGCGCTCTCTCTCTCTCTCTCTCTCTCTATATATATATATATAACACATACATATACATATATATATTTAAACTTTTTATAATAAAAAGCGTAACAAGATAATGGTAAAATAAAATTCAGAAGGGCAAAAAAGGCTACAGATAGTTGCTTATTCGATAAGCAAAGTTAATTTATGTTCATGATGCCGTAATAGAGGGTATTTCAGCCAAGAACAACTCTCATTGCAGACAGCATAGTTTGTAGTAGGAGATCTGTATCCTCATTTAGGTTCTGCTGACTTTAATCGCTTCACCTCAGGGAGCCTCAGTTTATTTGTTTGGAAAATAAAAGGATTAGATTAGTTGATAGTTTTATCCTTTCCAGTTCTGAGATGCTAACCAACAGAGGCGGTAAACTCAAATACCTACCAGTGCTGAGCAGGTAATTCAAATTACTGAATAGGTGTAGTGCTTGCCACTCTAACTGGGACTCTTCTTCAGCCGAATGCCTTCATGATAATGTGGATTCAGTGTTGCCTAGCTTTTTTGGAGATTAGGAAGAAATACAGATTTTTATGTGAAATTGAAGATTTGTGTATGTTAATAGAAAACGTACAGCGAAAAGTGTAGGAGTGGTGAGGCGGGGGTGGGGGTACTACCAAACCCTGCTGCAGTCCATGTCCGCGGTCAGCTAAGACGCTGCGAAGGGCAGATGAACACGGGGAGGAAGACCAGGAGATTAAAACAAAAGATGGAAACACACATCAGTGATTCTAGGGAGTGAATTCTGCTTCAAAATATCAGTCTACCTCAGCCGACGAGATTTCACCTACGGATGAAACTCAAACACCACTGGAAAGAAAAGTCTGTTTTCGATAGGTCTCATCTTCTGCGTGTGATCCAGCAGTTGCGGGGCGCAATGCCATTCCCGCTCCCAGTGTCCCCCGGAGACCGCAGGAGCCACAGACTTTACACTCTCTGGGAGCGCCCCGGGGGACGATCCCGAGCTGCAACTTGAGGGATAGTTATGCTGGGGCCGCCAACCCCAGCGAACCTGTGGAGTAATTGCTTCGCTTCCTCCGAAGTTTAAATGAAAAGCTGCTCCGGACCGAGGCAAGAGTTCTCAACCGGAAGTTTTGCCTTCCTGCTTGAGCACTTCCTGTTTGGTAACTAAGGACGCGGGGCGGTTGCTGGGGTTATCGTGGTAATTACTAGGGACATTTGCGGGTGTAGGGAGTTGCCTCGTGTGCTGCTCCCAGGCTATACGAGAAGGTGGATCTTTCCTCCCCACCCTGTCAGAGGTTCTCTATCCTTTTGCCATCATGAGTAATGAATTCTTGGCGGAGCTGCATTGGGACGATGGGTTCGCCATCCCGGTGGCAAACGAGGAGAACAGGATCCTGGAAGATCAGGTAAGGGTCAGGTGAAGAAGGCCGGGAAAGAGGGGGTGGTTTCTTGGTTGGCAGGAATACCCCAACCGTTTTATTCTTCCCTTTTCCGTCCCCAGTTTTATCTCTTTCTGTCTAATGCTCACCGCACCATCTCCTTCCTCCCTAACCTGTTTGCCCATTACGGTACTTGCAAAGCATTACAAAATGTATATTGAAAGGATGATTGATATTCGCGACTATAAAGTCTGAATCCTTACTCTCTCCCCTCCCACTCCATTTCGCCTCAGGGGCAGGAGAGGAAAGTCTGGTTCCTGCGTCCCCTTTTCCCTTCCTCAGAATTAAGCGCGGCTTGCAAAGGGACTCTGAGGTTTTCCTAGCAACAGTTGTTTGCGGATGTTTATAAGCAAATCACGCTCTGGTTGACATTACTTTTTGAGTTTCTGCCTAAGACATTTAAAGTTGAAAGGGACTTGAAGAAATATTTTCAAGAGAGACGTTCTAGTAAGAATGTAAAATGTGCAGTTTACAGCTTTTCAAAGTGAGGATGTTGTCACAGAGTGATATAAAAATATTTTACGTTGTAAGGAATATTTTACACCGGCTTGCAACCAATGAATGCATAGTAGTTGTTAAAAATAAAATTGCATCTGGCTCAGAAAACTTTTAAAAACCTTTAGCAGTTAGTCTAAAGTTCTGTCACATGGCAGTGTGTTGTGTGGAGGAGGATCCAGAAACAGATGATGTTTACATTACTTTGTAGAATGGAAGAGAAGGTTTTCTTCCCTTGGAAAAGAAAATGAAAATCCATCACGGTTTTTTGAAGTTTTTTTTTTTTTTTTTTCAAAATATTCTGACCTGTTTACTAATGTCTAAATTAGATAGCTGCAGTTTTTTGTTGCTTTGTTTTAATGAAGGGCAACATTAGGGAATATAAGAAATTTGGCACTAAAAAAAACAAAAGGCAGAAATTTGGCACTGAGTACTGAGGAATAATAATATTAACAAGTTTCCAGCCCTGGGTTCAGATCCTACTTACCAGCAGTGAACCTGTTTCTTCTTATATAAACTGGAAATAAATAATCATTTCACAGGGTTGTTTACAGCTCTAAGGATATTAATGTGGGTTAAAGTTCCAATCAGATATTAGTTTTTTTTATTATTGCCATAATATTTGTCTCATATGATTTTATATACGTATTAATTATATTAGCTATTTAAAAAATATTACGGAGCAATAAAAAGAAGAGTGAGGGCCAGAATCACTTTACCTGAATAAACAGTGGCATTAAAAAGGCAACTCTAATAAGTTTAAGATATTCAAACAGAAGGGTAAAAAATAAAAAATACCCACTGTTGACTCTAGAAGTGACTATCATGGCATTAAACAAATATTCCAGACATCATAGTCTACAGTTATATAGATAGAAAAGACAGACAGAAGTATCATTGTTTTTTAAAATTTAAATCCAAGTTAGTTAACATATAGTGTAACAATGATTTCAGGAATAGAATTTAGTGATTCATCACTTACATATAACACCCAGTGCTCATCCCAACAAGCGCCCTCCTAAATGGCCCTCACCCATTTAGTCCTCCCCCCCCCCCAACACCCCTCCAGCAACCCTCAGTTTGTCAGTTCTATGTATTTAAGAGTCTCTTATGGTTTGTCTCCCTCTCTGTTTTTATATTATTTTTGCTTCCCTTCCCCTATATTCATCTGTTTTGTATCTTAAATTCCACATATGAGTGAAATCATATGATATTTATCTTTCTCTGACTGACTTCCTGTAGCGTAATACACTCTAGTTCCATCCACATTGTTGCAAATGGCAAGATTTCGCTCTTTTGGATCACCGAGTAATATTCCAGTGTGTGTGTGTGTGTGTGTGTGTGTGTGTGTGTGTGTGTGTGTGTGTGTGTACCCACCACATCTTCTTTATCCGTTCATCAGTTGATGGACATTTGGGCTCTCTCCACACTCTGGGTATTGTTGATAGCGCTGCTATAAACATTGGGGTGCATGTGCCCTTTCAAAACAGCACACCTGTATCCCTTGGATGAATACTCAGTAGTGTAATTGCTGGGTCATAAGGTAGTTCTATTTTTAGTTTTCTGAAGAACCTCCATTCTGTTTTCCAGAGAGGCTGCACAGTTTGCATTCCCACCAGCAGTGCAAAAGGGTTCCTCTTTCTCTACATCCTTGCTAACATCTGTTGCTGCCCAAGTTGTTAATTTTAGCCATTCTGACAGGGGTAAGGTGATATCTCATTGTGGTTTTGATTTGTATTTCCCTGATGATGAGTGATGTTGAGCATCTTCTCGTGTCTGTTAGCCATCTGGATGTCCTCTTTGGAAAAATATCTATTCATGTATTTTGCCCATTTCTTCACTGGATTATTTGTTTTTTGGGTGTCAATTTTGTTAAATTCCTTACAGATTTTGGATACTAACCCTTTATCTGCTATGTCATTTGCAAATATCTTCTCCCATCCGTCAGTTGCCTTTTAGTTTTGCTGATTGTTTCCTTTGCCACGCAAAACCTTTTTATTTTAATGAGGTCCCAATAATTCATTTTTACTTTTGTTTCCCTTGCCTCTGAAGACATGTCAAGTCTCCAGAAGTTGCTGTGGCTGAGGTCAAACAATCAGGTTGTTGCCTGCTTTCTCCCCTAGGATTTTGATGGCTTTCTGTCTTACAGTTAGGTTTTTCATCCGTTTTGAGTTTATTTTTGTGTATGGTGTAAGAAAGTGCTCCAGGTTCATTCTTCTGCATAAGACAGAAGTATTATTAAAATGGAATCCTACTATATGTGCTGTTTTTAACATAAACATTTTTATTTAATAAAAATTTTAATTTTATTTGTCTTAAGAGAAAAAAAGAAAGGAATTATTGAATTTCAGGTAAATATTACTTGATTACAAGAGATAGTGATTGCTAAGAAACTTTCTTAACATTAAGAAAAACTGCATAAGAAGAAATGGTTAGATTATTGTTTAAAAAATTCTTTGTTTCATTTGTAGGCAGTTATGGGTTGACTCCCTGCCCTTTCATTTTTCATTTTTAAAGCAAAGAAATTAGCTCTCTCACTTCTTTACACCATCTTTTTACCCATATTACCACTATTAAAAAATAGTGGTTTTATTATTTTTATATTATCAAGCTTTATTTTTTATTCCATTCAGTGCCTTTAATTTACTACAAGTGTTTAGCCTTAATTTTATATGAAAAAAAATTTTAATGTTTTTATTTATTTTTGAGACAGAGAGAGACAGAGCATAAGCAGGGGAGGAGAAAAGAGAGAGGGAGACACAGAATCTGAAGCAGGCTCCAGGCTCGGAGCTGTCAGCACAGAGCCTGACACGGGGCTGAAACTCACAAACCACAAGATCACATGACCTGAGCCAAAGTCGGACACTTAACCGACTGAGCCACCCAGGCGCCCAGCCTTAATTTTATATTTAAACTGGTTTAATGGTCCTTAATGTAGCCACTTTTATTCAGTTTATCTTTTCTTGGATTTTTCACTTTGATTCATCTTTTGCCTAGTTGGGTCCTATCCTCAAATAGTTGTTTCAAGAAGCATCCATTGTTTTGTGCTTTTGATTCCTTGCATCCTTGGTTGCCAATTGATTTCTTGCATTGCTTGCTTTAAGTTTGTATTCTTTTAATCACAGTATCAGATCTTCAAGATACCTTCTTTCTGCCTCTACTCCTTCCTTCTGAGTCCTGTGTTTTTTTAATATGGACTGTTTTTCCACAGACCTATTTCCCAACTGTGGACTACAGAATTCCCTTTATTCTTTTACGTGGTTGATGCTCTACTTCCTAAGTCACATATCTTCTTTCTTGGGTTATCTCCTTATCTCCTTATCTCAAAATAAGGAATACTTCCTTGTGTCTTCCTAACAAGGATGTATAGGAGGTAAACCCTGAATCAGAAAATGTTTTTTATTTAATCTCACATTTGATGGTGTTGGCTGAGTCAAATGTTCTAGGTTAAAAATTTTTTTATGAAGAATTTGGAAAAATATTATCTTCCAGTAGTGATGTTGGTGAGTAATCTGCTATTAGAAATATTTCCATTTCTTTGTAGGTTGCAATTTTAATGTCTGGAAGCTTATAGGGTTTTGTTTTATGTTTACATTGTAGTTTGTTTTGGCAACTATATCATATTTTTGATTTTCAGGTTATTTGTTGCTTTTTTGTAGCACCTGGTCTTCTTTTAGTAGTACAATATCATTTACAATCTAAGTGTGTGTGTGTGTGTGTGTGTGTGTGTGAGTGTGTGTTTAGTTCTTTTTTGTGTCTTGAATTATGTTTCCTTTGGGGTCTTTTTACTTGTTTATCTTGATATCTCTCACTTGATGTAAGTCTTCAATAAATATCTGGTGGTCCTTGCATGTCCTTTTATATTTAAAAGGAGCAAAAAAATGCCTGGATATTCTGTGGGGAAGGAATTATCAACTTGTGGAGAGTTAATCATTATGCTTTCATTAGGAAAGCAGATGCCTTTGCTCTGAGTTCATTATGCAATTATAAAAGTTAGTAACTGATGAAGAAAATAAAAGTCATAAAGCTGTATGCACCAAACAACATAACAACTAAGTACATAAAAGTAAAAACTATTATAAATACAAGTAGACTTTGACAAAAATACAGTTGTAGTAGGATACTTCAATATTGACATCAGAATTGGACAGTTCTAATAGACAAAAATAAGAATATAAAGGTATGAATAATGCAGTAAAAGTAAAAACAGAGCATATATCCCTTAAATAAACAGTTTAAAAAATATGTCTGTAAACCATTTAACAAAGGTGGATCATTTACTATACCAGGATGAAAACCTTAATGCATTAAAAGTGAAAGATATGGGAATGCAAGCTGGTGCAGCTACTCTGGAAAAAGTATGGAGGTTCCTCAAAAAACTAAAAATAGAACTACTACCCTACGACCCAGCAATTGCACTACTAGGCATTTTTCCAAGGGATACAGGTGTGCTGTTTCAAAGGGACACATGCACCCCCATGTTTATAGCAGCACTATCAACAATAGCCGAAGTATGGAAGGAGCCCAAATGTCCATTGAAGGATGAATGGATAAAGAAGACGTGGTATATATATACAATGGAGTATTACTCAGCAATCAAAAAGAATGAAATCTTGCCATTTGCAACTACATGGATGGAACTGGAGGGTATTATGCTAAGTGAAATTAGTCAGAGAAAGACAAAAATCATATGACTTCACTCATGAGGACTTTAAGAGACAAAACAGATGAACATAAGGGAAGGGAAATAAAAATGATATAAAAACAGGGAAGGGGACAAAACAGAAGAGACTCATAAATATGGAGAACAAACAGAGGGTTACTGGAGGGGTTGTGGGAGGAGGGATAAGCTAAATGGGTAAGGGGCACTAAGGAATCTACTCCTGAAATCGTCGTCGCACTATATGCTAACTAATTTGGATGTAAATTTAAAAAAAAAAAAAAAGTGAATGATAAACCTTAAGGACCTTATACAAAGTGAAATAAGATGGACACAAAAGGACAAATCCTGTATGGTTTCACTTATATGACATACCTAGAGTAGTCAAGTTCATAGAGACACAAGTAGAATGGTGATTTCCAGAGGCTGGGTAGGGGGGAAGAGGAATGGGGAGTTAGGGTTTAATGGGCACAGAGTTTCAGTTTGGGAAGATGAAAATTTTTAGGTGGATGGTGGCAATTGTTGCACAACACATAAATGTACTTAATGCCATTCTTCTTCTTTTTTTTAAGTTTATTTATTTATTTTGAGAAAGCACACAAGCAAGGGAGGGGCAGAGAGAGAGAGAGAGAGAGAGAGAGAGAGAGAGAGAGAGAATCCTAAGCAGGCTCCATGCTGCCAGTGCAGACCCTGACGTGGGGCTCAAGTGAGATCATGACCTGAGCTGAGATCAAGATTTGGATGCTTAATAGGCTGAGCTACCTAGACAAACCGATGAATGACACTCTTCTTAATGTACACTGAAAAATGGTTAAAATGATAAAATGTATGTTTATGTACATTTTACCAAAATTAGAGAAATGAGTGGTGGGAATTTTATAGGCCATATTTTTCTGATCATAAGCCAATAGGATTTATAGTAAATGATTTAAAAAATTATTCTCCATTTTATGGACTGTTTGCCTGCCCCTCCCATTCAAATGTTGAAGCCCTAATCTCCAGTGTGTTGGTATTTGGTGGTGGGGCCTTTTGAAGGTAATTAGGCTTAGATGAGGTCATGAGAATGTGGCTCCCATGATGGTATTATATCTTTATGCGAAGCGGAAGAGAGACCAGCGCTCTCTCTCTCCACCATTTAAAGATGCAGCTAGAAGGCACTGTCTGCAAGTCAGGAAGAGAGATTTCACCAGAACCAAATTTTCTAGTACCTCAATCCTGGGCTTCCTGGCCCCCAGAACTCGGAGAAATAGATTTCTATTCTTTAAGCCACTCAGTCTATGATATTTTGTTATGGCGGCCTGAGCTGACTAACACATCCATCTTAAACACTTAGGCCAATTTCTCAGAAACCTAGATAACTCTTCTATCATGGAGAAATTGAAAGGGAAAAGTTAGTTTTTAGAAAACAATAAAAAGAGACTGCTTCATACCTGTATTTGCTGGAAATAGGAAAAATCTTTCTTAGAGAAAAGTTACAGGCTTAAATGCCTTAAATGCCTTCATTTTTAAATCCATGCTTTAGTTAGCTTGGGTTGCTATAACAAAATACCATAGAGTGAGTGAGTAAAAAGACATGATTTATTAAAAAGACATTTATTTCTCACGGTTCTGAAGGCTATAAGTGGAGATCAGGGTGGCAGGGTGGTTGGGTTCTGGTGAGAGCCCTCCTCTTGGCTTGCCGATGGCTGCCTTCTCACTGTGTTCTCACATGGCAAAGAGAAAACAAGTTCTGGTCTCTCTTCTTCTGACAAAGACACTAATTTTACAATGAGGGTCCTACCTGCATGTCCTAATTTAAACCTACTCACTTCCCAAAGGCCCACCTCCAGATACCATCACATTGTGGGTAAAGGCCTCAGCATATGAATTTGAGGGTGACACAGACATTTAGTCTATAGCATCAATGTAACAAAAAAGTAAAATAATTAAAACCTGTTCTTAATAAATTTTTAAAAAAGAATAACAAAGTGAACCAAAGAGGGAATTAGAAGAAAAACTGAAATTAATGAAATAAAAAGCAAAAATACATATTTAATATGATTTACTATGTTTAATGAAATACAGGAGATAACATATAGTACATTAGTATTTTATTACTTCCTTATTTAAAAAATTCAAATAGCATCTTTTGCACTTAGTGGATTTGTTGTGCTCCTCCTGGGTTGTAGCCCCAAATTTGGGAACCACAGATCAAGACTATAAGGAAGGATATTTTTGTTATGTTGAGCTTTTATATTGTTTTGAGGGGTGACGTATTCTAATTGTCCTGGGAATCTATCTTGTAATTTCCTAAAGTTTTTTGTTTGTGTGTTTGCTATGCATTTAAATTGTTTTGTTTCTACTCAGGGTTTTAATTCAATGACACACAACATACATTAAGGAAGAGGTCTTAAGCACATGGAAGTTTGTTCTGTTCTGTTAAGCTCTGTCCAAAATCTGTTTATTTTGAATAGCTCAGGGAGGAGCTTGTTATACCTGATGTCCGCTGCTTTTAAAATTTATGGTTTGTGTTCTGTGTTTTTGTTACATCTGTTATTATGCTCTTGTTTGCTCTAGAGATGTTGTGGTTTAATTATGTAATAGGATCTCTTTTTTTCCTTTTAAGTACTGCTGTATGAAAATTGCGTTTTAGCGGTGGTTCCTGAAAGATTTCTGAGAAATCTTAGAGATTTCTATTCTATTTTAATATAGTGCTAATTTTCCCACAGCAATGTCTAAATCATCACATGTATTATTTACAGTTGTCAAAGCTGCAGGAGGAAAAGTCAAGCTTGCAAGATCAGCTACGTGACTATGAAGATCGAATTAATGCTATGACTTCTCACTTTAAAAATGTTAAGCAAGAGTTTTCGTTTACGCAGGTATAGTAATGTTGACATTCATGTTGATTAGGTCATGTGTAGTCATGAACATTTCACATTGCATATACATCTGTGATTTTATTTTAGACATACACGAAACTTTAGCATAGCTAACTATTGTGAATGTAACCTTGAACCTGAAAGTAAGTAGGAAAAAAAGGCTTTTGAGGAATTCGCTACCGTCACCAAGTTCAAGGAATAATTAACTCATTTGAAAGAAGAAATCATTCATACAGTGTAACGTAATATTAAGGCAGCAGATTATATGAGAAGGGTACAGTGACGGCAATGAGAAAAATTCTAAGCCAAAATAGACCTAATATAACATGTGACAGAATTTCCACCTCATTTTCACTTTTACAGCATGACCCACTGGGGCCTTTTTGAGTGGGAACAAATAGTTCACACATTTCAGTAGCCCTTAGGACACCACATTATTTTAGGATCCTGAGATAGTAGGAAAGTTAAATTATATCTAAGACACTAGTTAAGATAACTGGGGAAAGTATAATGCATTTTAGAAATATTACTACAAATAATAAAAGTTAAAACTTAAAGTGATAAGTATATTTGTTTTATGGACAATCTATTCATGTGTAGAACATCATTCCCTGATGATGCCCAGCAAATAGCTCAGCAAATCAGCATTGGAGAGTTTACTAACTTCCATATCAAACTATTTTTTTAAAAATGCATCTACCTTTCTTTGAAAGGTATGTAATTCTTAATAGTGAACAAAGCATGTTTTTAATACCAATTTATAATTAATATTGATAAGTAACCATTTTGTGGTTTACAGATTTTATTAGGAAGCAGCAAATTGATGAACTTTTAGAAGCAATACTTGAGAGTTTTGAATCCTGATATGATTAATTAATAAACTGGACAACATCATTCTTTAAGTTATTAAACCACTGAGTTGGGGATTTGAAAGTCAGAGATTCTAGGGGTGCCTGGGTGGCTCAGTCGGTTAAGGGTCTGACTTTGGCTCAGGTTATGATCTTGTGGTTCATGGGTTCAAGCCCCACACCAGGCTTTCTGCTGTCAGCCTGTCAGCTCAGAGCCTGGAGCCTGCTTCAGACTGTGTCTCCCTCTCTCTTTGCTCCTCCCCTGCTCACACTCTGTTTCTCTCTGTCTCTCAAAAATAAATAAATGTTTAAAAATTAAAAAAAAAAAAGAAAGTCAAATTCTCTGTGGGTGATAGTCAAACCTCAGTTAAATCGGATAATAGTTATAGAAGACAATAAACTTCCTATAGCATTAACAGCTCTAATAATGTAAAAATAATACTGATGGTGATAACTTAGAAGCACTACAAAGTCAGTAGTCAATAAATACAATTTTATTGAGTAAAGCTTAACACAAAGGCATGGTTGTTTACTAATATATTCTATGAAATACTTATAACCATCGGTGTTTACATAGTCATTTATAAATTATCTCTGCAATCAGCTTATGTAGTCAGTTTATAGAAACAACCCATTTCCTAAAGTATTTTTAAATAAATTTTACTTATTTTTTAGGTAAGTCATGAGTTATATCTTTTTAACTCTTACCATATAAACTTTGATTTTCTGCAGTTTTTCTAGACCAACATAAAATCTAAAAATGGCTGACAACAGTATTTTCTTCTAGGTCATTCCATGAACTGACTTTCTTACAACTAGTAAGCAACACCAACTACACTGAATTGTAAAGTCTAACATGGTTTAGGTTTCAGAGAAGTGGAATTACTAGTACTTAATCTAAGTATTTTGTGGGAACTTTTTTTGGGCTAATGGGTTATTATAAATATTGTGTAATGTTAAAAATTAAAAAGTCTTTCTATCTTGTAAATTATTCTGTAGTCTCTTTGTAAAGCAAGAGAGCATGAGATTGAAAGTGAAGAGCATTTTAAGATCATTGCTGAGAGAGAACTGGGACGAGTGAAGGATGAAATCCAACGACTACAAAATGAAATGGCTTCAATACAAGAGAAGAAAAGTGATAAGGAAGTATGTGTTGAAATGTTACTTAAAATTTTGTGCTATTAGTTCTTTTTTCCCTCACTAGCAAACACTGATTTTCTTTTCTTTTCTTTTCTTTTCTTTTCTTTTCTTTTCTTTTCTTTTCTTTTCTTTTCTTTTCTTTTCTTTCTTTTCTGTATGGGAAGGGCATTCATTAGTTTCCTGACATTTACAAAAAACATTGTTTTTTGGACAATGAAAGGCTTGCGGAGTTGTCATTTGAATGAAACAATGATAGAATGTTGCACTTATTTTCCTACTATTCATTTGCCAAATAGTCATTGAGCTATACCATGTGCAGAGTACCATACTGGCTATCTACTATGCAATACTAAGCATCATTTATTCATAAGTATCATATGATACTAGGCATAATTTATTCATATATTTTTAAGGGCCACATTAAAAATTACTTTTAATATTTTCATTTTTAATTCAAAATTTTTACCTTTCATATTAATTTACCAGCCTATGACTCTAATATTAAGCTACTGTAAACTCTTTTTCTCTTTTCCTTCATTTTTAGTTACCTGATTTGGACGTTCTTTCCAAATTTGATTCTTCTCTTTACATAAGCATATATATATATATTTATACATATATATAAACACATATATATGTATATGTATGCATACATATTTTACTATATTAATTTGTACTTGTTTGCATATTGATTTGTTTTGTGGATCTAGATTTGTTAAATGAATACATTTACAGAAACATTTTTATCTCCTTAACAACTATATTTATTTCAATTAGAAGTACTTCTAAAATTTCCATACAACCTCTTAGTGGCAGCAATCTGATTGGAGCTGTAGGGGACTTGTCTCAGGCTTGAGTTAGCATATCAAGTACATTATTTTTATTCAGATTTGGTGGAGTGACTAATATTAGAGATTGCTCTGGGGGAGTTTCCCTAAAGCCTTTTTAAACAACCTATGGCTCAACTATGATTCTCATCTTTTATAATCTTCTCCCTTCTATTTTATAACTAAAGAATTAAATATAAATGTGATGGTTACATGATTAAATATGGTATGTTACACACACACACACACACACACACACACACACATATGTGGTGGTAAGAACAGGATTTCTTCTTTCCTTTTTAATATGTTCTATAGTATGTAATGTTTTATTTTAGTTTGTATAGTAAATAATATTTTGTAATCTCTCCCTAACCCTTTTCTTTGGAAATTAGACTAACATATTTAAAACTACTCAAAAATTGGATAGTTTGAAATGTCAGATGAACTGGGACCAGCAAGCCTTGGAAGCCTGGTTAGAAGAATCAGCTCATAAAGATAGTGATGCCCTCATTCTTCAGAAGTACGCACAACAAGATGATAATAAAATTAGGGTGAGAAATTATAAATTGTAATGTTAGGTTTTCTCTGAATCTGTAGTATGTGATCCTTTTTACCGAAATTAGATTTATAATTTTAAAGCAGTAGTTCTTAAACTTTTTTGAGTCAGAGACTCCTTTGACAATCTAATAAGCCAAGGATCCTCTCTTTAGAAAAATGACTGTACTCAAATAGTTACAAAATTTTACTGAGAGTTTTATAGATCCTCTGAAACCCTCTGACCATTTAGGAATCCACAGACTCAATTCTGATTGAGAAGAATTCTCAAAAGTATTTCAGAGAAGAAAGTTTTTTACTAAAATGTTGTATAAATATTTTAACTACTTTTATCTAAATAATGGTTTGAATTTAACATAGTGTTTGCTGATTTGAGACTATAGTGTTATTGATTACTTAATATATTATTATAACCATTACTTAAAATCTACTTGTAATTAAATCTGTTAATACTTTTGTATTATGAAACATGCTATTTTCTAATAGATATGATACAAAATGCATTATTTTAAATGACAAATTGTTAATGTTTTTTCTAACTAAAAAGTATTAAAAGTCTTTTTAGAAACAATTTAGTTTTCATTGCAACCCTTTGGAATTAAAAGGAAATGTATGAATTATTTCGTAGTTGTTTTAGATGGCAAATAAATGTGTATCTATAATATAATAATACTTAATGTAAGACATGCTAATAGGTTTTAAGTGAATCAAACAACAATTATGAATATTTTTACATGTAACTACATCATAGGCACTGACGTTGCAATTAGAAAGACTGACTTTGGAATGTCATCAGAAAAGAAAGGTACTTGACAACGAACTTACAGAGACTCTAAGTGCACAGGTTAGTTTAGTGAGTATTTTTATTTCTTAATTGTCAAAGGGATGTATGCAAAAGCACTTAAATTCACAAAAATGTTATTTGCTCTGTATTTGACAGTTAGAATTGGATAAAGCAGCACAAGATTTTCGTAAAATTCATAATGAAAGACAAGAACTCATTAAACAGTGGGAGAACACAATAGAACAGATGCAGAAGAGAGATCGAGACATTGATAACTGTGCCTTGGTAAAGTAGTTGTTTGGTCCTTGCAATGTTCAACTGTATTACTCTCTTTTGTATTTAACCCATTCATTTCAAATGTAACTCACATTGCTATTTGAAAGTCACTTTTGTAGCAGGGTTTAATAGTTTTGGTAAATGTTTTCCAAGCTTAACTCTTTCCATTTAGATATGTGATTTTATGAAGATTATTTACTTATGGTATAATGATGCTGAAGACTGGATCCTGCCATCTCTGAAATGTGGAACAAGAGAAAGTCAATAGATAATGTTGGTGCAGTAAAGCCAATGCTCTGCCTTACACATGGTTATCCACAGTGTTTTGAATTTAACGTATGTGCTATTTGGTAGTAATTACTGGTGTAGGGAAATGAGCTTCATGGATAGTCAAGAAACAAAAAGGGAGAGTCAGGAAAGAAACCTAAACTGTGATAAAGCTTTCACTTTTGAAAGTGAGGCACCCATAATAGGTTAGAAGCATGGAAGGGAAGGAATACACACTGATTAAACATAGACCTAGTGTTATCTTTTGCTATTTTCAGAGGTTAATTTAGAAGTTTTTTTGAAAATCATTAAGGAACAAAATAGGGGTGAGTAAAAATGGGAAGATTAGGGAAAGTTGGGAAGGAGAAGGAATTGAGGAGGAAAGAAAGCAGATGAGAAGATGTTTTAACTTCCATTCTAAATCTACATGGAAAGGCATTTGGCAAGCGGCTCAGGTCACTGGAAGTTTGGAATTCTCATATCTGTATGAGGTTTACTTGTTATATGTGACTTAAATGTAAACATTTTATTTTAAATGTCTGTAAGTGACCAACATTATCAACAAAGTGGCCTATGCCTTCTTTGGAGGGACAAGGGAGAACCAGTTTTGACTATGAGTTCCACTTAATTCTTAATGCTAATCTTGGTTTTAAGCATCAAGTCCTGACTGCTTCCTCTTTGTAAATCAAATGTGATAGATCCAAGACTGCAGATCTATGTGCAATAGAACTGCATTCTCTTACAACCCCACAGCTAAATTGACTCAGCCTGCTGATTTGGCAAAATACACAGCTGGTCTCTGGTCATATTCATATTGGTTCCTTATTGACATCTCCTGGTTGTCTGTATTGTAAGAGAATAGGGAGGATGCTAAGAAGTGGCTCCATAGGTAGGGGTTTGCTTCTGAGTGTTTAACAACTGGCTCCCCATTTGTAGCATTTCTGATTTCTGTGGTGAAACTACTTCCATACCAACGTGACTCTGCTCAACAGAGTTGAAAAGAGATGTGTCAGTCAGTTCTGGTGAGCCAGTGAAAGCCAGTTCATACCGCTAGAGGATTTAATCTCTTGTTCCTCTTCCTCCAAAACAGTTCCTGCCTTCTTAGTGTCTTCTTGGCAGGAGTCTGAGTCTATGAACCTATGAACCTGAAATTGGCTTTTTTTTTTTTAAGTTTACTTATTTATTTTGAGAGAGAAAGGGAGGGAGAAAGCGTGCTTGAGAGTAGGGGAGGGGCAGAGAGCGAGGGAGAGAGAGAATCCTAAGCAGGCTCAGGGCTGTCAGTGTGGAGGCTGACATGGGACTCCATCTCATGAACCATGAGATCGCTACCTGAGATGAAATGAAGAGTTGGATGCTTAACTGAGCCACCCAGACTCCCCTGAAATTGGCTTCTTAAAATAAACTTTTACATCATTTAGAAAAGGAAAAATATTTTTCTGTTATGCTTTTATTCCAGTGTAGAAATTTTGGGACATTACTGTACTTATCAGCATCACCTACATAAACTTAACTGTGAGTAGATAACACTGTTAAAAAATGTGAATGTTGAAGT
Source organism: Puma concolor (assembly GCF_028749965.1). Taxonomy (NCBI): domain Eukaryota; kingdom Metazoa; phylum Chordata; class Mammalia; order Carnivora; family Felidae; genus Puma; species Puma concolor. The sequence goes on along the minus strand of NC_141675.1, from coordinate 73,106,449 downwards.
AGGTGTTAGAATATCTGATTAAATGGTAGAAAAATCAATATAAGGCAGAAAATTCTCGAATGGTCATTTGACATATATGAACTTAGGAAGTTTTGACCCGTCTTTGGTTGAATAAACACAGCAGATCTATAGAACGCTACATTATATAATGTTAATTGTTATAGAAAACATATCGGAATACTAGACTAAATAAATTAAAGATTTTTTAAAAATGTAGTACATTTCAGATATATATCCACTTAATATGCTAATATGTACAATATTACCTGCCGCATTTCTAAAATTTATTGATTTCAGATACCCTCTGAAATTATATGATTTCACATACCCTCCCCCAACCTGATTTTCTGTGATTAGTTGTTTGGTGGGACCCCATTTGGGAAAACTTGAAAGAAATACATTTTAGAGTAAATTTTCCTTCTCCCTCCAATTCATTCAATATATTGCTGTCAACATCACTTGTAAAAACCATAGATGGCTTTTTTATTCCTCAGCTCTAAAATCTTCTTTGTTTCGCATTGCTTAAAAATTGAACCTCTTGGGGGATGCCTGGTGGCTCAGTTGGTCCAGCATCCAATTCTTGACTTCATCTCAGGTCATGATCCCAGGGTTGTGGGATTGAACCCTGCATTAGGCTCCGTGGTGAGCATGGAGCCTGCTTAAGACTCTCTCTCTCTCTCTCTCTCTCTCTCTCTCTCTCTCTCTCTCTCCACCACCGCCCCTGACTCCTCCCCCACTTGGGCTCTCTCTCTCGAAAAAAAACACAAAATTTTTTAAAAAATTGAAGCTTTTTAACATGGCAATTGGAAAATTGAATTTATTCACAGTTGGGTCCTAACCTCTACCTTTCCAGCCTCATTCCTTTCATCTGTACCTGCCCCTTCTTAATATATGCCCATTCTATGCCTGCCTTCCCACCCTACACCTTAACCACATTAGAGAATTTATGCATATCCATTTATTTTTTTAGGTCTGACTTAAAAGAAGCCTCTTAGGTAATGCCTTTTGATAATTCTTCTCAGGTAGACTTCATCATCTCTTTGTTCCCATGGTGCTTTGTTCACATCTCAGTTACTACTTTGTATATTCTGTTTATTTTGTATTCCTAAGACCAAAGGTCTTGAGTGAAGGTATTCTTATTGAAACCAATAACTAAAATGTTATTCTCAAAAGATGAAAAAAAAAAAAAAACTAGTCCTGTGAAATATGTGGAAAAACCATTGGAATCCAACTTTCTATGTAGAAATATTCAACAGTGTTATGTTTTTTTAGATGTCACCTTTTGTTGATAAAAGATTGATATTTTTCTCATCTCTTTAGCCAAGTACCAGATTAAAGAGAAAGAAATCCTTAAAAATATGAGCTTATAGATACTGATGTATAGCCTATTAATATTTTGTTTTTATTCATATAAAAATAGACCTTTTTTTTATACATTTTTAAATGTTTTATTTATTTTTGAGAGAGAGACAGAGTGCAAGTGGCAGGCGGGGGGGGGGGGGGGGGGGAGGGGGGCAGAGAGAGAGGGAGACATAGCATCTGAAGTGGGCTCCAGGCTCTGAGCTGTCAGCACAGAGACTAATGTGGGGCCTAGACCCATGAACTGGGAGACCATGACCTGAGGTGAAGTCAGATGCTTAACCAGCTGAGCCTCCCTGGGGCCTCTAAAAATAGACTCTTTAAAGAAAATATTGTCCTAAGAATTTTTGATAAAATACTGAATTTGGTTTAATAGAAAAATAATAACTCATTTCCTTTTTGTTTGTTTTGTTCATCATATTAAACATATATTTAACATATTTTTAATCTTAGGCATTAGCAAGGATAAAGCAGGAAATAAGAGAAAAAGAAAATTTGGTTAAAGAAAAGATCAAGTTTTTGGAAAGTGAGATTGGAAATAACACAGAGTATGAGAAAAGAATTTCTGTTGCTGATCGGAAAGTTTTAAAATGTAGAATGGAGTATCAGCGTCATGAAACTAATAGAAATCAGCTGAAGGATGAGGTATGTTAACTAATAAGACTGGTTTGTGTGTTTATGACAAATTACTATAAAACTAAGCTTAAAGGCTCTCCTTCGATTAAGGAACTGCCTTCTAGTTCTTTGTCTTATGTCCCTTCACGTTGTGGAACTTTTTGGGTATTCCAATGGCGCCCTGTTTGGTGAAGGCAACAGGAGGGCCAGTCATATCACATGTGGGATGAAGGGGTCCCCCTGGAGTTGTATAGCACACACCTTGCCTGTCACACGTGGTGTTTTGTAGGTGACTTGAGGCAAAATGCTCCTGAGGGGTCTAGACTGGAAACCATAATTATAACTTCCAAAGGGGCAGATGTGAAGGTGAATATTGTAGTGATGACCTGAAGTGGACATATAACATGTCCAGTGCTACATATGTATGGTGGTTTTAACTCAGAGTAGGTGGAGCTATTTGCTTAAGTTCAGCTTCTCACCTTGAGAAGGGATAATATTTCAGTCTGGTAGTGAGACAGTGTAGGGGTAAAATACCTTGAACAGAGAACAAAACTTTTCCTGCTTTGTTCATTTCTTCTTTCGCAGGCACACATGCCCAACTAGATGTTCCATAGGGAGTGTTAGCAACAAAGGAATTTTTATGAAATTTGTGTCTTGAAGTCACATTAGCTGAAGTTACTGCTGTTTAGTCAGGAAACTGGAATATTGTAGAGCATTTCATTCTATAAGTTGTTATACTTTTTATTTCTGATAAAGAAGGAAAGATGTTTTATTGTCCAAAAAAAGAATAATTACTTAAGATACTAAAATAGTAAAATAAGCAAATTTCTTGCCTAAATTAAATGTCATTGCTAATAGTTCATTCTTAAAAATTTTTAAATTGCAGAAAAGAATGCAGGGATTCATTCATTCATTTGTTCATAATTTGTTTATTGAGATACAATTCATATATAATAACTTACCCTTTTGAAGTATGTAATTTAGTGGTTTTTAATATTTCATAGGATGTGCAACCATTACCACTATCTAATTTTAGACTGTCTTTTTCTTTCAAAAAGAAACCTTTTGCCCACTAGCAATCACTCTGCTTCCCTCCACCTACCCAGCCCTGGAAACTAATAATCTACTTTCTGTCTCCATGGATTTGCCTATTTTGGACATTTCATATAAATGAAACCATATCATACAGAGCACTTTATGTCTGGACTCTTTTACTGAAATAATTTTTTCAAGGTTCATCCATGTTATATAGCATGCATTAGTACTTCAATCATTTTTTTCTCTCCAAGTTTTAAAATTTTGTTAAAGTACACATAACATACAGTTTACCATCTTTTTAAAAAAATATTTATTTGGGGGGGGGGGGAGACACAGAATCCAAAGCAGTCTCCAGGCTCTGAGCTGTCAGTACAAGCTGTGAGATCATGACCTGAGCCGAAGTCAGGTGCTTAACTGACTGAGCCACCCTGGCGCCCCTACAGTTTACCATCTTAATCATTTCCCAGCATGCAGTTCAGTGGTGTTAAATGCATTCCTAATGTCATCCAACCATCACCATCATCCATCTCCATAATTCTTTTCTTCTTGTAAAACTGAAACCCTGTACTTATTAAACAGTAACTCCCCATTCCCCCCTCTTCCCAGCTCCTAGCAACTACCATTTTGCTTTCTGTCTCTAGGAGACTACTCTAAGTTAACTTCACATGAATCAGACAGTATTTATCTTTTTGTGACGGCTTATTTCATTTATTTTACTTAGCATGGTGTCCTCAAGGTTCATCCATATTGTAGCATATGTCAAGGTTTTCTTACTTTTTAAGGCTGACTCCTATTCCATTGTATGTGTGGACCACATTTGGCTTACCCGTTTATCTGTCAGTGGACACTTGGGTTGCTGCCATGTTTTAGCTATTATGGATAATGCTGCTATGAACATGGGTGTGCAATTATCTCAGAATTTCTGGATGGCAATTATGGTAATTATGTTTCTGGTTTTTTAAGGGACCACCATAGTGTTTTCCATAGTGGCTGTACCATTTTACATTCCCACTAACAGTGCACGAAGGTTCTAATTTCTCCATATTCTCACCACCACTTGCTATTTTCTTTTTTTGGCGACAGTCATCCTCATGGAAGAGTGTGAGGTGGGATTTCATTGTATTTGACATGCATTTTCTTAGTGATAGATGATGTTGAACATCTTTTCATGAGCTTATTGGCCACTAGTATATCTTTTTTGGAGAAATGTCTATTAAAATCCTTTGCTCATTTTTGAATCAGTTTATTTTTGTTGTTGTTGATGAGTTTTAGAAATTTTCTATATATTCTAGATATTAATCCCTTAGCAGGTATATGATTTTGCAAGTATTTTCTCCACTCTGTGGACTGCATTTTAACTCTGTTGATACTGTCTTTTGGTGCACAGAAGCTTTTAATTTTGATGAAATCCAATTTGTCTATCTTTTGTTGCCTGTCATATACAATTAATCATTGCCAAATCCAATACTGTGAAGCTTTTGCTCTTTGTACCTGTCACACATCTATGTGGGACTCTGTAATTTGCCAGTATCATACAATAAGTCATTGAAAATGTAATATCAGATCAAAAAGAAAAACTGTTAATATGTATTACAGAAACATCGTTATTGTGTTTATGGGTATGATGTAGGTTAAAAATTAATATGTTCAGAACAGAACTTCTCAAAAAAGAAATTACCTTATAAGATGTAAAATAAATATATATCATTTCTGTCTGTTAACTAATAAATAGCTGGATTCTTTAAAAGCCACTGTGAATAGAAGTTCTAGTGATTTAGAAGCTCTGAGGAAAAATATTTCCAAAGTAAAGAAGGACATTCATGAAGAAACAGCAAGGTAAGAAAAAAGATATTTAAATATGTTTATAGTTTTTGACTACTTCTAGAAAAATTATTAAATATTTAAGTTTTTGTTAAATAACTGAAAAATTATAGCTACTAAATTATTAAACGTGAAAATAAATTTTCCTGGGTTTTTCATCATAAAGGCTTAGGAATAATATTTTTGTGGCTTATTAAATATGTATTTAATAAGTATATAGGGTTTACATAAAGGTAATAGAAAGGTTTATGGCAAAAGAAACCTTCAAGTTATATGAAGATAAACTATTCCTTGTTTGTTTGTATTAATTTTTAGACATGTTTTCTATTTTTTCTTCATAAACTCTCTCCAGGTTACACAAAATTAAAAATCATAATCAGATTGTAAAGAAAAAATTAAAGCAGATAACTGAGAAAACTATGTCTGTAGAAGAGAAAGCTACCAATTTGGAAGATATGCTAAGGGAGGAGGAAAAAAGTATAAAGGTAAGGTTTACTTTCAGTTTTTAAAGAGTCACAATACATTTAGCAATAGTGAATGACCCTTGCGATTATGGGATAGGAGGTCTTTTAAGAGGGTCTGCTTTCTGTTGTGATCCCATTTGTAATTTGTAATCAGAATTTTGAGTTGTTAGACCTCTTTTTATGTGTGGCTTTCTAAAGAGGTTTCTGACCTTCTCTTAAAGCTTCTAATTCTCCTTTAGCTTCACGTTAAGCATTAATATGGATGTCTTCTTTTGAAGGTTACAGGTAGCCCCTCTACCTTGGATCTCATCCCTTCCCAATGCCTAGTGTGTCCACGGCTCTGCTTGTCATTCATATGTATGTTCTTATATTGTAAACGTACCTGGAAAAATGCCTGTTTTACAATTGATTTCCACCTTTACAGTAGGCTGTCATTTTTTTGTTTTGTTTGTTTGTGATCATATTCCACCCCCCCCCCCCAGTGGTCTACGTTTATTGCCTGTATTTCTTTATCATTTAATGTCTCTGACAGTCTGGCACCATTTATTAGTAAATGGGCTCTTAAGTGCTTTACTTTACTAACTCTATTGAAATCTCTTTGACATCTTGGTAGCATTTAGGCCAATTTTGAGGAACTGGAAAAGGCTGGTTCACCATTTCCTCTTTGAAAACTTCAAAGTGACTTCTGTGACCTGACACAATTTGCACTACTTCCTGCTTTTTTGCCTTCTTTGAGGGGCAGCTGAAGATCATGGCAAAAATCCCCCATTTGCTACATATCCAGTATGGTTTCACTTATATTTAGATACAATCCAGCTTCTGCAGTATGCTGTTGTATATTTAAATTTCTGAATAACGAAGTCATGCATCAATATGGACTTGAGCAGTATTTGAGTCCAAATCACACAACATTATTTTTAAAAAGTTATGTTTTTTGTGTGTATGTGGTTTTTTTTTTTTTTTTTTCTCCTAAGAGAATGATTTTCAGTTGTCCATGAGATGGGACTATATTAGAACTTACTAGAAATCTGTAAAGACTGAAATTCATATGAAATAGGACTTTTGATGATGACATTAAAAAGGAATTACATTGGGGCGCCTGGGTGGCGCAGTCGGTTAAGCGTCCGACTTCAGCCGGGTCACGATCTCGCGGTCTGTGAGTTCGAGCCCTGCGTCGGGCTCTGGGCTGATGGCTCAGAGCCTGGAGCCTGTTTCCGATTCTGTGTCTCCCTCTCTCTCTGCCCCTCTCCCGTTCATGCTCTGTCTCTCTCTGTCCCAAAAATAAATAAACGTTGAAAAAAAAAAAAAAAAAAGGAATTACATTGTAGGGGCACCTGGGTGGGTCAGTCGGTTGAACGTCCGACTTGGGCTCAGGTCATGATCTCACCATTCGTGGGTTCCAGCCCCACGTCGGGCTCTCAGCTGACAGCTCGGAGCCTGGAGCCTGCTTCAGATTCTGTGTCTCCCTTTCTCTCTGCCCCTCCCCCATTCACGCTCTATCTCTGTCTCACAAAACTGAATAAAAGTTAAAAAAAAATTTTAAAAATGAGTGACATTGTTGAAATTAGCTACATTAGAAAACAACATAGGATTGGCAGTGTATGTGTGCTGCTTGTGCTGTAGCAGAGTTATATTCATAGTCTTGAGTTTTGTAGTTCTTTGGAAAAATCCTTTCTTTGGAGATGTACTATGTTATTAACCACCAAGCACTGACTTTAAAATGCCAGGCAATCTTTGGGAAGGAGTTAAAACTAATAAAAATTGTCTATTATATAAAAGTGAATTGTATAAGATTATATTAGATTATATTTCTTTGTGAAAATTTAATGTGCCAATCACAGATTTTTCTTTTTTTTCCATATTGAAGTTCATTTGTTGCCAAAGGGAAATATGCTTATCTGGCTGTAAGAGCACAGAGGGAAATTATTTCAACATTTTAAAATGATAACTTTCAGGGCACCTGGCTGGCCCAGTCAGTAGAGCATGCACTCTTGATCTCAGGGTTGTAACACCCCATGTTGGGTGTAGAGGTTACTTAAGAATAAAATCTTAAAAAAATAAAATGATAACTTTCAACAGATGTTGGCATGGGAGACCTATTTGAAGCCTTGAACACATGGTCATGAAGCCTTGAGGTCAAGACAAATCTGCCTCTTGAGAAATGAGCAGTGGGAATCAGGGACTGGTTTCTGTTTCCTAGAAGGCTGCACATGTGGGGAGGCCAACTGGAGGCAAGGTGTGAGTAAGGGGTAGTGCCAGTAGTGTGTTGGGCCAGCTCTTACCAGCTCACAAGAGTTGATAATTATATTTTCTGGAATTTTGCAAGTCAGCTGCTAAACATAGCTATTATTAAAAATTAAATTATATAGACTTATAATTAAATACATAATATTAAAAACAAAGTAATCAGTACTGAGCACTCATCACTTCCAAATTATTTTACTACATTTTACTATTATCTGTTTATACTCTTAAGTTTAAGGTTACTTCCATTTACAGTGTATGGTGTAACCTCTGTACAGGAGAAATGCTACATAATAATCTGCTACTGCATATCACATCCCAACTCTGCATTTAGTAGAATCGTGTCAGTAGCTTGAAATTGGCCAGATTGGGAATACTTATACAGTGAAAATCAGCTTTTTCCCCCTAATCTCCCATCTGCTGGAAAGCTGGTGGTGGTGGTTAAATATTTACCTGCTCACCACTGGATAGTGTCCAGAAGAAGGTGGGAGATTGAGTGATGTGATTTCTTCCCTGTAACACTCTCAAGACTTCAGCAACTTTTGTGAACTTACAGGCTGTGTTTCAGCAGTATATATTCTTTTCTTTCTTTCTTTTTTTAATGTTCATTTATTTTGAGAGAGTGTGAGTGGCGGAGGGGCAGAGAGTGAGGCACAGAGAGAATCACAAGCAGGTTCCATGCTGTCACCACAGAGCCCAACCTGGAGCTTGATCCTACAAACAATGGAATCATGACCTGAGCTGAAATCAAGAGTTGGATGCTTAACTGACTGAGCCACCCAGGCACCCCTATTTTATTTTCTAAGGAAACCAGTGAAATAGCCAAGTTCCAAGGTCAGAGTGACATGGGGTAGAATTAAAGATGATAGATCAAAGTGAATGATGTGGGGATAGAAAACTGCTATTCTATCTACTAGAATAGAGTAGACTACAAGAAATGTTGGAGATGTACTGAAATTGTGGGAAGGGCATTTTTATATTCTGAAGGGCTAAATGTTGGGGGGTTAATTTGTGACCTCCAAAATTATAATGTTCGTATAATAAAACCTTTCAAAGTATTATAATTTCATTGATCACTATTATTCTTATCATCAGGAAGTGCAAGTTCAATTGAACATAATGAAAGATGTGCTATTTAAGAAAGTTCAGGAATTACAGACTGAGACAATGAAAGAAAAAGCTGTCTTATCAGAAATTGAAGGAACTCGTTCCTCTCTAAAGCACCTCAACCATCAGTTACATAAACTGGATTTTGAAACCTTGAAGCAGCAAGAAATTATGTACAGTCAGGTAAATGATACTCTTATTAATATCTTCCATATTGATTTGTTATAGTTGTGGTGGTCAGGATACTGCAGTGTCCTGAAAAAAAACAAAGATTTTGAAAGCACTCTTGGAGGGATAGATGGATGCTGAAGATGGGGTTTCATGTTTGGTCAGTAGTAGGGTAAGGGAGCCTTAAAAACAATTTTTTTTCTTGATTTGAAATAAACTGGTAAGAGGATAGACAACTCTAGTGAGGGACAGCCATGCTTTAAAGGAACATAGGGCAACCGGGCCTGGACTGAAATAAAACAAGGAGTGAGATATATGAGACCTGGAAAAATTGAGTCTTAGCTGTGCAAACATAGACATCCCACCCCGACCCCTAGACTGATAGTTTAAAAGTATTTTAAAAGTTTTTCTTATTTGTTCTATTCATAGGTTCTGTCTCATGAAGCCTTAATATGACCCCTCTCTACATCTTAATTTCCCTGTCTAATGTATTCTTAGTTTCTCAAAATTAAAGGTGCTAAAATATTATTTAAGAAAATAATACTTCATTGGAAGTTCGTTAAATTTGAGCCATTTGTGGCTAACAATTCGTGACTCCTTTTGTGTATCCCTTAGAAAATGGACCCTCGAAAATCCATGTCCTTGTAAATCTAGTGTATTTACTGCAGTTCCATCCTAGTAGTAGGGGAAATACCTTCCTAGCTGACTTCTTATATTTTCAGAAGATTACTTCTATGTCACTATTATGTATCTTGGTTATTGAAGAATAGTTTGCTATTTCTCCGCTTAGAGTTAAGAAGGATTTTATATTATAAATTATTGAAGGATTAAAGTGACTTTAGTAAATGATGACACCTAAGACTAAACTTATAAGAAAGAGTTTATTGTGTTTTTACATTTGTAGAAATCGTTTTAACTTTGTTTGTCTTTACTATCTTTTTTTAAATTATGTAATAGGATTTTTACATTCAACAAGTGGAACGCCGAATGTCACGATTAAAAGGAGAAATTAATTCTGAAGAAAAACAAGCTCTTGAAGCAAAAATTGTTGAACTTAAAAAGACATTGGAAGAGAAAAAATCTACATTTGGCCTTTTGGAAACACAGATCAAAAAGCTTCATGTAACTTAGTCAAAATACTTTTGATGCTTTAAATATCCTAGTCATTAGTTACTCTGTTTTAAGTCAACATGTTCCTAAGACTTTACTTTGGATAGGATGATTGCCAAGTTACCTGCATATATAACAAACGTATGAACTAATGTTCATGTTTCTATACTGACTATGAGAGAGAATATAACATTACCATTGATTATGCATTTAATATATTCCAAGTATATTACATGTCTTTAGCATTTCATTTAATCTTTATCAGTGTCTTGTGAGGGACATATTATTATTTGTGTGACAGATTAAGTAAATTGTCCATGGTTATACAACTAGTATATGGAGAGCTAGGATGTGATCCCTGGTCCATCAAAATACTCTTAAATAGTACCATGATTTAAAACATTGATAAATTCCATTTTTGATTTTGTTTTTTCCAGATTACTTGATTGCCCTTTATCACTGAAATGACCCTTTATGGGTCATCTGTTGTTGTTATTCATATATTTACTTGGTAACAATATTTTGAATGACTATTTTGTTAATAAGGTAAAAATGTTCTTCACCTTTCAGTATTTTAATGTTTATGGTCATATAAAACCTGTATTAAGGGAACCTATGTAATGTAAAACCTATGTTAAAATTTAACTGGAAAGTAAGAGTGAAGGAGTGAGATCATGGATCTGAATGGGATGAGAACCCCAAAGAATTTGTCATTTACAATTTGAAATGCTTGTGTTGAGTGTCCTCTAGTGGTTATAAAAAGAATTGCTCTGAATTCCTTTAGGGCTACCAAGGTGAAAGTGAGCTCTTATTTTGTAAAACAAACAAACAAACAAACAAATAAATATTTATTTTAATATATTTTTTAGTTAATATATAGTATAGTAATGATTTCAGGAGTAGAACCCAGTGATTCATCACTTACGTATAACACCCAGTGCTCATCCCAACAAGTGTCCTCCTTAATGCCCATTACCCACTTAGCTCATCCCCCCACCCAACACCCCTCCAGCAACCCTCAGTTTGTTTCTCTGTATTTAAGAGTCTTATGGTTTGCCTCCCTCTCTGTTTTTATCTTATTTTTCCGTCCTTTCCTCTATTGTGCTCATCTGTTGTGTTTCTTAAATTCCACATATTAGTGAAATCATGTTATTTGTCCTTCTCTGATTGACTCATTTCACTTAGCATAATACATTCTACTTCCATCCGTATTGTTGCAAATGGCAAGATTTCATTCTTTTTGATCACTGAGTAATATTGCATTGTCTATATCTACCACATCTTCTTTATACATTCATCAGTTGATGGACATATGGACTCTTTCCCTAATTTGGCTATTGTTGATGGTGGAAATGAATTTTTAAAGATATTAAAGCTAGTTAGCCTTCTAATGAAGGTTTGCTCTTCTAAATAGTAGCATGACATTGTGAAGTCATTGTGCATTACTTCTCCCATCCCACTCCATCCACTCTTTTGCATAATAGAAACAAAGTCCTTCTGGTGGAAAATCACCTTCAGTTAAAAGTTTTTCATTCTAAAAGTTAATTTTATGAAATGACATGTTTATAAAAAAATTCTTACTGTCTTACTACAATCTTAGGCATTTAAAAAAAAATTTTTTTTGAGAGTGAGACAGAATGTGAGTGGGGGAGGGGCAGAGAGAGAGGGAGACACAGAATTTGAAGCTGGCTCCAGGCTCTGAGCTGTCAGCGCAGAGCCCAACATGGGGCACAAACTCACAAGCTGTGAGATCTTGACCTGAGCCAAAGTCAGAAGCTTAACTGACTGAGCCACCCAGATACCCCTACAATCTTCGGTTTTGATTTCTCAGAGAAATATAGGTAATGAGAAAGGCATAGGAAGGAGGGAGAGAGGAAGAGAAAGAAAAAGACAGAGGGAGAGAGAAATAGAACTACATCTTGAAACTAGAATGTTTTTGCTTTAGATGCCCAGACAGGACTGAGAGCACTAACCTTGTTCTGAGCTCTGGGTGAGTGGAGAGATGCAAACTGTTATAAAAACAGTAAGCTGGTATCTGGGAATGTGTGACACAGTTAAGCATCTACTGGAATTAGATCTTTTCTAACATTTTTCTCTCTAGCAAGATGTGATTATACATGTAATTAAATAATAGTAATAATACATGACATTTCTTTGCGTCAAACACTGTTGTATATACCCGTCGACAGTAACATCTTTAATCTTCACAGTAGCCTAGGGAAGTAGGTATTGTTACCATCTCTATTTTAGAGATGAGGAAACTGAGGAAGAGATTACCCACCAGGGTCAGATGACTAATGTGTAATTGAGGCCATCTGATTCTAGAGCTTGTGCTGTTAACAAGACCCTATGGTGTTTAGACTGTTAAGGTTTATACCTTTTGTGACTTGGGTTGAATCAAATAATGAACTTCCTCCTCATATTTCTACCCATAAATGGCAATCATTCAGTAATTCAGGTTGAACCATACATACTGTTTCCCAGAATTAGAACCTAAGCCAAATCAATAAAATCAATAGGTGATAAAATGAAAATGTTTCTGCGTGAATATATCCATGTATATTATATTGGAAACATTAGAATGTGAAGAGTGAGATTTAAAAACCCAATTATCATAAATATTCAATGGAGCATATAATTTAATGTAAGATATGCTTAATAGTATGTGCTTAATGCTATTTAAAATATGTATTTATGTACCTTTTCCCCCTTTTTACAGAACGATCTTTATTTTATCAAGAAGTCACATAGTAAAAATTGTGGTGAAAAACAGTCCCTCATGACCAAAATAAATGAACTAAACCTTTTCAATGACAGATCAGAGAAAGAATTTAATAAAGCCAAAGCTTTGAAACAGGTGCAGTAAAATCATATATGCATATATTAAAAACCACATGTTTTAATACTAATTATAGAAAAAATTTAAAATATATCAAATTATAAGGAAGTAAACTAAATAAGTCACTATAGTAGCTGTATACTAGAGAAAGTGTTAAAATTATATTATTTCCTTTCAGTCTTTTGAAGAAAATTGGCTTTATATATATTATAAAAAAATGGAAAATATATGATCTCTTTCCATGTATGTCTCCAAACATTAAATATTAAACATTAAGTATTCTTTAAAAATTATTTTTAAGGGCTTTCTACAGGTTATTGCTGAAGTTACCATAATTTAGTTAACTGTCTCCTGTTTTTTGGATACGCGTTTATTTCCAATGTTTGGTTATTCTGTTATAGTAATCTCAGGGGTGCCTGGCTGGCTCAGTTGGAGCATGTGACTCTTGATCTCAGGGTCATGAGTTTGAGTCCTACATTAGGTATGGAGCCTACTTAAAAAATTTTTAAAAAATAAAAAAAAACATAAATAGTATTATCATATACCACGGACATGTATCATTGTATAATTGTTCAATGAGTTCCTTAGGGAAAATTTCTAAGTGTATAATTATGGTCCAAAAAGAATGAATATTTTCAGTATCTTGAAACTATTTTCAAGCCTAATTGTTTTCTAGAGGATTCAGTTAATACGCCCACCAACAGGGTGTAAGCATTCTGTTGCATTCACCACCAGTAAGCCTGGATATTATAATTTATAAAACTGTTGCCAATTTGATGGGCAGACATGGTATCTAATGGTTTTAGTGTAAATTTTTTAAATTGGTGACACGTGAAAACATTTCATGATTAAACATAAAATTTAAAATATTTATGTTTAAATAAAAATATTTAAAACATTTTTTCTATTATGATATATTCCATAATCTTTCTTTTTTGGATCTCTAGTTTATTATCTTGGCCCATATTACCATTAGGAGATATATACATACATACACACACACACACACACACACACACACACATATACACACACACACTTTTTTTAATGTCTATTTTGAGAGAGAGAAATAGAGAAAGAGAGAGACAGCATGAGTGGGGGAGGGGCAGAGAGAGAGGGAAGCACAGAATCCAAAGCAGGCTCCAGGCTCTGAGCTGTCAGCACAGAGCTCAATGTGGGGCTTGAACTCGTGAACTGCAATATCATGACCTGAACCTAAGTCAGACACTCAACCAACTGAGCCACCCAGGTGTCCCAGGAGGTTTATGTTTTTAAGTAGCTTTGCAAAAGACCTTCATACGTAAAAATATTAACTCTGTCATAAATATTGTCAATATTTTTTCCATTTATGTTTAAATTTTTATTTAGGTTTTTGACATTAAAAACTTAAAAAAAATTTTTTTTTTAATTTATTTTTGAGAGAGGCAGATACAGGGCATGAGCAGAGGAGGAGCAGAGAGAGAGGGAGACACAGGTCTGAAGTAGACTCCAGGCTCTGAGCTGTCAGCACAGAACCTGACATGGGGCTTGAACTCACAAAGCACGAGATCATGACCTGAGCTGAAATTGGACACTTAACCAACTGAGCCACCCAGGCGCCCCCTTAAAAACTTTTCTTGACATCAAATATTTAAGTGTTTTTCCCTGCATAATTTTTATGCTTAGGAACTTCTTTATCATACTAAAAATCAAACAAATGTTTACTATTCCAGTAATTGCATTGGTTTCATCTCTTAAATTAAGTTTTTCGTGCTTCTGGAATTTACTTTTGGTACATTTGAGATGTATGGATCTAATCTTTTCTCCAACTGAAAAGCTATGTTTTGAAATAATAAAGTCTTACATTCAGGAGGGTTTGTTTCTATTCTGAAAATTGATCTATTTGTGTATTCTTGTATCAATCCCCTATCCATGACTGAATTGTTTAGAATAAAAATTTTTTACACATTATTTTGTGAGATTTAATTTAGAATATAAATGTGCTAATCCATAGGGCTTTACATATTTCCTAGATTGTAAATTTCATTTTTGGGAGTGACTTCTTTCTTTTTTCTTTTAGTAAAATTTAAATTTCAAATTGAAATATAATTAAAGACTTGAAATAACTATAACCCCTTTCTTAAAATAAAAAACGAAGAAAAACCATCACTCAGAGCAATCTAAATTTAATCCTACTTATCTTGGTCAGTGGTCAAATTAGAAAATGTTGTATTTTCAAGTTTGACATTTGTGGCAATAACAAAAAAATTTTGGTTTGGGTATAACATTAATTATTTCAATATCTGACAATTTTGTTGTAGGATTTGATGATAGAAGACAACCTTTTAAAACTTGAAGTTAAGCGTACTCGAGAAATGCTTCACAATAAGGCAGAAGAAGTACTTTCTCTGGAAAAAAGAAAACAACAATTACACAGAGCTATGGAAGAAAGAATTGAAGAAATTAAGGTTCATAAAACAATGCTTGCATCACAAATAAGATATGTTGATCAAGAACGGCAAAACATAAGGTAATAATTCTAGTTTTAAAATACTGCTAAAAGTTTTTGAAAATGTATGTCTTATGTTAGAAGA
Source organism: Puma concolor (assembly GCF_028749965.1). Taxonomy (NCBI): domain Eukaryota; kingdom Metazoa; phylum Chordata; class Mammalia; order Carnivora; family Felidae; genus Puma; species Puma concolor. The sequence goes on along the minus strand of NC_141675.1, from coordinate 73,091,111 downwards.
ACTGACTGGATGTTTATCTTCTCCTTGTTTGAAAAGGCTTTTAATATATAGGGCATATTTTAGTCATAAATCTATGCTTTTTCCTCTCTATCTTTTTTAGAAAATTAATTAATTATTTAATATACATCCAAGGTAGATAGCATATCGTGCAACAATGATTTCAGGAGTAGATTCCTTAATTCCCCTTCCTCATTTATCTCATACCCCCTCCCACAACCCCACCAGCAATTTCCCCCATTGAGGATAATTTTTAAAAAATAAAAAAAACATAAATAGTATTAGCATATACCATACTCTCCCCCTATTTCTATCTTCTTTCCACCAGCAAAAACAGCTCCCTGCCCTCCACGGCTTCTTTTTCCCCAAGTTCAGCTCTCTGTGTAACATACCTGTCAAGTTCTGTGGTTCAAGTTTTGCATATTGTTTTGTTAATCCTCAAATAAGTTTTGTAGGTATGCAAGATGGTTTAATGTTGATCTGGCTGCATTTCAGGGATGAAAGATGCAAAATAAACTTCCATGCCCTTCCACCATCTTGGCCTCTCTTCTCTCTTTCCTTTGACTCACCCTTCATTCTTTAGATCATCCTTTTTACAATGAGATCAATAATTCTCTTGGAACTGATTTTTGTGTATGGTTTGTGTTAAGAGTTCAATAACATGTTTTCCTTTATGGATACCCAATAGCTGCATTTATTGAAACATTTTAGGGGGTTTTGCATATATTTTATAAAAAAAGATTTATTCCTAGCTACGTGCTATTTTTAAAAATGTTTCTGTCAATGTTATCTCCTTTTAAATTATTTCATTTTTGGTTTGTTGCTGGCATTGTAAGAAATACAGTTGATTTGTATATATTAAGAATCCAGCAACTTGCTTAAACTTTTATTAATTCTGATAGTTGATCTGTAGATTCTGATTTCTAGGTATTTCATTCACATCATTTGCAGTGACAGTTTTGTGTCTCCCTTTTCAGTCTTTTAACTTCTCTTTCTCTTGACTCACTGCCCTTGTTATCTAACCTTTAGGTCAGTGCTGACTAGCAGTGGTGACTACAGGTCCCCTTGTCTTGTCCTGATTTTGAAGGCAAAATGTTCATTGCTTTATCATTAAGTATGAATTGTAGAATTAAAAAAAATACTCTTTAGAAGATTATGGGAGCACCCATCTATTTTGATTCATTGCTAAGAGGTTATTTTGTTTCATCAAAAGTTGATGTTGACTTTTGTTATGTGCTTTTCCTGTATTCATTGATATGATGTAGCTCCTTTAGTCTGTTAATATAATTAAATATACTGATTGCTTTTTCAAAGTTCAAACAACATTACATTCCTGGAATAAACAAAACTTGTCTGCCACATACTACATTTTGTATATATCTAGATTTTGTTTGGTAACATTTGTACACAATTATTGCATCCATGGTTATAATTCTCCTTTCTCTATTGCCCTTGTCAAGTCATCAGATTATTAAGGTTATGCTGGCTTTCATAAAATAATTTTGTGTGTTTCTTATTTTTCTATAGTCTGGATAAGGCTGTGAAAGAGTAAAATTCTATCTTTCTTGAATTTTCAAAGATCTTACCAGTAAAGCCATTGGAGGCCTTTTTTAAAAAAGATTTTAAACTGTTGGTTCAATTTATTTATTGACCATAGGACAGTGCGTATTTTTTATTTATTCTTGAGTCAGTTTTAGTTAATTATATTTTTTCCTAAGAAAAATTTCCATTTCATCTAAATTTTCAGTTATTGCCATAAAACTGTTCGCTGTATCATTTTATTATTATTTAAAAAATTTTTAATATTTATTTTTGAGAGAGAGAGAGCATGAGTGGTGAAGGGGGCAGAGGGAGAGGGAGAGGGAGAATCTGAAGCAGGCTCCAGGCTCTGAGCTGTCAGCACAGAGTCCAACATGGGGCTCAAACTCACAAACTGTGAGACCATGACCTGAGCCAAAGTCAGACACTTCGCCACCCAGGCGCCCAGATTTTTATTATTTTTTAATAGCTATAGTGTTTGTAGCTTTTCATTCCTGGTAATGGTTATTTGTGACTTCTCTGTTTTAGGAGGGATCATCTTTCTTATAGTTAATGAATGTTATTACTGTTTGAAAAAGAAATGTTTCTTGATTTTTTTCTATTGTAAATTCATTTTCTATTTTATTAGTTGCTGCTGTCACATTTATGATTTTTTCCTTCTATCTTTGTGGGTTTATCTTGATGTTCTTTAACTTCATGAGAGTGATGGTTAGCTAATTATAATTTTCATCTTGAAGGCTAAAACAAGTTAGCTATTTCACGCAATTTTTTTCTTTAAGGGCCAAATAGTAAATATTCTAGGTTTTGTGGGCCATGTGGTCTCTGTTGCAACAACTCAACTCTGTCATTGTAGAGTGAAAGCAGCTATAGATACTAAGAAAATAAATGAGCATGGATGTGTTTCAATAAAATTTTTGGATGCTGAAGTTTGAATTTCCTAGAATTTTTACTTTTCATGAAGTATAATTTTCCTCTCATTTTTTTTTTTTTTTTTTTTTGGAATACATTTAAAAATGTAAAAGCCATTCTTTGCTCATGGGCAGGCAGGATGTTTTGCTGACCCTAGATTTTTATCACTGAGTAGTTCATTTTCCATTGCACACATCTACCCCAATTTATGTGTATATTTACCTATTGATGAACATTTGAATTATTTCTTGTTTGGCTATTACAGATTAGGCTTTATGAATATATGTTTTCTTGGTATGAATATATACTTCCTTTTCTCTTGAGTAAATACCTAGAAGTGGATCATATGATAGGTATTCTTTTTGTCTTCCCTGTCTTTCATTGGCTTTACTGAATTTTGTTTTTCCTTTGTTTCCTCTTTTATTATTTGGAATATATACATTCTAATTTTAATATTTTTGTTGGTTATTCTTAAATTCAAAAGAAACTTTAACCTTCCCATTTCTCTGTGAATATTGAAGATTAATTAGCCTCTGATTTTTTTCATTCATAAAAGAGATAAGACCTTAGCATCTTTTATTGCTATATTTCCTCTCTCCAACTTTCACATATTATTGAAATCACCAATTATAGTTTTAGGTTGTTATTTATTGTTTTTAATATTATGTCTCTATTTTTAAAGAACTCCTTTGTCATAACTTGTGTTAAACTGTACAGTTGCCAGCAAGAATTTCAATGTAGCTATATACTTTTTTTGATTTAATATTCTTTCATGTATCCTTTGTCATCCTATTTTCTGGATTCTCATTTCATTTCTCTGGAGTATGTTTTGAATTATTTTCCAGAATTTGATGTTTTCTGAAATTTTTGAGTCCTTGCATGTTTAAAACATATTTATTCTACTCATATTTAAATTACAGTTGAACTTTGAAAGCATTGTTTTGTATTCTTCTAGATGATAGTGTTGTTTATGAGAGAGAGGTCTGATTCAGACTAATTCATTTTATTTTGTATGGTGTCTGGTTTTTGTTTGCTTTCTGAAAAGGTTTGGGACACTCTTTTTATCCTTAGGGTTTAAGAATTTCCCTATGTGTCTGGGTGGTTCTTTTCATTGTTTATTTTTGTTTTTTCATTTTTCTTGTTTGAATTTTGGTGAGCTCTTGCAGTTACTTCATTAATGCTTTTCTTCAGGTCAGGAAAATATTTTTCTACTAGTTCTCTAATTTTTTTCTCATACTATTCTCTGTTTTCTGATTTGTTGGCTCATTTTTAGTGGATATTGGTCTTCTTAGATCAGTCTTCTGGATTTCTTAATTTTACTCTCATTTTAAAATTTCTGTTCTTTTTATTCTACTTTTAAAGATAGTCTCATTCTCTGTCTCCCTCTCTACTTCCTTTTTGCCTGCTCTTCATTCTCTGCCCCTCCTCTTTCTCTCTAGATCACTGATTTAATCTTTCTTATTTACTACAATTAAATTGAAAAGGGAAAACTATTTGCAAGGATTTTTGTTCCTTCATTGGTCCTTTCTTTTCATACTAGCCCATTCTTGCTTTATGGATAGTTTTGGATCCAAATTCTCTCATCTTTTCGAGACACTGGGATACTTTGAAAGTTCTCTTTTGTCCCATGCATTATTTTTGTATCTCCTAGGGTATGTTCTGTGTTTGCTCATTTTGTTCTTTTTATTTATCCTGTTAACTTCCCAAAATGTCTGATAGTCTTTGGCTTTCTGTTATATTTATTAACAAGTGTTTAATTAATAATCATGATGATTGATATAGTTAGCTGGTATGTGTGTCTTCTGCAATTAGGTAGATCTTTTTTTCCAGCTGGTCTCTCCTGTAAAGGGAGGACTGCTTGTAGGTGCTGGACTAATCTGTCCCTTCAGGGTCATAAGCAGTTTTTCCCTGAAGGAGTTTATTTTGGGTGATAAAGACTTTATTTTCTTTATGGATGGAACTTTGTTTTTTAATAACCTCCACTTTCTTGGGGGCCTGGAATTACATCATGTTCTTTTTTACTTTTCTCTCCAGCTCCAACATACAATGCTAGGAACTTTCATAATTTGGGAGGTTCTCATTGGAGCATAAATAATTCCTGCCAGCATTTCTGTATACTTTGAGGGGTTGAGGAGAGTGGCCCAAATGTTCTGTAGCAATCCTTTTATTAATTACTTTAATAAATGGCCTCAGAGATCATTCTTGATCTTTTTCTTATTTCTGGGCTTGAATTTTCTCCACACTTCTTTGGTGAAACATAGCTCCTTTTTTTTTTTTTTTTTTTTTTTTTAACTTTTTAAATGTTTACTTATTTTAGACAGAGACAGAGTGTGAGCAGGGAAGGGCCAGAGAGAGAGGGAGACACAGAATCTGGAAGCAGGCTCCAGGCACTGAGCTGTCAGCACAGAGCCTGATGTGGGGCTTGAACCCATGAACCACAAGATCATGACCTGAGCTGAAGTTAGATGTTTAAATGACTGAGTCACCTAGGCACCCTGGTGAAACATGGCTCTTACTTCTGCATTAATCTTCTGTACATATCTCCATTTTCCCCCCATGTCAGTCATATGCCATTTGTTTCTCATTTTTTTTTGTGAATTCATGACAAAATGTGTCTTTCTTGTTCCCAGAGCTGTGGTGGGTTTTTTCCCTTTATTCTTTAACATTTTAGGAAGGAGAGATATACTTGTACTCAGTCCACCATCTTAAGCTGGAAGGCCAGTTATACAAAGGATGAATGAATATTTTTTGATAATACAGCAGTAGTACTGTTACTGCAAAGCTGTAACTTCTGTCACTTAATATATTTTACCACCAACTTTTTTTTTTTTATTTTTTTTTCAACGTTTATTTATTTTTTGGGGGACAGAGAGAGACAAAGCATGAACGGGGGAGGGGCAGAGAGAGAGGGAGACACAGAATCGGAAACAGGCTCCAGGCTCCGAGCCATCAGCCCAGAGCCTGACGCGGGGCTCGAACTCACGGACCGCGAGATCGTGACCTGGCTGAAGTCGGATGCTCAACTGACTGTGCCACCCAGGCGCCCCTCCACCAACTTTCTTTAAGAGTAAGAAAACTGGTAGGTTGAAGATCTCTGTTTGCCATGGTTAGATGGTGCACCTTCATGATGTTGTAGTAGGCAAATGAGTCATTCTTCATGTTGCCATGCAAATATTAGCATTATTAGTATTATTATAAAATAAGTTTCAAAAAGTTCATAAAATAGGAATTTACTGGAATAAAAGGAAAAAATAATCAGCATATAAAAATTCTAAATCTTGGGAGACAATTCTTCGTGGGTTTCTCATATTTCTGTATGCCTTGCAAGGAACGGTACTAAGTTTCCTGTTCTGGACTATCTTTAAAAAATCTTGGTAAAAAACATATCAAATATACCATCTTAACCATTTTTAAGTGTACAGTTCAGTGCTTAATATATCTTTAATATTCACATTGTTGTGTCAGATCTCCAGAACTCTTTCATTTTCTAAAACTGGAACTCTATATGCTCTACACACTAAGCTTCCATTTCCTCCTCCCTTCAGCCCTTGGTAACCACCATTCTTTCTATGTGAATTTGACTGCTTTAGATACTTCATATAAATGGAATCATGCAGTATGCTATCCTGAGGCTGTGAAGTGATATTGTGGTTTTGATTTCCATTAAACTATCTTCTAAAAGATGTTTGGATAGTGCCAGAGAGCAGCTCCAGCAACCAGGGGTTCCTGAAGGATGAATGGCATCAGCGAAAAAGTGAAAACAAAACAAAACAAAAATAAAATGGACATAGACAACAGCAGTGTGTTGAACTGGCCGATTTATTGTAGCAAACGTGGCATTATATTGGCTAGTGATTTCCTTGTAGCATATGTCATCTATGTTTTGACCTAATTTTGAAAATGTTCCTACGTGGAATCAACCTTTAAGAAATAACATGGCGATTTTCTCATAATGTCCCACCCTTTGATTATTGATTAATCTCTTACATTATTCCATTATGGACCTGCGTTTATCTATAATCTTAAAATTATAAAGCATTTGCTTTGCTGTTTTCATGAAAGGTCATCTCTCTCTCAACACCTCAAGTGGAACAGTTACAGGGACATGACCTCCCGGTTGTTTTTTTCCGAACCACTTGAAGCCAAAAGAACAATGTGTTTGCCTCGGTCCGAGGTGCCAGGAAGGGGCCGAAAAAGCCTTAGAAACCCATGCCTCATACATTCTCAGAGAGACAATGCACCTAGGAACCAATGAACCATTCTGTACCTTAACCGACTAGGTTCAGTCATCATCTGGAATGCCTCTGGGAGCCAGGTGGGCCTAGGGGTTGAAGTCACCTGTGCCCAGAGATACACTCCTTAGGTGCTGGAGTGGGGCTTTCAAATCCATATGTCTCTCCTTCACAGGCCCTCTTTGCTGACAAATGCATGAGGTTATCCTTCCTGTAAGTAGAGGAGTCTCCATAGGGGATGGCAAGGGCTAAATGTAAGGCCGCACAATTTCTTGCGGAACCTTATTTTATTTTCTTTCCTAATGGTTCTTTTCCCAGGGGGCCTGTCAAGGGCAATTCCCCAACAGACAATACCCCAGGTACTTTTATTAAGGCCAAATTACCTAAAAGCGGGAGTACAAGTACTGTCGGTGGGCTGCCTTGCAGTCACCAATCCGTCCACAGCCTGGGCCTTGCCATCAGGCTGGGATAGCTCGGCTTCCAGCAGGACACCAAATAGCTTCAGAAGCTAGAGGCAATATCCTCCCTGTGGAGTAAATATTGAATATATTTGCTTAGTTTCCATTATAAAATATTTGGCTTACCTAGCTTGAGGTTTCTCAGCTGTGATACAAACCTGTGGTGTGTGTAGCATCCATTTGAGCCCCTTCTCAGCTTCATGGGATTTCAAGAGCACTGCAAGCAGGAATCTCATGCTGCTTGGTATGCCATAAATGATAAAGTCCTTTTTCTCTGACCTAGGAATCTTGTGCCAACATCTATGCCAACATCCATGAAACCATGGCAGGCTAACTTCTTAGCTTTCAAATAGGGTGAAGCCTGAGACCTTCCCACTAATTATAAATTGAAAAGAAAGAACACATTTAACCTGTTTGATTTCAGTAGTAACACAAATGTCTTATATAAGAATACTGTAGTCCTTTTTAAAAAAGTACGTTATTTGTTTTTCAGTGCTTAATTTTTCTTTTTCTTTCCATTTTAGTGCTGAGTTTCATGAGAGGCTAAGTAAAATTGATAAGCTGAAGAACAGATATGAAATCCTGACTGTTGTTATGCTGCCTCCTGAAGGAGAAGAGGAGAAAACACAGGCCTATTATGTAATAAAGGTAATCTTAATCGATTCATAGTTGTGATAAAGTGAAGTATCTTTTGTACTGGCAAGTATCTTGCCAGCTCTTTGTTAATAACCAAAATGTCATTGTTTTTTGTTTTTTGGGTTTTTTTGCCATGCAATTTCATATTTCATGGCGCACTCATAGCTACTAGATTAGAGCTATAAAACATTAGTGGTTAGGTGGAGGTACTGAAGGTATTTTTACACACCTTGAGTCCAGGAGGTCAAAGTGGGGTCTGGACGACTCTTTGATACTTTTTTTTTTTTTTTTTTTGGCTATCATTTGTGTCATGTCAGTTTCCCTCATTTATTCAAGATTTATAATCTATTTTATCCTAAGACCTGCATGTCTTTAATAAACACTCATGTAACAACCTGTTCAACACCTCAGGCTCAAAGCTTTACTTCCCCATAGCTATCTGCTCATATGGCTGTATCCTAGACCACATCATCCCCTGGACCACCTTTGAATCTTATTCTCCAATTTACCACTGCAGCTCTGGTAAGGCAGATATCCAGAGAGCAAGAGGACTGTTCCTTTGCCTTCATGTTAGATGGGAGACAGACACATCAGGTGAATCTGCTCTGTTCTGATGTTTGAGAGTTGTCTGCCACTTCATGGTTATCTTTACCTAGTAACCCATAAGGAGAAATGGAGAAGTGATCAGAAATCGGATGCATTTCCCTGAGTACTGCTATATTCATCTTTCCCATGTAGAAAATACCCTGAATAGGTGTGATTTACCTTACACAGAGGTCTGGGAAGTTACTCAAGACACTAAAAGGGAATGGAAAATTTAATTCATTTTTCCTCTATCATACACTGATAGGAGTGAGAACATCTCCCAATTCACACCTTTAGAGGATGGCCCTCATGGATGGATGTTCCCTTTCCTTTGAGTTGTATTTAATCTTCCAAGTTGCCTTCTATAGCCCTTCTTTGAGCATGCTCTTAACAGACGCATGGAGTAGGATATGCCTGCCACTTTGCCTCAGGAAATTCCACCTATGTGAGAAAGGAGTCCCAGCTGTCAAACCCTTCTTGTAACTCATCAGTCTGTATTACTTGAGGCTTCTGCCCTATACTAATGAGACTTTCCTCCTCTCTGGTTTTGAGAGTCTCTGAGGGGTGAAGGGTAGGCTCTAGTCTGTTGGGAAGAAGGTAGATGTTGCAATTCCAGTTAAGTTTCTCTTTTAACAAGGGCTGTGATGAGTTATCTAAAAGCACTGGTGTTAAGCGTGCCTCCATCATCAAGTGAACTTGAATAATTTATTTAATCATTTGGGGGTGCTTAGTTCCCTCACTTGCAAAATGAGGATATTATTACTTTTGCTGTGAGAAGTAAATGAAGAAATATATGTAAAGCTCTTAAACAGTGCTTGGAGTAAAATGAGCCCTCAGTAAATGTTAGCTGTCATTATTTTTATTGCTGTGATGATGATGGTGGTAATAATGCATCCATTTTTCAGGAAAACAGGCAAATTTTTTGAGGAAAAGAGTATATGCCTTCCGTTCACAGTGAAGTTGCTAGATAAATGTCACTATAAGGGATATATAAAATGAATAGAGGTGATCAGTTACCTTCCCAGTTTCCTAATGCCACTCCACTTTCCATCCTCTCCAGGGTCCACAGCTTGCCACATTATTCCATGTTTCATTGTATAGCATATTTAAATGTTTTACTCTTAACACTTACATGTGCCAGATGTATAAAAATGAAACTATTTCTTTGTAACTAAACTCAATGTATCTTACATAGTCCTTATAAGGAAACAGCTCAACTCTGACCACAATTTAATGAAACTATTAGAAAATGAAATTACTAGAATATGCTTTAAAATGCTGACAGAAAGGAGTAAATAAAAATTTCACCCTAATATCAGCTTTCTAAATCTACGATAAAAGGTATACATTCTCTATTCTCTTAGAGCCAAAAAGGATCATGGAGTTTCTAGAAGTTTAAGGTATATATGGAATTAGATCAGAAAATATGGGTAAATGTACAAACTCAGCACCTTTGTTTGACAAATAAAGAAACTGAACTTGGAGAAGGAAAGTGAATTGTTACCCAACTCACTTGTGGGAAACCCAAAACTAAAATCTAGCTGTTTTGATTCATTCTAGCTTTCTCCCACTACAGTATTTTTGAAATAAAAAACTTGCCAATTCTATACTCCATGTACCAGAATTATAATTTATCTAAGAACTTTTCCTAAGCTATATTTTTTATTATGTACTTTTTACTACAAAAATGTGTAACATATTTTGAAGCATAATAAATACAAATGAAAATGTTAAGAGTTAAGGAATTACCAATAATTTTTTAAATGACCACTTTCTGGTTTAAATACACATACGTAGGGATTGAATAAATTAACAAATGAAATTATTAGTTGATTTTGATTAAAGATGTCTTTTGGCACTTTTTAATATATGTACTATCCCTGTCAACCTTTATTTAGAGAAATTCTTTGAAACTTTTTGGATTCAACTCTTGACAGACTAGCCCAGTGACAGAGTTAAGCTGGAAAAGTCACTGAGTATGTCTACTACTGAGGAATATTTGGTTTTCAGCAATTTATAGACTGTATTTTTTCCCAGCCACATTTAGCAATTATCTTTCTCTAATTTTTAAAATTTATTTTTAAAATATGGTAAAATACACTTAAAATTGGCCACTTTAACAATTTTTTAAGTGTGCAGTTCAGTGGTATTAAGTACATTCCCACTGTTGTGCAACCAACACCAACATCCATCTCCAGAACTTTTTCATCTTCCCAAACTGAAACTCTCTACCCGTTAAACAGAGTCACAGTTTTTCCCTCCCCTCAATCCCTGGCAACCACCATGCAACCTTCTGTGTGTGAATTTGACTATAATAGGCATCTCATGTAAGTAGAATCATGCAGTGTTTCTTTTAAAGATATGGAATGCTTCACAAACTTGCATGTTATTCTTGTACAGATGTCATGCTAACTTTTTCTATTCTGATTTTAATATGTGCTATTGAAGTGACTACTCTGATTTTAATTTTACTTAACTGTTCAAAGATGTTGAAATCCTGGGTTGGAAATACTAAGCATTTACTTTCCTAGGTGTACCTTGCTCACCTCTTTTATTCCTGACTTAAAATGAGAAAGTATTCCTAAGCCTCTCTCAGGCCAGAAACATACATTCTCCTTATTGAATATCTAGTCTGAAGCCACCTCCAAGTTAACCCTATCTCCACTAAAGTTTATACCTGCTTTCTGGTAATTTTTGTTGGAAAGTCTTAATGCAAGCTTTGGTTAGTTACTACACTTCCATCACAGTTTGTATCCTATGTGCTATATTTTGAATGTCTTGGGGATTTAGTGTTCTACTCTAAATCAAGTGCAAGAAATAAATGCTTGATGCTATATGTAGGCCCCAAGGTAAATTGGTATTGTTGTGAGTATACTATTTCTTGCCCTGAAAACAGACACTCTCCCCCATAGTAAATAATTTTATTCAATCAGTTCTATTCTGTATTTCATAGGCTGCTCAAGAAAAAGAAGAACTTCAAAGGGAAGGTGACAGTTTGGATGCTAAGATCAACAAAGCTGAAAAAGAAATCTATGCTCTAGAAAACACCTTACAAGTGCTGAGAAGTTGCAACAACAACTATAAACAGTCTTTTAAAAAAGTGACTCCATCTAGTATGTGGGAGTTATTAAAAATTTTATATGAATATATGCAATTAAAGCTGTAGCTATTTATTTTAAAAAGAAGAACATTGTGAGACAAGGAAAACAAGAATGTACCATGTTTGACGGAATCAGAAAAACTAATCACCTCCCCCCCCCCCTTTAAAATAAGGGCTAAGGTGTTATTTCCATTATTCTAGTGATATTGAATTCTCACTTTTCTAGGGAATTAATTTCAAATGTGAAGAAAATGGCAGCATATTGGCTATGTTGACAAAACAAGAATGGCTACTACATGACCATATTGGTTTTCAACAAATAGACATAAGGAATTTAACCTCCTATAACAAAAAAATGTTAGAAGTTTAATAGAAGATTGAAGCTTGCTTTCTACACAGCATGTTAAAAATTTAAGAATTCTCTAATTCTAGGTGATGAGTATGAACTAAAAATCCAACTAGAAGAACAAAAAAGAGCTATTGATGAAAAATACAGATACAAACAAAGACAAATCAGGGAACTACAGGAAGATATCCAGGTAAATGCTACACACTTTAGTAATAAGTCCTTAGTAAAAGTTAACTATCATTATTATTACACCTACTATCTCGTTATCTTGTACAAAGAAGACAATTTGTTTAGAGAAATAGAGAGTAAAAGTCTCATTTGAATGAGAAAAAAAAAAGTGACCAAAGTGTTAAATAAATTAATTAAAACCACAATACTCAGCACAGGATGGACTGCTGATAATGACTTCTTAATTAGCTGATGAACTATAGCTAATTATCCATTAAATTTTATTTAATAAATTTTTATTTCATTCAATTCCTTAAAGATCACCTTAAAGATTGCTCCTTAAACAAAATTTGAAAGATAAAAATAATCTAGTAGAAAGTAGTTACTAAACCACATCACTGAAAGAGAAAACAATGTGTTTGGTAAGCAAGCTCTATATAAAAACAAATGAATTAAAATTAAATGAATACTTAAAAATTGGCAAGTTGTAAGTTATTGATTCTAACCAATAAGTATGTTTACACTTTCTTTTCTGCAGAGCATGGAAAATACTTTAGAAGTTATAGAACACTTAACAAATAATGTCAAAGAAAAATTATTAGAGAAGCAGGCTTTTTCATCTCAACTACATAAAGAAACTGAGGAGCAGAAGCCAAAATTAGAGAGAGTAACTAAACAGGTATCACTGTCTTTTTAAAAACTGACCTTTGATATTTGTATGTTTTGGAGTTACAAATGGTAACTCCAAATCCTCCTTCATCCATCCATCAAAAAATATTAAGCTCTGGAAAATAGGCTTAAGTAATAATTGACTACTATTGACCAACAGTGTGCAAAACTCACCAGGGAAATCCGACTTTTGAAAGACACAAAAGATGAAACACTAGAAGAACAAGACATCAAACTTCGTGAAGTGAAACACTTCCACAAGATCATTGATGAAATGCTAGTCAAGGTCACTGAAGAAAATGCTGAAATCCATATTATCCTTCAAACATACTTTCAGCAGGTAGTAACAGTACCTTCTAGTTAAAATATTTTTTAAACACTTCATGAAATAAACAGTTTATGGCATTTATCATAAAGTGAGGTCTAACTAAAAATATTCTTCTGAAAATGCAGTGGTACTAATTATCGCTGTTGAATATTCTTCCAGAATGGTTTAGAACTGCCTACAGCTGGTAGTAAAGGTAGTCGCCAGACTTCTAGATCACCTTCACAGACTTCACTGTTGTCAGCAAGGTAAGTGGAGGCTTAGAAACCACCTGTTAATAACCCTCTAACCTATGCAAACACAGAGCGATTGGAACTGCCAGTGCTCTCCTGACCCTTACCCACTATGTCAGTGTCACATATGCAGAAAACAGCTAGCAGGATAAGACTCTTCTGATTTCTGTCTGATGTCAGTTTCTATTCGGGCATGGAGTGCTTTGTGACTAGCAGCTACTGCAGTAGGATAAAGTATGGAATTCTGGAGGTTACATCTTGCATGGTCAACCCTGAGTAGGGGAATTGTTTAAACCATAAAAAGACAACTTAGATGTACAAACATATGGAATATGATTTTTATTATTGGAACCACGTTATAAATTTTTAAGTTGCCAGAATTTTACTTTGTTTTTCCTGCTTTATTTTCCTAACAAGGAAATGATTCTTTACTTTGGCAGTTTAGTTTTATCCAGAATTCTATCAGGTAGATAGATGTTTAACCAACACTCCTGTACTTTGCTGACAAAATGAAGTTAATGATAATCCTAATTTTAAAATTCCTAATCTCCTACACTCAGTAGCCATTTGCTTTTCATTAGTTGCCATAGAGCTTTCACAAAAAGGGACATCCTAAAACGTTGTGTTTGAAGTAAAACAAAACTGTTTCTACATAAACATGGGAAGCAGTCACCTGGACATTGCTGTACTTTCATATTTTTAAAACTTAGCATTTCAGAATCATATAGCTAGTTATGCTTTTCAAATGACCCCATCACTTTATCCTGTCAATAGGACTCGCATTTTCTTCTATCTTCAGTTACATATTGTTATGGTCACTCTTGCCAGCACCCAAATTCCCTTGGCTCTCGCTTTATCTTTTATGCATAATGACTTTTGCAAAACCTTTAATACTTAATGATTCCACTTCTAAAATGATTATAGTTGAAAATATTTTTCTCAGATTTGTTGAACTAGTTGAAACTGTATTCTTGCCTTTTTTTCTTTGAACTAATTTTTTTAATGGTTATGCTTTTAAAATTTAGTAGTACTATTAAGAATATATACTTTTTGATGTCTTTATTTTCTTTTTTTAAAATTTTTTTTTTTCAACGTTTATTTATTTTTGGGACAGAGAGAGACAGAGCATGAACGGGGGAGGGGCAGAGAGAGAGGGAGACACAGAATCGGAAACAGGCTCCAGGCTCTGAGCCATCAGCCCAGAGCCCAACGCGGGGCTCGAACTCACGGACTGCGAGATCGTGACCTGGCTGAAGTCGGACGCTTAACCGACTGCGCCACCCAGGCGCCCCTAATTTCTTTATTTTCTTGTGGGACTATGGTATCATTTGCTATTAGTTAGGGGGTCTCTACTGATACAAATTTTGAATTTAAAATCATGCTTTTTTTCCCTCTAGATCATCCAGAAGTACAAGTACTTCTGCTTCTCAGACTTCAGTTAAAGTATTAGAGCTGAACTTCCCAGACTCTTCTCCAGGAATTGGTAACATAAGTAATAGGCCAAGTGCTACCAACATCTCTAGTAATGGTAAAAACAAAAAAGGCAGCAAATAAACATCTTAATCTCTTTTTGTAGAAGTTGTAAACACAAAAACAAAAATCTTACTTCAAAAATAGTGAATCTCCCCTATGCTTTTGGGTGCTGTGTAATGTTATAATCGAGGCCTAATGAAATCATGTTTAGAAATACATAATGACTAGACCAAAGTTTAATCCAGTGGAAGATGTGAAAGCTGTTTAAAAAAAAAAAAGTCAAGGAATTTAGGTCTAAATAAGCCAAAGAAACATTTAATTTTCTTAGCTTTTGCCAGTTTTCTTCACAGAGAAGGAAAGCAGCAATAGCAGATTCTTAACAATGCCACATGTTCTATAAGCATAGATAAAATTGTTTTTCACTGTTCTTTTGATGTTTGTTACATTAGAAAATAGTTTGCTTCATTATTTCACACTAGCCATGAAACTACATTCAACTGTAATGTAACACAATCTTTCAGGCAATTTATGAAGAATCACTGTCTATGAATAGTTTATAATACTAAAATTCTCACTTACCCTAGAAAATCCTGAAGTTAGGTTTTCTTTATTCAAAGAAACAGGTTTCTTGGACTTCTGGGGGAGAAGTCTGTTAGTTTATTCTTTTGGTATGATTCTAAAATTTTTAACCAAAAAAATAGCATTTACCCTCCCCCCTCCAAGAAAGCAATTAATAGGAAAAGAGATAGCACTATGTATCAATAAAAATATTTAAGTTCCTAGGAATTACTCCATTTTGATCTTGAAAGAAGTCAAACACATTAAACATTTTGCTCTCAATATACAACCAAGCATAAAGAATAATAATGTATTTTCAAGACTTTTTTTCCCAAGACTTTCTTGATTTAATAAACGAAGAGAGCTAGGTATGATTTGATTTGCAATAGGAACTCCATATATTTACAGTGGAGGTGTAATACCAGATTTAGAGTTATTCAATTTATACCTTATTATATACCATGTGCCTAACACCCTGAACTCTTGAAACAGTGTGGAGTAGGATTATGTTATAAAACTGGCTTTTAAATAAATGTATTAGAATCTATGTACTTTAGTGGTGTATTTCTCCTTCAAACCTTGGAAGAAAGTATTTGTTATGACAGTTGTCATTATTTAAAAGTGTCATTTGCAGTTCCTTTTGAAAGGTAGTAGTGGCAATAAACCTGTCTTTCCTGATCATTATTTGAATATTTTATTATTATTTTTAGAAATAGCCAGGAAACGGGATAGCCAAGTCCAATGAATAATTTTTTTGTAAAACATGGTTGTAAATGCGTGAGATTCAGGAGACCTAAAAACGGATTAATTTTATGGTCACTTTGTGTGTTCACTAGTTCTTATTCTCTGCCCTAAATTACTTTGTAAATTACTTACAACTTGCATTTCAATATTAAACACTATCTTCTAAGGAGGCAGGGATTGTCTTACTAGCTCTGTGATCTTGGAGAAGTTACTTCTACTTTTTTCCTTATTTGTAATACTGAGACAGTAACAGTTACCTACATCACGTTTATTAAAATAGTCAAATATATGCAAAATGTACAGGGCCTGACACAAACTGCACAATAACTTCTACCTGTTGAGTCACCACCCAAAGGCTAGCACAGTATTTGTGGGATGGTTAGGTTCTAGGTCGGCATACAAGCCTACATTTAACTCCTAAATAAAGTAACAGTTCCAGCCTCGTGTGTTTAATGCTAAATGGTGACACAGGGATCAACCCCATTAACTCCAAATCTGGAGTTAACTTCCATATATTGTGTTAGAAATTTATTTACTTATTAAGTCAAGACACAGACTGGGTGTGCAACTACAGACATAATAAGGAGAAAAACAGCTAAAGATAATCACTAGCAATTCTTGACAAGTAAATAAAATGGTTTAAGTAAAATACTAAAGATGTACTAGCAATTCCTAAAGGTCAAAGACTATGTTAAGAGATAGTTTTCATGCTTTACAAAAACCACTATGCAGGACTATGTATGGATGATAAAGGAGGTACACAGAAAGAACCAGACTCTTTTAAGATGAGTTTCTTGTACAAAGATGAACGCATGAGTAACCTTTCTACTGCTATCAACCATTTTTGACCAGTTTTTCTCTATTCCATTGCAAAACAACTGTAGCTTTTTCATTAGGCCCCCAGTGCTGAAGTCTGAAAGCCACAAATAGTACCTACCTAGTAAGAGTGACTTAGAGTGATAGCATTAAAGGTCTGTTGTCATTTACAGCGTCTAGAATCTGAAATTGGAAAGATTCTAAAGACCATTATAAATCAACAACAATGACTCCTATCTCTATCTCCAAATCTGTTTTCAAATTTGGGAGGATCTTTAGATCCAGGTCACTTCTTCAGCTCTAGTTGCTAGAATTTATTCTGAGTAAAACCAGACTTTGTTGGCCTACTCATTTATTCAGACCTACGAAAGGAGACATCGAGGGAAGCATTAGGATAGAGATATTAAGAAAAGAAGAAATGCAGGCCAGTTCTAGGTTAATTAAAAACATGCCCAGTGCCTTCCCAGCTGCACATATGCAGTACTAGGACGGTTTCTGAATTTTCTTTCCCTTAGGAGAAAAGCAGATTTACAGTGTGCTTCTCTTGCCACTGCTGTTTTTGCTAAAAGGATTCTTTTTATTCTGATCTATTCTTGCTTGGAACATAGACTCTAAGGGTCTTGCCAATATTTAAAGTTAAGAAATTTCTTAGGGCTATACTGTTAACAAGGTTTAAAAAAAAAAAAGAGAGAGAAATAAGCAAAATCAGCCCCTATTCAGTTTTCATGGCTTTATTCCTAAGCTGGTACACAAACCATATTAAGTCAAGCTTCAGAGGTCATTTAGGCAAGACAGATAATCTGCAATATAATCTTAGGAGTTCTACAAAAAATTGTTACTCAAATGATCAATAAAAAATGGCACCTAAAGAACAAATACTGTAGATCTCTTTCAAAAGCTGAGGGAAAAGAATTTAACAGAAACGACCGTTAAATAATTTTTGAAGAAAACAATCCAAGTGTTCAATGAATAAATTTAATTTTCTCTCAAACAGCAGGATAAGGTGGACCCAAGGTATTCTCATATACTTTAATACAGTGAAGAAGCAATACTATGAGAATTATCTTTAGGTGAAGTTTAAATCATCACAGTAAGAAATACTGTACAGAAACATATACATGAAAAGCCTAAAAATCAAGCTGTGAGGACACCCACAACTGAAACAAATATATTTTGAGAATAGCTGAAAAGCATTTGCTTTCTGCAATCTCTACAAATAAAATAGCTTTTGGAGTGGAGATTTCTGTACTGGACTTAAATAAAAGACCCAAAACTTTCATTAACAGCCTTTTGTGTAAGAGTGCGGATTCCCTTGGCATATTAATTTTTTGGCTTATTTCCTTTTTCTTTTTCAAATGCAGCTATCTGATTAAATATATTGAGTAAATTTTGAGGTAAATTTTTTTTAACTCCACTTTCTGACTGCTCTTTGCTATTTAGTCCATCTGTTTCTGGTGCCTCTGTTTTAATGTCCTCCTCATAAGTATCCTCTATTTCATATTCTCCTTGATTTTTATTTAACTGGTATCTTTGTTCATGTCTACCAAAATCACGTGATCCAGAATAAGTATATTTTTTATATTTTTCAACCGATTTATAAGAGTAGTCTGAGCTGGCTGGTGAAGTGGAATGCCTCATGGAACCTGGCTCCCACCTTCTATAGTGTTCTTTCCTTCCCTCTGTATCTTTTTCAAATCTTCTGTAACCATAAATTTTCACCTTGTCCTCTGAATTCCTATAAAAGGAATCTGAGGAATCTCTTCTACTGGAGAAATGTTTTTCTGATTTATATGGTTTTTCTGCTTTGCTACTACTTGCCTGAGAATAAAAATCTCTTGGATCTTCAGACCTACCTCCAAAATCATCCGGAATTTCAACTGAAGATGAAGAGACAGGGCATCTATCTTTCTCTTTTACCTGTTTCTTTTGATATGGTAACCTATCCTGCTTTTCCAGTAGTTTTTCCACTTCTTGTTTTTGGTTAAGAAAAGATGCTAAAGTATTGGTTGGAACTGGGAAGAGCTCATCTTTCCTATTCTGATCTATCTGACTTGAGGATGCCTTATTAGCTAAATGCCTTTTGGAACTTCGAGAAGACTCTGAACGGTTCCTCCTATGTTTCTTATGCCTTTTGTGACCAGAAGAGGAAGATGATGATGAAGAAGAACCAGATTCATCAGCAGAAGAAACACTTGAAGAGGAAGATGTTGATTTTCTTCTTTTCTTCTTTAGCCTAAAAAATACAGTTAACCCATCAGATGTTAAGTACAAAAATGTTTCTTAATTATTCATAAAGATTTTGGTTCTATTTTAAAGTTCTATTGTTAGTTCTCCTTAAAGGTTTCCTAAAATCTGTGGCTTAGATAAGCAATTACTATAATAATCTTAGTTACTACAAGGTCCAATTTTACCAGGAGGCATGACTTTTGGGAAAAAATACTGGGTAGACAGTTGTCACTGAAAGTAAATCCATCATTTCTGAAGACAGTTACATTTCCAACATTATCTAAAAAACTTAAGCCCATCTGATCACACAAAGGATAGAACTGAAGTCTTATATCCAGCTAGCTGTAATATATGTGGTTTCTCCACCTTAACACTATTGACATTTTCAACACCTGAATAATTCTTTGTTGGGGAGGTAGGATGATGGTGGGGGGGTATGCTACCACATCACTGTAGGATGTTCAGCAGCATCCTTGACTTCTAGCCATTATATGCTAGTACCACTTCCAGTTATGATGACCAAAATATGTCTCCGGGGGGAGGGGGCGGAGTTAAAGCTGCCCCCAGTTGAGAACCACTGCTGTAGTTCTAAAACAGTTCTCTCTAAAATACAGATAATTAAAATAACTTATATATTTTATTTATTGTTTGTTTGCAGAATTCTACCTTCAGATTCCACTTTGCTTAATTTCTTTTACAGAAAAACTTGTGGTATACATACTTACAAAGTATCACTGATTATAACTCAACACTTTTTTTTTTTTACTTACATTACTTCCATATGGCACTTTGGTTCAACTCAGTAGTTGCTTTAAGTTAAAAAATACTGAATGTTATAGTTTACCTTTTCTCCTCTTTTAAGAGCTTACGCAACTTTTCTGCACTTGTTTCTATTTTCTTTGTTTTCTGCTTTTCTTCCTTTTCAGCTTGTTTTTCTCTTAATTCCAAAGATTTCTTTTAGAACCCAGATATCGGAAAAAACCACACGTTAAAAATAGCAGAATACATAAAACCCAGTTTTCAAAAGACCACCCCCCCCAAGCCAGAAATCAAATGGGGTATACCCAAATCACCATATATCCAGCATTAAAGAAATATTTTTAATATAAAAATTAATCATACAGGTGTTTGGCATTAATCATTGGAAGAGCCAGAGTAACATTGAGGACCATATTGCAGTTGGTATTCCATGAAAAAAGGGGAAGCCATCGCATTGGTACCCATGACCCAGAGTGCAAGAAAGGGAAAAAATAAAATATATAATAAAATACATGAAAAAATATTTTTTAAAAAATTGAAAAATTTAGACAGGACACAAATTTTATAAATAAAATTCAAATAAATT
Organism: Puma concolor; assembly: GCF_028749965.1. Lineage (NCBI taxonomy): Eukaryota > Metazoa > Chordata > Mammalia > Carnivora > Felidae > Puma > Puma concolor. Next base: position 73,070,749 of record NC_141675.1, on the reverse strand, counting down.
CCATTAAGGTGAATTGTGGGGGGAATCACCATGTTCAAATACAAACCATTTAAAAAATAGCACAGCCCAGTTGGATGCATGATTACATAAGAAATCATTTTCCAGTTTGAGGATGGGGATGAGCAGCACCAGATGTCACAGACACAGCAGCAATGGTCCAATTCAGAAGAAAATGCATGAGAAAACATTATCATCAGTATTACAGGAAAAGGCAGTTTAAAATATTTCTCAAAGAGGTTTTTATAATTAACTCAATTACAACAACACTGAATTTGTAACCATCAGGAAAGCTCACTACAAGGACAATTCCCAAAACTACATACCACACATAGGCAGTAGGAATTTTCTCATAGGGCTATTTTTACTTTTAAGTACTATGAAGCAATGTCAAACCCAATTAGGAAAAGCTGTATCTAAAAAGAAATTTTTTATAACGTCTTACTAAGTAATCTAGAATAGTTTTCCCGAGAAGAAAGTTAAGTTTTGGCATTAATTTGAAATATCACTAAATTTCTAAGAGGAAATAAAGAATCACCTGCATATATCTATGAAGCTTCTGCAAAGCATCCTCTGCATCTTTAAAAGTCTCATCCAAAGCCAAAGCTTTCTTATAGTAACTTTCAGCATTTAAAAACTTTTCTTCTTCTTCTAACCTAAATTTGAAACAAAAGGTTTAGCTTTCTGAAAAAACAAAAAATTCCTCATTTATACAGGTCAGAGATTTATGACAGAACTTAAAGAAAAATTTTTTAGCAAATCATTTTCCAAACTAAGCAGTACTTAAATCAGGTACTTTTTACTATTTCTTTGGTAAAAAGACCACATAAACCAAAAAAAAGTCAACTCAGATATGGAGAACAGATTGGTGGTTATGCGGGGTTGGGGAGGGTGGCATTGGTGAAATGGGTGAAGGTGGTAAAAATGTACCATCTTCCAATTAAAACATAAATAAGTCCTGGGGATGTAATGTACACCCTGGTGACTACAGTTAATGATACTGTATTACAGAAAAACAGTACTCCATTACTGGTAACTAAAGACAAATGTAGGTCCAGCATTGGGATTTTAGTCTGATACATGAAAACACATTATCAGCCAATGTCTTCAATAAATTTAGTATAATCTTGAGCTTTAGCATAGAATTATATAGGTTGGGTGCACCTGGGTGGCTCAGTTGGTTAAGAGTCTGACTCTTGATTTTGGCTCAGGACATGATCTTGAGGTTCTTGGGATCAAGCCCCACATCAGGCTCTGTGTGCTGACAGCATAGGGGCTGCTTGGGATTCTTTCTCTGCTTCTCTCTTTCTCAAAATATTTAAAAAAAAATTACATAGGTTGGCTTTTCCAATAGTTTATGAAAAATTTTCCCAGAATATTCACTAATGAAGTTGGAAATACCAATGTATACATGTACATTACAAGTAGCCTTCAGAAAGAAGTATTAGATTACAGTCATGTCTACACTATGAAAAATCAGAATTAGAAAGGGTGGATACAAAGCAGAAAGGATTTGCAAAGTACTTTCGGTTTTTCAAAAGTAGGAAAAAGTAATTACTGTGAAACAGAACAAAACCCAAAACCCAATGGCTTCAATGGGATCACTTCTGTATCACTGGATGTGGGCAGTAAGGGACCAGTTCAAGGCTATCAACCTTTTTGGCTTGGATAACATAAAGATGATGTTGCCATCCACTCAGCTAAACACCAATATGTGGGTAATAAGATAACCTTATTTAAGTAGCTGTCTACCTAATGAGAAAGTAAAAAGGTGCTTCAGTCACTTCAGTACAAAAGGAAGTTCTTGAGTTGAAAACAAATATTGCAAATCTCTTTAATTTAGAATTATGGAATGATCATACAAACTGGATTAATAAAACAAATTCATGAAACAGAAAAGTGGTAATTCTATTTAAAAAAATTAGTTGCAAAAAGATGCTACAATAACAAATTGGTTTTTAGTTGTTAAAGTAGGCTATAACCAAAAATATTTATATTGGAATATTACATTTCTTCACATTTTATAAATTAGACTAGCCTGTTAGTCATTCAATATTTATGATACAACTATGCAAAGTAGTATGCCAGCATCTCAAGATAGTAACTTAAGTTATAGGGTTTGTTCTTAATGATTTGCTCTTCCATTTAATCTGAGTTTGTGGATTTTACTGCACAGAGCAGAGCAAAAAGCTGAATATAATGGCAAAATATTATTCACAACTAACTACAGAATTCTCAATTCATACTTCTGGCATTATACCACTGGAATGATGAAATAAATTAAAAATCCAATTCCTCTCTATTAAAAAAAAAACCCCTCTTGTGTGCGTGTCCAAGAAAAGAGTACTTCCCTTATTTTTGGACCTTCACATTTATATTTCTATATAAGGAGAACAGATATTCGGAACAATGAACTCAAGACACTAAAATATCTCCAACCTATTATAACCTCAGTAATAAGGGAAAAAACACTAAAAGGCTTAAAAAGGACTATATTTAAAAAACATTTTCAAACAAAATTGAAATTAAGAGTGTTCTGAATTAAGTGAGTTAAAGATGCTACTTCCTTACATTAAGATTTTATAGTAGCTGCTTGAGTATTAGATCTCTACTTAATATTAAAAAAAAATTTGACACTTACTGCCCTCCTCTTTCAACAAGTGTCTGACAGAGGTATTTTCTTGCATTCCTATGAGTTGGACAGTTTTCCAATGCAAGCTCAAAATCTTCTATTGCTTTGTTCAGACTTCCTTTTGTTGCATATCTAGAGATGTGAAATAAATTAGAGGAATTTATCTTCTGAACTATTAGTAAATCTTATATTAATTTACCTTATAAATATTCCTTAAAAGCCATGATCCACTTACAATGCTCCACGAGCCACCAAAGCTTCCACATTTTGTTTGTCTATTTCCAGAGCCTTATTATATTCATTCATAGCATCTACGTGGCGTCCAACCTTAAAATAATCAACTCCAATCTTCACACTAAAAAGACATTTGTAAACCATCACATGCATTTCTCAGAATATCCAAACATAACGTTAGCATTGATAAACTTTTAAAACAAATTTAATTTGGCTAATATTTAGTCTGCAATACTCTCAATATACATAGAGAGTATTTTGCCTTTCAATAACTTTATAACAAATATCTATGAATCCATATTATCAATATACTAATTCCTTTTGAAAACATGGAAAATGTTGGTTAAAATTTAAGTCTGTTAAGCTTACAGCACCATTCACACCTATAAAAAAGCTAATGTCAAAAACACATCATTTTAATTCATTTATAAACAAATTTGGTCTTAGTAAGGACTTAAGAATGCCTGCCTTATCCTAACCTTTAGACTAGATAATGCAACAGTTGAAAGATAAAGTTTTCATACCATTTTAAAGCCCAAGATGCAGACTGTTTCTTTCTCAATGCAGAAGCAAAATCATCTTCAGAGAAATTTTTGCTGTTCAAAGAAAATGAAAGTCAAACTATATGCTTTTTTTTTTTTTTTTTTGGTAACAATCCTTCACTCTGATAAAAATTCAACTCTGAAAAAGTAAATCACAGGCAAGAAATCTGTATTCCACATACAAAAGAATATTCTTAAACTCTCAGGAATGACTATTATTGTCAAACAGTATTTTTAACCCAAAATTCTTATAAACTTTCTGCATCGTTCTCTACACATATCATCACAACAGATTCCATTCCAGGAGATAGGATCATCTAGTTCACTCGCTTTTTAGCATATTGCAGCTGCTAGTCTTAGAATAGTCAAATATATGGGGCGCCTGGGTGGCGCAGTCGGTTAAGCGTCTGACTTCAGCCAGGTCACGATCTCGCGGTCCGGGAGTTCGAGCCCCGCGTCAGGCTCTGGGCTGATGGCTCAGAGCCTGGAGCCTGTTTCCGATTCTGTGTCTCCTTCTCTCTCTGCCCCTCCCCCGTTCATGCTCTGTCTCTCTCTGTCCCCAAAATAAATAAACGTTGAAGAAAAAAAAAAAAAAAAGGAATAGTCAAATATGTCCCTCAGTTATATAGCTTTTGATCTCAGCACCATTTACTTCACCACTTCAAAGAATAATAACTAATTTACTATACCTTTGTAAGCCTCGCATTAAAGATGGTGGATTAGATTCATCTATTCCTAGTTTTCCTAGAAGGAATTCAACTACTCCTGGATTAGCAAATCCCAAGGAACTCTGCATGACATTTTCATAGGATTCCAAAGAATTGCTATTTAGTTCAACACTTTTCCTTAAAAAAAACAAAACACACATACAACAAAAATATAAAAATGACTAAAATAATTAGCATGTTCCATTTCTATTAAATAAAACTCATATCATTTTTGTACACAAAGGTACAGTAATATTATTTTGGTTTCTTTTACTTAAGGGTTATGAGCAATTTTGAAATAAGAGAAATTAATTTTCTACTTTGTGGTCACAAGTTGGACACAATTTGGTATTTTTAATCAAGCAACTTTTGCAATTAATTTGTTGAAATAACATGGATAACTTACCTGTAGTACAAAGGAAGCTCTTCAGAACTAATTACACCTAATTTGATACCAGACAGATGTGGTGGAAGAGATGAACTATATAGAGACACTGCAAGCTTTTCATGGTATCTGTCAATATCTTTGATTCCAGCTTAAAAAAAAAAAAAAAAAAAAAAACTAAGCTGATTAAAAAGAAAATGCAAGCTAACATAAAAACACATATATTTTTCCAAACACTACTCTCATTAGACAGATTTTCAAAATTAATATAAAAATCTGACAACTGTTACTTTTTTATTAATATGATGAAACTGATCACCTCGAATAATGTCACCAGTTTGGTAATATGATAAAGGATCCCCATGGTTACTGTGAGAAGGTACATCTCTTAATGGACAAAGAGCCTGCAATGAGAAGTATTTTAAAATACCAGACATTCCATTCTTTGGTGAGAAATATCATCTTTTATCCTAGTTGTTCAGTACAATGAGCTAATAGTTGACACAAACATTAAAAAAACGAACACTCTAAAATCTAAATTTAAGGATTTTAATTATAAGCAACTTCTGTGCGCATAGTACAACAAGTTCTCTGGTTCAGTTCAAAGACTAAAATCTCACAAAATTTGCAATCAGTTCTAGGAACCAAATGTAAGTATGGATTATGAAACACATAGATATTTTGTGCTTGTTAAAAACAAAACTAAAACTGTTCAGAAAGTAGGAGAATTCCAGTGAAAACTAAGTGCAAATTCTCCGAAGTTTATGTCTATCATCCAGTCTGTGATGCCTTCTGCTTTTCTTCCTCTATCATCTACCTTGACAGACGGCAAATATCAAACCTTTTAAATTGACACATTATTTCAAATTCAAGGCAATTCATCTTGGGCAAAGTCTCTTATTATAATGCACAAGCCATTTACATTTAACTACTGTAACTATATAAATAAGAAATTTGTTTCTAAATTATCCACAAGTAAGTATCTAATGCCAAATACTAAATAATTAAGACCATGTTCAGCTAGGAGAAATAAGCCTGGAACACCAATGAATCTCACCACATCCACTGATATCTGTAAGCATTTAAAGAAGGACCCTACCGCTGCCAACCAAAGGGACCAAATAAACCTCCAAAACCAGAAATGGAGGAGGAAACTACACAAGTAACTATATCACCGTTCTTTCAAAAAGAAAGAGTATTTTATTTTTCTCCAATATTTATTTCTCGAAACTACGGCAGCAGGGTAGACTTAAGCATAACTGGATGCAAAAACATAATTTTCGCATTGAGATGACTTATCAAAAACAGAAGCAATCAAATAACTGAAAAATAACTTACTGTGATTTCTAAGTGGGATATATCTCTTATGATGCCACTGCCTAAACAAATCAACACCATGAAAAACCCAAATTCCCGAATGGAACTAATTCTTCCAATCACTATATCACCACGCTCAATATCTCGGAAAAACAGCTCTCTCCGGTCCATACTAGGGATCTCCATGAACTGCTCTAAAGGTGGCATGACTGCATAACCATCTGGAAAAAAAAATTAACAAAATTACAACTGCTTTGTGTTTTGCTTCATCTCAAGTGCCATTAAAATAACCCAAACCGCAATCAAAATATTTTAAGAAAACTCACCTTCATTGTCTTCATTGACTTCAGAAGTTGCAGGTGCATCTGATTTCCAGGAAAGTGCAAAAAGCAAATCTGCTTTTTTGGAAATGAATTTTTGTATTTCAATGTTGTCAACTCTCTTCTCTTTTCTTAAAAGGAAACAAAACTTATGAAAACTGGCTTATGGGTAAAACCTTTTTTAGCAAGGCCAAGCTTATGCTCTTGGCTTTCATTGCCCAAGCAGATCCATCCTAAGCTCTGGGCCGCACATCCTGCGAGAAAAAGTTTTAATCAGAGACTCCCTCATTCGCCAGCCAGTAGGTGGAGGGCGGGGAAAGTTAAAAAGTAGCCCCCGCAGCTCGGGGCGGGGGCGGGGGGCTGTAGAAGAAAGCCCAAGAGATTTTGGATAAAGACTCCGTGCCTCCGCTAGCCAGCACGGAAGAAAAAGTTCAGTCCGCTTCCCGCCTTTCCCTCACACCCGCAGCGCGGACCCTCCGCCATTCAGCCCTCGGCACCTGCGGGGCAATTCTCACGTGTTCGCGGCCGCTGCTCTGCTCCTCCAGTACTCAGCCACCCGGCGGCGGTAGTGGGGCCCTGACCTGCGTCCCCTCCCCCGTCTCACAGAGGCGGCGCCGTACCATTACCTGCCCTGTAACTGCTGCTGGGGCGGCGGGCCCCGGGCGGGCTCGGCTGCGGACCCCAGAAGGCTCCGGAAGTGCGGGTTGTCCTGCTGTTCGCTCCGGAGAAGGGAGAGCAATGACGGCCCGTGGTAATTCAATGACTGCCGAAGAAGGTCCCGGTCCATGGCCAGAGATTGCTGGACCCAGTAACAGGTGGGCTGCTAGGTGCCCCCCGCCCCTACCCCGTTCGGTGCTCACTACTTCAGCTTGGTGGCCCCCGAGACTGAGGAAACAACCTGGAAACTGCCGGAAGGCCACATCACAGACACACAGTTGTCTGCCGGAAGTGTTCCGGGACCGCCCCAAGCGGCGGCGCGGAGGAGCTCAGCCTCGGTCTCGCGAAATGGAGCGAGACTACGGAAGCCGGAAGCACTGGGTTAAGCATTTCCTGAGCTAAGGGCTGCCTACGGCTCCGAGGTAGTGCTCTGTGAGAAGTTTTTCAAAATTTCTGTGCTGTTATTACGTTGAAATGGCCCCGGCTCTAAATCATCCTCTTATTTAGTGAGGCGCTTCTAAGTGCCATTGCCAGGGTGAGAACCCCATACGAGTTACAAAGTTTCTTCCTTCAGAGTGCTCGCAGGGATAAGTCATTCTCTATGTCTCACATACAACCACATTAGAGTGACTGCTCTGGGAGATTTTCTGGTAGTCTAAGGTCAGAAGAAAGGAAGGATACTAGCATCTATTAAGCACTGGAATTGTGTTGTCCATCCATACTCCATTCACCCTGATGATTTTAGAGTTAGCTTAAAATGGCTGTAGACATGTGCATACATGGATTCTATTTTATTTCTTTATTTAAGTGGTGTCTAAAGATTTAGTGCCCACTAGATTTACTTTGTAGTGCTGTGTATTTAAGTCAATATATTGTTTTTGTGGGTAATTCAAGTGATTTTCCAATATAATTGTGATTTAGGCTCCCCCCCACCACCTTAGTTAATGACTTGAGCTGCTAACCGCTTTAACTCATTATACTCTCTCCTTAGAGATTGAGGACACAGTCCCGAGAGTCTCAACAAATTGCTCAATGCCACCCACCTGTTAAAAGGTTAGAGTTAGGATTCAAACTGAGGTCTTAATACATCTTCACAGACACAATTGCTGAAGAGTGTTTTTATCATATAGAAGACATAACTTACTCTGATTTTGAGATAATATGACTTTATTTCAATATATTAAAATCTGTTCCACTTAAGTATGTATAGTTTAGTATAGTCCTCTTGAACAAAAATAAATGGTAGCAGTTATTCCACCTCCTCTCCAGCTATGTGTTTTCACTGTCTCACCACTTGGATAGAAAACCCAGCCCAGAATATAGTGTATGACTCCACACTATTTTGTGAAAAATCCAGGCAGATTGTTTACTGAGACTTGAGAAGATGCAACAAAGAAGAATGCAAGTTTAAAAGATAATAAATTTTAAGCCACTATGGGCACATCAGGAAAGTTTGATCAATGGCACAGACCGACTTGTGTTAAGCTATAACTCTAGAGAATGACTGTTACTAGGAAAGAGGAATTATCACTGAAAGCCAACCACTAAAAATGAACTGTATAGACATTCTTGTAAATACATGATTTTAGTTAGAGTTGATCTGTTATTGAGGATCTAATTATCTCCAGAGGGACTGAGAAGCCCAGTGTCTGAGAACCAGATGCCAGACAGCGGCACTTAGTCTGAGAAGGCCACTTTGTGAAGGCATTCTTGAGTAGCACATGTCTTCATCACTATGGGATCTGTCTACTGTTTTTCCTGATTTTTACACTAGAGTAAACTCCAACCACCCCATGTCTTGAACAGCTAGAATTGCTGTGGTATAACCATGAAAAAAGGAGTAAGTAGCTGCTTTTAGAGGGTAAACAGTGTTCATCAAGAGTGGAATTTATCAAATGCTTCCTGTATACACAGTAATGATGGGAAAGAAAAAAAAAAAACTTCAAGCAGGTGTAATCAAAACTTAGGCTGGGTCTTATCTTTGGTTAGGGCTGGCCTTACATGGAAGTAGTCACAGTAGTTATGTGACAGAGACAATCTTGTTCTTCACTTCTCAAGTACTACAATCACAGTATGGGAGTAAGCCTTTTACAGTTACTAATGTATTGGAATGAATTTTCTGCTGGGGTAGATATATCCTTTGACTTTTGAGGCCACTGAGCATTGAATCTTTGACATAGGACTGGAGGAAGTGAGGAGAGGAAGTGAGGGGATTAGTTGCTTTTCATCTTGGAGAAGCTAGTCCCACAAGTAGGATTTCTCAAGGTGGACATAGAAAGAAAACACTTTATTTTTCACTTCTTGAATATTTTTGTTTACTGGTTTGACCTTTAAAAGGATCTTTTAAAAATCCTTTTCAGTAAGTTTTCCAGATTAAACAGTATGAATCATCATGTGACTATATGGGAAGGAAAAGAGGGAAAGGATTCAAGACATTTAGATCTTTGGTGTCTAGATCCTGGGCCTATTTTTACTGTGATATAAAATTCCATTTTAAATAAACACATATGTACATCTCTTAACACATACTCTCTAGGCCCTGGAAATGTAAAGATGAAAAATACTCCTGATTCTTGAGTGATGCACAATCCAATAGAAGATTAGACATAAGAAGAAATGTGACACATGGTAAGTACTATTGTTATGGACATCTACTAGGTGTCTGCTTAGATCCCTTATTTTTCTTGGGGGTTGAGGTAGTGGGAGTTGATGGGGGTAAGAAGGAGAGGAGGAGGCAAGTGCATTCCAGGAGGGGTGGGAAGGAGTAATATAGTTAAAGAAGTAGAGATGTGAAAAAGCAAGATGTGTTCTGGAGACAGCAAGTGTGAAATTGAGGTAGGTAGGGTTATTTTAGTTATGGACATTTTAGTTATATACATCATTACAGGTAGGCTGTAGATTGGTGAGAAGAGACCCATTTCCTCTGTGTGAGAATACACCACACACACACACACACACACACACACACAGATTAAACGCCTGATTTTTTTTTTTTTTTAGTAAAGGACATAAAAACTTAGCCAGAGCAAGGTAGCCATATAAAGCAAGGGCAAAAGCAGCATATCTCAAAGTAGCTTTTCTTGGATCCCCCAAGTTTCCCAAAATAACATACAGAGCTACTAGTGACACAGTGTGCAAAAGATGAAGTCTATCTGGACCTGAGAAACTTGCTTATTACAATGTGGGAAGGACTATACAAATAATCTGTGACTATATAAGAAATCTGTAGACAGGTTCTTTGTAGTTCTTGACTCTGATGTAAACAATTTCAAAAAGCCTCATCCTCATCTGAGATTGAGGATGAGATGTTTGTATCAGGAAAGTGTGGGTAGAACCAAATAAGACCATAAGTATGTTAATACTCCTCCCTATAATTTTTCAGTATTTTTTTCTATTCTTTTTCTTAAGAAAATCCTTTTTTGTTGCTTAAGCCAGCTTGAGTAAATTTATGGTTTGGAACCAAAAGAATCTTGACTATACTAGGAAGCCACCAACTAGTAGCTTCTGCTGTTTCTACTCTGCCATTTAAAAAATTAAAAAACAGATATAGAAAGGTTGAGAATTTGTTCAAAAATGAACGTTAGAATCCACATTATCTTAGTATTTATCTTCTTTCTACCATGCCATACCATCTAGAGGATTAGCTGAAACCATGTTCCTTAAGGATATAGTTGTAAATGTACATGTGTGGAATTAATTTTACTTTAAAAATATCTATTATTATGTTAACTTGTTACAATAGCCATGAACCTTTTTTCCCCCTAAAATGGGGCCACTTGGTTTCATTCATAGGCATATGGTGCAAGAGACAACTTTGCTTCCATAGAAGGTAATTCACTTTGTTCTACTTAGAATTATATTTGGAGTCACCTTGGGTTAACTTAAAGAAGAATGAAGAATACTAAAAGAAAGTATGGCTAGATCAGCCAAAAATCCATCTTCATTATTAAGGAAATAATTCAGACTTCTTCTGATAAGGTTTCACTCATTCAGTAGTCTTTGAAAGGGTTATATCACCTTCTCTCTTTTTTTTCATATCACAGATTAACACATTTCATTAAGGAAAACATTTTCAAATATTTATCCACACGAGGGTGCTGTAAGATCATTGTGGATATCAAGTTTTCTATCATTCACCGGAAAAACCTACTGCCAATTAAACAAGTATTGTGGCCTACCATGTAGAATCATTTTAAGATAGTTCTGTCTCTAACACCTTCTCCATATTTTAGTTATTGGTAAATTATTTGAGGATACTATTTTAATATGAGTTAGTTCATATCTCATTGTCTTTGATTGATTAGCTCTGTAATTTTGAATTTTTCAAGAGGAAAGATCACTAATTTTAGTTACAATTTAGGCCGATTAGTTCTGAACAGACCCGGAGGTGAACATTGCATAACTCCAAGGAAGAGTGGGGGTGTTTGCACTGTTAACATTTACATCATAATCTATGTATGATGTATGTGGAACTCCCAGAGTTGTGGAATATTGGACCATACACAGTGGCTGTCTGCAGTGTTATTCCAAGCCAGCCATTTTTGTGTGTGTGTGTTTGTATTTGTTTATAAAAAGGACTTGGGAATAGGATGAAGATATTTCAGAACAAATCCATCATAATGGGGAAAAAACAATTGAAAAGATGTGTGCAATACTGACATGGAATAGGTCAGTGTGCTTATCTTCAGGTACTTTATCAGGACTGCTTAGAAAGATACAAACATACACATTTCTTAGATTCTCATTTTGTGGCAGTTTCTCAGAATACTATGCCAGGGAACATGTCAGAATTATAACAAAAAAAATTGACAGTTTGATGTTAAATAAACAGTATTCTTTGTCAATACATTCTGGATTGGTTTGATACTCATTTTTAATGTAATTTGGACATTTCTTTGAAAATGAGTAAATTGATTACCTTTTGATTATTAAACCATAACTCCTTTTTATTTTATTGGTGGCAGCACCAAAGGGGAATTTCAGAGACTAGAAATGTATTATTGTTTTAGTATATTGCCACCTTCTTAATGGAATCCGTTGGAAGATCTAGAATATCTGGTTAAAGATTAAATGACATTTGATTATTGATAGATAGACTCTGATTTCTAATGGCAATTAATTGAATGAATGAATGAATGAATGAATGAATTTGGCAATTATTTATTGAGGGTTGGGCACTGTTTCAGATTTTAGGACTATAAATAGTGAAAAAAAATCAAGATTTCTGCTTTCAAGAGATTATATTCTGGTGGAGGGAGATAATGAGCAATAAACATAATAAATAAGTAAATGGTGTATATTGGAGAGTGATAAAACCTAGGAAAAAAATAAATCTGGGAAAGGGGCACTGGAAGTGCAGAGTAATGGGTTTAGTAGTTTTAAATAGAATGATCAGGGCAGGTCTCACTGAGAAGATGACATTTGAGCAAAGACTTGAAGGAGGTGAAAAATTAGTCATTCAGCTTTTTTGGGAAAAAAGAGTTTCAGGCTGAGGGAATAGCCAGTACAAAGGTCTAAGGCAGGAAGGTATGTGGTGTATTGAGGAACAGCAAGGAAGACAGTGTGGCAGGAACATAGTGATCATGAAAGTGCGGTTTGTAGAATATGGGAGGAACTTGGCTTTTACTCTTAGCGGAATGGGCATTGTTTCAGGGTTTTAAGCAGAAAGACGTGTTATGACTTTGATTATAAAAGGATCACTTCAGCTGCTGTAGAGATTGGAGTTAACTAAATAACTATTGCTTATAATAGAAGAGAAAAACTTTTAATTTTTTTGAAGTTTATTTTTGAGGGAGAGAGAGACATGAGCAGGGGAGGGACAGAGAGAGAGGGAGACATAGAATCTGAAGCAGGCCCCAGGCTCTGAGCTGTCAGCACAGAACCTACTGTAGGGCTTGAACCCATGAACCATGAGGTCATGACCAGAGCCAAAGCTGGACACTCAACCAACTGAGCCACGCAGGCACCCCAGAAGGGAAAAACTTTTGTAAAAGACTAAATATCTCTTGTGTCTTAGGAAACATAATTTTATTTTAAAATTTACTCATCATTGCATAGGATGAAAATATGAGGTTTCATTGGCTCCAAGAAGATTAAGAGTGTCAGCAACTATTTATGATGAGGTAGGGAGTTATCATAATGGAAACAGTTTAGCCCAGGAGTCCAGGCTGCATCTTGGGGGCAGATCATCTAATCTCCCAAGCCTCTTGTCACCTTTAAAACTGAGGGCCTGGACCCTTTACATTCTCTGTGCTATGATAAAAACAATCCAAGTGCTAAAACTTCATGTTTCTCTTTAAGCCACTCTGCGTCTTTTTCTATGAAATCTGCATGGAATTTTTTTTCCTTTTACATTGCATTGCTGGTAAGTTCCTACTGTGGATGGTCTCTTTAAGTGAATGAGTTTCTCTAGTTCCAATTGGTTGTGTCTAGAAAAGAGACCAGACATATTGAATCACTGTACTGTACACCTATTAACTCTACTGGAATTAAAATAAAAACACATAGACAGAAGGAAAGAAAGAAAGAAAGAAAGAAAGAAAGAAAGAAAGAAAGAAAAAAAGAGAAAGGAAGAAAGAAAGAAGTTATACAGAGAGATTGGCTGGTCAGCCTCAGGTAGTCTCAATGTGGCACTTCCATGACATAGTCCTTTTATCCAGCATCCATTTTTCAAGAGTAGAAATTCAAGATAGGCTTAGCAAACTGATAGACACTAACCAAACAAGCTAGACACTGATTTAGAAACCATATTGATAATGTTTTAATGGTGAAATATAGATGCTATGTGAACCAGAAACTCATATTGAATATCAATATATTTTCCCATAAGAAGCCAACTTTAGTCAGAGGTTTATTTGTGAGCCTGGAATCAGGGCAAAAACAGTCTGTTAGGTGATGTTAATGGCTAATTCCATCAGAGTATGTAATCTGATGCATTTATTTCCTCTATATGAGTATTTCTAAGGCTATCAGATACTCAGCTCACATAGGCACCCCCTACCTCCCTCTCTCCCTCCCTCCTTCTCTGTCTCTTTATTAGCAGTTATATTCTCTCTCTATATATAACTGCTGCTTTTGAAGCAGTTTTCAATGATTTTTTCTTAAAATTGAAGCCCAGTATACAAAAAAGAACTGCAGAACTACCTTTGTTGAAGCTATGATAGAAAGATAATGAGATCTCAACCTGTTACTCCCCTCCACCCCTAACCCCCACCATGCACATACTAAATGGTGGCTGGATAGATACCTTTAAGGACTGTCTCAGACCTATTAATGGGTTACTTTTTCAGGTGGAGTTCAATATCACTGATTATGTTTTAGCTTAAGTTATCATATTCCAGTCCTTCTTCTGTATGTCTATACTGTATCACTCTGGAACTGTGTATTTCTCAGACTCTCTAGTCAAACACCATTTTATCCTTCCAGGTTTTACTTTCTCAGGAGGTAATTTGATTTCCAAGTTCAGGAAGGCTCTATTCTTTGTCCTAATAAAATCACTATGAGTCTTTTTTATGATTTGGTCTCTGCCTATGTATCCTATTATATTTTCAGCTCTATCTGTAAATCATTAGGATTCAACTGCAAAGATGTCCTTTTTTTTTAAACCACATAGATTTTCTGATATTTCCAAATATTCCAATTTTTTCCCCAACCTTAGAATTTCTGTACTTGCTGTTTTCTGAAATGTTCTTCCCTCACTTTATTTTCTTTTTCTTTTCAGTTCTCAGCCCAAAGGTAGCCTCTTCTCTGTCATAGCACTCCATTTATTTCCATAACAGTTATCATAAATTTTTTTCCTTATTATCTCTATTCCCCACTAAGATCCATGGAGGTGGGGCCTTATCTGTATTGTTCATGCCTCTATACTCAATAATAACTAGATCAGTGCCAGCAAATATCAGGAATTAAATAAATGTTTGAATGAATGACAATATACAAATACTTATATGTATATATCACATTCACAGTGAAGGATAGGTCAGAGTATGTCATATATGTCCGTTTATTTAGTTATTTTTCGCCTGGTTTACATTTGGTTTTTGTCTTTTATCTTGTGTTAATTGTTGTTAATTTCACTGTGTCTCTGAATAAGGATAGTTTCTCTAGGGGTTCTGTGCATATAGGACAAATATCTGTATCCTTGTTGTATTAGGGTTCTCTAGAGAAACAGGATAAATAGCATGTGTACATATAGAAAGAGATTTATTTTAAGGAATTGGCTCATTGGATTATGAAGGCTGGCAAGTCCAGAATATGCAGGGTGGGCTGGCAGGCTGAAAACCTAGGAAGAGTTGATGCTGCAGTTCAAGCCTGAAGGCCACTGGGCTGGACACCAAAGAAGATCCAGTGTTGCAGTTCAGATCTGAAGGCTATCTGCTGGCCAAACTCTATCTGCTGGCTGAACTCACTTTTGCTTGAGAGATGTCAGTCTATTGTTCTGTTCAGGCTTTCATCTGATTAGATGTGGCCAACCCACATTATGGAGAGCATTCTGCTTTACTCAAAATCCATCAACTTGAATGTTAATCTTATCTCAAAATACCCTCACAGAAACATCCAGAATAATGTTCAACCACATATCCAGGCACCATGGTCCAGCCAAGTTGATACAAAATTAATCATCACAATTGTGTTATACTTCAATGCCTCATTTTAAGACAGTGAAGTTTATTCGGAGTAATACAATCTCATGATGGTGAAGCAGCCATGTTCATATTATATGAAGAATAGCTGAAAGAATTGAGAATGCTTAGAAATTCTCCATTGTTCAATATACTGGGTTCCACTCTTGTTCATACCCAGTGTTTTTCTGAGTAGAACCACCACTTCTTACTTCTATCATAATTATAATATTAATTATAAACATTTCACTGTCTCGGTTTGAAATTAATGTCAGTTAAGGGCCTTTATGAGCAAAATTTCTAAGCTTGTAATACTTTTATTTTTGCTACTTCTAAGATGTAGAACTTAAGATTTCTTATCCATCACAGTGATTTCTGCAAGATAACTTCCATGTTAAGCACCGAGTAAAAAATTATCTACCATTTTTTATGAGTCACTGATTCCAGTTGACTTCCCTTTTTGAACTATAAAACATCACTTCTAATTGTAGCAGCCCAGGGTTTTGCTGTTAACCCTGTCCTACCCATTTCTGAGGCTACCTTTTAACCCTTTCTCCAACAGTAGTGAACAAAACCAAACACTATGATATTAGGAAATTTTTTTGTTTTTGATTTTGTTGTTATTTTTTCTATGACACTTAGACCTTTCAATAGCTTCTGATCCAGAATTTATTGTATTAATTTTCATTGGTGTCATGGTGTCTAGCATGAATATGAGAGTTGTAATTCATTTGTTCACCTAATGTTTATTGCCTATCTATTTGTGCCAAGCAGCTCTAGGTGCTGAGAATTCAGTGATGAACAAGTCAGAAAAACAGCCAAAATGAAAAAAGGTAGCATGAATGGTTATTGCTGATGATCCTTTATTCTGTGTCTGTGGACTTAGATATAGAAGAAAAGTGGATTATTTTTATAGCTTTTATCAATTTCACAGAATAAAAGAACCTTTGAGGTACCTTTGTTACAACTTGAAGATTTAGAGGAGAATAAAATCCATAATAGTATAGTATATATTTATATAGCATATAGTATAGCATATATTTATGTATATTTATATAGTTATTTCACAATAACAAATACCATTGCATTAATTATCTCTGTATAATTAAAATATTTCCAAGCCTTTGTCATTGGCTCTTACTTTTGGCCAAATTAAGGATAACTTATTTCTTGAACTGTATAACAAGAGTCTTTGAGGGGCCCTTGGAAGTAGTGACATAAGAACCAAGTCAGTGAAATTTTTATACTGTTTACTAGAAATTTATTTTATGGAATATTCTCAGTTGACATAATCCCTTTTCCCAGTGTTCATGGAGAGAGACAGTAGAATTGTGAGGAAATGTTCTTATGATGGATTATATTAAAAATGATTAAACAAAAATATATCTTATATAAGAAATACTGAACATATTGATACCATATTACTGCTGAAATTCTCTGGGCAATCTGAGGGTTTATAAACCTGTTTACTTATTTGTCTTTTTCAAACATTGATACCTTACCTCTGGAATTACCAGAATTCTGGAAATTTGCATAGATGTCCCTTTGACTATTTGACTGAGTACTAAGCTGTATGTATATAGGGTGAGACTCTACAAGTCTAGAGAAACAACAACTACAGGGAAGCTGTAAGCTGAACAACCATCAGAGTTTTATAGTGGTTGGAAGATGCTTGCATTCTGACCAACTAGGGTAGAAAGGCCTGTTGACATGCAGAATTAAATGGAGATCCTAAAAAGGTATACTTTTGGGTTTAGCCCTAAGAAGGGCTAAACCTAGTCCTAAAGTCTGTTCTAGACTTGTCTTAACAAAGTTGAAAAAGCTTAAAAATTATCAAGTTAATTTCCAAGTGAATTAATTGCCTGCCAGCATAAAACTCAACTCCCTTTAATGAAACACATAAAAATCACTCAACAATAAAATTCACCATGTCCAACATCCATCAAAAATTACCAGACATGCAAAGAAGCATGAAAATGTGACCCACAACTAGGCTAAAAAAATCTATCAATATAAACAGAAATGACAGAGATGATAGAATTAACAGACAAGGACTTTTAAAGCAGCTGTTACAAATGTGTACAAAGATTTAGAGTGGGAATAGAGAGAGAGGCAAGGAAAGAGCTTCAGCATTTTTTATGTGCATTTCTCCCTCAGAATGAATTTGGGGGCAAGTATAGAGAGAGGAGGGAGTGGTGGTAAATCTTTTCTTCCTGTCTTCATTTGATAGGGTTATTCTCTGGATCATCCTTTCTCTCTGGGACTGTGGTAGGCTTGCTGAGATTCACTACACCATAGC
The DNA here is from genome assembly GCF_028749965.1 of Puma concolor. Taxonomy (NCBI): domain Eukaryota; kingdom Metazoa; phylum Chordata; class Mammalia; order Carnivora; family Felidae; genus Puma; species Puma concolor. The sequence goes on along the minus strand of NC_141675.1, from coordinate 73,053,038 downwards.
ACAATGGTATAGAGAATAATGGTATAGAGGATGCTGAAGCAATGGTGTGGCACACAGCAAGTGCCTGCTGGCAATCCTAGATCTAAGAGGTATGTGAAAAAGAGCATTTCTCTGTGTCAACAAGCAAGGACTGAGCAGACTTGTAGGAGTTTTATCAGCCTCAGCTAGGGTGAGAAGACCCCTAGGGAAGATGGAGAGAGATCAGAAGAGGATGCTGCCACATTTCAGTAGATTATCAATATGGTGGAGAAACATGGTCTCTAAGGATACCAGCTTCAAAAATTAAACCCCTTAAAATCCAGAGTGGACAACCCTTCTACCTGGATGTCATAGTAACATTATTTAAGTCCTCCAGCCCAATACCAACCAGAGAGGAGAAAGAGGACAGAGGGACAGTAATCTCAAAAAGTACAGTAGTTAAGGTGGGATCAGGGGGAGGGAAAAGGCTTAACCATGGTTTTGCTTTCTGTAGTTTCAGTTACCCATAGTCAACTGCAGCCAGGAATCCAGTGATCCTCCTTCTGATATATGGTCAGAAGCTCAATAGCTTAATGCTAAGTCACAATATCTACATCATTCATCTTACCATGTAGGCATTGTACATCTTGTAACATCTCAAGAAGGATGAGTAGAGTACAGTTTTGAGAGACAAACCACATTAACATGACTTTTATTCTAGCATATTATTATAATTGTTCTATTTTATTATTAGTTATTGTTAATGTGTTAGTATGCCTAATTTATACATTAAACTTCACCATAAGTATTATGTATAGGAAGAAACACAGTGCATGTAGAGTTCAGTACTATCTACAGTTTCAGGCATCCATTAGGGGTCTTGGATTTGTCCCCGTAGATATGGGAGTGCAGAATACTCTGTTGAGGTTTTCATTTTGGTACATCTCAATTTGTTTCTTGTTAAACAGGCTAAAAAAATGATTTCTTGCTCCCCAATTGCTTTTCTAAGCATCTAGCTCTAGATTCCTTAACTGGATAATTTTAGAGATGTGCTCATTCTGTAGAGGAATAAACATGAAGCAAGCCTACAAACCTATGAGAAGGGAATGAACCTTGTATAGGTAAGCAATTTAAAAACTAATATGTAGGTACATTATTGAGAGCAAAGGTAAAAAACACACTAGACAGCTAAAAATAGTCTTCTGTATGCTTTTAGAGATGTGGTGATTAAGTACTTGCTTTCTTCACTTTGTCTTATCAGCAAATACACAGCTGCAATAAAAAACTCCACTTACCCTGTCAATGTGATCTGAGAGCACTGAATCCTGTATCTACCTGGCTAAAGCTTGTCTTCCCTAAAGAGGATGATGTAAAGGGGATACACATCTAGGTTCAACCTTAATAGTCCCTTACTACTTGCATGATAACATTCACTATGGTCTGCAAGTTTATTTAGTGTCCCTGGTTAAAATATAATAGCTCTACTCATTACCTTATTATACTATAATTTCTCTGGGACATAGACTTTCATTTCTTCAAGATTGATTTTAAAATGCTGTCTAGTTTTAGGTCACTTGAACTTTATTGATTCACAGTTCCTAAAATAATCTAGGCCTTTCCAGCTTTAAATTTCTGTGACAGTGTGATAATTTGGGGTTTAAAACCATTTATGTTGGGAAAAAAAAGATGCTTCAGAGAAAAATACCCCAAAGTGTAATTTTATCAATATTAACATCAAATTGACTTATTAATTCATTCTTCTATGCCGGTAGTTTGGGAAGAAAATTGAGCTAACAACTGAAACAGAAATGGCTCCTTCTTTTCAGGAATTAGCAACCTAAAGAGAATACTTACATTTTGCTAGAAAGCTAATATAAATGTTTAGTAGCACAAAAAATTAAATTATTGCATGATGGGAAGTTTTATATGCATACTTATATAGGTGTTAGTATACACACACACACATATATAAGTATATACATATAAATAAATATGTCATGGCATCATTGGCATAAAATATGGAAATTAGAAGAAAAGTGGAAGTTGTTACTGCTTTTCCTTTTCCTTTCCTTTCCTTTTTTCTTTTCTTTTTTTTTTCTTTCCTTTTTTCTTTTTTTTTCTTTTCAGTAGGCTCCATGTCCAGAGCAAGACCCAGGCAGGCCTTGAATTCACGACCCTAAGATGAAGTCCTGAATGAGATCAAAAGTCGGTTGCTTTTTTTTTTTTTTTTAATTTTTTTTTTTCAATGTTTATTTATTTTTGGGACAGAGAGAGACAGAGCATGAATGGGGGAGGGGCAGAGAGAGAGGGAGACACAGAATCGGAAACAGGCTCCAGGCTCTGAGCCATCAGCCCAGAGCCCGACGCAGGGCTCGAACTCACAGACCGCGAGATCGTGACCCGGCTGAAGTCGGACGCTTAACCGACTGCGCCACCCAGGCGCCCCAAAAGTCGGTTGCTTTAACTGACTGAGCCACCCAGGTGTCCCTACACTTTTTTAATGCAACTTTATCAGTCCAAACTAATCAATTCATATATCCTTGAATGCCACGATAATTGAGATCTGAGAAGCAAACTGAGTTACCAAATAGGCCTTAGTGGTCATTTGTTGTCTTTTAGCTGCCTAGGATCCATTTTTCCTAATTTTGGTAACAGTACCTACCTTTCCCCCATGCTCTGTCCTTGGGCTTTGGGTATCTTATATTATTGAGTCTAAGGATAAGCATGTGACTTAGTATAGACCAGTCATCATATTTCATTCTTCTGATAAATTTGATTGGCTTAGGAATGGATAGTGATTTGATTTGGCCAGTAAGAATCAAGCCCAGGAATTCTGATTAAACTGTTGAAAGAACCTTGTGTTTTTTACTTTAGTTTTTACTGTTTTTTCTGGACTTCAATCTTAAATTGCTATCATATATTTTGCCACCACATAGAAACTTTGAATAAAATCTACATGGAAGAGAACAGAGCTAAGAGATGGAAAGATGGAAAGATGGGCTCAGAAAACTGAGCCCCAGTTGCATCCTTTGAGATCTTGGATGAAGCTGGGCCTGAATATAGAACTACATCTATAGTTTTCAGATACATAAATCAATACATTACCTTGTTTGCTTAGATGAGCTTGAGTTACATTTTCTGTTACCTGCAGCAAAAGAGTAGTATATTGAGTATTTTTCATTTGCCCTTCAGATTCACTATGGACTCTTCACTCTCTGTGCCCCAAGGTACTGACCTATCTGGACTATATCAAAGAGTTCTTTTGCCCTGTGGCTTCTGGTTATGTTCAGCCGATGGAAATCTCCCTGCAGAGTAAATCCAGGGCATTTATTCCCTCGGGGCTTTCCCTGGTAGATCATAATAAGTTGGCCAGTCTAGTCCCTCTTAAAAAGGCTATAGACCTTCCCCAGTGCCCTTCTCTTTCCAGGTTTGAGTAACCATTTTCTCCCTCCATACCATCAAATGTAGGATAGTAATACTTCTTCACAATTGCTAGTTCTGCCGTAAAGCGTTATTCCTAATCAATTTCCTGTAACAGTTCCCATGCTTTTGTAGTCTATTAAAGTGTCCTCAATTATCCAGTTGGAGTGAGCCATCTCTTCCTAGTTGGACCTGAGTGATACTTACTCTATGTATCTTGGTCTTCAAAATAAATGGAAAATGCAGTAGTTTTAGAAGACACTATCAGATTTTCCATTTGCATATTTATTTCTTTGTAATGAATGCTCAATTGAGCATCAAGATAAAGAGTTCCAATTTTTTTCAATGCATGGAATTTTAGTAAGTCTTTGGTGAAGAGAAGTTAGGGCTGTTGGTATTTATATTAACTGGGACTTATTTTTAGATTTTGGATTCTTTTCCAGTCTGTCACTCCCAGAAATTTCCTTTTAATGCAAACATGGTAGAATCCTTCTTCTTTATTATCCATGGTAGCTGTGTGTAAGCATTACAGTGCTCTCACAAATTTCCATTTTCACTTTTCCAGGTCCTAGAAAAAGGACTTCTTGAATTTCTGTGAATAAATGAATAAAGAAGTAATCTAGAAATGCATGCCAAATTAAATGGCAGCAATTTATATGCAAGTAAAGCATTCATTTACACTCTGAGTTTATATCTTGTAATTACTTGGTCACAATTTTCTGTTGTACCATGTACATAAAAAGAATTTCCTAAGCACATTGACAGTATTAACAAAATTTCAGGTATATGTTTAAAACTACTTAAGAGAACAAATTTTCCATGGGCCTTTATATACCTTGGAAGGATACAACTACAAATACGCTAATTTCAGATTTACTCATTGAAGCGATTTTTGAAGACCTCAACTAGGTATCATATAATTAGTCTGTATATTTAGTAAGATTACTTTAACATTATTTATAATTCAGATTTTTACCATGGTTAGCCTTCTCTTTAATTAATCTGAGTGTTGACTGCTGATGAACTTTTTTAGTGATAGAATATTTTAAGAAATTAACTATACTGAACATATGTAAAAGATTAACAATAGCTGGTTATTCAACATTAGTCTGAAGGCATAGAGTGTATTAAGTAGTTAAGATGAAGCACAATATTATTTATGCTTTGAGCTGAGAACACTTTACTAAGTTAATCAAGATACTTTTCACCTCATCTGGTTTTCTTGGCTCTTCACTTATAGCAAGACTTTCACATTTGGACAGTTTGAACTAATAATAAAGATATGGTTGTCATATTTTTTTGAACCACATCATTTATTGATGGTGATAATGCAATAAAATATTTGAAATTGCTCTTGACCTAGGAAAAAAAAACTAAGCTATAGTAAGGTTGCTATGTATATCATGTTATATCTGTAGCATACTTCTTCTCATCTCTTATCAACAGCAAAATAGCTTAAAAAATATGTGCCAGTTTTCAGGGAAATCTAATAGATTTAAGAAAATATGTACTATAATAATAATGTTACACAAATGTTTGTAATAGAGATTAGTGCTTCACTGTGCTAGGTAACTGTTGATTAAAGAGTACAGTAAGATATGGTTTCTGCTCTTAAGGAGAGTATAATCTGAGAGAAGTGGACTATCAACACAAGGCAGCATTAGAAGCCATGACATTTCAGAAGTCAGGATTACTGAGGATAGTTAGATGAAGAAAGAAGCAGTGTATATGGAGTGCTGGTTATGGAAATCTATAATCTGGGGTTTAGTCCTGTCTATATCACATGCTAGATATGTGACCTTAGCTACAAGTTCTGGGACACGGTTCTCAAAATAAATATAGTTACTTATCTGGCTGCCCCACAAAATCATTGGGAAAATCTGTCTCATACCCTCAACTTTCCCCCATTAAATTCTCTTTTTTTCCCCTTTCAGTTTCCTCTGATATGTCTTCTAGAATTACATCCTCAGCCATCTTTTCAATTCTGTAATGTCTTCCAAAGAAACTTCCTGGATGTACCAAAGGTCCCTTAAGCCCCACATGTCCAAAATCTGAATTGATAATCAGGTTTCTTAGACAGAATATGTTTAAGATGATAGAGTTTTCCTAGTTGTAGTTTTCACACCTATAACTTTAATTACCAGTGCATTTAGACTGGGAAAGTTAAAAAAAAATGTGGTCATATTCCCTTTCTTCCTTCCTCCCTCCTCCCTCTCTTCTTTTCCTCTTCCTCCCTCTCTCTCTTTCCTTCCCCTCTCACTCCCTCTTCTTTCTTTCTTTCTTTCTTTCTTTCTTTCTTTCTTTCTTTCTTTCTTTCTTTCTTTTTCTTTTTTTCTTCAAAAAAGTAACACCCTAGCATCAGCTTGTAGGAAAAATTAGAAAGAATGGAGAGGCCAAGTAAAAGATTATGAGAATCTGTGTACAGTCAATGGTAATAGGAGTAGATCATAGGGCCACGTTAAAGAGTTATTTAGAATAGGCAGATTTACCCTCCTATGTTTTGGAACATAAGAGTGTTGAGATAACCTGATCTTTGGAAGTTTGCTAGGATTCCCTTGTGAAACTATTTTGGCTTTGTGTTTTTGTGTGCTAGTGTTTTGATTAACTATCTCTATTTGTTTTATGGAAATTAGTTTGACATTTTATATCTATTAGGGTCAGTTGTTGGAATGTATGTTTCATTGGTTGACATCCATGTTTATTTGCACAGAGTTGTACCATACAATAAGTTACGATTTTTAAAAGTTTTCTTTAGGGGCGCCTGGGTGGCGCAGTCGGTTAAGCGTCCGACTTCAGCCAGGTCACGATCTCACGGTCCGTGAGTTCGAGCCCCGTGTCAGGCTCTGGGCTGATGGCTCAGAGCCTGGAGCCTGTTTCCGATTCTGTGTCTCCCTCTCTCTCTGCCCCTCCCCCGTTCATGCTCTGTCTCTCTCTGTCCCAAAAATAAATAAACGTTGAAAAAAAATTAAAAAAAAAAAAGTTTAAAAGTTTTCTTTAAAAATTTTTTTTAATGTTTATTTATTTTTGAGCGTGCGCGCGCACGCACACACATACACACACACACACACACACACACACACACACACACACACACACACGCATGAATGGGGGAAGGGCCGAGAAAGAGGGAGACACAGAATCTGAAGCAGGCTCCAGGTTCAGAGCTGTCAGCACAGAGCCTGATGCAGGCCCAAACTCACTATCTGGGTCACGATCTGAGGTGAAGTCGGATGCTTAACCTCCTGAGCCACCCAGGCACCCAAAGTTTTCTTTTTTTATAGTTATTTCCTTATTATTTTTATTTTGTATTTTTGTGGTTCTGTTTTGCTTGTGGTTAATTAGCTAGTGGATTCTGTATTTTGTTAGTTCTTTCTAAAAAACCAGCATTTTTATTTATTTATTCATTCTACTTTTTTTGTTTATAACTCATTATTTTTGCTATTATTTAAATATTTCCCTCATTCTGTGTTTATTTTTAACTACCTTAGAGTTAAATTTTATATTACTCATGAAGAATTGACATTGTTGTGATATTAAAAAATACTGTTTAAGAGCAAGGAATATCTATTAATTCAAGTAGATATTTATTTTATTTCTTTCATTATTTGTGTGTATAACCATACAAAGCTATGATTCTTTTCTCTGCTCTTTGCTTTAACTGTATCTCATTGATTCTAATATATAGTGTTTTCATTACCATTACTTTTATAAATTTAATTTTGAAATTTCAGTTCTCCTTTGAATTAAGTTGTTTAATAGTTATTTAACTTGAGATAGAAAGGCCTGCTTATGTTGTGGTTTTGTTATTAGTATCTATGCCATTTGTTAAAAACTTTTTTGGAGAGAGAGACAGAACATGTGAGCAGGGAGAGAGAATCTTAAGGAGGCTCCATGCTAAGTGTGGAGCCTAAAGCAGGGCTTGATCCCACAACCCTGGGATCATGACCTGAGCTGAAATAAAAAGTCAGATGCTCAACTGACTGAGCCACCCAGCCGACCCTAATATCTGTACTTTCATATGAGAGAATTATCTTTGTATCATTTCTACTTTATGAAGCTCATTGAGATTTTCTTGGACCATAAGATATGGTCTATCTTCATGAAAGCTTATCTGCTCTTGAAGATATATTTTCTATTTTGAGGATATAAAATCTGATATATATTCATATAATTTATTTTGTTGATTATGTTGTTCAGGCCTTTTAAATTTATTTATTTTGAGAGAGACAGAGAGAGTGTGAGCAGGGGAGGGGCAGAGAGAAAGGGAGAGAGAGAATCCCAAGCAGGCTTCATGCTGTCAGCATAGAGCCCTACATAGGGCTTGATTTCACGAAAGTGTGAGATCATGGCCAGAGCTGAAATCAAAAATTAGATGTTTAACTGACTGAGCCACCCAGGCACCCCTGCCCATCTGTTGTTTATATTTAAAGCTTCTGGATTATTTTGTTTTATGGGTTTCTTTTATATATAGCATACAGTTAGGTTTTCTTTTCTTTCTTCTTTATAAAAAAATTTTTTAATGTTTATTATTTGTGAGAGAGACACAGAGCAAGAGGGGGAGGGGCAGAGAGAGAGAGAGGGAGACAGAGAATCAGAAGCAGGCTCCAGGCTCTGAGCTGTCAGCACAGAGCCTGACACGGGGCTTGAATTCACAAACCCTGAGATCATGACCTGAGCTGAAGTCAGACACTTAACCGACTGAGCCACCCAGGCTTTTTCTTTTAATATGTTAATTAAGTCCATTTGAATTTATTAATATCATTGGTAATTTTGGTCTCTGTCATCCACACTTGTCATTTTCCCTTTGTCCTTTTTTATATTCCTTTTGATATTTAGGAAGATTTATAGTCTTTGTTCTTGTGGATACTTTTATACTAATTGTAGGGGCGCCTGGGTGGCGCAGTCGGTTAAGCGTCTGACTTCAGCCAGGTCACGATCTCACGGTCCGTGAGTTCGAGCCCCGCGTCAGGCTCTGGGCTGATGGCTCGGAGCCTGGAGCCTGTTTCCGATTCTGTGTCTCCCTCTCTCTCTGCCCCTCCCCCGTTAATGCTCTGTCTCTCACTGTCCCAAAAATAAATAAACGTTGAAAAAAAAAATTTATACTAATTGTAATAATTTTTTTTTATATAATGCCCTTAGTATTACCATCCCTTACTTAGGCTTTTGTTTAGCTCATGAGTTTCAGATGATATCCTTTGACTCTCACCTATTGCCTGTGTTGGTACATAGACATCTTATAATTTTGTCTTAATTTTTTATGTAATTTTGTCTTTCTTAAATTCTCCCAATGTTTGGTTAACTACTTCACATCTTTCTGTTGCTTGTTCATTTTTAGACTGAATTTAAAAATTTTATGTGTCTATAATTTCTTGTTTTATTACATTTAGTTTATGTTGAGACATTGTTAATTTTCTCTTTTGTGGTTGACATCTTTCTTCTTTCTGTCAGTCTTTTTGCCTTTGTTATGTAATTTTTGATAACATTTTATTTCATTTTTAGATGCGTATACTTAATGTATAGGGAAATTTAATGATGAGCTTGGGAATACTGCTAATTAATGGAAGAATAGAGATTACCCAGGTCTTTTGACTTCTAATGTAGGACCTTCCTGAGCTATACTAAATTTGAAAGGACAGTGTTCCCATGAATAATAGAAGCAAGTCTACTGAGAAACTGAATATACAAATAGACATTGGCCAGACCATATATATGAATAGAATTCTGATCCATAATTTGCAACATCTTGTGCAGGAAACTAACCTGTTATCTACAGTAAGCAGTCCAGGAAGCTGGCTTTTATAAATCAGACATAGGAAGTCAGACTGCTATCTCTGGTAACAATCAAGGAAACCAAAAATAACCCCCGTTACAATCTGCCCCAATGGAAAGAAATTGGTTAATAACGAATAACTAATTTCCTAATTTTCCCCTTGTTTCCAGTTTAGAACCAACCAGAGAAAGCTAAACATGTACTCCTAACCAATTACATAGGATCTCCCACTTCTAGTTAGATAGCTTATGGCTTCCTGAGGCCAACAGCCTCTGTTCAAGGCATATGTGAAGGCTTTTCCTTTTTTCCACTATAAAGCTTTCCCAGTCCTCTGCCTGTCTTTGAGTCTCTCTCTGTCAAAATGCAAGTAATAGTGGCTAACTCCTTTGCTATAGCAAGCTCTAAATAGCCTTTGCGAGTTACATTTAGTTGGTCTTCATTTATTTCCATACTTCTGTTACTTGTAACAAAATATTTCCTTAAACATAGCTTAGATATGATTCTCTCCAATAGAACTACCTTCCCCTTAACCTATTTACATTGTCTTATCCCCATTTCTCCTTCTCCCTCTAGTGTATTGAACTACCAACAGAGATCTACTCATTGCTCCCTAGTGTCATTTTTGAGGCCTTTATCTGCCACTGTTCTCCCGTTTCTCATCCCAGGTTCAGATAATCCATTTAGGCTACTTTATCCCCACTTCCAACATTGATTACTGGCTTCCATGACCCATTCCTGTCTTTACCATATTGCATGGGATATGTTTACTTTCTCAGTTCTGAGTCATCCAATGAAGAAGCTACTATTCATGTGTGGCCCTTAAACACTTGAAATGTAGCAACCCAATTGAGATGTGCTACAAATGTAAAAATATACACTAAATTTTGAAGATGATGTAAGATACAAAGAATGTAAAATTCTCAATATTTTTTCTATTGATTGCAAATTGAAATTTTGGTTAAACAAAATACATTATTAAAATTAATTTCCTTTGTTAATTTTACTTTTTAATGTAGCTACTAGAATATTTTAAAATACATATGTGATACACATATTTCTCTTGGGCAGTGCTGATATCACTCCTCTTTGACTTCCTCACTATCCTAAAATCTGGCTCTACTGAAAAATATTAATAGCTTCCAAACTTATAAGCCTAACTTTTTTCTTGGTCTCCATTTTCATTGGTCTTTTTTTCTTGTGCTTCATGCAGCTGAAATTTTCCTTTTTTTTTTTTTTTTTTATTTTCTTCATCTCTTGACTTCTACTCAGAGCTACCACAATTCTTATCCAATTTCTCTCACTATTATTCTCCTGTTCCTTTCATTGGTTTCTCTTTTCCTTACCTTAAGGGTCTAGAGCCATATGCTTTGATTGTCTTTCTTCACTCTTTCCCTTCAGATGTTTCATCCATTTTATCCAAACCATTGCATAAATGAAAATAATCAAATCACCATCTCCAGCGCTTCCCCCTCTTTTTAGCTGTAGTATTGTATCTGCAGTTGTCTGTTAGACATTTCTATTTAGGCATCCCATCCTGTCATCAATTTGAAAATTTCATATTTTTTGAAACACATCAATTTGCTCTCAAAATCAGTTCTCCTTTCTATTTCTGTTGGTGGTGTCATGATTCTCTTTATCACCCAGCTTGAAATGTCTGATTTAAGTAGGACTTTAAATCTCTCCCAAGGCTCTTCTATCCTTGCAGTCAGGAAGAACTGAAAGCTGTTCCTTCATAATCAATTCTTCCTTCATAATGTCCCTTCTACCTGCTTTTTGTCTCTGGTGCTACAGATGGATGTTGCTCAGACGGCTGTTGCTTTCTGAACCTAGAGAACCTGGGTATGAAACACCAAGTGGTGGGATGGGGAGGGATGATGGCCATTTCCTAGATAATTACTCCAAAGTGATTTATTCACAGTATTTGTTGTTGTTGTTGTTGTTGTTGTTGTTGTTGTTGCGAACAGATATCACTTTATCTCACAAAGGAAATTAGGATAAAAAAAGATACTGTTCTTATATAGTCATAGTCAGAGGCAGCATTGTACAAATAAGACTGACTGACCCCTGATTGTTTTCTGTTTAAGATGTTAGAAAAATGCTTTCTGGAAGAAATACATATTTTAGCACCATTTAAAAACTTTTCTTTAGGGGCGCCTGGGTGGCGCAGTCGGTTAAGTGTCCGACTTCAGCCAGGTCACGATCTCGCGGTCCGTGAGTTCGAGCCCCGCGTCGGGCTCTGGGCTGATGGCTCGGAGCATGGAGCCTGTTTTCGATTCTGTGTCTCCCTCTCTCTCTGCCCCTCCCCCGTTCATGCTCTGTCTCTCTCTGTCCCAAAAATAATAAATAAACATTAAAAAAAAAACAAAAAAAAAACTTTTCTTTAAACCACTATAACCTTCATATATCAGGTAGACTTTTACTTTGCTCCTAAATATTTCCCACAGCTATGATATCTGTAATTCCATGTAGAGGAACATAAAAATTGTATTCCACAATAGAAAATAGCAATTAATATACACACATAACTTAGGAAAGGGAATGCATTTTCTTAAATTCACTAAGCCAGTTTTGCTCATTGTATGATCTTATAACATTCTGCATCACAATAACTAGAGAACCAACTAAAATTCTTATCCTAGACCCACTGAATCAGCAATCAGCATCGATGAGATTGGTGACTTGTAACCTGTGTTTCAGATTGACTCCTCTGAGTTGTATTTATGCACACTAAGATTTGAGAACCAGTAAACAAAAACAGATATAAATGATACCAGTACAAAGAGTATCTCTCCTTAGAAAAGCAGATTCCCATCTAATTATGGGACAGAAATGAGACTAGGTACATGGAAATCTAAATCATAGCATGTCTTTGCCAAGCCTAGCCCTGTAGTTACTGATCTTTTAAGACAGACAACATCAGAATTATGTCACCAACTTAAATAACAAAACAAAAGAGCAAAAACTTTCATAGGGAGATGCACCAAGGGAAACATCTGTCTTTATTAGGTGTTTTGCAGCACTTGAAAGAAAAGCATAGTGTGTCATGGGTCAGTGGCAGGAGCAGTAACAGGGCACAATCCCTTGGCATTTTCCTCTTTGACCAGCCTGCCCAAACTCAGATATGACTTTGTATTCTCCCTCCTCTCTCCCTCTCTCTCTATTTGTCTCTATATATCTATCTCTATTTCTGTCTATATATATTCAAATTGTATTTGAATTGCCTAATTTGTATCCAGAGCCACTCAGAGATCTTTATGCTTTACTTCCCTGCATTTTTCTGCCTCACATCTTTGAGAATGGTGGAATATCTTTTTGTGGCCAAAAAATATCATATAGAAGATTCAAAACAACTAAAAGAATGCATAAAGTGGTTTTTGTCTTTCTAGGAGCTACTTTTCTATCCAAAAGAAAAAAAAAAGGAGGGGAAGAAGGGGAACTTAAAATCCAAAATAACAAAATGTTAAATAGTTAAAAATACTGTCAGTGATGCAAAAGCCTTAGTGTTTACACAGCCTTTTTCACAGCCTCAATATGTGTCCTATAAAGAGGATTTCAGAGCGCTCTGACAGCATTATATTTCATAGTCAATGTGGCTTGAGTGATAAGGCTCATGTATTCTTTCACTCTTTCAATGTCTATACTGTGCTTTCATTCTGTCTTTTCTGCCTGTATGTCTGTGTTTAATTCTTTACCTCCAAATAAGGGAAGATGCCTCTGACTGTGACTATGTAAGAACAGTGCCTTTTAAAAATCCTAGTTTCCCTTGTGAGATAAAATATCTGTTCATTTCTGAAAGTTTATTTCTATGCTTTTTATATATGTAAAATTTTTCTAGCCTCAGACAGCTACTTATAAAGTGGATATACTATTACCACTTGCTTACAGAACACAAAAATCCCTGGGTTGAACGTCTGCTGCATTATTATTTATTTATCTTCTGTTCTGACACAAATAACATTCTTGCTCAACAGACAGTGAAGTCTGCAAGTGAAATATCACTCCAGAAATGGAGTACAGGTTTGCCAACCAGTGACCTGGAACCAATCCTTACTCAGTGGCACCACAGCATACATAATACAGAGGTGTAAGAGAAAAATAAAAATACATCAGAGTACCCATTAAACCTGTAACAGACTTGTTTCTAGCCCAGCTCTTTCTACCCTTATGAAAAAGAAAGGAAATCTTATCAATGAAGAAGGACCAAAAGGATTGAGCATAAGGTGGATGTACTTTCAAAAAGAGAGTTGTAAATATAGGTAGAAAGAAGATAATGAGACCAGAGCCTTTGCTGGATCACTGGGTTCAGCAGTGGCCTAGCAATGAGAGAATGTAATGCTTTGGGGAAATCTTCTCTGGGCAATCTTTCACTCCTCCCATCTGTGTCCACGTTCCCACAGTAGCTCCTCATACTACCCCTCTCCTGGTTTGAAAAGAAATAAAGCACTCTTCTAGCCCTCTTGATTATGGAGAAAAGAAATAGTTCAGTACAAGCAAAACAACCAAGAAATAAGAGATATAATGAGCACCAGAGACAATGCTGCTTTAGAAGAAAAGGGAATCGATATGGGCTGGTGTATTTAGAAGCTGACTCAGGCTAAAGTTGGATGGGGGAGGGCTTCAGCTGGAATTGAAGAACAGGTAGAGTCTGAATAGGTGGGGACAAAAAGAAGACCTCTCTGAGATATGTTAACTGGTATCAGGCCAAAGATGGAAGGCAAAACATTTTTTCTTTCTTTCTTTTTTTTTTGTCAGCGCTTTAATGTTCTTTCTTGAAAAAAAAAGGAAGAGAGAAAGAAAGAAAAAGAAGAAAAGAAAATGAATGACAGTTAAATTCAAGCATCTCTCTATAAACACTTCCGCAGTTATAAAAAAAGCTTCCTTTCCTTAAGTTTTTTTGAGATGACTAGACATCACAGCTTGACAAGATTATCTCTTTTCAAGGGCTTGTTATAGTGTCAGGAACAATTTAGTCACCTCTTTCAACTTTGCAAACTGGGACAGTCTGTAAAACTTGCAAGTTAAATTCTGAGTACATATCAGAGTATCAGGGTGGGGTTTGGCAGAATCCTGTCTTTAGATTCTTTGAAAACTTCTTTGTGCAGAGGTTGCCAAAAGAGTTGAGGACATAAAGGATTACAGGATTCTCTATATCTGGTAAACTTATTGGTAGTTTGCAGTTTTCCTCTTATCATCAAATCAGCAATTCTAATGAGCAGCTTGGGAATGTGCACAATAAATACTCACTAAAGAGCAATTAGAACAAATAACCATTGAACATTCAATGAAGAGGAAGTTTACACATTTCCCTAAAGTAATTAACACTCCTTTTCCTTGTTTTGTTTAAATTTTGTTTTTACCTAAATTACCTTAATGCTGCCCTTAGTGAAATAGTTTAAAATAAGAGTCATTGGAATTGGATCTTTCTTAAGTGCTAGAAATACAGAGGTTAATTAGACCAAAACTGTATCTGAATCTGTTGAGTACAGATTAGTAGTCCAGACATTTTTTTAAATTTTTAAAAAATGTTTATTTTAATTTTGAGTGAATGAGAGCTAGAGTGTGAGAGGGGGAGGAACAGAGAGAGAGAGGGAAGACACACAATCTGAAGCAGGATCCAGGCTCTGAGCTGTCAGCACAGAGCCCGATGTGGGGCTCGAACTATGAACCGTGAGATCATGACCTGAGCCGAAGTTGGATGCTTAACCAACTGAGTCACCCAAGCACCTCAGTCCTGACATATTTAAAGGATGTCTTGCTCAGGTCTCGCATTAATCTGTCTGCTTTTAAGACCTGGAGGTTTGCATCATCATTCCTGGAGCTCCATTCGATACCTGCATGTCTGTGAAAACAAAATACACAGAGAACTGATGACTTGGAAGCATTATCTTGAATGGGGAGGATTTTTTCTTCCTCATATCTTGCCTTAGAAGCAGCTAGTACCAGTTACTTCACTTCAAGTGGAGCTGAGGTAAGGCTTAGAAATGTTCTGAAAGTCTAGTCTTAGAGAAGAAGCATGAGTGAAATGTCTATGAGCCCTGAACCAAAGAGTGTCAACTCAAAGATAAATATCCCTAAAATTCACAAAGCACATCTCTTGCAAATATGATGGCTCTCAAATCTTTTGACCATTTTCCAGTGGAATAAGAACTTGGAGGTAATAATAAAGTGTTAACCTTCCGTCTCTATCCTCCACCCCTCATCCCAGGAGTGAATTTCATATAACTTTTAATAATAGAAGTGTGAATGACTCATATTAGAACTACACTTCATGCTTGCCTTGAAGACCTGTCAGTGCAAAATTATAGCCCAAAATACTGTGAGTACAGACATGATGTCACTATAAACAGTAGCATAAACAAACAACCATCAACAAACTAGATTGGTAATTTTGAAGCTAAATGAAAAGCTTTTTATATTTAAAAAACAAGAATTGAAGCATTAATGACCAGAGCAATTCATTAATTCATTCATTTCACAGACCTGTTTTTGTATGGCCTGTGAACTAAGGATGGTTTTTACATTTTTAAATGGTTGTAAAATATACAAAAAAACCCAATCTTTTGTAATATGTGAAAATTACATAATATTCCATTTTCCGGGTCCATAATAAAAGTCAGGGTACACTCACACTCTTTCATTTATGTATTGTCTCTGGCTGCTTTTGTGCTACAAAGGCAAAGATGAGTAGCTGAGACCTTATGATGTGCAAAGCCTAAAATGTTATCATCTGGCCCTTTACAGAAAAAGTTTCCTAGCCTCTGGCAAAGACTGTAACAATTTAAATGACCCCCTATTAGCAGCAGCATCAGTCTTCAACTTTACAGCTTTTCTCAAAAGGTCTTAGATTAAAGGTCTTTAGAATAAAATAAGACCCTCAGAAACCTAAACTCTTTCTGATGGTTCATGTTACATGTCAACCTGATTGGATTATGGGGTGCCTGGGCATTTGACTTGACATTATTTCTGGGTGTGTCTGTGGGGATATTTCTGAGTGAGATTAGCATTTGATTTGTTCACTAAGTAAATCAGTTTGTCCTTGCCAGTGTGTATGGTGTCATCCAATCTATTGAGGGCCTAAATACAATGAAAAGGCAGGGGATGGGAGAATTTGCCCTTTCTGCTGACTACTTGAACTGGCATATTGGTCTTTCATGCCCTTGGACTGAGACTTACACCATAGCTCCCTTGATTCTTAGGCCTTTGGTCTTGGACTAAACTGTACCTTCAGCTGTCCCAGATCTCCAGCTTGCAGATGGTAGATCATGGGACTTCTCAGCCTCCATAATCACATGAGTATCTCCCTCCCTCCCTCTCTCCCACCTTTTCTTCCTCCCACCCTGTCTGTGCGCGCACACACACACACACACACACACACACACACACACACCCAATTGGGTCTGTTTCTCTGGGAAACCTTGACTATACATTTTTATTTACAAATGCCTAATAATGGATTGATGTATTCAATAAGGCCAATAATCAATTGGTGTTGGGCCAAAATAAGAGTGACTTAAAAAATTCTGATATGCTGATTCATGAATGGAACAAACTTGACTGCATGGATTGTCGATCAGTTGCAACAAAAATGTATGGTCCTGAACCAAGCAAACATTTTGACAGAAACATCATCTCAGTGATCTAAATTGTACCAGAGATTTTCCCTGGGAATCAGGAAACATGGTGAATGTATACTTAAGATATCAGAAATCCTACTCTTAGATTTTGTTTATTTAGCAGACCTTGAGACCTGTTGCCTTCTCATAAACGTAGTCAGACCTATGGTCACTGGGTAGGTGACCCTGAATGGGGAGGATCTCTCTGAGCTGCTAGACTTTGTCTGAGAGTTGACCTGTAAGGGGACCTCCAAATTTTGCTGATTAGAGAGCCTGCCTTAGATTATTCTTCTGGTCTTACCACTCAATAGGCAGTTGTTTCAACCATCCCCTATCTTCTCTGAGCCTTAATTAAACACTTTCAAATTGATATTTGGAATTCTTATACTACAAAAGAAGCAATCATCAGATTTGCCCCACACAGCCTGTCTGTGGAATTTTTTCAGCTTCTCTATTGGCAGCCTCACTCCCCCCACCGCTTTTATCCACTTTCTCTGAGCCTTTTTCTAAGTGGTTGCCCCAAACTGAGATTGTCTTTAGGCCTATAATATTTTAGGCCTGACTTGGTGTTTTTCCTTCAGTTTCAAGCCTGCTTTACCTACAATCCTATCCTCCAGCTCCCCAGATCTAAAATTTATTTAGATCTAAAATTTATTGTTCTGTTTCATCAGACAATTGAAGAACATTTAGTCAGGATTCTCTAGAGAAATAGAACTAATAGGGTATGAATATATGTGTTTATATATATATCCATATGTAAATGGGGGAGAGGATGTGTGTGTAATAGGATGTGTGTATATAAACATAAACGTGTGTGTGTGGTGTGTGCATGCACGTGTGTATACACACATATACAGAGAGAGAGAGAGAGAGAGAGAATAAAGAATTGGCTTTTGCAGTGTGGGCTAGCAGGCTGGGGACCCAGGAGAGCCAGTGGTATAGATGAAATCTGAAGACAATCTGCTAGACAATTCCCTCTTGCTCAGGTTCCCTATTGCTCAGGGTAGTTGCTCTTTTTATTCTGTTCAGCCCTGATTTCATGAGACCTGTCCTCATAAATAATCTGTTTACTCAAAATTGACCAATTTAAATGTTAATCTCATCCAAAAACATGTTCTAAATTGACACATTAAATTAAACATCATATTAACTATACCAAACTTTGGTTTGGTTTGGATATTTAGCTAGCATTTATTAAGTGCCTGCTGTTTGTAAGGCACTTTATTTCTATTTGAATCCTATAGCAACCAGCAGGTTGGGCTATACTGCATCATTTTGCTGAAGAAGAAACTTAAGCCCTTTGAGGTTAAACACATTGTTCAAGATTACACAGAACATAAGTGGCAAGCCCAAGGTGATAAACTCAGACTTCTTTAAGTAAAAAATTTTGGGGGGATGCCTGAGTGGCTCAGTTGGTTAAGTGTTTGACTTCAGCTCAGGTCATGGTCTCACGGTTCATGGGTTTGAGCCTCGTATCGGGCTCTGCTGACAGTGCAGAGCCTGCTTCGGATCCTCTGTCTCCCTCTCTTTCTGGCTCTCTCTCTCTCTCTCTCAAAAATAAACATTAAAAAAATTTTTTTAACTGAAGTATAGTTAACACACAATGTTATATTAGTTTCAAGGGTATAGCATAGCAATTGGACAGCTCTATAAGTTATGGTATGCTCAAAACAAGTATAACTACCATCTGTCACCATATAGCACTATTATAATATTATTGACTATATTCCTCATGCTTTACCTTTCATTCCTATGACTTCTTCCATAACTGGAATCCTGTACCTCTTATTCCCCTTCACCCATTTTTCTCATCCTTCCATCCCCTTCTCTCCCCTCTGGCAACTACCAGTTTGTTCTCTGTTTTTATGGGTATATCTTCTGCTTTTGTTTGTTTGTTCATTTGTTTTGTTTTTTAGTTTCCACATATAAGAATCACATGGTATTTGTCTTTCTCGGTCTGAGTTATTTCACTTAGCATAATACCTTCTATATCCATCCATGTTGCTGCAAATGGCAAGATCTCATTCTTTTTTTGTGGTTGAGTAATATTCTACTATATATCTATACTACATCTTCTTAATCCATTCATCTATCGATGGACACTTCGGTTACTTCCATATCTTGGCTATTGTAATTAATGCTACAATAAACATAGGGGTGCATATATCTTTTCAAATTAGTTTTTTCATTGTCTTTGGGTAAATACCCAGTAGTGAGGTTGCTAGATCATGTGGTATTTCTGTTTTTAATTTCTTGAGGAACCTCCATACTGTTTTCCACAGTGACTGCACAATGTACCTTTTCACCAACAGTGTAGGTGGGTTCCTTTTCCTCCACATCCTTGCCAACATTTGTTATTTCTTGTCTTTTTTTTTTTTCTTTTTTTAAGAGAGAGAGCCAGAGAGCACAAATGTGCATGTGAGCGGGGGAGGGGCAGAGGGAGATGAAGAGAGCATCTTAAGCAGGCTCCACCCTCAGTGCAGAGCCTGACATGGGGGCTCAGACATGGGACTCAGTCTCACCACTGTGAGATCATGACCTGAGCTAAGACCAAGAGTCAGATGGTTAACAAACTGAACCACCCAGGCCCCCCTGTCTTTTTGATTTTAGCTATCCTGCCAGGTATAAAGTGACATTTCATTGTGGATTTGATTTGCATTTCCCTGATGATTAGTGATGCTAAGCATCTTTTCATGTGTCTGTTGGCCATCTGTATATCTTTTTTGGAAAAATGTCTAATCAAGTCCTCCATCCACTTTTAATTGGATTATTTGTATTATGGGTTTGTTTTGTTTTGTTTTGTTTTTATTCTTGGTGTTGAGTTAAAATCCAACTTGTTTGACTCTAAAGTCTATGTTTTTTATATTGTGCCATGGTATCTGAGAGGTCAATGTTAGCTTCTGACTTCTTGGTTGTCAGTACCAACCAATAAGTACAACTTACTGATATACAAAGCCACAATCTATGCAACTTCGTCAGCTGTATGTTTTTTTTGGTACTTAGAGTGGAATATGGCAGATGTCAGGAAGCAACAGGCATCTGCTCTAGCCAGAAATCTACACCCACATAAACATCAGTTGCCTAATTGTTTTCCTTCATATATCCTGATATTTCTCAGAAGTACACCATCTGCTCATGGAATAGATACCAGAATATGTCTGCAGGAGTTTTTTCTTGTCGAGTTATCTTTTCTCTTATAATGTATTGCTTTGGTTCTTATGCATACTTAATCTAGTCCTGTATGGAAGTACAAAATATCTGCCACCTCATCCACCCCAAGGGAAGGGGGCATATGTAAAATGGATTAAATATGAAGAAGCAGAATGTGTGGAGATTGATTTCAGCTTCTGGGGTTTGATAGGCCTGGCTTTAGATCTTTGTTCTACCTCTTGCTATCTAAGCCTTATTTTCCTCATCTACAAAATGGGGACAGTGAAAATACTGCTTACTTCATAGGGTTTTGGGAAATTAAGGTAGTATTGGAAACATTTAGCACAGTGAATATTTTGTAGTAAGAACTCAATAAATGTTAGGTATTTTTATCATTATCTTTTTTTTTCACGCATGACTCTCCCTTACTGTGAGTATATGGATAATTGCTGTTTCATTTGCTTTATATGGTAGGTAACATTTTTAAAAAATCAAACTGGCCTTTCATTAAGTTGTTTATTCAAAAAATATTTAATGTGCATCAAGTATTTCTTCTGGTTACTAGAAAGAAAATGATGAGCCAAAAGACAGGGTCTAAGACAAGGCCTAAGACCCCTTGCAGCCTAGAATCTAATGAGAGAAGGAGATGTTGAATAAATAACCATTGAACAGGTACCATGCATGCAAAATTACAGTGAGGGGAGAATGAGAACAAAGAGGGTGGGGAATTTTATGTTGGGAGTGAGGAATATAACTTTATAAGTGACATTTTAATTATAATGGAATTGTGATAGAATAGGATCTCACTAAAGGAGGAGAAATGCCAAAGTAAAAAAAATATTTTAGAGGGACTTATATGTTCATTGTTCCTCCCTTCCTTTCCTTTCTCCCTCCCTCAGTTATTCAAAGCTCATGACAGTGTGAAGGGTAATGTTCAATTGGCATGCATTGTATGGGTCTTCCAGGTATTAAAAATACTGAGATACTTTTTTTGATGCTTGGTAAAGAGCTTCTTCTACTCCAAACATTTTGAGTGGCCCTACTCTCACCCCCACTGCCTTAGTCCTGGCTAGATCCTCCTCCAGAACCCATCAGATTTCCCCTAAATCAGCCACTAAATGGTTGATGCCTGCCACAAAGGGTCCTCAGAGACCAAAAAGGACCTACTTCCTCTTTGGCAAGCTCAAGTCTATTTTACTAGGTCAGTACTGGTATCATACTGGTTGTAAAATATTTTTAATGTTATGTCTGGTTAGGATATCAACATTTCAGTATCTATTTTATCATCTGGGAGAGGTATGATAAAGTGATAAAATGATCTAAGTCAGTCTTAAGAGTTAAATTCTCTTCCTTTGTCTCAATTTGCTTATAGTTTTTAGTTTAGTTTATTATCTGTAACCTTTGAAGCTGACAGCAGGGAATCTAGCATCCATTGTATGAAGTACTAACTTAGTATTTCATCTTAATTCCTTGGTTCATTGTGATTACATTTTACTTCAGGTTTGCTTGTTGTAATGACAGAGTCACAGAAGCTATAATCTATTATCCAAATAGGGTTTAAAATGTGTAGGTCTAATCCCAGTAGGTTTGCAGAGGGCACAACTTCAAATCTTTTTCCAAAGAATTAAAAGCATAATTCTAGTTAGCACATAGAAAAAGGCTGTTTCTCCTAATACTATTTTGGATATTGAGAACTAACTTGTTTCAACTCCTATGATTGAGCTGACAAATCAGCCAATTTAGACATGTTTAGTTTTATTATTTCCTGTATACATGGAAGTGGAATTGTAGAATTTGCCATGGGGTATTTAATAAAAAGAAATGGGCTTTATGTATTTTATGGTCTTAATGTTTATTTAGAGGCATCTGGGTGGCTCAGTCAGTTAAGTGTCTAAGTCTGATTCAGGTTATGATCTCATGATTTGTAGATTTGAGCCCTGCATTGGGCTCTGCCCTGACAGCTTGGAGCCTGGAGTCTGCTTCAGATTCTGTCTCCCTCCCTCTCTCTCTGCCCCTCCCCAATTTGTGCGCTCGCTCTCTCTCTCTCTCTCTCTCTCTGTCTCAAAAAAAAACCAAAAACATTTAAATAAAATAAAATATTTATTTTGAGAGAGAGAGAGAGAGAGAGACAGTGTGTATGTGCATGTGAGAGAGAACAGGGGAGGAGTTAGAGACAGGGAGAGAGAGAATCCCAAGTAGGTTCCTCGCTGTCAGCACAGAGCAATATGGGGCTCAATCTCACAAACTGCAAGATCATGACCTGAGCTGAAATCAAGAGTCAGACACTTAACCAACTGAGCCACCCAGGTTCCCCTATTTTGTGGTCTTTTAAACCACTGGATAGTTATTACTTCTGTAGATGTTTAAGTGAGGAATTAAAGTTTTTAGGACATGTGAGTGGGATCTTCCAGGGCACTTCCCTGAACTGTCACTAGAAACAAGGGCTTCTTTTTCACCTTTTGTGTATGAGCTATGTTTGACCTATTTGATCTCTCATGATAAGGAAATTGGGTTCTGGGAAGCAGCAGCTTTTCCTTTCCATACGTTGTGTATGCATGCCACCTAACTAACCACAGGTTTTAAAAATAAGCAATATTATTATTCCAAAGTTTCCATCTGAGCTGACAAGCATCAGTCTTAGCCAGCAACTTATCATTTCTAATGATGAGTAGACAGTATTTGGAGAATAAAAGACTGCTGAGCAAGTAGCCTTTGTCACATGAAAAAAAATAAAAAAAGAATTCTCAGGGCAGTGTAGAAAATTTCCACAGATTGTAAAGACA
The DNA here is from genome assembly GCF_028749965.1 of Puma concolor. Classification (NCBI taxonomy): domain Eukaryota; kingdom Metazoa; phylum Chordata; class Mammalia; order Carnivora; family Felidae; genus Puma; species Puma concolor. The sequence goes on along the minus strand of NC_141675.1, from coordinate 73,030,344 downwards.
AAAGGAGCAGGGGGCTGCTTTAATTTCTACATCTTCACATGGCATGGAATTTTAATGCAGTAATTATTTTGGCATTTAATGCTAATGAGTTAACTTTTATCCATCAGATACATATTATTTATATTTTGGTAGGAAAAAATACAGAACATCACAGTAGAAGTTCAAAGATTTCAGGAAGTTTTATTGAGATAGCAAAATGGATAACAAGACCATGAGGGAGTATGCCCATCTCAAAGGAAAAGAAAGCATTGAAAGCCTTCCGTGACTACCACTGGGGAAAAGAGGATACAAGAGAAGAGCAGTACCAATGGAGGGGATATAGGAGCATCTACCTGCATTTGGCAAGAAAGGTGGCATTATGGGCAGCCAATCCGACCAATCTGCCCTATGATAGATTGGTGGTGAGGTTATCAGTCTATTCAGAACCTGACAGAGCATGTCAGTCTATTCCACTGATCCTGTGAGTATCACAGTGTCATAAAATGATGGAATTTGGAGGATAATTCATTTGGTTTAATATTTATTGAGCATGTACTATTATAGCTGGCCCTGCCTAGGCATTGAAGATAAATCAGTTAACAAGATACCCTAGGTTTCTGCCCTCAAAAAGGTTATCATTAACTAAATTACAAATATGACTTTGGGTAATGGAAAATGCTATGAGGAGAAATGAAGAGTAAGGTAAGGGGATAGCAAATGATGGGTGAGTTGTTTTAGATAGGGTGGTCAGAAATTGCTTTTTGTGGAAGATACAGTTAGTTAGGGATTTGGATGATACGGAGTTGCCAAGCATATAAATGTCTTTGAGAAGAGCATTTCAGGCAAAGAAATACCAGTGAACTGGGTCTGAGGTGGGAATAATTTTGCATATTTGAGGAACAGCCAGAAAGTTAGTGAAGTAAGTTGTAAGTTAGGGAGTGTGGGCAAAAATGAGATGGAAGAGATAGTTAGAGCCAGATCATGTAGAGTTAGGCCTTAGTAAGGAGTTTAGATTTTATTCTAAATACTATGGAAAGACATTGGAAGGTTTTGAGTGGGGGATTGATGTTATATGTTCCATGTTTTAAAAATGATTACTCATATGTTATGTGAAGGTTAGACTATAGAAGGGTAAATATAAAAACAAGGGAAGCCAATTAGAAGATAATTGCAGTATTTCAGATGAAGATGTGAATGAAGATGCACCAAGTGGTAGCAGTAGAGTAGTGAGAAATGGTTTGATTCTGGCTTTGTTTTGATAGCAGATGTAAGAGGACTTGCTGATGGGTTTGAGTGAGAGAAAGGCAAAAGCCAAGAATTGAGTTTTAACCTGAGAAACTGGGTGAATATTTGTGCTCACTACTATAAATTCTCTAAGAAACCAATGCCAGGGAGGATGCTGTAATTATAAGTTATTATTATCCATTTTTCCTTAAATGACCATACACAGTCCCTTAATCTGTTATCATCAGCCCCCAAACCTGCCAGGTCATCCATCATCAGAGGGGCATGATTACAGTGTTTTACAAAGCCAGAATTGGCTCAAATCCTGATTCTTCCATTTACTATATGTATGGCATTGGCATGTTAATCGCTGTGCCTCAGTTTCTTTATCTGGAAAATGGGGATAAAAATAATGGTGCTTATACATTAAGAAAATCATTTACCATGATCAAGTGGGATTTATTCCTAGGATGCAAGGATGGTTCGGTATTCACAAATAAATCAATGTGATATATCACATCATCAAGAAAAAGGATAAAAACCATATGATCGGGGTGCCTGGGTGGCTCGTTGGCTGAGCGTCTGACTCTTAATCTCAGTTCAAGTCTTGATCTCAGGGTCCTGAGTTTAAGCCCCATATTGGGCTCTGCTCTGGGTGTGAAACCTACTTAAAAATAACCCAAACGTATGATTATTTCAATAGATGCAGAAAAAGCATTTGACTAAGTACAACATCCATTCCTGATAAAAACCCTCAACAAAATTGGTTTGGAGGGAACATACCTCAACACAATAAAGCCCATATTTGAAAAAACCACAGCTAAAATCATACTCAATGGTGAAAAACTGAGAGCTTTTGCATTAAGACCAGGAACAAGACAAGGATGTTCACTCTCACCACTTTTATCCAACATTGTACTGGAAGTCCTAGCCATAGCAATCAGATAAGAAAAAGGAATAAAGCCATCCACATTGGTAAGGAAGAAGTAAAACTTTTACTATTTGCAGATGACAACCTGTAAAACCTGAAAAACTCCACCAAAAATCTACTAGAGCTGATAAAGGAATTCAGTAAGGTCACGGTATACAAAATCAGTATACAGAAGCCTGTTTTATTTCTATACACTAATAACAAAGCAGCAGAAACAGAAACTAAGAACATAATTCCATTTATGACTGAACTAAAATAATAAAAATAAAATAAAATAATAAACTTACCCAACAAGTTGAAAGACCTGCAGCATGAAAACTATAAAACACTGATGAAAGAAATTGAAGATGACACACATAGAAAGATTTTCCATGCTCATGAATTGGGAGAACAAATATTGTTAAAATGTCCCTACTATCCAAAGCAATCTATAGATTTAGTGCAATACCTATCAAAGTACTAGCAAACATGTTTCACAGAAATAGAACAAATAATCCTAATATTTGTATGGAACCACAAAAGACCCTGAACAGCCAAAGAGGTCTTGATAAAAGAAGAAAAAACTGGAAGTATCACAATTCCAGATATCAAGATATACTATAGAGCTGTAGTAATCAAAACAATATGGTACTGGCACAAAAATTGACACATAGATCAATGGAACAGAATACAAAGCCCAGAAACAAACCCATGATTATATGGTCAATTAATTTTTGACAAATGAAGCGAGAATATGCAATGGGAAAAGACAGCCTCTTCAACAAATGGTGTTGAGAAAAATGGACAGCTACATGCAAAAGAGTGAAAACTGGACCACTTTCTCATACCATACACAAAAATAAACTCAAAATGGATTTAAGACCTAAATGTGAGACCAGAAACCATAAAAATCCTAGGAGAGAACATAGGCAGTAATTTCTTTGACATCAGCTGTAGCAACATTTTTCTAGATATGTCTCCTGAGGTAAGGGAAACAAAAGCAAAAGTAAGCTACTTGGACTACACCGAAATAAAATGCAATGCACAGCAAAGGAAACAATCAATAAAACTAAAAGACAACCTACAGAATGGGAAAAGATATTTGAAAATGACATATCCATTAAAGGGTTAGCATCCAAAATATATAAAGAACTGATACAACTCAAAACCAAAAAAAACCCCAAAAAACAAAAACAAAAAAACACTGAAAACACGTAATCTGATTAAAAATGGACAGAAGACATGAACAGGCATTTCTCCAAAGAAGACATACAGATGGCCAACAAATGCATGGAAAGATGTTCAGTATCACTCATCATCAGGGAAATACAAATCAAAACCACAATGAGATATCACTTCACGTCAGTCAAAATGACTAAAATCAAAAACACATGAAAGAACAAATGTTATTGATGATGTGGAGAAAAAGGAACCATTGTGCACAGTTGATGGGAATGCAAACTGGTGTAGCTACTGCAGAAAATAATATGGAAGTTCCTCAAAAAATTAAAAAAGGATTACCATATGATCCAGTAATTTCACTACTGGGTATTGAAAGAAAGAAAAATGAAAGAAAGAAAATGAAAATACTAATTCCAAATGATATGCAGCCATATGTTTATTACAGCATTGTGCAGGGACAGAAGCATTGATCTAGTCATGTTTTTGTTCATGACATGGATTCTAGGCAAAATGCTACCTTTAATTAGTTGCCCTATGTCAAAAAAGTCACTCAACCTCTTTGCACTGTAGTGCTTTGCATGTACAGTAAGAAGAAGGGAGCAGGTGATCTTGGGTTCTGTGCTAATCACTGGACCAGTAATGTAAGATTTAAGTGATCTTGTAACATTTTAATTGTCTTTATTGAGTCTTATTCAAAGGAGTTGTCCACAGAACCATTTGAAAAATATTGGCTGTAGATAGCTCAGGAGTTGAGGAAGAAGTTAAAAATAGAATCAGATAAATAGATTTTCTCTAAATAAAGCAGTAATCAGCTTCACAGAATCCGAGTATTGGTATAAGGAGAGAGTAGCAGGGTACTTTTAAGAGCTCTTCCTGGGAAACTTTGTGGCTACCAGATAACATTAGTCCAACCTTACTGTGTCCTGCCCTGAGCTCATGTGCCCTTCATAGTTACTGCCTCTACAGTTTGGCATTCTTCTCCCCAATGCTGCCTACAGACTTTACTTGCTTCCATGAAGTGCACTGCTGTCAGACTGTCCCTAAGCATGCTTTATCTGCTCCTGTAATGGGGGCCCAGACTGCTTACTTCTTTTGGAAGAAACCATCTGGCCCACCTGTTTGGCTTTCTAGGATATCTGGTACATTTTGGTGATTATATTTCCTTTCATTTCCCATTGTCAGTTTCGTCTCCCATAGTTGACCCAGTGGATGGGCCATCTAGTCCTTGGACTGTGGCATTCTTGCTAGAACTCCCGAGCCCATTCTGACAGCTGAGTCCAAAGGTTTTCATCTTCACAACAGTTTTTAGGTCTGCAGGGGTTGGACCACTCACAAATATTTCCCGGTGTCACCTCCAAAAGGCTAGTTTTTCATCATGAGCTTTCTGGTGGAAGGTCTGATCTACATGGCTCATTCTTTCAGGAATGAGCTGAAAGCTACTAGTGCTATACCAAGGAGCATCTGGTACCATTCCTTAACACCCTAGCCATCCATTTAGTTCTACTGACTCTCATGGAAGCAGTCTGTTACTTACTATGGCTTGTTGAAAAAGTCAGATAGTGGGTTTGGCATATTGTCAGGACTAGAGCCAGATATCTGACCCACAGGCTACTATTATTTTTTTCAAAGGATGCTGTCAAAGGGTTTGAAAGGATATAAAGCTCATTTACTGGACAAGTTTATTATTTTGACATAAAATAGATCTACAAGGCATTTACATGGAGCTAAGGATAAAAACAGTGAAAAAGGCACATATTCTTCCTGATAAGGTCTGAGGCATTGAGAGGACTAGGAAGCAGTTACAGATTCTTTTCAACATGTCTTTCATGCATGTATGCAAATTGAGTAATAGAAATGGTTCTAAATGTGCTATGTTTGTTCAAGGTAGATATGCAAATTATTATTGGTTATATTTTCTTTGGTTATATGGGACTATTTTATTTTTAATTTTTTTAATGTTTATTTTTTTTGAGAGACAGAGAGCGGGAGTGGTGGAGAGACAGAGAGAGAGGAAGAGACCGAATCTGAAGTAGGCTCCAGGCTCTGAGCTGTCAGCACAGAGCCTGACATGGGGCTTTAACTCACTAACTGTGAGATCATGTCCTGAGCTGAAGTTGGATGATTAACCGACTGAGCCACCCAGGCACCTCTTTATGGGACTATTTTAAAAGAAATGAACAGAAATCCCTGTCATATAGATGGCATTAATAGATAATAAGAATTTATTGTTTAAGTAAAATAATGAAATGTTTTACTACAAATGTTGGGAAACATTGCTGTCAACAGAAAAAGTACTTCAATATTTATACTTAAAAAAATTTTTTTTAATGTTTATTTTTGAGAGAGAGAGAGCACGAGCAGTGGAGGGGCAGAGAGAGAGGGAGACACAGAATTCGAAGCAGCCTCCGGGCTCTGAGGTGTCAGCACAGAGCCTGATGCGGGGCTCGAACCCACAAACCTGAGATCATGACCTAAGCCAAAGTCGGAGGCTTAACTGACTGAGCCACCCAGGCGCCCCTCAATATTTGTACTTTTGACCCCCAAATGAAATTTAGGTGGCTAACTTCAAAATGACTTATATTTACTTAAACATAGTATTGATTTGTGCCTTGTTAGGCACTCTAAATATTTATACTCTTTCAATCTTCAAATGTTTTTACGTGGTTCCTATGGTAGAAAGAAAACAGTCAGATATAAATTCAAATCCCAGCACTGCCACTTATGAACATGTTTAACCTTTTTAACTTTTAATTTTTCTTCTGTAAAATTGGGATAATAATAATGTTTAATTCATAATATTTTCAAGATAATGTACGTAAAATATCTAGTGCCTGGCACAATTAAGTACTCAATAAATGTTAATTATTTATATTAGCACAATACCTTACATATAATAGATTCTTATAAACATTTGTTGAATGAATGAATGAACAAGTAAATAACTTTATTATCACAGAACTTCAGGAATATTTTATCATTTATTATAATTTTACTCTGTTCTTTTTCATAGATCCAACGTATCACATTTTTTCTTCTGTGAATACATGTCCCCTTTCTTAACCTCAGCCGTTTGGTGTCATGCCAGGGAATCATGGAATATCATGTTTCTGAGGCTAGGCTTTATTGGCCATTTGTCAAGGGAGTCATCCTTTATTTATTTGGGAACAAAATGGACATGGAGCTACCATACACAAGATTTGGGGTATTTCCCTCCCAAGAGATAAGTTATGAACATTAAACATAAACATGAAAAGTTGGGGCGCCTGGGTGGCGCAGTCGGTTAAGCGTCCGACTTCAGCCAGGTCACGATCTCACGGTCCGTGAGTTCGAGCCCCGAGTCAGGCTCTGGGCTGATGGCTCAGAGCCTGGAGCCTGTTTCTGATTCTGTGTCTCCCTCTCTCTCTGCCCCTCCCCCATTCATGCTCTGTCTCTCTCTGTCCCAAAAAATAAATAAACGTTGAAAAAAAAATTAAAAAAAAAAAAACATGAAAAGTAACAAGAACTTGAGGTGTTCTTAAGATTTCATCATGACTTGCCCTATATCATAAGGATTTTTCATGCTCGCTATTTTGAAATATTTATTGGAAGAAAGTGGAATATACATTTCAGTGTGCCAAGTGAGACCAGAAAAGTTGCACTTGGATTTTGTCACTAACAATCATGTTTAGTATGAGACAAGGAAGCAGATCAGCTCAGCTCCAATGAAGCAATAACTGGACAAACATTTACTTGTCTTCCTCTCCTACAGTTAGATGTGAATGGGGATTCATCATTGTTAGGAAATTTAGAACAATAAAAGGAAAGGAGCCTCACAGAAAAAGAGCTGAGCAAACAGATGTGGGTACTGTTTGATTACTTCTTAATTTTGTTTTTAATAGAAAATAAAATAATTTTATTGAAAAACCATTCTGACTGATGTCTGTTTCTAGAAATTTTGAAATTTTCCTGTACTGCTTCACACAAAAACTGATAGACTAATTTCTGGCCTAAAGAAGAGGGCTCCCTAATCAGTGGCCAAGAAATTCCTCAAGCAGTGTCTCACTTTTATTTATTTATTAATTTAAAAACTATTGAAGTATAATTAACATACAATGGGATATTTGTTTCGGATGTATAACGTATTGATTAGACAATTCTGTACATTACTCAGTGCTCATCAAAATAGGGGTAGTCACTATCTGTCACCATACTTACAATATTGAATGTATTCTCTATGGTATACTTTTCATCTCTGTGACTTATTTATTTTATAACTGGAAGTTTGTATCTCTTTTTTCTTTAAGTTTATTTATTTACTTAGAGAGAGAGAGAGAGTGAGAGAGCATGGGACAGGCAGGGAGAAAGGGAGAGAGAGAATCCCAAGCAAGCTCCACACTGTCAGCACAGAGCCCAATGTGGGACTCGAGCTCATGAACTGTGAGCTCATGACCTGAGCCAAAACCAAGAGTGGGATGCTTAACCAACTAAGCCACCCAGGCATCCCTGGAAGTTTGTACCTATTAATCACCTTTATCTACTTCAACCCTCCTCCCGCCCCCCACGCCTCCACCACCACCACTCTCCTCTTTCCTGACAATCACCAGTTTGTTCTCTGTATTTAAGAGTTTGTTTTGGTTTTTTAGATTTCGAATTAAGTGAAGTCATATGGTACTTGTCTTTCTTGTGTGACTTACTTCATTTAGTATAACACTGACTGGGTCCATCCATGTTGTCACAAGTGGCAAGATCTCATTCTTTTTTATGGTGGAGTAATATTCTATTGTGTATGTATATGTATGCCTGTATATATGCATGTATATGTATAAGTATGTGTTTGTGTATGCACACACACATGCATATACCACATCTTATTTATCCACTCATCTTTCGATAGACACTTGTGTTGTTTCCATATCTTGGCTATTGTAACTAATGTTGCAGTCAACATAGGAGTGCATATGTCTTTTCAAATTAGTATTTTTATTTTCTTTAGGTAAATACCTATTAGTGGAGTAGTGGAATTACTTGATCATATGGTATTTTTATTTTTAATTTTTTGAAGAACATCCATACTGTTCTCCACAGTGGCTATGCCCATTTACATTCCTACCAAAAGTGTACAGGAGTTCTGTTTTCTCCACGTGTACAGGGGTTCTGTTTTCTCCACATCTTTGCCAACACTTGTTATTTCTTTTTGATGCTTCCATTCTTACTGGCCTGAGGTGATATCTCATTGTGGTTTTGATTTTAATTTCCCTAATAATTAGTGATGCTGAGCATCTTTTCATGTGTCTGTTTGTCATCTGTATGTTTTTTAGAAAAATGACTAGGTCCTTTGCCCATTAAAAAAAAATTTTTTTTAAGTTTATTTTTGAGGGCAAGAAGGGAGAGAGCAAGTGGGGCAGGGGCAGAGAGAGAGGGGGACAGAAGATCCAAAGCAGGCTCTGTGCTGACAGTAGAGAGCCCAATGTGGGGCTCGGACTCATGAACCATGAGATCATGAGCTGAGCTGATGGCAGACACTTAATCGACTGAGCCACCCGGGTGCCCCCCCACCCCTTGCCCATTTTTAAAAAGTTTTTATTCATTTATGTTGAGAGACAGCATGAGCAGGTGAGGGGCAGAGAGAGAGGGAGATAAGAATCCCAAGCAGGCTCTGTGCTTAGAGCAGAGCCTGACATGGGGCTCAATCTCAGTAACTGTGAGATCATGAACTGAGCCAAAATCAAGAGCTGGATGCTTAGCCAACTGAGCCACCCAGGCACCCCTGCCCAGTTTTTCATCAGATTAGTTTTATGTGTGTTGACTTGTATAAGTTTATATATATATATATATATATATATATATATATATATATATATATATATATAGGCTATTATCCACTTAGTTCATATGTTTCATTTACAAATATTCTCCTATTCAGTAGGTTGGCTCTATTTTGTTGATGGTTTTTTTCACTGTGCAAGCTTTTTATTTTGGTGTAATCCCAACAGCTTATTTTTGCTTTTGTTTTGCTTGCCTGAGGAGGATATGTTGCTAAGGCCAATGTTGAAGAGATTATTGCCTATGTTTTCTTTTAGGAGTTTTGTGGTTTCAGGTCTCACATTTAGGTCTTTAATTCATTTTTAGTTTATTTTTTGTATATGGTGTAAAAAAGTGGTCCAGTTTCATTCTTTTGCATGCAGTGGTCTTGTTTTCCCAGCACCATTTATTGAAGATAGTTTTTTCCTCATTGTATATTCTTGCCTCCTTTGTGGTAGGTTATTTGACCATGAGTGTGGGTTTATTTCTGGGCTGTCTATTCTATTGATCTATGTCTCTGTTTTGTGTCACTACCATACTGTTTTGAATAGTATAGGTTTGTAGTACATCTTAAAATCTGGGACTGTGATACCTCCAGCTTTGTTATTCTTTCTCAGGATTGCTTTGTCTATTTGGGATCTTCTGTTGCATACAAATTTTGGGATTATTTTGTCTAGTTCTGTGAAAAATGTTGTTGGTATTTTGATAGGGATTTCATTGACTCTTGTTTTGGGTAGTGTGGACATTTTAATGATACTTATTCTTCCAGTCCATGGTATATATTTTCATTAGTGCTGTCTTCAATTTCTTTCATTAGTGTCTTGCAATTTTCAGAGTATAGGTCTTCTACTTTCTTGGTAAAAATTATTCCTAGATATTTTATTCTTCTTGGTGCAATTATAAATGAGTTTGTTTTCTTAATTTTTTTTTGCTGCCTCATTATTAGTGTATAGAAATGCAACATATTTCTGTATATTTTGTATCCTGCAACTTTACTGAATTAATTTATCAGTTCTAATTTTTTTTTTGGTTGAATCTTTTGGGTTTTCTATATATAGTATCATGTCATCTACAAATAGAGATTATTTCTTTCTTACCAGTTTGGATGTTTTTTTTTTTTTTTTTTTCTCTTTTCTGATTGCTGCAGCTAGGACTTACAGTACTATATTGAATAAAAGTGATGAGAGTGGACATCCTTTTCTTTTTCCTGAACTTAGACGAAAAGCTCTCAGCTTTTCACCATTGAGTGGTAGTGCCTGCCTGGTGTAGCAGTGCAGGAGCCACTTTGGAGGGATGCCTGCCAAGGCAGATAATTTTGACAGGGTGGGTGGGTCTGTGGGGAAATGCCAGGATGGGGGCATGGGGTGCTAGCAAGGAAGATGGAGAGTGTTAGCACTCATTCCCACAAGTGTCCAGCCATCTAAGCAGAGGGGTTGGGGAAAGGGAAGGTGTGGGCAGGAAGGAGAAGAGAAATGGCTCCTGTGAGCACTTTTGTTGCCAGAGAAATCACCTGCACATCCCTTCCCCTTCTGCACATATTCTAAAATTATTCAGTAAATCTCCTTCACATATACCCCAGGTGCTTTTCATACTGCTATTTCTGTGCTGTGTTTAGGCCAAGTTATTTAGTATACTGGCTCATAAGGATGGGGACTCAGTTTTCTGATCCTCTCTGGCTCTCCTGGAGTTAAGTCCCAATGGTTTGCAAAGCCAGGTGTTATGGGGATTATCTTCCCAATGAGGGTCCCCAGTGTCAGGGGTATCTGATCCTTTCACTTCTCCATACTTGTGATGTCCCTCCCATTTGTGGTTGGTCACACATGGTGGGCAGATTTGGTTCCCAACTGTGTTTCTGCCCTCCTACCCTTTTCGATGTGACCTTCCCTTTATGGTTAGATGTGGAAGGTCTGTTCTGCCAGTCATCTGGTTGTTTTCAGAGTTAGTTGCAAAGATGTAGCTGTTATCTTGGTGTGTCTGTGCAACAGGGTGAGCTTAGGATCCTCCTATACCACCATCTTCCCAAAACTCCAGTGTCCTACTTTTATTGTCTGGTTTTATATTCCTTCTGGATTTCTTTTTTTTTTTTTTTTTGTATTGAATTTAAATATATTCAATAGTTGTTTTTTCATTATTTTGTTTTTATATATAAAGGTGACTTTTTTTTGTAGTTTTATGGTTTTAACACAAATACAACATGCACATAAGCTGATTCGTTTTCTTTGCTTTGCAGCCTGGCATTGGCATTGATCACTCTGATGGCCAGCTGGGCTGCTCTTTCCACAGTGGCTTTGTGGTTCTTGGAGGAGACATTGTAAGAAATCTCTGCACAGTAAGATTTGTAGAACATGAGTAGCACTTCAAGCTCTTTGATGTTGTGGACTAGGAACTTCCAGAAGCAACTGGGCAGCATGTGCTTTGTTTTCTTGTTGCTCCTGTAACCAGTGTTGGTCTATCAAGATCTGGTCCTTGTATCTTCTGTGTGCCCTATTGTCAGTGCCTCTGGATTTCCCTTATTTGTGCTTAATTTTGACGTATCAATCGACCATGATGTTGAGTAGGAGATGGCTACCACCTCCACAGGCAGTACTGAGGGAGAAATAAAAAACAAAAAACAAAAAACAACTTTACTTTTTAAAATTTTTTTTTTTTTTTTTCCAACGTTTATTTATTTTTGGGACAGAGAGAGACAGAGCATGAACGGGCGAGGGGCAGAGAGAGAGGGAGACACAGAATCGGAAACAGGCTCCAGGCTCTGAGCCATCAGCCCAGAGCCCGACGCGGGGCTCGAACTCACAGACCGCGAGATCGTGACCTGGCTGAAGTCGGACGCTTAACCGACTGCGCCACCCAGGCGCCCCATACTTTTTAATTCTACTTTGACTGAATGACATTGGTCAGTATCAGGATGGCAGTGAGAAGGTTAGTTGCCTGTTAAGATATCTCTTTTTTGATGCATTCATTCTGCTTCAGTATTTCCTTGAAGGAACAGAAGCTTGAGCATATATTAGGTTGCATCATAAGAAAATGCTGATATTTGACTGATTTTGACTTACAAAACTGGCAGTTTCACATAATTCAGCCTAATTAATCTGAGTTGGATTCCTGCCTCAGGGTAGAATTATTTCAACCAGGTTCAGAGAGATTGATATATATAAGGTGGAGTGCTACTTTCACAACTAGTAATGGCCACCATAACTGCTGTGGGAAACATCTCCTGGCACACTCTGGCCAGAGTGACATTTCCGCCTTGTAGGTAGATCTACACAGGAAATTAAATGGTAAGTCAGTTCTTAGCAAAGCTACAGCCTGTATTCCATCAAAGAGTATGTGTATCTCTTTTGAAGGAGAAAAAAAAGATTATTAAAAAATACCATTAAAATATGTACAAACATAAAACTAGGTATAAACCATTTTTAATCACCAAGATTTATGTAACAATGAAACAAAAACTGTAAATCAAATACAAACAAAAGTACAAAACCAATATAATTTAGGTGAACCATATTGATTTAATAGAACAGGTTTTTTTTCCCCCTCTAAATCTCAGATTGCATCATTGACATGGCACTGATTTCAACAGTGAGTCTTTTGAGACTGCATGATTAACTATACATATGCATGTAAACACTCAGTTTTCTCAGCATCATCTCTGCTGTGAAACCTCCATTTGTACAGCAAAAAGTGATGCCATTTAGTTTTTCCTTGGTGTGGATTTGATCAATTCTACTCTTTTGGATAGAAGTTAGGCATTTCACAATTAAAAGGTACTATTTGGAGCCAGAGCTACCTTAAACACAAGCACAAATGCCTCTTTGTTTCTGGTCACCCTTATTAGGATTCAGAGGGTAGCTCTTTGGTGATCTAGGTTTATGTGAGGATCTTCTGTTAGATTTCACACCTTATGGGGAGCCCTGTGCCTTATCTATAACATTTTACTAGTCTTTAATATAGAGTAATTAGTAAGTAAAGGGTTTTCAGTTGCTATTGTTTTAATAATATCTTGTTGAATTTAAGACCCATCTATGAATTATCCTGCCTTGGTTGAGTTTGTATCCCTCTGTTTTTCTTTTCAGTAGACATTTTTTTTTCTGTCAACTATCATTAGATTAGAAAAACATTACCAAGTTCCCATCCAAACCTTCCATTTCCTAATTGCTGACAAAGGATTATGGACTTCAGTCTTTATGGATATGAAAAAAGATAAGTAATGACTCAGGAATTAAATAACTGTACAGAGATTTTAATATCAATTCTGCAGTCAACATTGCAAAAATATCATTTTATTATTTTAGGAAGAATAAACAACAACAAACAAATCTTTTTAAAAGAAACCTCAATTGTATCAAAGATACCCTTGTAGTAGGTTTTTTTTTTTTTAAAGAAAAAGTGTCCAAACTCAATTACATTCTTTCCTTTGATTTATAGTTGATGAGTAGACAAAGGGCTCTTGGTCTAAATGTCAGCTGTTACTTAAGATATAAGGCAAGAAAAATAGTTCATACTCTTAAATGATTTCTGATGGGGTACATTAACTATTCAATTATTGATGAAATTAAGACATTGCAAGATGATTTTAAGGAGCAACATTCTAAGATGTAACATATAATTTAGTTAATTTGAATATTTGTAATATATCCTTCTATTGTAATTGTAAGCTTTTAGTGACTGAAACATTAGAGACAAAGAACAGTCAGAGAGAATGAAATTATGTTTCTTTATATATCACTCATTAGTGTATTCAACAAACATTAATTGAGCATTTAGCCCTTGACCTAGATACCAGAGATATAGACAAATCAGTGCTTTTCTACTAGTTCTCTATCTGGAAAACTACTCATTCTCCCAGATTCAGTTGAGAGGATATTCCCTGTACACGGATAATTAGTTGGTCAAGGCTTTGTGCTTTGTATGTTATGTGTTTATTATATATTACTTGCATATTAATAAATAGATATAAGTAACACATATACCAACTCAATATATCTACCAACTTGAGTGTAAACTCTTCAAGGACAGGTTTCACTGTTAAACTTTTAATATCTTTCCTTTTTTCATTTTGTTTTCCTATTTAAGTTGTGGCAATCTTTATGTCTCATTCTCTAAATGTTATATAAATAGCATTTATTTATGTAGTTAAATATTTCTTGATTTTTATTGGCATCATAGTATCACATGTATAAGCCATAATTGATTTAGCCATTCCTCTACTTTTGGACAATTAAGTTATTTCCTGTTTTCTAATATTATAATAATGCTGAAATCCTTGAAGATACTTATCCATATCTCTGATAATTCATTTAGAGTTATACATTTCTAGAAGTGATATTACTGTGTCAAATGATATGAGCCCTGTAAATGTTCTCACCATAAATGGCCAAATTGCTTTCTAAGAAGTCTGTTCCATGGGTAATAAATGAGAATGCCTGTTTTATCTTACCCACTCTTCCCAAACCTAGACATATCATTCCAAAAACCTTTGACAATTTGGTATGCAACACCAAATAGCTCTTTTTTTGATTTCTTGAGTGATTTTATGTTTTATATTATCTGCCCTAGTAATTTGGGCACTTGTGTTTTTAATCATTTGACTATTTTCTGTACTAGTTTCTAGGCAAAGAGAGGTTTAAAAGGTTAAAGAAAACTAAAATTCAAAATATACTTAAAAAAAAAAAAGACTGTGGAGTCCAACATGGGGCTCAATTTCACAACTGTGAGCTGAGCTGAAATCAAGAGTCAGGCACTTAATGGCTGAGCCACATAAGCACCCCTTAAGTCAGTTTTTAATTTTTTTGGTAAGTTTATTTATTTATTTTTGAGAAAGAGAGAGAGAGAGACAGACACAGAGAGACAGAGAATCCCAAGCAGGCTTCATGCTTTAAGTGCAGAGCCTGACATGGGGCTTGAACTCACGAGATCATGACCTGAGCTGAAACCAGGAGTCCAATGCTTATGGACTGAGCTACCCAGGTGCCCCAAGTCAATTTTTAACTGTTGATAAGTACAGATACTAAGGTATTTACCATTGTGGTAGAAATAACTTATGAAAAAGATACCCTTATCCTTGTTGTTCAGTCACATATCACATAATTATATGTGTCATTCTTTCCCCCAGTTTGCAGAATAGCATAAGGTATGTCAAGGAAATCTAAGGAATTAAAATAATATAATAAACTGTTGTAGGATCCTTTACCTCAAAACCCCAGGGTTCATCGTCTTGCCACTTCAAAGAATGAAGAGGTAGACACAAAATGAGCAGTAGGCAAAAGTTTATTTGAGTATAAGATTGGAAAGTAAGAATAGTATGAAACCTCTCTTTATTTTTTTTTTAATTTTTTTTTCAACTTTTTTTTAATTTATTTTTGGGACAGAGAGAGACCGAGCATGAACGGGGGAGGGGCAGAGAGAGAGGGAGACACAGAATCGGAAACAGGCTCCAGGCTCCGAGCCATCAGCCCAGAGCCTGATGCGGGGCTCGAACTCACCGCGATCTCACCGCGAGATCGTGACCTGGCTGAAGTCAGACACTTAACCGACTGCGCCACCCAGGCGCCCCTAAAACCTCTCTTTAGAGAGAGGGGGCTTTCGAAGGTGAAAGCCTGTGACAATAGTCAAGGGCCTTTGTTTTATAAGGTTTTGGTCAGCCCTCCTTTCCCTTCCCCCTTCCTTGTTTCTTCTCAGGTTCTACTCTCATTGGCTAGGTAACTCTAAATGCCTAGTTATTCCTTCTTGATTGACTCATTTCTGTAGATGAGGGGTGGGTGATAAGTTTTATGGTTTATTTTTAGTTAGATATTTTTTCAAATTCCTGAGGGGAAGGTGAAGGTGAGGGGGAATAAGTGGTATCTGTTATTCTTAAGAGGAACCTTACGCCTGAGGGGGTTTGCTGTGGTCAGACACTCCTAGCATTGTTTCAAAATATGTGTTTTTCCCCACCCAGGGGCTTCAGGTCTTTCCCTCTGCCTACTGAATCCTATCTTTTCTTATCATAAAACTAGGATGGCATATCCTTAGTTAAAATTAAACAAAAGCAATAATGAAAATAAAAAACTCTGGCCATAACAAATGTTGGAAAATTTATAGAGCAATTAGGACTCTCATGCTGATGTGGGCTAGCAAGATCAGAACTGAGTATGTGGAAGTATGAAATGCTTTCCTCTCAGTCCTCCCCTAATTTTTAACTTTATCTCTTGATTTGCCTGAGATCTAGGGTGAGGCTCTTACTGACATTTGTGAAGGATAGAAAATGGCTCCATAAGAGTCCTTAAAGCCAGAGTGAGATAAGAGATAAAAGCACTCCTGAGAGAAAAGAATCATCACAACAAATGAAGGTGTCTGTCCCCATGAGAAGGGAGAATTAGCATAGGATACAGATGTGAGACTAAAATTTTTTCCTGCTTAGACCCTTGTGGGTGCTTATGACCCTGGAACAGAGATAGTTGTATGGTAAAGTTGAAAGCACTCTATTACTATGAGCCCTGCTCATAGTTTCTGCTGTCAATTCCTTCTGCCTTCATACGTGAAGAAATGAACAAGTGGAAATAATTTCTTTCCAGGTGTGGACTAGAGGTCAAGATTGGGTTAACATCAGTGTATTAGTGACCAGAATAGGGTTGTAGGTGGTGGTTATGCCAGGAACTTGGAGGCAGGCAGGATGATGTTCCAGGCACCAAATTTGAGAAAATAGATCCTTCAAAGGATATCAAAAGTTATTACCACCATGTGGGTTCCTTGCCAAGCATAATTATTTGTGACAAGGGAAATTGTACTAGCCAAGAAGAATGTTGGCTAGTATAAGAGCAGTAGAAATAGTAAGCTGTGTAAATTCTATGTGAGATATTCCTTATCCTCTTTGGAGTATCCAAGAAACACCAGAAAGAATAGAAAGGCTGCTGTTTGGCAAGTTGGGTACTATTATTCTAGTGACATTGGGAAAGAGCTTTAAAGTGGTCATGTATAAGCTCTACAAACAAATGGTAGCGAGGGAGTAATTTGATTTAAAATGGATTTTATAAAATAAATTTTTTTTTTTTTTTAAATTTTTATTTTTGAGACAGAGAGAGACAGAGCATGAACGGGGGAGGGGCAGAGAGAGAGGGAGACACAGAATCGGAAACAGGCTCCAGGCTCCGAGCCATCAGCCCAGAGCCTGACGCGGGGCTCGAACTCACGGACCGCGAGATCGTGACCTGGCTGAAGTCGGACGCTTAACCGACTGCGCCACCCAGGCGCCCCTATAAAATAAATTTTTAAAATCTAAGTTAAAATCGTGATCTGCATAGAAAAACCATTATTAGCCAAAAGTGGAAGGGCAATATCTTTCATATTATAAATATGATAGACTATT
Organism: Puma concolor; assembly: GCF_028749965.1. Classification (NCBI taxonomy): domain Eukaryota; kingdom Metazoa; phylum Chordata; class Mammalia; order Carnivora; family Felidae; genus Puma; species Puma concolor. Next base: position 73,012,924 of record NC_141675.1, on the reverse strand, counting down.
ATACAGTTTGTAGGTTTGGTCCATAGTTCAAAAGCTGGGGTCCCAGGTTAGTCAAAGTGTTTTTATCAGGTGCTGCCTGGGACTGTTCATTCATCCCCATATCTCATGTTTTATCCATGTAACTCAAAGGTATCTGTTATGGTGTCTTTGTTACATTTATCCTGTTGTCTGTTTTCATTTACTTCATTTAGTTCAGCAAACTTCTGCTCCCTGGTTATCTTGCTGCCATCTCTCTCTGAAAAGATCAAGTCTTTTACCCAAACATTGCATCCATGCTGTGGATGTGCATCCCTTTGGAGTAGGATGTGGGGCTTTGAAGCAGTTTAATTTAATTACATTCATTTGAATGTCCTGAAAAATGACTGCAGTGCTCAATCAGTTTTTTCTCTTTAGGCATCTCCCTTTCATTTATGTTTGGGGGAAGGATGAGTTGGGGGAGAGGAGAGAGGGAAGAGGAAGGAGAACCAGTTCTCCTTTAATCACCATTTAAGGCTTTAAGAAGAAACATCAAAGAAAATAATTCCATATCTTAATTAAAAAGATTCAGCTCATGGTAAAAAAAAACTGATTTGTAAAAATACATTTGAGTTTTAACTTCAAAGTAGAGTCAGAATTTTTATAGGGGTTACCATATGATTATAACTTTTTTTTTTTTTTTTGTAGCTAGATTTGGCAAGTGTTTATTGTAGACTTACTCTGGGTCGTGATCATCATATGTAATAGATAAAATCAGGGAGTATCCCTTGAGGTAATTAATATTTAGTCTTATTTTACAGATGAAGATGCTGAGGTGAAATTAAGTCCACCTAATAAGAGGCAGTATCAGGATTAGAATTCAGGGCTACCCATTACTCTTCCTTTTTGTCCAGACCAGTACTTTCTAACCTGTAACCTGTACATCAGTCATCTGAGGATTTTGCTAAACTGTGGGTTCTAATGCAGCAGGTCTGGGATGGAGCCTGAGATTTTGTTTTTTCAAGATCCCAGGGGATGCTGATGCCACTTATTTACAAACTACACTTTGAGTGGCAAGGCTGTAAGCTCTTATCACTTTGAGAACTAAAAATGACTTTCTGTAATGACAAGTGAAGATAGAGCAATTAGTACACTCATTAGCTTATCAGTTTGCTTATCAAGTGTTTAATTTTTAGAGAACCTTATATTGGTTTTTGATAATCCCAGAGGATAGTGGTTTTGTATACACTTGGTGTAGACTGATGCAGCAAATACACAATGTACTTTTGAGAATGTGATGTAAAGTGGCAGATACTAGCAAGAAAATTACTCTGTGCTTTTTAAGTGACTTAATTTTTTGAAATAATAGCTTGAAAACAAATCCAAATTAGATAATGTAGAGTAATTATGGCAAAGAAAGTTTGGGTAAATCCCCAGTAAAATCACTTTCTAAATCATTTGTGTGGAAGATGTAATTGGAGAGAATGATTATACCCCTACCTTTCTTCTGTTTTGTTAAGCTTTAAATAGACAATGAACAATACCAGCTGTAATCTAATTGAAGTCAGCAGTCCCCAGGTGTTCAGAGAGGCTGCTCATTCAGTCAGAGTTTTCCAAATCAAGCCCTTCTTGGGATAAGCCCTTTTAAGGGCTTTAATATTGAAGTATATTTCTTTTCAGTGTTCCTAAATTAGTGAATTATTTTCTTGTGATTAAATGCACTAGTGAAACTTAATTTAAAACTTAACTAAATTTAATTTAATGATAGTCAAGACAAAATTTCACTGATAGTAGGAGTTATACAGGAAGTCATTTTTTAAAATTCTTTTTATTTTTTAAAATTTATTTTGAGAGAGAGTGTGAGTGGGGGAGGGGCAGAGAGAGAGAGAGAGAGAGAGAGAGAGAGAGAGAGAATCCCAAGCAGGGTGTATGCTATCAGAAATCAGGAGTTGGATGCTTAACTGCCAGAAACACTTAGGTGCCCCTAGCAGGAAGTCCATTTCTAAAAAGAGTATTCTAAATATTAGAATAAACGTTAGAGTTAGAAGTACTCTTAGAGATGAGGATGTCATGGGCCCCATTCCCAGTGTCAAGTGAACATATTGAGTCCTAAACAGATTTAACAACTTGCTGAAGGTCAGCTTGTTGGTAGCATAATTTTTATTAGAAGTGTGGTCAGTGATCACAAAGTGAATTGCTACCAGAGCCAGGTAAAAAACAATTTAGAGTTATAAATTATAACATCAAAGAGATGTTAGGGAATGTGACAGATGTCTTAGGTGAAAGGGTCACTGCCACACAGATCTAGCTGATTATTTACGTGTGAAAACAGGGACTCAGTATAGCCAGATCATCTGATTTTTAAATAAAAGCTGGGAATCCAGGAGTGCCTGCGTGGCTCAGTTGGTTAAGCATCCGGCTTCGGCTCAGGTCATGATCTCATGGTCTTTGGGCTCGAGCCCCACATATGGCTCTGTGCTGACAGCTCAGAGTCTGGAGCCTGCTTCGCATGCTGTGTCTCCCACTCTCTCTGCTCCTCCCCCGCTCATGCTCTGTGTCTGTCTTTCAAATATGAATAAACATTAAAAAAAAAATTTTTTTTTAAAGCTGGAAATCTGGAGATTTTATGTAAAAGATTTCAATTTTAGGGGCGTCTGGGTGGCTCAGTTGGTCGAGTGCCTGACTCTTGACTTTGGCTCAAGTCATGATCTCATGGCTTATGAGTTTGAGCCCCGAGTCAGGCTTTGTGCTGACAGAGTGGAGCCTGCTTGAGATTTTCTCTCTCTCCCTTTCTCTCTCTCTCTCTCTGCCCCTCCCCGACTTGCTCGCACACACTCTCTCAAAATAAATAAGCTTAAAACAATTTTTTTTTTAACTTTCAATTTTAAAACGCTGACAACAAAGAAAAAGAAAAACAGTGTGAGTCAGACAAAACACATTTACAAGGCAGAATTGGCCTATGAGGCTGCACTTATACATTTTCTGATCCAGGCTTTTGATCTCCCAGTTTTTTTTAACAGTGATTTAATAACAGTGATAAAAATCTCTACCAGTGATTTTTAACAGTAATCTGAAGTTCTTTAATAGTAGCTAATCTAAAAATTGAGCAGAGGTCAGGTGTTTGGGTTTCTAGTCCTTCCAATTCCATATCAACAAAGTCTTCACATGAAGATCCTTTGGAAAGAAGGTTTCCAAATAATAATGAATAAAAACTTAAGATCTGAAGGAGTTAGGATAATGGAGAAGCAGGGGACCCTGGGTTTTCCTAGTCCTTCAAATGCAACTGTATTGAGGTCAGATCACTTGGAACACTTAGGAAATCAATCTGCAGGCTGGCAGAAAGATCTCCATGATTGGAGGGAGACAGTGTGGCAGGTGTGAGGTGCATGGAACTGAATTGGGGGAGAGAAAATGGTGGTGCCATGGAGGGGAGGGAACCATTTCTGTGGAGAGACAAAAGGGAGAGAAAGAGAGAGGGATTGAAAGAGTGTAGCATAGGTTCAGAAAAGATGAAAACATCTCTGGACCATGGACTGGGGAGTGAGAAGTATTGAGCATCACAAGTGTTTTTTTGCAACAGTGTTTGGAGCTTGAACTCTGAGGTTTTGGAAGTACATAGCTTTCTGTGGAGCGGAGCTGTGCTGTGCGCTCCTACAGAGGAGGGAGCTGGTCCCAGAGTGCAGAGCGTGGTATAGAGATCTCTGGGGCACTTTGGGAGAGAACATTCCCCTTCCTGGAGTACTTTTGGAAAAGGGTATATTGCCTCCTCAAGGACAATAGCCCTGTAGGTTCCAGAAAATCCTTTCATCTCAGGGGACAGTGACACACCCATAGGGAATATAACCTTTGCTGCTTTTAATGGTGCTACACCATAGATTCCTGGCACTGCTCAGGCATGGGACTGTTTTTCAGGGACAAAGGTCTCTAGACATGGTAAGGAGAGGCTTTATTCTTGAGGGGGTGGTGAGTCTGTGCAGTGCTGGGTCCTTTAAAATTTCAAGTTTTGAATCTCAGCTGTGCACCAAAGAAAAAATGCATGAGAGAGCTGTAGTGCAGGGTGTACTGGTGTAGTGTAGTGCAGGGTGAGCTGACTGCCCTCATTATTCTGTGACGGCTGCCCAAACAGTGGCCAGGGGGCAGGGGATGTAAGATCTCCTGTCCAGGACGAGAGATTGGGGTGGCACTATTTCCCCCCAACACCAACACGGTGGGATGTCAGAGAGTAACACAGCAGCTCCCAGTGGAGATGAGACCTGCTTACACCAAACCCCGTCTCCTGTGCCTGGCAACTACTTATTTACTGGGATAAGACAGACTCTGAGCCAAGACCGTGGACCTTTCCTCCAGAAGACCCACATAGCCAGCACCCTGCATGCACCATGTGTATTGAAAATTGTGTGCTTCAAAATGGCACCTGCAGTTCTGGTGGAAATAGGACCAGGCTTACTTTCTTTTCTTTCTTTCTTCTTCTTTTATTCTTTTGGTCATAGTTTCTTGGTTTTTGTTTTGTTTTGTTTTGTTTTCATTTCCTTCTCCCTCTCTCTTTCTTTCTTTCTTTCTCTCTCTCTTTCTCTTTTTTTTTTTTTTGATCAGTCTTCTTTAGTGTTTTCTTTTTCTTTCCTTTTTCATTTTCCTTTTCCTTTCTTTTTCTTTGGAATCAGCCTGATAGTTTTTTGATTCACTGTTGGGTTTTTCTTTTGTTGTTCCCTTTCCTTTTCTTTTTTGGAATCAGGATTTGTTTGTTTTCCCTTTTTTCCAGGATTATTTTAACAAACCAATCAAAGCACACCTAGTAAAAGGTCCAAACACTCCCCACTGCAAGCAAGGAGGAGCTCAGCAGAGGACTGACCAGTGGGAAAGAGTAGCCAAAACACAACACAGAAGCACACAGCATACACCAGAAACACTTCCTGAAATGCCAGGCTCTGAACAGTATATGACCCCTTTTTAATATAGCAGTACTCTCAGGTGCAGGAAACATAACAAGCTTTCAACATATGCAAAAGACAGAAACTTAGCCAAAATGACAAGATGGAGGGATTCTCCCCAAAAGAAAGGTCAAAAAGAAATCACAGCAAAGGACTTGCTCAAAACAGATGTAAGCAATATATCTGAACAAGAATTTTTTTGAAAAAAAGCATAGAAGACACCAAAGAAACCCTTGCTATAGAGATCAAAGACCTAAAAACTAGTCAGACTGAAATAAAAAATGCTATAGCTGAGATGCAAAACCGATTGGGTACAGTCACAATGAAGATGGAAAAGCAGAGGAGAGAATAGGTGATATAGAGGATAAAATTTTGGAAAATAAGCTGAAAAGAAGATGGAATGGAAAGTATCAGATCATGAGGAGAGTCTTAGAGAACTAAGTTATTCCATAAAATGAAACAACATCTGTATCATAGGAGTCCCAGAAGAAGAGTGGGGGGAAAGGGGCAGAAGATTTATTTGAACAAATTATAGCTGAGAACTTCCCTAATCTGGGAAAGGAAACAGGCATTCAAATCCAAGAGGCATAGAGAACTCCCCTTAAAATCAACAAAAACAGGTCAACACCACTATAAATCATAGTGAAACTGGCAAAATACAAAGATAAAGAGAAAATTCTGAAAGTAAGCTACAAGGGTAGACACATAAGGATAGCAGCAGACCTGTGTCCACTGAAACTTGGCAGGCTAGAAGAAAGTGGCAGAAAATATTCAATATGCTGAATGGGAAAAATATGCAGCCAAGAATCTATTATCCAACAAGGCTGTCATTCAGAATAGAAGGAGAGATAAAGAGTTTCCCAAACAAAAACTAAAGGAGTTCATGACCACTAAACCAGCCCTGCAAGAAATTTTAAGGAGGACTCTCTGAGTGTGGGGAAAAAAAGACCAAAGCAACAGACTACAAAGGACCAGAGAACATCACCAGAAACACCAATTCTACAGGTAACACAATGGCACTAAATTCTTATTTTTCAGTACTCACTCTGAATGTCAGTGGAGTAAATGCTCCAATCAAAACACATAGGTTATCAGAATGGATAAAATAAAGCTATGATCTATATGCTGCCTTCAAGAGATTTGTTTTAGACCTAAAGACATCTGCAGACTGAAAGTGAAGGGATCAGAACCATCTATAATGTGAATGGATATTAAAAGAAAGCTGGTGTAGCCATACCTGTATCAGACAAACGATATTTTAAAACAAAGGCTGTCACAAGAGATGAAGAAGGGCATTATGTTGTATTTAAGGGTCTATCCACCAAGAATATCTAACAATTGTAAATATGCCCCTAACTTGAAAGAACTCAAATATAGAAATTAATTAGCAACACATATAAAGAAACTCATTGATAATAATATCATAAAACTAGAGGACTTTAACACCCTATTACAACAATGGAAAGATCATCTAAGCATAAAATCAACAAGGGAACAATAGCTTTGAATGACACCCTGGACTGGATAGATTTAACAGATTTTTTTTCAGAACATTACATCCTAAAAGCAGCAGAATACATATTCTTCTCCAGTGTACATGGAATGTTCTCCAGAATAGATCCCATACCAGGGTCATAAATCAGCCCTCAACAAGTACAAAAAGATCAAGATCATACCATGAATATTTTCAGATCACAATGCTATGAAACTTGAAATCAACCACAATAAAAAATTGGAAAGCCCTAAAATACATGGAGGTTAAAGAACATCCTACTAGAAAATGAATGTGTTAACCAGGAAATAAAAGAAGAAATAAAAAATATACATGGAAGCAAATGAAAATGAACACATGACAATCCAAACCCTTTGGGATGTAGCAAAGGCAATTCTGGAAGAAAGTACATTGCAATTCAGGCCTATCTCAAGAAGCAAGAAAGGTCCCAAGTACACAATCTAACCTTACACCTAAAGGAGCTAGAAAAGGAGCAGCAAATATAACCTGAAGTCAGCAGAATAAAGGAAATAATAATGATTAGAGCAGAAATGAATGATATAGAAACCAAAAAACCAGTAGAACAGATCAACTAAACTTTGAAGGAATAAACAAATTGATAACCCCCTAGCCAGACTTTTATCAAAAAGACAAAGGACCTAAATAGATAAAATCATGAATGAAAGAGGAGAGATCACAACAAACACCACAGAAATACTATGACAAATTATATGCCAACAGAGGAGGCAATCTGGAAGAAATGGACAAATGCCTAGAAACTCATGCACTACCAGAACTGAAACAGGAAGAAATAGAAAATTTTAACAGACCCATAACCGGAAAAGAAATTGAGTCCATTATCAAAAATCTCCCAACAAACAAAAGTTCAGGGCCAGATGGCTTCCCAGGGGAATTCTGCCAGACATTTAAAGCAGAGTTAATACCTGTTCTTCTCAAACTGTTAAAAAAAAAAAAAAGAAATGGAAGGAAAGCTTCCAAACTCATCCTATGAAGCCAGCATTACCTTGATTCCAAAACCAAAGACCCCACTATAAAGAAGAATTGTTTGCCAATATCCCTGATGAACATGGATGCAAAAATTCTCAAATAGATACTAGCAAACAGAATTCAACAGTACATTAAAATAATTATTCACTGGGGGAGGAGTTAAGATGATGGAACAGCATGAAGACCCTGAGCCTGTCATATCTCTGAAATGCAGCCAGATCAGCACGAAACCATTTTGAACAGCTAGAAAATTGATCTGAGGATTAACACAACAATCTGCATTACTTGAACCACAGAACGTGGCAGATACGTGGTGCAGAAAGGTGAACTGGGGAAGAGGAAAGCCACGGAGGGTAGGGAGCTGTTTTTGTGGATAGAGCTCAGAGAAAGGGAAAGGGGAAGAATGTGGCATATCAGGATCCTGTAAGAAAATCACTCCGAAAGTAGCTGGAGTGGAAGAGAAAACGTGAAAACACGTGGGACTGAACAAGAAATTTGTTCCCCAAAACCACTGACTGGAAGAAAGGAGAGGGTTTCAATACCACCAGGATTCTATAAACAGTGGACCACTGAGTCTGACCTTTCAGAACTCAGTACCTATCAGTGCTCTGGTGAGGAAGCGGCGAATCCCCAGGAGCAGGCAGTGGGGTCTGATGACTTCGTGTGCTACACGGCAGAAGCGGTTCCCTTCCTTGGAGTTCATTTGGTAGAAGCCATACAGCCTCCCCACAGGCAAAGGTCCCAGCAGACCCCAGAGAACAGCCTATGTTTGGTGGTATTGGGACAAAGATGCCAGAGTGCATTGAAACCTGGTGCTGGCTGTGTGTTCTGATTTGCCACAATCTCTGAACTTCTGTTGCTGTGTGATCACATGAACATTTCCTGGGGCAAGCCGGCACTTGGCCATTGCTTAGCGGGACCAAACCATGGGGGTCTCTAAAGCATGGTGTTTTGAAACACAACCCCATCTGAGATAAAACTCTGGAAGGAGGGACTGCCTGGCAGGTGGACAGCTTAGACACAGAAAGGGTAGAAGTGGGAAGTGGACAGTCCCAAGACAAAGGAGGGGTGTTTGGACACAGACTGCTATTTACAAGAGACTCATTTTAGAACTACAGACAACTTCAGATTGAAAGTAAGGGGATGGAGAACCATCTATCATGCTAATGCAAAAAAAGCTGGTGTAGCCATACTTATTTCAGACAAACTAGATTCTAAAATAAACACAGTAACAAGAGATGAAAAAGGTTATTATATCATAATTAAGGGGTTTATCCACCAAGAAGATCTAACAAATGTAAATCTTTATGCCCCTAATGTGAAAGCACTCAAATATATAAATCAATTAATCACAAATATAAAGACACTCATTGATAGTAATACCATAATAGTAGGGAACTTCAATACCCCACTTACAACAGTGAACAGATCATGTAAACAGAAAATCAACAAGGAAACAATGGCTTTGAATGATACACTGGACCGGATTGACTTAAGAGATACATTCAGAACATTTCATCCTAAAGCAGTAGAATACACATTCTTCTCAAGTGCACATGGAACATTCTCCAGAATAGATCACATACTGGGACACAAATCAGCACTCAACAAGTACAAAAAGATCGAGATCATACCTTGCATATTTTCAGACCACAACACAATGAAACTCAAAATTAACCATAAGAAAAAAATCTGGAAAGACCATGAATACTTGGAGATCAAAGAACATCCTACTAAAGAATGAATGGGTTAACCAAGAAGTTAAAGAGGAAATTAAAAAGTACATGAAAGACAATGAAAATGAAAACATGACAGCCCAAAACTTCTGTGATGCAGCATTGGCGGTCATAAGAGGGAAGTATATAGCAATCCAGGCCTTCCTAAAGAAGGAAGAAACGTCTCAGACACAAAACCTAACCTTACACCTAAAAGAGCTGCAAAAAGAATAGCAAATAAAGCTAAAACCAGCAGAAGAAGGAAAATAATAAAGATTAAAGCAGAAATCAATGATAGACATAAAAAACAACAACAACAGTAGAACAGATCAATGAAAGCAGGAGCTGATTCCTTGAATGAATTAACAAAAGTGATAAACACCTAGCCAGATTGATCAAAAAGAAAAAGGAAAGGACCCAAATAAATAAACTCAAGAATGAAAGAGGAGAGATCACAACGAACACTGCAGAAACACAAACAATAAGAGAATATTATGAGCAAATATATGCCAACAAATTAGGCAGTCTGGAAGAAATGGATGAATTCCTAGAAACATATAAACTACCAAAACTGAAGCAGGCAGAAATAGAAAATTTGAACAGACCCATAACCAGTAAAGAAATTGAATCAGTAATCAAAAATCTCCCAACAAACAAGAGTCCAAAGCCAGATGGCTTTCCAGGGGACTTCTATGAAACACTTAAAGAAGAGTTAACACTACTCTTTGAAGCTGTTCCAGAAAATTGAAATGGAAGGAAAACTTTCAAATGCATTTTATGAGGCCAGCATTACCTTGATTCCAAAACCAAAGACTCCACTAAAAAGAAGTGCAGACCAATTTCCCTGATGAACATGGATGCAAAAATTCTCAACAAGATACTAGCCAACTGGATCCAACAATATATTAAAAGAATTATTCACCACAATCAAGTGGCATTTATGTCTAGGATGCAGGGCTGGTTCAATATCTGCAAATCAATGTGATATATCACATCAATAAAAGAAAGGACAAGAACCAAATTATGCTCTCAATAGATGCAGAGAAAGCGTTTGACAAAATACAGCATCCTTTCTTGATAAAAACCCTCAAGAAAGCAGGGATAGAAGGATCATACCTCAAGATCATTAAGGCTATACATGAAAAACCCACTGCTAATATCATCCTCAATGGAGAAAAACTGAGAGCTTCCCCGCTAAGGTCAGGAAAACAATAAGGATATCCACCCTCACCGCTTTTATCAACATAGTGTTGGAAGTCCTAGCCTTAGCCATCAGACAACACAAAGAAACAAAAGGCATCCATATTGGCAAGGAGGAAGTCAAACTTTAACTCTTCAAAGATGAAATGATACTCTACATGGAAAACCGCAAAGACTCCCACAAAAAACTGCTAGAAGTGATCATGAATTCAACAAAGTTGCAAGATATAAAATCAATATACAGAAATTGGTTGTATTTCTATATAGCAGTAATGAAGCAACAGAAAGAGAAATCAAGGAATTGATTCCATTTACAATTATACCAAAAATCATAAATACCTAGGAATAAACCTAACCAAAGAGGTGAAAAGGCTATACACTGAAAACTATAGAAAGCTTATGGAAAAATTGAAGAAGACACAAAAAGATGGAAAAATATTCCATGCTCATGGGTTAGAAGAACAAATATTGTTAAAATGTCTATACTACCCGAAGCAGTCTACAATGCAGCCCCTATCAAAATAACATCAGCATTCTTCACAGTGCTAGAAAAACAATTGAAAATTTGTATGGAACCCAAAAAGTCCCCGAATAGCCAAAGCAATCCTAAAAAAGAAAACCAAAGCTGGAGGCATCATAATTCCAGACTTCAAGAAGTATTACAAAGCTGTAAGCATCAAGACAGTATGGTACTGGCACAAGAACAGACACATAGATCAATGGAACAGAACAGAGAATGCAGAAATGGCCCCATGGACATATGGCCAACTAATCTTTGACAAAGTAGGAGAGAATATCCAATGGGATAAAGACGGTCTCTTCAGTAAATGTGTTGGGAAAACTGGACTGTGATGTGTAAAAGAATGAAACTGGACCACTTTCTTACACCATACACAAAAATAAACTCAAAATGGTTGAAAGACATAAACATAAGACAGGAAACCATCAAAATCCTAGAGGAGAAAACAGGCAAAAACCTCTTTGACCTTGGTTATAGCAACCTCATTTTTTAAGAATTATTTTAAATGTTTATTTTTAAGAGAGAGATAAAAAGAGTGTGAGCAGGGAAGGGGCAGAGAGAGAGAGAGGGAGACACAGAATCTGAAGCAGTCTCCAGGCTCTGAGTTGAGCTGTCAGCACCAAGCCCGATGCGGGGCTCAAATGCACAAACTATGAGATCATGCCCTGAGCTGAAGTCAGACATTTAACCAACTGAGCCATCCAGACACAGCAACTTCTTACTTGACATGTCTCCAGAGGCAAGGAAAATAAAAGCAAAAATGAACTACTATGACTTCATTAAGATAAAAGCCTTCTGCATAGTGAAGGAAACAACAAAACTATTAGGCCACTGACAGAATGGGAGGAAGATATTTGCAAATGGCATATCAGATAAAGGGTTAGTGTCCAAAATCTACAAAGAACTTATTAACTCAACACTCAAAAACAAATAATCCAGTGAAGAAATGGGCAGAAGACATGAAGAGACATTTTTCCAAAGAAGACATACTGGTGGCTAAGAGACACATGAAAAGATACCCAACCTTACTCATCATCAGGGAAATACAAATCAAAACCACAATGAGATACCACCTTACACCTGTGAGAATGGCTAAAATTAACAACTCAGGCAACAACCGGTGCTAGTGAGGATGCAGAGAAAGGGGAACCCTCTTACACTGTTGGTGGGAATGCAAATTGGTCCAGCCACTCTGCAAAACGGTATAGAAGTTCCTCAAAAGTTAAAAAGTGAATTACTCTACGACCCAGCAATTGCGCTACCACGTGTTTATCCAAAGGTTACAAAAATGGCGATTTAAGGGACACATGCACCCCAATGTTTATAGCAGCACTAATAGATAAATTATGGAAAAGAGCCCAATTGTGCATTGACTAATGAATGAATAAAGAAAATGTGAGATATATCTGTATATCAATGTATATCTCTATATATCTATATAGATATAGACATACAATGGAATTTTATTCATCAGCCAAAAAGAATGAAATATTACCATTTACAACAACTGGATGGATCTAGAATATATTATGCTAAGCAAAATAAGTCAGAGATAGATATGATTTCACTCATATGTGGAATTTAAGAAACAAGACAGATGAACTTAGGCGAAGAGATGCAAAAATAAGATATGAACAGAGAGAGAGGCAAACCATAAGAGACTCTTAAATACAGAGAGTCAAACTGCTGGAGGGGTGATGGGTGGGGGGGGATGGGCTAAATGGGTGATGGGCATTAAGGAGGGCACTTGTCAGGATGAGTACTGGGTGTTATATGTAAGTAATCAATCACTGGGTTCTACTGAAATCAATACTACACTCTATGTTAACTAACTTGAATTTAAATTAAAAAAAAACACTGAGACCTTTCTCACTGTCTTTGAGGCAAAAGTGTTTTAATTTATAAGGCCAGTGAAGAAAAATAAAATTATAAAATAAAAGAGGAATTCCTGCCTCAAGAGGGAGCTATCCTGAATGGGCATTGTTCAAGTTTCCCCAATAATACAGCACTTTAATTAGCTAATTTTGGTGCTGGTTATTGTTGAATATACCTGTGAAATATACATTTATACACACATATACGTATATGTATGTATGCATATAAGAGAGAGTGGACATTCTAATTAGAGATAGAATCATCACTTTTTTCTTTCCTCTCCTCATGGCATTGAAAGAGAACTAAAGCCAGTCACGAAGAAATGAGATATTGGAATAATAGTGACATATGAAATGGAAGTGGGGATATGGGATGAAGGAGACAATCAGTACTATTGACCTTTGGCATTCTTTCGTGGTCTCAAATATTTGTGAGCTTCCTGAAAGTTCAGGTCATAGTGTATAGTTGTTTTTCTAAGACATAAATTTTAATTGCACAGTCAGTGGTTGCAATGGAGAACAGGGACATGGATCTAGTATGTGAGCTTAGACTACCATTCACTATTTGCAAGGACTAAGTAAACTAATACAGATAAAGTGTATCTAGCATAGAGAAAATGTTTAATCAATGGTAGCTCGTATTCTTAATTGTTTCTTTGTGTGGCTTTTGTTTTCTACTTATTACTGTCCTTATAATAATTCTTATAAAGTTATACATTAGTGAAATTTATGGGGCAAATTACTTTCTGGCATGGTATTCCAAGTTGGGGATTGTCCAAGATACCAAAACTTATTCTTTGTAGATGTCAAGGGTTCATTCTGTTTGTCTCTGGGATCTCAAGGAGAATTGATAATGTCAGCCCAGTATATAAACAGACCAATATAATTAAGGTGCTGTGTCTTTATTTTTGAGAGGAAGGATTTAAGTTGAAGAAATTGAAGTTAAATATCTAAGCATATTTTGGAAGATGGGTATAATGGAAATGGATTTCAGTCTCTCTGGAGGGAAACAACTACATGCTAGCCCAGAGGAAAAAGTCTCAGAGCTCAAGGCTGCTTCCACACAGCAGTTTGAGGATAACTTAGAAGCCTTGTGAGTCCTTTGAGACTCTTGCTGTTCACTAAATCACGTTTTGTACTTCCTTATCATTACCATCTGGAGATATTAAGGATTATGTCTGACCAATGATAATTTAATTACTAATTTGCTGTTGATTTTTTCCACAAAAAGCTTATTTTCATGGGACTTAAACTTTGGGTTAATGCTAATATAGAAGTTATGCTTACATTTTGGTCTAATGAATACAGAATTAGAAAAATTTATATTGGTTCTGAATAGTCCAAAATATGGACTAGAATAAGGAACATAAAGAAATGGAGAAAATCTTAGGACTTATTAAACTATAACATTTTATAATTAAGTGAAAACTAGTAAAGGTTATATATACATCAGACCTGATTATTTTTTCCTTTAAAGATACAATTTTAAAAATTGAATGTAAAAATTCTTATACAAAATTATCTTGAGAATTTATACTTTTCTGTCTAGTTATTTACCTTTTGCATTTTTTAGGAGTAGAATTTACTCAATAAAGTATTTTCTTTCTTTAATATCTTATAACTATACTTTAATATCCTATCCTGATTACAAAATGATGTACTAGCAAGGCATTTGGAAACAAACTTTGGGACCTTTGAATCTGTTTTTAAAAATCACCTCTATTGAGCTGTCATTAACATACAATTCACCAATTTAAAGTGTACAACTCAGGTTTTTTTTGATGCAACTTTACAGGGTTACTCCATCAAAACAAAAACCTAATTTTAGAACATTTTGTTCTGCCTGCTAAAAGAAACCCTATAACTATTAGCAGTCATTCCCCATATTTCCCCAACCCCTCAATATTAGACAACATTAATCTATCTTTTCCATAGATTTGCCTATTTTAGTCATTTCATATACATGGAATGGCTTTTTGCACTTAGCATAACATTTCAAGATTTATTCTTGTAGCATGTATCAGAGTTTCATTCTATTTAATTACCAAATAATATTCCATTGTATGGATATATCACATTTTATTTACTTATTTACCACTCAGTGGGCTTTTGGGTTGTTTTATTTTTGGCTATTATGAATAAGGTCGCTATGAACATACGTGTAAAGTTTTGGTGTGAATATATGTTTTCAATACTCTTAGGTCCAGGAGTCGAGTTACTGGCTCAAATGGTAACTTAATATTTAAGTTTTAGAGGAACTGGCAAACTGTTTTCCATAGTGGCTGCACCAACAATGTATGAGAGTCCTAATTTTACCTTCACATCAGCAGTGTATGAGAGTTCTAATTTCTCTAGTCCTTGTCAAAACTTGTTATTTTCCATTTTATTTTTTTATTATTACAGCTAGTGAGTATAAAATGGTATCTCACTGTGGCCTTAATTTGCATTTCTCTAATGACTCATGATGTTGAGCATCTTTTCATGTGTTTATTGGCTATTTGTATATTTACTTTGTAGAAAAGTCTATAGCCTTTATTAATTTTAAAAATTGGGTTATTTGTCTTCTCATTATTGAGTTACAAGAGTTCTTTGTTTCTTATGAGCATTTACTAAAAATAATGTCTGAAAATTACTTAGTACACAAAAGTCCTTGAGTGGAAATTGGATCTCTTTTCTCATTGCCCTTTCAATTTGGCCTTAATGTGCCTTCTTCTAAAGTTCATTGATGATCATATATTTAATATTTTTTAACTGTATTTTATCAAGAACCTTCAGCTCAAGTTTATGGCATATACCTCTGTCTATATCTGTGATGACTTCATATTACTCAGTAATTCCTCATACAAGTGAGGTGCTTAATCAATCAATCAATCAATCAAATATCTGATGTTTATTTCATCTTAATTCAACAACTGTTTACTGAGTACCTATTTTTTTTTCTCATCGTTTTGCTAGAGATAGTCTTGCTAACAGACTTTCTCCCTTGCTGGCTGTGATAAGCCAAGCTGCCATATTGGAAAATGCCTTGTGGAGAGCCCCATATGGCAAGGGACTGAGTGCAACCTCTGGCATACAGCCAGCCAGAAACTGAGGAGCTCAGTCTGAGAATCTGCAAAGAACTGAATTCTTCCAGTTATCATGTGAGCTTGGAATCAAATCCTTCCCAGTCAAGTCTTCAGATGAGACCTGAACCCTAGCCAACACCTTGATTACAGCCTCCTGAGAGACCCAAGGCAGAGGACTCAGATAATCTGTCCCCAAATTTCTGACCCACAGAAATCCACAGAGATAATAAATATGTATTGTTTTAAGCTACTAAATTTGTGGTCATTTGTAGATAACTAATAAGTAATTAATAATTAATGCATTATTTTTGGACACATTAATTCATTTCTTATTCTCATTTCTCTAGTTCAGGGTTTGTCAGCTTTGACACTATTGACATTTTGGTCCAGGGAATTCCTTGTTGTAGGGCATCCTGTGCATTGTAGGATGTTTAGCAGTAGCGCTGTCCTCTACCCATTTTATGCCAATAGCACCCTAGTTGTGAGGAATGAAAAATGTTTCCAGACATTGCCTAATGTCTCCTCAGGGAATACCCCATCTACATATTGAGAACCATTGTGTTCCCTCTATTTACAATACATTTATCTATCATTGTTGCCTGATGATATGTTATAACACAGTTCAAATGCTATCTATCCTGACACCTTGACGGAGGGAGATTGTATAGACACATTATTTCTACTGGAGAGGTTTCTCCAAATTCCTTATGCACCAACTGTAATGGTATAAAATTTGAGGATGACCTCATTATTTATTATTATTTTTTATTATGTGTAAGATTGTGTAAGGGGATAAAAACTTTCTGTTGCCCAAGGTTTATAGAATATTGATTTGAAATTATGATATGTGACCTCAAGTAATCAAATGTATGTAGTCATTGATTTAAATTGCCAAACTATAGTAGGAAAGGGAAAAACAAATATTTTCCACTGAATAAAACTTTTCATGACAAATTTTAAAATATAATCATTGTCAAAAATAATCAAAGTTCTTTTACTGTATTTACTAACAACTTTGTACATGTGGACTCTGTGAGACATTTTGGCTCTGATATCAAAGCAGTGACATAACTCAATTTCATACATAATTTATTCTGTTTTTGAGCTGTGCCTTCATAAGCACATTTTAGTGCATAATTAAGCTAAATTTTATTTAGTTTATTTTATTACACTTTTGGAGATCATCTACCCTGTCTCTGACTTGAATTTATAAATGCTTTAATAATTCAATAATGAGACATTGGAGTAATTTTCTTAAATTAAAAAAAAAAAAAGGAATCTCTCATGGAGGTGGGAGCTACAGTGTTTTCAACTCTCTATGGAAGCTAAACTCCAGTAATCCCTATATGAATTAAGAGTAAAACATCACTCTTATTTTCTCTAATTTGGCAAATGATACAGATAATAAATTTCTCTACTTCTTCCACCTTGCAGTTAAAAAAAAAAACCCAAGACCCTAATTTGAGAAGAATGTGTTCTTTTCAGTTGGCTATTTGTAGATTTTTATGGACTTGAAGGTCAGACTTAATTGTTTTATTAACTGGAGTCTTATGTTGGTATTGTGGTTTTGATATTTCAGTTAATTTTTTATAAGACCAGATACTCATCATGTATGGAGGTTCAAGTTCATGGGTAGCTTAGAGATAGGGTGTATCCTCTATACAGTATATAATGGTGCATACTATAAGGTTGCAAGCTCCAAAGAGTGAAACTTGAACTGGTATAAGCAAAATACAAAATTTAATACTTAATGTAACTAAAAAGTGTAGGAACTATGGCCGGCTTTCAGATACAGTTTGACCCTGAGGTTCAAATGATATTATCAGGACTGTGTTTCTCTATTCATTGGCTAGGTTTCCATTGTTTTCTACTCTAAGGTTTGAGTTTCTAAGAGCATCGTGAGTGCTGTGTTATATTGCTGGAATAAGAGAAGGGGCAGTTCCCTGAAGAAGAGGAAGGGTTTCAGGAATGTGAAGTATTCTATTCAGAAGATGAGATGGGTATGGACAAACTAAAAATAGATACCTACTTTAGAAACCAAATTTTAAGCGTGTGACCTGGTAAAGCATCTGTAATCAAAGGAAAAGGAATTTGAATTTGAATTGTTAATTGCATCAGATTTTAATAGCTTTATTCATGCACCTCAGCAGTAGGAATATACATGCCAGGAAGACCAGATGTTCATCCTTCTCCTTGAGAAATACTTGTTTTACTTCTACCTATGTTTATTTCTACAGCACTAACTTACTTCTGTTCTAAGTGGACACATTGTTTATATTTCTTAATACAGTTAACAATCTGTTTCTTTAAGATTCTGCATATTTACGATGTATTTCACTATATGTTGTTTTGTTGGGTTTTTTTAAATATCAGAGGGAAATTTCTGGGCAGGAAGCTAACAGTTGCCCTATTTATCAATTAATCCATTCAGACTTTTGGAGTATTTTGTACATTTTTCTAAGGAGACAAAAATAATTTTAGCAGAGTGATTTCTTTTGCAAGTAAATTCTTATGTACTGAATGTACCCTAAAGTTTTACTTAAGAAACCTGTTTTATTCTGCACAAATCATAGTTTGTCCATGTTTAAGAAAATTTAGAGGATTAAGAAGAAATCTGTGAAATTATTTTCATTATCTGCTCTTGATGCAGAAAGATTTTAATAGTTGCTGCTTGAGTATTTTTCACTCTATTTTTTCCTTTTACCTTATTCTACCTTTCTCACCATGCTTCATTTATGATAATGGCACCCTCATGCTCATATGTGTCTAAATCCCAAACCTGAAGTTATCATACATATCTCCATCTCTCTCAGCCCTCATCAATTAATCACTACATCCCATTTATTCTATCTCCAAGAATCTTTCAATCTCCCTGCTCCTTTTCATTCCACCACTACAGGTCTTCACAGTTTCTCAGCTATCTATTATCATTCTCCAAACTGGTCTCTGCTTTCAGTCCCGCTTTACCCCACTCTCCCAACTATGGCCCCAGCCCCATCTCAGCCCTGCAGCCAAGGTTATCTTTCTGATACGCTGATTTGATTGTATAACTCTTTCCGGATGAATTCTCATAGACTTCAGGATGTGGTTCAGATGCCGTGGCTTGGCACATAAAGCCCTTTGTGTTCTAGCAGCTGACCACTTACTCAGCTCAATTTTCTGCCTTAGTGGCATCTGCATCCTTTGCTCTAGACAAATCAAATGCCTCTGCGTCTTTTTCTTTCAGGCACATCACATTTGTATATGACTTTATCTCTCCTCTTTCTTCTGCCTAGTTCAGTAACTCTTATGCTTCCTTCAAAATTTGGTCCAATCATTACCTTTCTTCTGATGGTTCTCAGAATCACTGTGGCTGAATTTGATGCTGTTAATCTAGCCTCTTCAGCATAGTTTCCACACTGTCATATAATTATTGATTAACTTGCTTGTTTCCCATACAATAATGCAATGGCTTTGAGGTTAAGGTCTGTGTCTGGAGTAGTTAGTATTAGGCCCTTAGGAGATGCTTAATTATTTATTAATTTATTAAATATTTATAAATATTTATTAATTTATTAACCATCACACATGGTTAATTTTATGTGTCAACTTGGCTAGGTTATAGTCCCCAGTGACTTGGTCAAATACTAGTCTAGATGATGCTGTGAATATATTTAGTAATGTGACTAACATAATCAATAAAGTACATTCCCTTTCATAATATTGATGGGCCTCATCCAATCAACTAAAAGTCTTCAGAGAAAAATTAGAAGTTTCCTGGAAAAGAAGGTATTCTACCTAAAGACTATAACAGAATCCTACTTGAATGGTTAGTCTGCTGGCCTGCCCTGCAGATTTCAGACTCAACATTGCAATTTTAACTCTTGTCTGAGTCTCCAGCTGGCCAGCCTGCCCTACAGATTTCAGAGTTGCTAGTCCCCACAGTTATAGGGGGGTTAAAATAAATCTTACTCTATATATCTATATCTATGTTATCTTGGATCTGCTTTTTTAGAGAACCCTGACTGATACAGAATGTATTAATTAATGAATTGAGGATGTTCTGTACATATTTTATCCCAAGCATTTGGAGAAATACTGTAAATAAGGAAATGAAAGAATATAATTTACCTACTTCTAAATTGAATTAAGCTCTCACTGGAAATTTCTTATAGGAAAATTTTGTTAAAAACTATATGTGCAAAATTTTTAGTGGAGTAGGTCTGTGACACTTAAATATTGCATCTTTGTAGCAATTCATCAAGTGAAAACAAGGCCTTTCCACTGGAGGTTTAGGAAGGCCAACATAATTTTTTTAATTTCAATTTTATTTTTTCATTGAAGTATAATTGGCACACAATGTTACATAAGTTTCAGGTGAACAACATAGTGACTTGACAACTCTATAAGTTATTCTATTCTCACCACAAATAGCTATAATTTGTCACCATCTAACTCTATTACATTGCTATTGACTATATTCTGGATGCTGAATGTTTTAACCCTGTGACTTATTCATTCCATAACTGGAATCCTGTACCTCCAACTCCTCTTCACCCATTTTATCCATTCCCCTATCCCACCTCTCTGGCAGCCATCAGTTCTATTTATGGGTTTGTTTTTGCTTTTCTTTTTCATTCATTTTTTTAGATTCCACATATAAGTGAAATTACATGGTATTTGTCTCTTTCTGACTTATTTCACTTAGCATAATACCTTACAGATCCATCCATTTTGTTGCAGATGGCAAGATCTCATTCTTTTTTACAGGTGAATGATATTCCATTGTATAAATATACCACATTTTATTTGTCCATTCATCATATTGACACTTTGGGTTTCTTCTGTATCTTGGCTACTGTAAATAATGCTGCATGAACATAAGGGTGCATATATCTTTTCATATTGGTGTTTTCATTTTTTGTTTTGGTAAGCATCCAGTAGTGGAATTGCTCAATCATAACGATATTTTATTTTTAATTTTTTGAGGAACCTCCATACTGTTTTCTATAGTGGCTGCACTAATTTACATTCCAACCAATAGTGCAAAAGAGTTTATTTTTCTCCACATGCTCACCAACACGTGCTATTTCTTGACGTTTTGATTCTAGCCATTCTGACCCGTGTGAGGTGATATCTCATTATGGTTTTAATTTGCATTTCCCTGATGATGAGTGATGTTGAGAATCTCTTCATGTGTCTCTCAACCATCTGGATGACTTCTTTGGAAAAATCTATCCAGGTGTCTGCTCATTTTTTAAATCGGATGATTTGTGTTTTTGCTGCTGAATTGTATAATTTCTTTATATATATTGGTTATTAATCCCTTGTCAGATATGTCATTTCCAGATATCTTCTCCCATTCAAGTTGTTTTTTTGTTTTGTTGATGATGTCCTTTATTGTGCAAAAGTTGTTTTTTTTTTTTTTTTGATGTAGTCCCAGTAGTTTATTTTTCAAGTTTATTTGTCTATGTATTTTGAGAGGCAGGGAGAAGGGCAGAGAGAGAAGGAGAGAGAGAATCTCAAGCAGGCTCTGCACTGCCAATGCAGAGCCCAGTGCAGGGCTTGAACCCACAACCCGTGAGATCATGACCTTAGCTGAAACCAAGAGTCAGACACTCAAGCAACTGAGCCACCCAGGCACCCCCCAGTAGTTTATTTTTAATGCTTTTGTTTCCCTTGCCTGTGGAGGCACATCTAGAAAAGTGTTGCTAAGGCTAATATCAAAGAGATTACTATAGGAAACCCAACTTTAAAAAGTTGGATTATGGTAGCGCCTGGGTGGCTCAGTTGGTTAAGCATTGGACTTCAGCTCAGGTCATGATCTTGCAGTTCACATGTTCAAGCTGCCCTGTCAGGCTCTGTGCTGATAGCTCTGGGCCTGGAGTCTGCTTTGGATTGTGTCTCCCTTTTACTATGCACATCCCCACCCAAATGTTCTTTCTGTCTCTCTGTCATCCTCTCTCTCAAAAAATAAACATTAAAAAAAAAAGTTGGATTATGGGAGGGTGCCCAGGTGGCTCAGTCAGCTAAGTGTCTGATTCTTGATTTCAGTTCAGGTTATCATCTTAAGGTTCATGATTTCAAGTCCTGCACTGGGCTCTGTGCTGACAGCACGGAGTCTGCTTGGGACTCTCTTTCTCCCTCTCTCTCTCTCTTCCCCTCCCCAGCTTGCAGTTTCTCTCTCTCTCTCTCTCTCTTAAAATAAATAAACTTAAAAAAAAGTTGGATTATGGGATGATAATTGGCATTCTTGATTCTAAAGTTGTTTTTTATTTATTGATACTTTTGGTGACAGAGTTCTGGTCAGTTTTGAAAAATAATCAAAATATGGCTTGCTCTCCTATTTACTTGTTTCTATTAAATGCCAAATATGTGGTAAAATATTGGAGCCCTTTGAGTTAATTTCCACTCACTTCCTTAAAATACTCTATGAGGAAATGTAGTGCAACAGTGGAATTTTACAGCTATCTGGGCATTGACTTGTCCTTTATCTAAGGCATTATTCATCTCAGTGGACAGACAAATTTTCTTTCATCTAGTTATCAGAAAAATAGGTTTCCCATATGATGCAAAAATGAGCCAAAGAAAATATAAATATGTGTATGTAAACTAACATTGCTCTAAACTAATAAGTAGGATCTTGAAATTTAAACAATTGCCAAGTGCCTATAAGATAAGTAAATTTAAAAATAAAGAATTTTTAATGGAAACATAAATGGCTGCAAGGTATGCAGTCTTCTTTTGGGTCTTATTTTTGGTATTATCAGATCTTGTTTTACTTGATCCACCTTTGTCCATTTGAGCTAAATTTTAACCCAGCATTTGTTATACTTCTGCTATGAATAAAGCCCTATGCTAGATGTTTTGGGTGACTCAAAGATGATATGTACCTTGAAATAGATTGAGATAGGAATAATAATACAGGTACAAAAACTTTTTAGAGGGAAAATAGCTAACGAGCGAGACTAATTCCGAGTGGTAAAAGTTGAGCATGGTTCATGGAGTTAAAACTTGAGCTGGATTGGGGCGCCTGGGTGGCGCAGTCGGTTAAGCGTCCGACTTCAGCCAGGTCACGATCTCGCGGTCCGTGAGTTCGAGCCCCGCGTCGGGCTCTGGGCTGATGGCTCAGAGTCTGGAGCCTGTTTCCGATTCTGTGTCTCCCTCTCTCTCTGCCCCTCCCCCGTTCATGCTCTGTCTCTCTCTGTCCCAAAAATAAATAAACGTTGAAAAAAAAAAGTTAAAAAAAAAAAAACAAAAAACTTGAGCTGGACCATGAGAAATGATCTGGTACTTTGAGTTACAGATATGGGAGTAGGGAAGAAGTTTTCAAGCATTAGAACAATATGAGCAACATTAAAGAAGATATAGCAGGCAGGAGAGTACAAATCCAACACAAGTGATGGTTTGGAGAGGGAAATCTTGGCATCTAAGAAATCCATTTTAAGGTTACTTGAAGTAATCCAGAGAAGTGCTGATGAGAGTCTGAGTTCAGAGAGTGGTGATGGGAGAGGGAATAAGAGAGTGTATATGAAAGGCAGTATGGAGATACATTTGATATTTAGAAAATGTTTTTTAATGTTTATTTTTGAGAGAGATGGAGACAGAGAGTGAGTGGGAGAGGGGCAGAGAGAGAGAGGGAAACACAGAATCTGAATCAGGGTCCAGGCTCTGAGCTGTCAGGACAGAGCCCAACATGGGGCTCGAACCTATGAACCATGAGACCATCACCTGAGCCTAAGGTGACACTCAACCGTCTGAGCCACCCAGGCCCCCCATTTGATATTTTAAAGCCTTACATAAAATGAACTTTTTAAAATGAAGTTTTCCTTTTTTTTCTTTTATTAAGTTAAATCTCTATTTTTATTTTTTCTCCTTTTAATGTTGTTATTATTTATTTATTTCAGGAGTACAATTCAGTGAATCATCGCTTAAATATAACACCTAGTGCTCATCCCAACAAGTGCTATTCTTAATGCTCATCACCTATTTAGCCCATTCCTCACCCAGCACTCCTCCAGCAACCCTCAGTATATTCTCTGTATTTAAATCTTTTATGGTTTGCCTCCCTCTCTCTTTCTTTCTTATTTTTCCTTCCTTTCTCCTATGTTCATCTGTTTTGTTTCTTAAATTCCACATATAAGTGGAATTCCACATATGATATTTATCTTTCTCTATTTTGCTTAGCATAATACACTCTAGTTCCATCCACATTGTTGCAAATGACAAGATTTCATTCTTTTTAATTACTAAGTAATATTCCACTGTATGTATATGTGTGTGTGTATACACACACACACACACACACACACACACACGCTACATCTTCTTTATCCATCAGTTGATGGACATTTGGGCTCTTTCCATAATTGTCCTGTTGTTGATAGTGTTGCTATAAACATTGGGGGGGCATGTGTCCCTTTGAATAAGCATTTTTGTATCCTTTGGATAAATACCTAGTAGTGCAATTGTTGGGTCGTAGGATATATCTATTTTTAATTTTTTGAGGAAATTCCATACTGTTATGCAGAGTGGCTGCACCAGTTTGCATTCCCACCAGCAGTGCAAAAGTGTCCCCCTTTCTCTGCATCCTTGCCAACATCTGTTGTTAATTTTAGCCATTCTGACAAGGGTGAGGTGGTATCTCATTGTGGTTTTGATTTGTATTTCCCTGATGATGTGTGATGTTGAGCATCTGCTCATGTGTCTGTTAGCCATCTGTATGTCTTCTTTGGAAAAGTGTCTATTCATGTCTTTTGCCCATTTCTTCACTGGATTATTTGTTGTTTGGGTGTTGAGTTGGTAAGTTCTTTGTAGATTTTGGATACTAACCCTTTATCTGATATGTCATTTGCAAATCTCTTCTCCCATTCTGTCAGTTGCCTTTTAGTTTTGTTGACTGTTTCCTTCACTATGCAGAATGTTTTTATCTTAATGAGGTCCCAATAGTTCATTTTTGCTTTTGTTTCCCTTGCTTCTGGAGACATGTCAAGTAAGAAGTTGCTGCGTCCAAGGTCAAAGAGGTTGTTGCCTGTTTTCTCCTCTAGGATTTTGATGGTTTCCTGTCTTACATTTTGGTCTTTCATCCATTTTGTGTTTATTTTTGTATATGGTGTAAGAAAGTGGTCCAGTTTCATTCTTCTGTGTGCCGCTGTCCAGTTTTCCCAACACCATTTGCTAAGGAGACTGTCTTTTTTCCATTGGATATTCTTTCCTGCTTTGTCAAAGATTAGCTGGCCATACATTTGTGGGTCTATTTCTGGGTTCTCTATTCTGTTCCATTGAGCTATATGTCTGTTTTTGTGCCAGTGAATTTTTCCCTTTTCATAAATAGACTTTTGTTAATAATCTATACTGAACTTGAAGAGAAAGAATTCAAACCTCACAGTTTTAATAATCATAGTAAAAATACAGAAGTATGCACCTCTTTTTTACCTCTTCCCATTAAAGATGAATCTTCAAAGTGGAAAAGATAATGTAAACTCCAAACTACTATGAAAATATAAATAAGAGAGTGCTGAGTTGTTTTAAGTTTAAATATTTAGTCTTAGTTAAATTGAATCCTAGAGTATGAAAGAACTTGTGGTTAGAGTCACAGGCCAATCTGTGATTCTGAAGGGCCCCTCAGAATGGGAATGGACAGGATGTAGAGATAGATAGCAACTTTTTCAATTGTGTAAAGGGTGTGTGTCTTGGATATGGGTGGGGGAAGTGCAGCTTTTAGGAATAGAATAATGAATTTAACAGCAATTCCTAAAAGAATTCTGAAAGAGAAATTAGTAGATTTTTATGTACATAGAAATAATGTGTTAAATATTATGAAGTATCAAGGGTTCAAAAAACAAGTTGTGCTCAACTTGGTTCCTTTTTATTTAAATTTTTTCATTAGATTAGTATATATTCATCAAAGAAAATTTGAGTCACCCAGAAAAGTATAACAAAACAAGTAATCTAAATACAAACTTTATTGACATTTGTGTATGTTTCTTGCCTTTACTTTTGGGACTTCTACATACTGTATTTAGAGGTCATTTTTAGATTTAATTTTTATTAAATAAAAAAATACAAATATCATTTGTTTTACATTTATCAAATAATTCTTCAAGTCTTATAATGATTAGCACTCCCTTGCCCTATTCTTTCCAATCCTAAAAGCAACTATTTTTGAGTGTTCTGGCTGTTTCTTTTTGGGGGGCAAATTTACTTTTGTAATTATAAATAATTGATTTTTACTGTGATGATGTGACTTTTTAAGATTTTTTGACTTTTTATTATGGGAGATGAGAATTTGCTGTCTTGCTTCAGCACTACCGCTTACCCTACCCTCCACTTTTACCCACATCTACCTTGTTTTCTCTCATGTTATTATATCACAGTTTTTTGATAATTAAATATTTAGTGTCTATGTTATTGTGATGGTTATATAAATATTATTTCTAATCCATCTCTTCAGTATACTATGATTATATTTCTTTCTTGTAAAACTTTTTGTTTTGTGGAGAACTTTTTTATTTGCTTAGTTTTTAATGTACTTGTCATTAAGTAAATTGCTTATAAATTCATTCCAACACATAAACCAATTCCTCAGTTTCATTGTTTCCTTTGTGACAGATTTGGGTGACATATCTTCGTGGTATATCTAGAGCCATCTGATCTCATGCTCCAGTATAGATGCATTACTCTCTGAGCCCACTGCTCAGCTGGCTTCTTGGGCTTTTATTCTCTTCACAGTCATCCTACCGATTATGTGTACCTTTTTCCTGAATTGGTTCCCCTTTTTCTGGATTTTATGTTTCCCTATTTGTATGTTTATTCCCTTATTTTGGTAGGACACATCCTTCCCAGGCTTCCTGAGAAGTAATTCGTCAAAGTATAGTTTTTGAGACTTTATATGTCTGAAAATGTTCTTATTTTGCCTTTAGTCTTGATTGATAGTTTACAGACCTAGAAGTCTAGGTAGGGAATATTTCTCCTTTATAATTTTGTAGATATTTCTCTATTTTTATCTTTTTTGGTTATCATTTCCTCTTTTAAAAAAATTTTTAGTGTTCATTTTTGGGAGACAGAGACAGAGCACTAGTGGGGGGCGGGAGGGGTGCAGAGAGAGAGGGAGATTCAGAATCTGAAGCAGGCTGCAGGCTCTGAGCTGTCAGCACAGAGCCTGGCATGGGGCTTGAACTCATGAACTGTGAGATCATGACCGGAGCAGAAGTCGGATGCTTAACTGCCTGAGCCACACATCATGCCCCTATCATTCCCTCTTTTTATTTTATTTTTTTAAATTTTTTTTTCAACGTTTTTTATTTATTTTTGGGACAGAGAGAGACAGAGCATGAACGGGAGAGGGGCAGAGAGAGAGGGAGACACAGAATCGGAAACAGGCTCCAGGCTCCGAGCCATCAGCCCAGAGCCTGACGTGGGGCTCGAACCCACGGACCGCGAGATCGTGACCTGGCTGAAGTCGGACGCTTAACCGACTGCGCCACCCAGGCGCCCCTCATTCCCTCTTTTTAAATAAAGGCAAATAAAAGTATGTATACATGTATGTAGAAAGTCCAACTAATCCTTGTGTTTTTAGTCTCACCTGTACCCCTACTTTACTGCTGTCTCCAGTAATACAGTCTTTCTGGGATTTTATGGTATAAATCAGCTAATGTTTTGGCTCCTTTAGCGACATTTTTTTGTTTGTTCTAAATTGGTTGCTTTTCAAATTCAAAATTTTATTTTAATCATCTCTTGTTGGCTATCTTCTTTTCCATATTCCTTGTTCTTTTGACTTTATGACTTTAAAAGTTCCTGGCATTGTAATGGGTTTTTGTGAGGGAATGGAAATAAATTCATGTGTTCAGTGTACTTCTAGTTGGTCTCTCAGAGTTTTTCTTCCACTTAATATTCTTTTTTTTTAATTTTGTATTTATTTTTGGGAGACAGAGAGACAGAGTGGGGAGACTCAGAAAGAGAGGGAGACACAGAATCTGAAGCAGAGCTTGATGTGGGGCTCGAACCCATGAAGTGCAGGATCATGACCTGAGCCGAAGTCAAACGCTAATTGACTGAGCCACTCAGGGGCCCCATTCTTCTACTTAATATTCTATGAAAGTCTTTATATTATCAATACTCTTATATAAACATTAGTTAAATAAAAATCAAATATTTGCATAATATTGCATGAAATGATTGTGCCATTTTTAACTTCTTTTATTGTTATATATTTCAATTTTTAAAATCAGCAATGACCATATTTCTCTAAAAAATTTGTTCAATATGTGGAAAATGTTTTCAACTAAGAAGGAATTTACTAATGATAGGCTGTAGTATCCCATAATGGCCTTGTCCTATTAACATTTTTTTTAGTGACTTTGATGAAGTAATTTTTCAATGACTTCTTTTGTCTGTAGGATAAGGTTTAAGACAGATTCAATTTATTTTTTCATGATTCAAGAAGGCATACTTGGATAAAGGTTTTAAGGATACAGATTTTAGTTCAGTAAAAGAAAAATATTTCCAATATATAAAGTCATTCAAAAAAGAAATAGGCTACTTAGTCTGAAAGTAGGCCCCCTTTACTAAACAATGAGCCCTAAAAGAATGGTGACCATGTGGTTTCCTACAGTCCAGCCATCCCCTAGCATAGTGTTGTCCCAGAGTAGAGATTTAAAAAAAAAATTTTTTTTAACGCTATTTATTTTTGAGAGAGATAGAGCACAAGTGTGGGAGGGGCACAGAGAGAGGGAGACACAGAATCCGAAATAGGCTCCAGGCTCTGAGCTGTCAGCACAGCGCCTGATGCGGGGCTTGAACCCACAAGCCGTGAGATCATAACCTGAGCTGAAGTCGGACGCTTAACCAACTGAGCCACCCTGTTACCCCAACATTTAATCTTGAAAGCACTTATGCTAATTTATTATTAGACAGAGTTGTTACAGTAGCAGAGATACCTGTTCTTAGTGAAAAATTCACCTCTAAAGTCCCTTCTATCTCTCAAATCTTCTCCATCTAAATGGAGACCCTAAAAGCCAGTAGCCTATAGCAGGGGAAAGTGAATTCATATTTAAAAGTCTTTTTTGACATCTATGCAGAACTGTTACCATTAGTGATACCAAGTTAGATAGATAAGTCACTTAGATATGTTGTTTGTTTTAGCAAAGTTTTATGACCTAATTTGCTTTAGCAGGGCTTCACATGGCTCCATCTTTTCTTCCCTGTAATCACAAGCCATTGTTCTCTACTTAAAGTTGGTTACAGAGAGAGTTGTTTTTCCCCTCATGGTGTCCTCTTAATTTAGCAAAATCATTTCATTTTGATAATTCTTCTGCCAAAATAATGAAAAATTAAATTATGTAATCAAATATGAAACTTAGTCATAAATGTTTATATTTTACAGTTTTAATCATTTTATAAATTAATAACTTCCTTGCATCTGTATTTGTCTTTTTTCTTAATATACACATTTTGCCTAAATGGTCATCATTATTTTGCCTTAATTACACACTTAGAGTGGCATAGGAATTACTTGGAATTTATAGACAGCAAAACTTCAGTTCTTTTTTTTTTTTCTAACTTTTTAAATACTTATTTATTTTTGAGAGAGAGACAGAGTGCAAGCAGGGGAGGGGCAAAGAGACAGGGAGACAGAATCTGAAGCAGGCTCCAGGCTCTGAGCTCTTAGCACAGAACCTGACACGGGGCTCAAACTCAGGGACTGCGAGATCATGAACTGAGACGAAGTAGGACACTTAACCTACTGAGCCACCCAGGTGCCCCAAAACTTCAGTTCCTTGTAAACTATCTAATACTATGAGTGTAAAGCTGAAAATTGTAACAATTTTTAAAGTCCCTAAGAAAGACACATAACCCTTAACGTTCTATCTTGTGTTGCTAGGTAGTCTTTCTGGTTTCTCTGGCTTATAATCAGTCATTTTAAAATCAAACATGGAATTAGCAAGTCTTGAAAACATTTCCCTGGGCCCTTGAAAGTAGAATTCATCTAAATCTAAACTTTCATACCACTTCATCATGACTTCTCTTAAATCATTTATCACTTTGACCTTGTATTTGTCATGGCTAGAAAGAGCTACATCTCTGTAGGGCAGGATCCATGATTGAGGCCTTTGAATTTCCTGAAAATCCCTACCTAGAGCTCAAGAAATATTTGTGAAATAGATTAAATTAAGTATATGTTTGAATCCGTATTTTTGTGGTGATAAAAACATTTATATGTTATATATAAATGTTACAGAAAATAATATTTTACTAACTGTCGTCATAATTACTTCTGGGAAAGGAACTACCTCATTCAGAAAAATGCCTTCATAAATGGCTTTGTCAGGTGGAAGGTGATGCCCCAGGGAAAGCATGAATAAGAAATAAATAGGGATTTCTGGGTGTAGATGAGAAAAAATAGAGGAAAGGGAGGAGGCAGATGAAGGTGACTGTGTTGGAAAAAGAGGCTGCCGCACCACTTGGCAGAAAGCCTCAGGCTCTAGAGAAAGTAGGAAATTCCAACTTTGGGGTGGTTAGGAATGTCCACAAATACATGTGACCAATATTTTAGTTGAAATTGTTTGTGCTGCTCTAGGTAACCCCATTACTACCCAACTCTGGGAGACATGGTTCACAGAATATAGTGTACTCACCACTATGAGACCAAACCTTCATTCAAGGTTGCTACAGAAACATTCCTTGAGTGAATAGTTTGGAGAAGGAGTAATCAAGGAAATTTGGCTGGGTCCCACATTTGGTTTGGTATAGAGTAGGAAGAAAAGAATAGCTATAGAAACTGACACTTAAAAAAATCAGAGATTTGGAGCTGTGAGTGAGAATTAGCAGAAGTCATTGGCCTTCACATAGCACTTGGGGTAAGGGATAGTCCTTCTAATTTTATTTATAACTCAGGCAATGTGAATTCAGATGATATCTGGTTTACATAGGCATGGCTGAGGTTATCAAAGACCTAAGTCCTCTTCATCTTCTCAATAATAGGAGATTTGTTTTTCTGACAACTCGCTAGAAATTCATTTGTGGCCAGAAAGTTACCGAATCACATAACCTGGATAATCACTGAGATTTAAGTAAGTTGCCTCATGATAAAGCTAGCTCTGTTAGAAAAAAAAAGTAAGCATACAGTATGTCAGGCTCTTTTTAAGGACTTTACATTATGTTGTATATGGACCTTATATATATTAACTCTTCACAACAAGCTCACAAGTAGATAGGCTATTATCCTAATTTGACAGGGCAAATGGAGGCATGGAAATGTTAAGTCAGTTGCCTGACCTCTCAGAGCCAGTAAATAGCAGGGATAGGATTTAAACGAAGGTAGTCTAGTTCCAGAAGCCAAGTTCTTTTTTTATTTCTTTACTTAGCAATTAAAAAAAAAGTTTATTTATTCATTTTGAGAGAGAGCATGAGCAGGGGAGGGGGAGAGAATCCCAAGCAGGCTCAGTGCTGTCAGTCCGGAGCCCACTGTGGGGCTCAATCTTATGAACCATGAAATCATGACCTGGGCTGAAATCAAGAGTTGGATGCTTAACCGACTGAGACTCCCAGGTGCACCCCCAGAGGCCATGTTCTTAATAACTATGCATATTCTGTCCTACTGTACTTTTCAGCATAGTCTTAAAAAAGCCTAAGCCACAAACAAAGGTGAAATCATCTTAAGGTTTTAAGTAAAAAGAAAGGTAGGTCAGCAAGTAAGAATAGCCCTGCCTAGCTGTTCTGAACACTGTTGTTACTTATGGTAGGAACTGTTGTGAAATTATTTAATGTTTGTTTCTTCATTTCTTGAATTTTAAAATGAGAACCATGCCTATTCTGATGCCTTTCATAGTAGTTTTGAGAACATGAATACATGGCTGAAACGTTTCATTAATGTGGAGAAAAGTCCCATAGAAATTACAAGGTAATAGTTTGAAAAATGCCTGGGGTATGCATAAAGGTTTATTACTAATCTCAGAGCATGTGCTGGAGGGACAGGGAACTTTGGGAGATTTCTGCAAGAACAAAGGAGCTGGTGAGTGTCATTTCCCTACCTCATCCCCAAGCCTAGATGCATGGATACCTGTAGGAACCAGCACAACATGAACACTCTCCACCTAGCATGCTAACAAGGTGACTGGCCCCCACATACTCCAGCAGAAACTCCAGTCTCTATCACAGCCTGGGGAGGAGTTCTTCTGGGTGGTTGCAGGCCCTCTCCCACAGCAGATCAGTGCAGAGCTTGCTGTCCCCACACACCCTGCCCCCACATTCTCCTGTGGTCCTGCCTCCTCAAATTCACCCTTGACTAGGACCCATCAAAAGCAGTGCCACAAGCCTGGAAGTGGGTACACAGCCCTCATGGGTCAACACACCCCAGAGTGACTCCTGCCCCAGGAAGAGGAGAAGAAGACCACATACATAATTATATCTGTGGCCCTAAGGGGCAGACATTGGGTCTAACTTTAGGTCCCAATGAAAGCTTCTCAGGGGACAACACAGAGAAAGCACCCTACAATTTGGTGCTACTGTCTCTATGGCAAGCACCTGGTCTAACCAGCTCAAGCCTAGGGCAACTCCAGACTGGCCCACTAACAACAGGGACCAAACTCTGCCCACAACAGGCAAAGAGAGACATTGCAGGGTGCCTGGGTGGCTCAGTCAGTTAAGCGTCCAACTTTGGGTCAGGTCATAATCTCACGGTTAGTGGGTTCAAGCCCTGCATCAGGCTCTGTACTGACAGCTCAGAGCCTGGAGCCTGCTTCATATTCTGTGTGTCCTTCTCTCTCTGCCCTCTCCTGCTCATGCCCTGTCTCTCTCTGTCTCAAAAATAAGCATGCAAAAAATAAAAAAAAAAAAAAGCCATTGCAAACAACTAGACTGAAGGCAAATGTGGCTCAGCCACAACAGTAGAGCACACACAACATACATAGGAGACACCCCTGAAGTACCAGTTTCTGATGAAAGGGGACATTGCACTGCAGGGCACTGGAGGACCTCTTCTTTGTAAGGCCACTACTTTCAAGAGCAGGAGATGTAGCTGATTTTCCAAACACACAGAAACAGACACAAAGAGTTATGCAGAATGAGGAGACAGAGCAAGATGTCCCAAATGAAAGAACAGGACAAAATCACAGAAAAGACTTAAGCAAAATGGAGATAAATAATATGCCTAATAATTTAAAGTAATGATCATTAAGGTATTCTCTGAACTTGAGAACAGAGTGGAGGATATCAGTGAGACCCTTAACAATAAACAAGAACAAGTGAGAGATGAAGAAAATAATAAATGAAATTAAAAATATACTATATGTGATAATAGTAGACTGTGTAAAGCAGAAGAATGACTTATTAACCTGGAGGATAGATTAATGGAAAGTAGTCAAGTTGAGCAGGTGAGAGAAAAAAAAATTATGTGAAATAAGAATAGACTTAGAAAACTCAACAACATCATCAAGTATAATAACATTTGCATTGTAGTCATCTCAGAAGGAGATGAGAAAGAAAAGGAAACAGAAAATTCATTTGAAGAAATAATAGCTGAAAACTTCCTGAATTTGGGGACAGAAACAGAAATCCAGATCCAGGAAACACAGAGTACCCTCAACAAAATCAACAAGGAGGTTCATACCAAGAAACATAGTAATTAAAATAGCAAAAAGCAGTGATAAAGAGAGAATTTTAAAAGCAACAAAAGAAAAGAAAATAGTGACACACAAGGGAATTCCATAAGGGCATCAGCTGATATTTTAGCAGAAACTTTGTAGGCTATAAGGGTGTGGCATCATATACTTTAAGTGCTGAAAGAAAAAAAAAAAAAAAAAAAAAAAAAAACAAGAATACTCTATCCAGCAAGGCTATCATTCAGAAAAGAAGGAGAGATAAAGAATTTCCCAGAGAAACAAAAGTTAAAAGAATTCATGACCACTAAACCAGGCCTACAAGAAATGTTAAAGGGGACTGGTTGAGTTGAAAGGAAAGAACATAAGCCAAAGTAAGAAAAGTAGAAAGCACAGAAGCAGTGAAATTAAGTATGTGTATAAAAATC
Source organism: Puma concolor (assembly GCF_028749965.1). NCBI lineage: Eukaryota > Metazoa > Chordata > Mammalia > Carnivora > Felidae > Puma > Puma concolor. The sequence goes on along the minus strand of NC_141675.1, from coordinate 72,979,163 downwards.
AATCAAGGGATTCATAAAATAAAAGAATGTAAAGTATGACAGCATATACCTAAAATGTTGGGGGCAGGGAGGAGTAGAGAATGGATTGAAATTTAAGCAACCATCAACTTAATATAGACTACTACATGCATGGTAACCACAAATCAAAAACCAGTAATACATGTACAAAAAAAAAATAAAGAGAAAGGAATCCAAATAGATCACTAAAGAAAGGCAGCAAATCATGAGAGAAGAAAAGAACAGAGAAGAGCTACAAAAACAACCATTAAACAAGTAACAAAATGGCAGTAAGTAAATACCTACTAATAATTATTGTGAATGTAAATGGACTAAATACTCCAATCAAAAGACACTAGGTGGAGAATGGATAAAAAAGCAAGACCTATCTAAATGCTGCTTACAAAGACTGCTTTCAGACCTAAAGACAAATGTGATTGAAAGTGAAGTGAAAAGCATTTACCATGCAAATGGAAGTGGAAAGAAAGCCAGGGTAGCAATAGTTATATCAGACAAAATAGACTTTAAAACAAAGACTGTAACAAGAGACAAAGATGGACACTATATAATCATAAAGAGAACAATGCAACCAGAAGATAAAACAACTGTAAATATTTATGTATCCAACATAGTAGCACCCAGATACATAAAACAGCTAATAACAAAAATAAAGAAATTGATAATCATACAATAATAGTAGAGGATTTTAACATCCCACTTACATTGAGAGATACATGATCCAAACAAAATCAACAAGGAAACAGTGGCTTTGAAGGACACATTGGACGAGATGGATCTAACAATATACCCAAAACATTCCATTCTAAAACAGCAGAATGGACATTCATTTCAAATGCACATGGAACATTCTACAGAACCATTATTATACTATATGTTAACTAACTTGGATTTAAATAAAAAAAAAAAAGAGTCACATGTTAGGCTACAAAACAAGTCTCAACAAATTAAAAAAAACGAAGTCCTACCATGTACCTTTTCTAACCACAATGCTATGAAGCTAGAAGTCAATTACAAGAAAAAATCTGGAAATAACACAAATACACAGAAGTTAAATAACAAGCAACTGAACAAGAATGGGTCAACCAAGAAATAAGAGGAAATAAAAAAATACATGGAGATAAATGAAAATGAAAATACAATGGTTCAAAATCTTTGGAATGCAGAAAAAGCTATTCTAAGAGGGATGCTAATAGCAATACAGGGCTACCTCAAGAACCAAGAAAAATATTAAATAAACAGCCTAACCTTACACCTAAAGGAACCAGAAATAGAAGAACAAACAAAACACAAAACCATCAAAAGGAAGGAAATAATAAAGATTAGAGCAGATTAAACAAAATAGAAGATAAAAAGTAAAACAAAACAAAAAACCAATAGGATAGAAAATGAATCCAGGAGCTGGTTCTTTGAAAAGATCTACAGAATTGATAAACCTCTAGCCAAGCCTCATCAAAAAAAGAGAGAAAGGTCTTAAACAAAATCAGAAATGAAAGAAGAGAAATAACAACCAACACCACAGAAATACAAATGATTTTAAGAGAGTATTATGAAAAATTATATGCCCAAAATTGAGCATCCTAGAACAAATGAATAAATCCTTAGAAACATATAAATTCCCAAAACTTAAATAGAAGAAATAAAATATTGAACATATAATCAGCAAAGAAATTGAATCAATAATAAAAAAAACTTTTGGGGCACCTGGGTGGCTCAGTTAGTTGAGTGTCCGACTTCAGCTCAGGTGATGATCTCAGAGCTAGTGAGCTAGTGAGTTAAAGCCCCATGTCAGTCTCTGTGCTGACAGCTCAGAGCCTGGAGACTGCTTTGAATTTTACATCTCCCTTTTTCTCTACCCCTACCCCATTCACACTCTGTTTCTCTCTCTCCAAAATAAATAAACATTAAAAAATGAATTAAAAAAAAAACTTTCAACAAGAAAAAGGCCAGGACCAGATGGCTTTAAAGGCAAATTCTGCCAAGAATTTAAAGAAGAGTTAATACCCATTCTTCTCAAACTACTCCAGAAAGAAAAGAAAACTTCGAAATTCATCCTATGGGGCCAGCATTACTTTGATATCAAAATGGGATAAAGACACTACAAAAAGAGGTCAATAACTATGATGAGCATAGAAGTCCTCGACAAAATATAGGTAAACTGAATTTGACAATACATTAAAAACTCATTCACCATGATTTGGGTGCCGGCGTGGCTCAGTAGTTTAAGCTTGGTTTTGGCTCAGGTTATGATCTAGCGGCTTCCTGGGTTTGAGCCTCGCACTGGGCTCTGTGCTGACAGTGCAGAGCCTGTTTGGGATTCTCTCTCTCCCTTTCTCAGCCCCTCCCCACTTGCACTGTCTCTGGCTCTCTCTCAAAAATAAATACTTAAAAAAAATAAAATAAAAAAGTCATTCACCATGATCAAGTGGAATTTATTCCTGGGATGCTAGGATGGTTCATTACTCACAAATCAATCACCATGATTCATCACATCAAGAAGAGAAAGGATAAAAATGATCCATATGATCATTTCAATAGATTCAGAAAATGTATTTGACAAAGTACAACATCCATTCATGATAAAAACCCTCAAGAAAGTAGGTTTAGAGGGAACATACCTCAACATTATAAAGGCTGTGTGTGAAAATCCCACAGCTAATGTTATACTCAATGGAGAAAAATGGAGAGCTTGTCCATTAGGATGAGGAACAAAACAAGTATGTCCACTTTCATCACTTTTATTCAACATAGTATTGGGAGTTCTAGCTACAGCAATCAGACAATAAAAAGAAATAAAATTAATCCAGATTGGTAAGGAAGAAGTAAAACGTTCACTATTTGCAGATGACATGGTGCTATACATAGAAAACCTGAAAGGGGCGCCTGGGTGGCGCAGTCGGTTAAGCGTCCGACTTCAGCCAGGTCACGATCTCGCGGTCGGTGAGTTCGAGCCCCGCGTCAGGCTCTGGGCTGATGGCTCGGAGCCTGGAGCCTGTTTCCGATTCTGTGTCTCCCTCTCTCTCTGCCCCTCCCCCGTTCATGCTCTGTCTCTCTCTGTCCCAAAAATAAATAAATGTTGAAAAAAAAATTAAAAAAAAAAAAGAAAACCTGAAAGACTCCACCAAAAAACTACTGGAACTGATAAATGAACTCAGTAAGGTCACAGGATACAAAATCATTATATAGAAATATGTTTCATTTCTATACACTAACAATGCAACAGTAGAAAGAGAAATTAAGAAAAAAATCTCATTTATAATTGCACCAAAATTATAAAATACCTAGGAATAAACTTAACCAAGAAGTTGAAAAACATGTAGCATTAAAAGTATAAAACACTGTTGAAAGAAGTTGAAGATGACACAAACAAATGGAAAGATATTCCATGCTCATGGATTGGAAGAACAAATATTATTAAAATGTCCATACTACCTAAAGCAATTCATAGATTTAATGCAATCCATGTCAAAATACCAACAACATTTTTCACAGAACTAGAACAAATAATCTTAGAATTTGTATGAAACCACAGAAGACCCAGAATAGCCAAAGCAATCATGAAAATGAAGAAGAAATTGGAGGTATCACAATCCCAGAAGTCAATATATACTACAAAACTGTAATAATCAAAACAGTATGGTACTCACACAAAATCAATGGAACACATAGATCACATAGACACATAGATCAATTGAACAGAATAGAGAGCCCAGAAATAAACCCACAATTATACAGTCAATTAATCTTCAGTAAAGGAGGAAAAAGTATGCAGTGGGAAAAGACAGTCTCTTCAACAATGATGTTGGGAAAACTGGACAACTACATGCAAAAGAATGAAACTGGACCACTTTCTTATACTATACACAAAAAGAAATTCAAAATGGATAAAGACTTAAATGTGAGATCTGAAACCAAAAAATCATAGAAGAGAGCTCAGGCAGTAATTTCTATGACATTGGCTATAGAACATTTTTCTAGATACATCTCTTGAGGCAAAGGAAACAAAAGCAAAAGTAAACTATTGGTACTACGCTAATAGTGTAAGAAACTTCTTCACAGAGAAGGAAACAATTAACAAAGGTAAAGGACAACCCACTGAATGGGAGACAATATTTGCAAATGACATATTCAAAAAAGAGTTAGCATCCAAAAAATATATAGCACTGATACAAGTTAACAACAAAAAACCCCAAATAATGTGATTAAAAATGGGCAGGAGACATAAACACTTTTCCAAAGAAGATATCCAGATGGCCAAGAGACACATGAAAAGATGCTCAACATCACTCATCATCAGGGAAATGCAGATCAAAACCATGATGAAATATCACTTCACATCTGTCAGAATGGCTAAACTCAAAAACACAGGAAATAGCAACTGTTGGTAAAGATATGGAGAAAAAGGAACCCTCATGCAGTGTTGATGGGAATACAAACTGGCACAGCCACTATAGAAAACAGTATGGAGTTTTCTCATAAAATTTAAAAATAGAATCACCATGTGATCCAGTAATTTCACTTCTGGATATTTACCCAAAGAAAATGAAGACTCTAATTCAAAATGGTAAGCGCCCATATGTATACTGAAGCATTATTTACAATAGCTAGATTATGGAAGGAGCCTAAGTGTCCATTGATAGATGAATGAATAAAGGACAGGCAGGTATATTCATATAATGGAATATTACTCAGCCAGAAAAAGAATGCAATCTTGCCATTTGCAAGATGGATGGAGCTAGAGAGTATTATGCTAAGCAAAATAAGTTCAGACAGAGAAAGACAAATACCAGATGATTTCAGTCATGTGGCATTTTAAAAACCAAAATAAATAAATAAAGGAAAAAAGAGACAAACCAAAAAACACTCTTAAGTGTGGATAGCAAACTTATGGTTACCAGAAGGGAGGTGGGGGGATGGATGGGTGAAATAGATGAAGAGGATTAAAAGGGCACACTTCTCATGATGAGCACTGAGTAATTTATAGACTTGTTGAATCACTGTATTGTACACCTGAAACTAATATGACGTTATATGTTAACTATACTGGAATTGAGATTTAAAATGTCATGTATAATGTGAATTCTCAGCTAATGTGGAATTGGATAATGCCTCATCAACTCTTTGAGTTGAAATATGGAAACTACCATAAGTCAAGCTGTAAAGGACATTTCCTATACCCTGAGTACTTTCTTAGTGATATAATGAAATGTGAGGAAAACAGATGCTGGATTGGTTAACCCCTCAGCCCTAGCCAGACTTAAATTCTTTTTTTTGTGTGTGTGTTTCTCATTTCAGTTTACTGTTTTAACATGTCATCTGTGCACACTAAATTCATTATGTAAAATGGGCTCAGGATGGTCCTCTTTGTTATTATCCCCCAGTGTGTCCAAAGGCAAGAGTCAGAGAGGAACTGGCAAGTAAATTAAAGGCCTTGGATTAGAGTGTATAGGAAACTAAATGGTGGCAGTGCATCTATCAGCCACACCGTTTGGCAATTTCAGTGCAATTGCACTAGGCTCAGACACTAAATATAAAGTGTTATACAAACAGATTTAAAATGGGTGAGATGGAAGCCTATAGCACTTTTCTAGGATTAACACAACAGCCACTGTGAAGAGACAGAGAATCCCAGTGTATGTTCAATTTCTAAGAAATAGCAATTTGAGCAGAAGAAGCTCCACAGTGCAATATAATAACATTATTTTCTGTGTATAGTTTAAGACATAATGATTACTTCCCAAGAGGGCAGAGATCTTTGTAAAAGGGAAAGGTTATTGTGATTAAGGCAGGAAAAGACCAGCTAAAAAAGGAAAAACGAGATCATCTAAAAAGAAAACTTCAATTCGTGAAAAAGAAAATACTTAGACTATGTTGTATAGTTCATTCCAAAAACTGTAATGGGTGCCTTAGAGAAGGGATAAAATGATGAGGAAGGGAGGATCCTACTGGAGAAATGTTGGTTCAGCCTGAGATAGATCTGAGTGATGATAATTGATAATGAGACCCAGGAGATTTCACCCAATTTTACATAACAAGTTTGGTAAGCTTTTTTTTTTTTTTTTTAATGTTTATTTATTTTTGAGAGAGAGAGAGAGCACAAGCATGGGAGGGGCAGAGAGAGAGGGAGACACAGAAACCAAAGCAGGCTCCAGGCTCTAAGTTGTCAGCAGCACTTTCCATGGTGTGGGTAGCAAACTTATGTTTGCTTTTAGTTCTAAAAGATAGAGATTTGTTTTAAAATTAAAAAAAAATTGAGTGATACACACTATAAGAAATTCAGTTTATTTTTAATATATTTGCATTATTCTTGTTGCAAAGAAGATTGGTTAGAGGAAAATTGATTAATGTTTAATAACACCTGCTTTTTATGATACTGCATGCTTAAATCACAATGAAGAATCAGAGGGTACCTTACATTACATAATATGAAATATTTTAAAGAAAGCTAGTTTTGAATTCTGCTTTTTAGGTTTTTATTTATTTATTAAAAATTTTTTTCAACATCTATTTTTGAGGGACAGAGAGAGAGCATAAGTGGAGGAAAGACAGAGAGAGAGGGAGACACAGAATCCGAAGCAGGCTCTTGGCTCTGAGTTGTCAGCACAGAGTCGGATGCAGGGATTGAACCTACAAAACGTGAGATCATGACCTGAGCCAAAGCCTGATGCTTAACCGACTGAACCACCAGGCTCCCTTCTGCTTTAGGTTTTCTGCTTTAGGTTGTGCTTAAATCATAATTCAATTCTCAGAAGACCTTAAATCATTTAGATATAGGTATATTATAGAATGTGAGGGCGACCTGGCTGCGACATCTGTCACTCCATTGATCGCCAGGGTTGATTCGGCTGGTCTGGCTGGCTAGGCGGGTGTCCCCTCCTCCCTCACCGCTCCATGTGTGTCCCTCCCTAAGCTGCATGCTCAGTAGAAGAGGATGACCTTCACCGATAGGGTAAGATCATTCTTCAGTCAAGCGTTCTTTGGTCAAGGGTATACAAGTAGCTGCGCTCCCTTGCTAGAACCTCCAAACAAGCTCTCAAGATATAGGTATGTTATATATAAACATTCTCTAGCAATTTATGAAATCAGGGGAAAAGTTTAATCAACCCTATGGCTTCTATCTTAGTGATTTAGTTACTTAATGTCCCTAGCAACCTTGATCAAGTCTTAGTTTGTAATTATTACAAAAGTTACAGACTTTTCCCCTCTTAATGGGGAAATAATAGTGAATATCTCCTCAACATCTCTCGTATTCTTCTTCCTTTTCTTTAACAAGTACTAGATCTACTTCAGACCCTCATTATTTCTTCTCTGGTCTATAACAAGAACCTCTTAAATGGTCTTACTGCTTTCTGTTTCTTTCTTCTATCATCCAACCCACCTCCTGAGGACTAATCTTGCTAAAACAAAGCATAGGTTATGTCATCTTCTTGCACAAAATACTTCAATAATTTCCTATCACAATGTGATCTAAGCTCAGATAGCTTGCTTTGATTTGCTAGGCCATCACAATCCAGTTCCTTCATATATTTTATATGTTCTAGTCAAAGTTGGTAACTTCTCTGTAAGCATTCCCACCTCCACACTTAAGCACTTCCTATCTGGAAAGTCTTCCCTATCATCTCTAGTTGCAGAAATCCTCATTATCCTGCAAAGTCTGACCTTAGCAAGTGCTTTCACTCTAACTCTACTATGTCCCAGCCCATCCCAGTCCAGCCAAGACGAAGTGAGTTCTTCTTCCTCTGAATTCCCAAACTTTTCTGTGAACTAGCCTTATAGCAGTTATCATTGTCTTCCTTGCATTATAATGATTTGTGCTATATGGCAAAGTCCTTGAAGACCAAGATCATATCTCCATCCCTATATCTCTCCACAGTACCAGTGGCCTACACATTGTGTTGCCTAATAAATTCTGTTGCTTGGCAGATGTATTTAAAAAAATTTTTTTAATGTTTATTTTTGAGAGGGGGGGCGGGGAAGGGGCAGAGAGAGAGGGAGACACAGAATCTGAAGCAAGCTCCAAGCTCTGAACTATCAGCACAGAGCCCGACATGGGGCTCAAACCCATGAACCATGAGATCATGACCTGAGCTGAAGTCAGACGCTTAACCAACTGGGCCAGCCAGGCATTTTGCTTGACAGACGTATTTATTGCAATATTGACTTGCCCAAACATTGCAGTTGCTATACATCTTATTGGGAGAAATTGGGGGCTTCCAATAACTTTCAGTTACTTGTTTTGAAACTCTACTCATTTTAGGCCACATTTTAATGTAAAAAAATTTTAATTAGAGTTGATAAAACTGGACACAATATGAGAAGAGTGGCAGAAAAGGAAATGCTACAGATTGTACTTGTGAATTTGTTGAGCTCAGGATAACGAAGCAGCATCTGTTCCAGAAATATCTACTAGTTAAGACCCAAGAAGTCAAACATACCTAACCATCCTGCATATCACATTTTTTCAGCAGGAGGTGCCAAGAAGAAAAGGAGCAATCTACCATCTGCTAAACCATCTGTTTCATAAGACCTATTCCTTATTTAGTGCCATCAGAGTTTTCATTTCTTTAAAAAAAAAAAAGATTAACATTGTCAAAGACCCCCAAATAAGAGCATATGATAACATTATCTAATAGCCATCTCAGTTAGCAGCAGCTTTTATATTTCTCAAAGTTGTTTCACTATTGAATTATGTTCTTTCCAATGTGTGTAGTATGGAAAGAGCAGAATCTATGAATCAGAAGCCCTGAGTCTGAATCAATCTCTGCTTCCTACTAACTTACCTAGGGCAGTTGCCTACCTCTGACCTTAAACTTCTTTCCATGTATATGGACATAATATTTACCTCAAGGATGGGAGCTAAAATGTAAGCCCCTTGAGAAAGCAAGAATTTTCATCTGTTTGTTCACTGATGCATCCCAAGCACCCAGATCATTGGCACATAGAAGATGTTCAATAAATACTTGTTAATGGGTAATATCGAAATAAAATTGATACCTATTGAAATGCTTTGAAGAGTATTTATCCAAATAATAGAGTTTTAGGTTTAGGAGTGTGTCACCTAATTCAGTTATCTTGTTTTATAGATAAGTAAACTAAGAACCAGAAAGGCTGACCTGCAAAAGATCTTGAAACCACACAGTTGTGAAGCTAGCACAACAATCCAGGCTTCCTAAATTCTAGTTCAGTTCTCTTCTGTTGAACCACACCTTCTTTTTTAAATCATATGATCAGTCCATTACCTTAGTACAGTATTTTACAGACTTCAGTCCTGTGTGTACCACTTCGTGTATTTTTGCAGTGTTTACATACATTATTATTTCCTTACTATTCTTTAGGTTGAGTTAAATCACTAAACGTAAACACTTTATTTGTGTCTTATCTTAAGCAATAATGCCCATGGAATAATTTGTTATTTCAAGTATACAAGAAAATAACTAATGTTTTCTTAATGTATATTAAAATGAAAAATGTACACTTAAGTATTATGTAAAATTGTTTTGCCTATCTGTAGTAGTACGTATTTCATATTAGGGAAATACTGCTTAGAACTATCTGTGATGCATTATTACTTTATATGAATATTTTTCATAGGATAAAATAGCAAAGGAATTTCTAATATAGTCAACTCATGACTTTTTATATTAAAGGAATATAGATAATTTAAAATATGAAAAAATTATAAATTTAGCTTGCATTTTTTTCCCTCTTGTTCTGTCTCAGTGGAAATGGAGGGTAAGATTGTTGTGCTATTGTAGTGGGTATAGAAATTTCATAGCTACAAAGTTGGATGTGCAAAAATGGAAATTTATTTCTTTATAATTATACTTAGTTCTCCCATACCTGCTATTGGTGGAGAATTTAACTAGTCACTGAGAGGTTAATATAGATGCTTGGGAATTTTGTCTCATCTCTTTTTTTTTTTTTCAATAAATACATCATCAAATAAGGGTCTTGTCTTTTCCCTTCCTCTTTCCTTTTTCCATGAGGAAATCTAAGGTCAGCTCAGAGTACAGTGAGTCGGTGGCAAAGAGGGTGCTGTCATATCTGAGCTCAGGTTCTTTTTTTTCCTCTTTGTCCTTGCAGCTTCATTCCTTTTCAGTCCAAAGGTTTTGTTTTGTTTTTAAATATTTTTTCACGTGTGTCTCAAAACTAGACTTCTACATGAACATTCATTATTCCACGTTATAATAGTTTACAATGTGCTTGCTATATGCTGAAACCACCAAGCTGTTAGTCTTTTTGGTATCAAAAATCACTTTTCTTTCTCCTAGGATCCCACCTCTTGAAACTGAAAACCTTTACTTTAAAGGCTGTTAGCTTTGTTATGGGCTTTTTGGAGGTAATAATGTGAACTGTAGAAATTTCTAATCCTAAATCATTCTTGTGATAATATGTGTCTCTGAATAGGGACAGGGTCACATACAGGGAAGTGGAGGAGAGGGAAGGCATATCAATCGACAAAATGCTTATTTCAATACACTATGCATTGTACAAATCCTTCATCTGTATATGCACTTTTAACTGTTCCTTTATATTATCTTTGTTTTTCAGGCAAAAATAATCATAATCCCTAATTTCTTTTTTCAGTTCTCATTTTTAAAATCCTTTAATCAATTTGCTGGCTCTCTGTGGTATCCTCATATTATATGGATACTACAGTTATAACATCTATACTTGTGTAGCCTTTTTAGTTTTGATTAGAAAACCTTTTCATATAAATACCTCTAATTTTTCCCTATAAATCTATTAGGGAGATAGTAATAGTCACAAAGACAAGGAAATTGAGGACAGAAAAATCTAATGATAAAGTAATGACATTTTTTTTTAAAGTATAATTATGAAACACATACGTACATATTTATGGAGGACATGGGAAAAAGATCTTATAATTTTGGGTTTTTTAAACTAATATTTGATTGATTAAAGTTATATATTACAAAATCTGTTTTTTATTAAGCCTTAAAGTTCAGCTTACTTTTTGCCATTATTTTTTAAAGCCTAGTATTTTTTAATATAAAAGTAACATTTCAGTGTTTTGGGGTTAAAATTCAATTAACTCAGTTGTAACAGATTTAATTCCTCTGAACAATTTGTTCTATTAATAAACTTCTAAATTGCCTTAAACATTAACATTTCATTATTAAATTTAACATATTCAATACTTTAGCCTTTCAAATATCCAAAAGGGAAGATTTATAGTCCCAGTGAACAAAACTTCCTGACAACTTTAGCAACTCTTACAAACTTAATTAAACTTAGAGGGAAGCATTATGTTAACCATTCCAATGTTTTTTAAAAACTTAAAAAATTCTCCTATACCTGAGACCTTAAAATCAAAGCTTAATATGTCAGATTTTCTTAGATATTGTAAACATTTTATTTTAAGTTTATTTATTTATTTTTGAGAGAAAGAGAGAGAGTACAAGTGGGGTAGGGACAGAGAGAGAGAGAGAGAGAGAGAGAGAGAGAGAGAGAGAGAGAGAGAATTCTAAGCAGGTACACAGCCTGATACAGGGCTGGAACTCATGAACCATTTGATCATTACCTGAGCTGAGCTCAAGAGTCAGATGCTTAACCAAACGCCACCCAGGTGCCCCTTATAAATAAACATTTTAAGTAATAAACATTATCTTAAAGCAAATGCAAAAAATATGAATACTGAGATTTTGTCATACTGTGTGACTTCCATAGTTCACTATGTAGGTTCCTAGAGTTGTAAAGTCACTTAGCCAAGTTAAAAGGAACACATTTTACTAGATTAAAAACTTGATATTTTAATACATTTGCTTGGAGGTCAGATATTCTAGGTTGAATCTAAGGACCATAAAATTTTAGTATGATTGTGCCCAAATTATACATGGGAACTCTGGAATCATTCTCATCATAGTTACTGTACCGGGGACCTGGAAGTAGACTTCCGCTCTCATCTGGGGTTTAGTCTTGCAACTCCTTACTGGTTCTTTAGTAGTCTTTTTCATGTTTTATCTTCATCAAATGATTGTGTTCAATTTATATTTTTAGACTTTGATTAGAGTTTGCATTATTTTTTAATTCAAGGTCTTCTAGGGGTTTTGTTTTGTTTTGTTTTGTTTTTTAGCTCTATAATAGTTTTAATTTATCTTGGTTGTCCCTCAGCCACAACTCTGTGGTCATTTTAATACCAGTTATTTTCAGTGTGCCATTTACTATTTTTTTAATGCTTCATCAGACCTTTTAAGTCTATCAATAAGTTTTTTTTTTAAGTTCAAACACAATTCCAAACAGTCTGTCTGTTCCTTTTTCTTTTCAGCACTGTAGAACTCCCTTCTAAAGGTCTCTGTCTCGGCAGCAGCTTGAATGACTGTTCTTTGGTCTAGTGCAAGCTGTCATCCTGAAGTTTTCCTTTGTTGCTCTCTTGTTTCAGGTCCCTTATTTTCTGGGTTCCCACTTTTTCCTCTTTTTTTTTTATATGAATCCTCATTTTACTGAAACATGTAGTCTAATAGCTTCCTATTGCCTCCATGCTTGAATTCTACGGGAAGAATTATCTCATTTCTTGTTATCCTACCCTGCCAGTACTGAGATATCAAATTCTAGTCATTTTGTAAGATACTATTCCCTTTGGCTTTCCCTGCTGGAAGTTTGCTGACAATCCTTGTCTACTTGGTCTCCTCTAATGTTATTTTAAGGGAATTTATATTACATTTAACTGGAAGTTTCTACACTTCATTTTAAATTTCTTCTCTCTTACCACTTCTTTCTTATGACCAACCCAAAAGAAGTGCCTCACAGAGTAACTGCCACATATTAACCCTCAGTATTTGTTAAGTGAAAGACACATAGATGAGGTTGTTGATCTTCCTACATACTATGGAAGAAAAGACTTCACTAGTTTGTCAAAAAATGTATCACATTATTTAGGTAGAAATTCAAAAGGCAAGTTTTTTTTCTCTTTAATTTTTATCAAGAGGCTATTGTTCGTAAGAATTTTTTTTTAAAGGCATTGAGGGAACATTAAAAATCTGAGATCTGTATCAATAAGAATAAAATTTAAGTCATGTTAAATAGATGGTTCTTGTAAGTAAGTAAAAACTGACATAGGTGCATTAGAAAGCCATAGTAATTCTTAATAAGTTTCTTAATTAGGAAAAAATAGCATGCCAATGGCAAACATTAGAATGACTAAACCTGAAGTTCCTTTGCTCTTTATTATGTGAAATGACAATATACTTTTTTTTTGTTTGTTTTTTTTTTGTTGTTGTTGTTGTTCAGACCAGGACTGTTCAGAAGTGAAAGGGAGGGAGGCCCTATCAATTATGCAGCAATTGGTGTAAACCAGAACTGTCCTAGGTGAACTGGGATAAAAGGTCTCTTTACTGATATTGTAGATAAGATTGAGGAAGACCTAGATATAGTACTTGCAGAAGAGAAAGTTAGGGTAAGGTTCTGGGAGATATCCAGGATATTGTGGATCTGTAATGTAAGTAAGATACAGGATTGCTATTTTAATAAATAAAATAGACTATATATTTAGTCTATCTGAAGGGCAATATATTCAATGAAATTAAAATAATAGGTTTTTGAAGTTTGAGATTCATCATCAGAACAGGTTATAAACTTATTAGAAATAAAAGATTTCCCCCATTTAAAGTAGTTAATCAGTGTATCATAATGAGAAGTAATACTATATTCTAGCTTGGGAGTCTTCTCTACAGTGCCATCACTAGAAGTAAAGGAAAAGAAAAGAAAAACTTGAACCCTCTCAACCCCAAAAACAAAAACAAAAACCTCACCACAATATGTAATTTGCCTCTTCTTCCTTGTATTATCAAAATAGTTCATTGTGCTATTCATAAACACTACCTTCATCTAGAACCAAATAGCACCCTTCATCTAGAACCAAATAGCAACCAAATACAACAAAATGTTTCTCTATAAACTTTGAAATTTATTATGACAATATAATTAAATAGATAATTTCTTGTCAATATAAATAACTTAAAAATATTAGGCAAACTTAGAACCATTTTTATCATGATTAGACATTAGCAAAACATTGATTTTTTTTTGCAGTTTCTATTCTATTTTGGCCACTTGAGTGATGTTGAGTTGTGCTGCCTCATGAGTTTTTGGTTTGTCTTGTTTCTGAAACAGTTTTTTATTAGTTTAGTTTGGAGGGAACATTCTGCCACATGCCACACACACACACACACACACACACACACACAATTGCCCCAAATCTAGATAGTTTAAAATATTTGTCAGTATTGCTTTCTGGTGACTTTACTCAAAGTAGTGATTAGATAAAATACTAGGATAGAGGAATTCATCCCAAAAGAAAGAACAAGAAAAGGTCATGGCCAGAGATCTAATTGAAATACATACAACTAATATCCCTGATCTAAAATATAAAATTTTTAAATTAGTTTTCTTTATTTTTGAGAGGCAGAGAGACACAGCACGTGTAGGGGAGGGGCAGAGAGGGAGAGAGACACACAGAATCAGAATCAGGCTCCAGGCTCTGAGCTGTCAGCACAGAGCCCGATGCAGGGCCTGAACTCACAAACTGTGAGATCATGACCTGAGCCAACGTCGGACGCTCAACTGACTGAGCCACCCAGGTGCCCCACCCTGATCTAAAATTTAAAACAACAATCATAAGGATACTAGCAGGGCTTGCAGAAAGCAAGAAGACACCAGGGAGTCTCTTGCCACAGAGATACAAGACCTAAAACTAGTCAGGCCAGAATAAAAAATGCTATAACCAGTATGTGAAACTGGCTGGATATAATGGCCACAAGGGTGGAAGAAGCAGAGGAATGAATAAGTGATATAGAAGATAAAATTATGAAAAATGATGAAGCTGAAAAGAAGAGGGGAAAAAATGTTGGATCACAAAGGGAGACTTAGGGAACTCAGTTACTCCATAAAATGTAACAGCATTCGTATCATAGGACTCTCCAAAGAAGATAAGAGGAGCAGGTTTATTTGAGAAAATTATACCTGAAAATTTCCCTAATCTGGTGAAGGAAACAGACATCCAAATTCAGGAAATACAGAGAATTCCTATCAAAATCAACAAAAGTAGGCCAACACCAAGACATATTGTAGTAAAATTTGCAAAATACAGAGATAAGGAAAAATTTATAAAAGCAGCAAGGGAAAAGAAATTCCTAACTTATAAATGGAAGATAAATAAGGTTAACAGCAGATCTATCCACAGAAACTGGGCAGGCCAGAAGGGAGTGGCAGAAAATATTCAATGTAATGATGGGGAAAAATATGCAGCCAAGAATACTTTACAGCAAACCTGTCATTCAGAATATAAGGAGAGGCAAAGTGTTTTCCAGACAAAAACTAAAGGACTTTGTGACCACTAAAGCAGTCCTATAAGAAATATTAAAGGGGACTCTTTGAGTGGGAAAGAAAGACTAAAAGTGACAAAGACCAGAAAGGAATGGAGAAACAACACTCAACAGTAATAAAATAGCACTAAATTCATATCTATCAATAATCACTCTGATGCAAATGGACTAAATACTCCAATCAAAAGACATAGAGTATCAGAGTAGGTAAAAAAAAACAAGACACATCTATATGCTGCCTGTAAGAGATTCATTTTAGACATAAAGACACCTGGTGACTGAAAGTGAGGGGATGGATAACCATTTGTTGTGCTAATGGACATCAAAAGAAAGCCAGAGTATCCATACTTATATCAGACAAGTGAAATTTTAAATGAAAGACTGTAAGAAGAGATTAAGAAGGGCACTATATCATAATAAAGGAGTCTATCCAACAAGATCTAACAATAGTAAATATTTATGCCCCCAACTTAGAGACACCCATATATATAAATCAATTAATAACAAACATAAACTCATTGATAATAATACAATAATAATAGTAGAGGACTTTAACACCTCATAGCAACAGACAGATCACCTAAGTAGAAAATCAACAAGGAAACAATGGTTTTGAATGACACACTGGATCAGATGGATTTAACAGATGTATTCACAACATTTCATCCTAAAGCAAAGGAATACACATTCCTTTCAAGTGCACATGGAACATTCTCCAGAACAGATTAATACTGGGATACAAATCAGGCCTCAACAAAAAAAGATACAAAAGATACAAAAAAGATTGAGAGCATATCATGCATAGTTTCTGACAACAATGCTATGAAACTTGAAGTAAACTACAAGAAAATATTTGGTAAGACCACTAATACTTGGAGGTTAAAGAACATCCTACTAGGAATAAATGGGTTAGCCAGGCAATTAAAGAAAAAATAAAAAATACATGGAAACAAATTAAAATACAACAGTCCAAAATCTTTGGGATGCAGCAAAAGTGGTTCCAACAGGAACATGTATAGCAATACAGATCTATCTCAAGAAGCGAGAAAAGTCTCAAATATATAACCTAACCTTACACTTCAAGGATCTAGAAAAGGAACAGCAAATAAAGCCTAAAGCCAGCAGAAGGGAAATAATAAAGATTAGAGAAGAAGTAAATGGTATAGAAACAAACAAACAAGCAAACAAACACCACAGTAGAACAGATCAATGAAACTAGGAGCTGGTTTGTTGAAATAATTAATAAAATTGATAACTCCCTAGCCAGAATTACAAAGAGAAAGGGAGAGAGAGAGAGAGAGAGAGAGAGAGAGAGAGAGAGAGAGAGAAAGGATCCAAGTAAATAATATCATGAATGAAAGCAGAAATATCACAACCAACACCACAGAAATACAATCATAAACGAATATTATGAAAAATTATATGACAACTAATTGGGCAATCTGGAAGAAATGGATAAGTTCCTAGAAACATACAAACTACCAAAACTGAAACAGGATGAAATAGAAAATTTGAACAGATATATAACCAGTAAAAAAATTGAATGAATGGGGCGCCTGGGTGGCGCAGTCGGTTAAGCGTCCGACTTCAGCCAGGTCACGATCTCGCGGTCTGGGAGTTCGAGCCCCGCGTCGGGCTCTGGGCTGATGGCTCAGAGCCTGGAGCCTGTTTCCGATTCTGTGTCTCCCTCTCTCTCTGCCCCTCCCCCATTCATGCTCTGTCTCTCTCTGTCCCAAAAATAAATAAACGTTGAAAAAAAAAATTAAAAAAAAAAAAAATTGAATGAATAATCAAAAATCTTGCAACAAACCAAAGTCCAGGACCAGATGGCTTCCCAGGGGAATTCTACCAGACATTTAAAGCAGAGTTTATACCTATTCTTCTCAAGCTCTTCCAAAAAATAAAAATGGAGGGAATGTTTCCAAATTCATTCTATGAAGCCAGCATTGACACTGATTCCAAAACCAGGCCAAGACCCCACTAAAAAGAATTATAGGCCAATATCCCTGATGAACATGGAAACAAAAATTGTCAAGAAGATACTAGCAAATTGAATTCAACAGTACATTAAAAGAATTATTCACCACAATCAACTGGTATATATTCATGGGTTGCAGGGCTGGTTCAATATTCACAAGTCAATCAACCTGATTTACCACATTAAAAAAAGAAAGGATAAGAACATATGGTCCTCTCAATAGATGCAGAAAAATCATTTGAAAAAATACAACATCCTTTCTTGATAAAAACCCTCAAGAAAGAAGGTATAGAAGGAAATACTTCAAGATCATAAAGGCCATATATGAAAGACCCACTGCTAATATTATCCTCAATGGGGAAAAACTGAGAGCTTCCCCTGTAAGGTCAGGAACACAACAGTGACATTCATCCACCACTGTTGTTCAACATAGGAGCAGAAGTCCCAGCCTCAGGGCTCAGACAACAAAAAAAAGTAAAAGGAACTCAGATTGGAAAGGAAGAAGTCAAACTTTCACCATTTTCAGACAACTTGATATTCTATGTAGAAAATCTGAAAGACTCCACCAAAAAATTGCTAGAACTGATACATAAATTCAGTCAAGTTGCAGGATACAAAATCAACATGCAGAAATATGTTGCATTTCTATACACCAATAGTGAAAAGGAAGTCAATGAATCAATCCCATTTAAAATTGCACCAAAACCCATAAGATACATAGGAATAAACCTGATCAAAGAGGTAAAAGATCTGTACTTTGAAAACTATAGAACACTTATGAGAGAAATGGAAGACACAAAGAAATGGAGAAACCTCCATGCTCATGAATTGGAAGAACAAATATTGTTAAATTGTCTATAGTACCCAAAGCAATCAACACATTCAATACAATCCCTATCAACATCATCATCCCTATCATCAACCACCAGCACTTTTCACAGAGCTAGAACAAAAAATCTTAAAATTTGTATGGAACTACAAAATACTCCTAGTAGCCAAAGCAATTTTGAAAATGAAAAACAAAACTGGAGGCATCACAATTCTGGACTTCATTCTATATTACAAAGTGATAGTCATTAAGACAGTATGGTCCTGGCACAAAAACAGACACATTGAACAATGGAACAGAATAGAAAACCCAGAAATGGAGCCAAAACTATAAGGTCAATTATTCTTCAACAAAGCAAGAAAGAATATCCAATGGAAAAAAGTCTCTTCAACAAATGGTGCAGGGGAAAACTGAACAGCAACATGCAGAAGAATGAACCTGGACCACTTCCTTACACCATACACAAAAAAAATTCAAAATGGATGAAAGACCTAAATGTGAGACAGGAAACCGTCAAAACTCTACAGTAGAAGACAGGCAGCAGACTCTTGGACCTTGGCCATAGCAACCAAGAGACTTCTTACAAAGATATGAATAGACATTATACAAGACAAATACAAATTACCATTAAACTTACAGAAAAATGGATGCCAGAATCTTAATACTGTAGCCAGATTTTTTTTTATTTAAAATTTTTTTTAATGTTTATTTTTGAGAGAGAGAGAGTACGAGTGGGGAAGGAGCAGAGAGAGAGAGAGAGAGAGAGACACAAACCTGAAGCAGGCTCCAGGCTCTGAGCTGTCAGCACAGAGCCTGATGTGGGGCTTGAACTTATGAGCTGGGGGCTCAGACTCACAAGCTGTGAGATCATGATCTGAGCTGAAGTCGGACGCTCTGCCGACTGAGCCACGCAGGCACCCCAACATTATTAAAACTTTTAACTCTCATGAATACCAATATAAAACTCTTTGGCTAGGTCATCTAGATTTCACTACTAATTCTGCAAATAAAAATCATAGGATGAATATCATAGAGTTATAAAATCAAGAGAAGCCACATTGTTATCTATGGGAACATGTCTTACCTCTACTTTATTTGCCAAAATCCTGCAATAGTGACTCTTATCTACATTTATTGTGCAGAGCCTTCTAATAAAACTTATAGCAGTCCACATTTTTGAAGAAATAAGTTCTTTACTATTGGCCCAAAATATGAAGCATTTATGTTTAGCTTCCTCTGAGTAATGCACATGTTAATAGTCTTACAGCTTTTTGTGTTTTTTTTTTTTTTTTTTGGCTTTTGATCAGTCTTTATCAAATCCACTACAGGCTTCAAGTCCTCAGGTTTTACAGGGCAGGCAGAGCACATTTTAGTCTGTACAATTCATAGAAAGTTCTCACAGAAGGCAGTGAGAGAAAGAAGTTCTCTATTCCCTTTTAGCGTCTTTAGTACTAGATCCAGGTATTTCAACAGTTAGAACACATGGAAATAACAGAACACAGGAAGGGGAAAGAGTAGCTTCCAACTGTGAGCTCTGTATCAAAACAGTTACTGGTAGTGAAGAAAGTTTTAATTACTAAATAATCAAGAATGCTGGATTCTTGATTAGAAATATGACCAGCCATCACAAACTAGTGGTCCTAGTGCCAAATTTAGCCTGCAGATATATGCATTTGTCTGGAGAGTATTTTTAAAACCTTGAACTTGAATGCTTTTTTAAGTTAGTCATATACATTGTAGCTCACCATAGGCAGTACCAACATCTATATGCCTGTCTCCTGAAGGAATTTGGGAATGCTATATGCTTTAAACTTTCTTAATGTTTTGCTATGTAACAGTATTAAACTATAGTGAAATGGTAATCAGGGAGAGATATTGGGAAGCAATCTTCCTAATCCTAATAAGAATGGATATTTGCAGAATCTTTCCAGATCCGGCCTTTGCTTACTGAGATTTCTAAGCTTCCAAAGGGTTCATTAATCATGTAGATGTCAAATGACTGTAGAATTAAGACCTTGAAAGAGAGAATGCATATGTTAAGAAATGCTAAATGTGTCCTATCAGAGCTCCATCAACATCAAAAATAATAAATTCTTGTAAGTTACAGGATATTCAGAAATATTTCTGGCATTAACCAGATGCCTGTGCTCTACTCACCCTTCTACTAAAGTTAAATATTGTCAAGATTCCTTATAAAAGAAGTTTTGAAGCTTTGAAGACGGGGAATTCATCCTCCAGAATTCATTTTGTTATAAGCAGTCATGATGAATCTGGGAGGAGGGTTATCAAGTCAAGGGCCATGAATTTAGTTTTCCTGCTTGCCACATTTCAGCTGAGAATTTTCAGTAATTGTACCACATAGTCTACAATGTTTTAAGGGTTAAAGAAAATTCAAAGGTTTGTCTTTTTAAATTTTGGATTCTATGGCTATTGATTTGTCAATATTGACAGGATTGACTGATCTATTCTTACAAGATGAGGTGCAGCTTGGCTGACCCATTTTTTTGGGATGGGAGGATTAATGGGCTCCCTAAATCAAAACTTCTGAGTAAAGGAAGAATTTTGGAGGAATCACTAAGTATCCTAGTTACACAGTTGCTATTAATGACTGAATAATTTTTTTCTAATTTGGTTAACAAAGTGAGACAAAGAAAGAGGCAGATTATTCTATTGATTGTTTAAACATTTAATAATCTGGAGACACAGTGCTGGAAGCTAGGATAGATAGTAGCTAAGGGAGTGGGTTGTGTAGTTGGAGGACCAGGGATTGAATCCTGGCTACTTCATTTACAACCGATGTGGGTCTTGCCAATCTCTCTCAAAGTCCATCAGTTGATTCTACAGAGATGATAAGAGAGGGGCTAAGCATGTGGGATCCAGCATTAGACTGCTGGTTTAAGTTCTGCCATGTAATTCCAAGTTGTGTGATCTCATCCAAGGTATCTAACCTCTCAAAGCTTTAGTTTTGTCATCTATAAATGGAATTAATTAGAGCAAGGTTTGATTTATGTTAGTGAAAATCAAATGAGACAGTGCCAGGAAAATGATAAATGTGCAATAAGTGATTCTTTTCTTCTTCCTCCTCCTCTCCCTCCCTCTTTCATTTTGGTAGTAGCAGTGACAGTAGTGGTATGATTATCTTATCTCTCTTTGGTTTCGTTTTGTACTTGAAACCAATATTAGGGCAGGGTTTGTCTACCCAGCAACAAACATGGCTCACATTTGCCAACTCTGGTAGACTCCACAGTCAGAGATTTAAAATTTTACCTTACATAGAGTTACAGATGAAAGTCAATGGCATAATTTCTCTGGTGAGAATAGAATTAGATATAGGGTAAAATCATGCTGACAGACTCATTTAACATCAGGGGAAAAAAAACCCTTGAATTCAGGGAGCATACTCTAAAAGGGAAGATAGACAAGCAAAAACAATTGGGTGATTGGAGTGTTTTTTGGCCAGATCAAACACACCCCCAGTGGGGTAACACTGATGTAATATTTGAAGAGAAGGTATCAGCTATGAACTTTAGTTGATGAAAATATTAGAATTTGAGACTAGTCTCATACTCTGGTTACTTTTCTCTGCAAAGTCTCTAGCCTATTGAGAATGGAATCTCCAACTTGGTGAAAGAACTGCTTTTTTGTTAAAAAGGGTTCATTTGTGAAAAACTGGACTGAATACGAAGTATTATTAATCCATGTTCCTGTGTCACCAACATAAAACAATAAAGGAGGCTCTTTTTTCCATGAACTAATTTTCTGCCAACCTTCAACTATCTCATTCAGTTTCCATGAATTCCAGGACAGACCTGGCACCTGGAAGATGCCCAGTAAATGTCTTTTGAATGAGTCACTTCCAACATTGACATGTTATTTTTGTAAGAACTTTACTTCCAACTTCTCCTCAAGTTTACAACTAGTCTAAAACAAGGTCAGACACAAATGTTATTCTTAATTTCACACCATCACACAAGCTATCAATTTCTCTTTGTTTTTGTTTTGTACTTGAAACCAATTTTAGAGCAGAGTTTATCTACTTATCAACAAACTTATGGCTCATATTTGCCAACTCTGGTAGACGCCACAGTAATGGCTTTTTTATTGTATTTATTTATTTATTTTTAATATGAAATTTATTGTCAAATTGGGTTCCATACAACACCCAGTGCTCATCCCACAGGTGCCCTCCTCCTCGCACCCCCCATACACCCTCAGTTTATTCTCAGTTTTTAAGAGTCTCTTATGGTTTGGCTCTCTTCCTCTCTATTTTTTTTTTTTCTTCCTTCCCCTCCCCCATGGTCTTCTGTTAAATTTCTCAGGATCCACATAATAGTGAAAACATATATTATCTGTCTTTCTCTGTATGGCTTATTTCTCTTAGCATAACACTCTCCAGTTCCATCCACGTTGCTACAAAAGGCCATATTTCATTCTTTCTCATTGCCAAGTAGTATTCCATTGTGTATATAAACCACGATTTCTTTATCCATTCATCCGTTTATGGAAATTTAGGCTCTTTGCATAATTAGCTATTGTTGAAAGTGCTGCTATAAACATTGGGGTACAAGTGCCCCTATGCATCAGTACTGCTGTATCCCTTGGGTAAATTCCTAGCAGTGCTATTGCTGGGTCATAGGGTAGATCTATTTTTAGTTTTTTGAGGAACCTCCCCACCGTTTTCCCGAGTGGCTGCACCAGTTTGCATTCTCACCAACAGTGCAAGAGGGTTCCCGTTTCTCCACATCCTCTCCAGCATCTATAGTCTCCTGATTTGTTCATTTTGGCCACTCTGACTGGTGTGAGGTGATATCTGAGTGTGGTTTTGATTTGTATTTCCCTGATGAGGACTGACATTGAGCATCTTTTCATGTGCCTGTTGGCCATCCGGATGTCTTCTTTAGAGAAGTGTCTATTCATATCTTCTGCCCATTTCTTCACTGGATTATTTGTGTTTCGGGTGTGGAGTTTGGTGAGTTCTTTCTAGAGTTTGGATACCTGCCCTTTGTCTGATATGTCATTTGCAAATATCTTTTCCCATTCCATTGGTTGCCTTTTAGTTTTGTTGATTGTTTCCTTTGCAGTGCAGAAGCTTTTTATCTTCATGAGGTCCCAATAGTTCATTTTTGCTTTTAATTCCCTTGCCTTTGGAGATGTGTCAAGTAAGAAATTGCTGAGGCTGAGGTCAGAGAGGTTTTTTCCTGCTTTCGCCTCTAGGGTTTTGGTGGTTTCCTGTCTCACATTCAGGTTCTTTATCCATTTTGAGTTTATTTTTGTGAATGGTGAAGAAAGTGGTCTTGACTCATTCTTCTGCATGTTGCTGTCCAGTTCTCCCAGCACCATTTGTTAAAGAGACTGTCTTTTTTCCATTGGATATTCTTTCCTTCCTTGTCAAAGATTAGTTGGCCATACTTTTGTGGGTCCAATTCTGGAGTCTCTATTCCATTGGTCTTTGTGTCTGTTTTTGTGCCAATACCATATTGTCTTCGTGATTACAGCTTTGTAGTAAAGGCTAAAGTCTGGGATTGTGATGCCTCCCGCTTTGGTCTTCTTCTTCAATATTACTTTGGCTATTTGGGGTCTTTTGTGGTTCCATACAAATTTTAGGATTGCTTGTTCTAGCTTCAAGAAGAATGCTAGTGCAATTTTTATTGGGATTGCATTGAATGTGTAAGTAGCGTTGGGTAGTATTGACATTTTAATAATATTTATTCTTCCAATCCATGAGCAAAGAATGTTTTTCCATTTATTTGTATCTTCTTCAGTTTCCTTCATAAGCTTTCTATAGTTTTCAGCATACAGATCTTGTACATCTTTGGTTAGGTTTATTACTAGGTATTTTATGATTCTTAGTGCAATTGTGAATGGGATCAGTTTATTTGTCTTTCTGTTGCTTCATTATTAGTGTATAAGAATGCAACTGATTTCTGTACATTGATTTTGTATCCTGCGACTTTTGTATCAGTTCTAGCAGACTTTTGGTGGAGTCTGTTGGGTTTTCCATGTGTAATATCATGTCATCTGCAAAAGTGAAAGTTTGACTTCATCTTTGCCAATTTTGATGCTTTGATTTCCTTTTGTTGTCTGATTGCTGATGCTAGAACTTCCAACACTATGTTAAACAATAGCAGCGAGAGTGGACATCCCTGTTGTGTTCCTGATCTCAGGGGGAAAGCTCTCAGTTTTTCTGCATTGAGGATGATATTATCTGTGGGCTTTTCATAAATGGCTTTTATGATGTTTAAGTATGTTCCTTCTATCCTGACTTTCTCGAGGGTTTTTATTAAGAAAGAATGCTGAATTTTGTCAAGTGCTTTTTCTACATCAATTGACAGGATCATATGGTTCTTATATTTTCTTTTATTAATGTGATGTATCACATTGATTGATTTGCAAATGTTGAACCAGCTCTGCAGCCCAGGAATGAATCCCACTTGATCATGGTGAATAATTCTTTTTATATTCTGTTTATTCAATAAATTCAATTCAATAAAATGTATATTCAGTTTGCTAGTATCTTATTGAGAATTTTTACATCCATATTCATCAGGTATATTGGCCTGTAGTTCTCTTTTTTGTTGGGTCTCTGTCTAGTTTAGGAATCAAAGTAATGCTGGCTTCATAGAATGAGTCTGGGAGTTTTCCTTCCCTTTCTATTTTTTGGAACAGCTTGAGAAGGATAGGTATTATCTCTGCTTTAAATGTCTGGTAGAATTCCCCGGGGAAGCCATCTGGTCCCAGACTCTTATTTGTTGGGAGATTTTTGATAATTGATTCAATTTCTTCACTGTTTATGGGTCTATTTAAGTTTTCTATTTCTTCCTGTTTGAGTTTTGGAAGTGTGTGGGTGCTTAGGAATTTGTCCATTTCTTCCAGGTTTTGTTGGGATATCCAGTTTTTTGGAATATCATTTTTTATGGTATTCCCTGATAACTGCTTGTATTTCTGAGGGATTGGTTGTAGTAATTCCATTTTCATTCATGATTTTATGTATTTGGGTCATCTTCCTTTTCTTTTTGAGAAGCCTGGCTAGAGGTTTATCAATTTTATTTTTTCAAAAAACCAACTCTTGGTTTCATTGACCTGCTCTACAGTTTTTTTTAGATTCTATACTGTTTATTTCTGCTCTGATCTTTATTATTTCTCTTTTTCTGCTGGGTTTGAGATGTCTTTGCTGTTCTGCTTCTATTTCCTTTAGGTGTCCTTTAGATTTTTGTATTTGGGATTTTTCTTATTTCTTGAGATAGGCCTGGATTGCAATGTATTTTCCTCTCAGTACTGCTTTGCTGCATCCCAGAGCATTTGGATTGTTGCATTTTCATTTTCATTTGTTTCCATATATTTTTAAATTTCTTCTCTAATTGCCTGATTGACCCATTCATTCTTTAGTAGGGTGTTCTTTAACCTCCATGATTTTGGAGGTTTTCCAGACTTTTTCCTGTGGTTGATTTCAAGTTTCACAGTATTGTGGTCTGAAAGTGTGCATGGTATGATCTCAATTCTTTTATATGTATTAAGGGCTGCTTTGTGACCCAGTATGTGATCTATCTTGGAGAATGTTCCATATGCACTCGAGAAGAAAGTATATTCTGTTGCTTTGGGATGCAGAGTTTTAAATATATCTGTCAAGTCCATCTGATCCAATGTATCATTCAGGGCCCTTGTTTCTTTATTGACCGTGTGTCTAGATGATCTATCCATTGTTGTAAGTGGGGTATTAAAGTCCCCTGCAATTACCACATTCTTATCAATAAGGTTGATTATGTTTGTGAGTAATTGTTTTATATATTTGGGGGCTCCCGTATTTGGCGCATAGACATTTATAATTGTTAGCTCTTCCTGATGGACAGACCTTGTAATTATTATATAGTGCCCTTCTTCATCTCTTGTTACAGCCTTTAATTAAAAGTCTAGTTTGTCTGATAGAAGTATGGCTACTCCAGCTTTCTTTTGAGTTCCAGTAGCATGATAGATAGTTCTCCATCTCCTCACTTTCAATCTGAAGGTATCCTCAGGCCTAAAATGGGCCTCTTGTAGACAGAAAATAGATGGGTCTTGTTTTTTATCCATTCTGATACCCTGTGTCTTTTGGTTGGAGCATTTAGTCCATTTACATTCAGTTTTATTATTGAAAGATATGGCTTTAGAGTCATTGTGATGTCTATAGGTTTCATGCTTGTAGTGACGTCTCTGGTACTTTGTGGTCCTTGCAACATTTCACTCACAGAATCCCCCTTAGGATCTCTTGTAGGGCTGGTTTAGTGGTGATGAATTCCTTCAGTTTTTGTTTGTTTGCGAAAACCTTTATCTCTCCTTCTATTCTGAATGACAGATTTGCTGGATAAAGGATTCTTGGCTGCATATTTTTTCTGTTCATCACATTGAAGATTTCCTGCCATTCCTTTCTGGCCTGCCAAGTTTCAGTAGATAGGTCTGCGACCAGTCTTATGGGTCTACCTTTGTAAGTTAGAGCCTGTTTATCCCTAGCTGCTTTCAGAATTTTCTCTTTATCCTTGTATTTTGCCAGTTTCACTATGATATGTAGTGAGAAGATTGATTTAAGTTACATCTGAAGGGAGTTCTCTGTGCCTCTTGGATTTCAATGCCTTTTTCCTTCCCCAGATCAGGGAAGTTCTCAGCTATGGTTTGTTCAAGTATACCTTCAGCCCCTTTCTTTCTTCTTCTTCTGGAATAGTAATGGATTTTTAAATTTTTCCTTAATTATAGTTACAAATGAAAGCATATAAAAATATTTGCATCTAGTTGACATTATCTAATAATTTAATTAAGAAATCAGAAAAAAATGACCCATTGGTAGGGATTAGAGATTGATATATCTTTAAAATAATAGAAGTTTCTGAACATAGCTATTTCTTTTCACTAAGCCAATCCATTTTGACAAAAATATGAAGCTGTATATTATACTGTATATAGCTGTATACTATAATTCCAGTCTATTTATTTCCTTAGTAATTTTACTCCCTTTTAGCAAAATCATTGGCCTGTAATAGGCATTTCTTATCTATATTTTGCAGATTTACAAACTTGACAACCTATTTGTGTATTCCTTCAAACCTACCTTTCTGAGATCCACTGAACATGTATCCTTTGTGGAATTTCTGAAATTCATCACTTTTTGCCCTATCATCGTTGTTTTAAGCAGTAATTAGCTGACATCTAAACTTGAACCGTAACTTCTTTTTTTTTTTTTTAATTGACACACAATGTTACATTAGTTTCTGGTGTACAACATAGTGATTCCACAAGTCCATAAGTTATGCTACCTTCACAAGTGTTACTACCATTACCATACAATACTATTTTTATTTTTATATTTTTAAAATGTTTTCATATTTACTTTCTGTATTGAGTTGATATTATTATTTTTTAAATTCCTGTATACATCACATGCAGTGTTTATAATTTTATAATATAGTGATTCAACAATTCTATACATTACTCAGGGCTCATTTGGTAAGTGTACTTTTAATCCCCTTCACCTATTTCTCACATCTCTCCTACCCACCTCCCCTCTAGTAGCCATCAGTTTCTTCTCTATATTTATGAGTCTGTTTTGGGGGCACCTGGATGGCTCAGTCATTTAAGTGTCTGACTCTTGATATCGTCTCAGGTCATGATCTCATGGTTGATGATATCAAGTCCTGTGTTGGGCTTGGCACTGACAAGGGGGAGCCTGCCTGGGATTCTTTCTCTGGCTCTCTCTCTGCCTGTCCCCTGCTTGCTCTCTCTCTCTCTCTCTCTCTCTCTCTCTCTAAAAATAAATAAATAAACATTAAAAAGGTCTGTTTTTTGGTTTACCACATTTTAAAAATTTATTTCTTAAATTCCACATGAGTGAAATCACATGGTATTTTTATTTCTCTGACTTACTTTGCTTAGCATAATACCCTCAAGGTCTATCCATGTTGTTGCAGATGGCAAGATTTAATTCTCTTTTATGGCTGAATAATATTCCATTGTGTATATATATATATATGTATATATATATATTACCTCTTCAATGGACTCTTGGGTTGCTTCCATAATTTGGCTATTGTAAATAATGCTGCAATAAATATAGGGGTGCACATATATTTTTCAATTAGTGTTTTTCGTATTCTTTGGGTAAATAATCAGTAGTGGAAGATCATATGGTAATTCTATTTTTAATTTTTTGAGGAACCTCCATAGTGTTATCTACAGTGGCTATACTAGTTTGCAATCCTACCAACAGTGCTTAAGGGTTCCTTTTTCTCCACATCCTTGCCAACACTTATTATTTCTTGTGTTTATGATTTTGGCTATTCTGACTGGTGTAAGGTGATATCTCATGGTTTTGATTTGCGTTTCCCTGATGGTTAGTGATGCTGAAGCATTTTCATGTGTCTGTTGGCCATCTGTATGTCTTCTTTTGAAAAATGTCTATTCAGGTACCTGCCCATTTTTTAATTGGGTTATTTGTTTTTTTGGTGTTGAGTTGTATGATTTCTTTATATATTTTGGGTATTAACCCCGTATTGGATATATCATATGCAAATTCTTCCAATCCATGAACATGGACTATCTGAACCATAACTTCTTAATCCCTTCAATATTTTATAGTTTTTAAGTATACACTTTTGCTTTTCATTAAAAATTTTAACCATTTTAAAATTTCTAACTATGTACCTACCCTTTGTTTTGTCCTTTCTATAATATGTCAATTTCTGGTGGCAGTGTGGAAGAACCAGCACATAGCACACTGTTCAGAAAAGTCAGTGATTAATGTACAGCATGGTGACTATAGTTAATATATGTACCATATAATTTAAGATTGCTAAGAGAGTAGATCTTAAAAGTCTTTATTAGAAGAAAAAATTTTTAAATTTATTTATTTAAATTCAA
Organism: Puma concolor; assembly: GCF_028749965.1. NCBI lineage: Eukaryota > Metazoa > Chordata > Mammalia > Carnivora > Felidae > Puma > Puma concolor. Next base: position 72,950,116 of record NC_141675.1, on the reverse strand, counting down.
GTCAGTTAACATATAGTGTAGTACTGGTTTCAGGAATAGAACCCGGTAATTCATCACTTACATATAACACCCAGTGCTCATCCCCAAAAATGCCATCCTTGATGCCCATCACCAATTTAGCCCATCTCCCACCCACCTCCCCTGGAAGAAAAATATTTATAACTGTGTGGTGATGGATGTTATCTTATTGTGGTAATCATATGTAATATATACATATATCAAATCATTATGTTTTATGCCTAAAACAAATATAGTGTTATATGTCAAATATATCTCAATTAAAAAAAAAAAAAAAAAGAAAAGGGGCGCCTGGGTGGCGCAGTCGGTTAAGCGTCCGACTTCAGCCAGGTCACGATCTCGCGGTCCGTGAGTTCGAGCCCCGCATCGGGCTCTGAGCTGATGGCTCGGAGCCTGGAGCCTGTTTCCGATTCTGTGTCTCCCTCTCTCTCTGCCCCTCCCCCGTTCATGCTCTGTCTCTCTCTGTCCCAAAAATAAATAAAAAAACGTTGGAAAAAAAAAAATTAAAAAAAAAAAAAAAAAAAAAAAAAGAAAATAAAAGAAGAGAAACTGAGTTTAACTCTAATTTAGAATAATCCCAATATTCCCAATAATCCAAATATGTGAAGATTTAGTAAGCATCTAATAGCATTTGTTTTTAAGTGATTATTTCATCACTTATAGAGTATGAAGGGAAAAAAATTTTAAAAAGTTTATGATTTCCTGCTTAATGGAAGCAGCAGAGAAGAAATAATGCCACCAAATATTATTTACTTTTTGCTATCTACTATCGCAAGTTATTTACAATCATTATCTCATATAATCTTTTTTTTTTTCAACGTTTTTTATTTATTTTTGGGACAGAGAGAGACAGAGCATGAACGGGGGAGGGGCAGAGAGAGAGGGAGACAGAGAATCGGAAACAGGCTCCAGGCTCCAAGCCATCAGCCCAGAGCCCAACGCGGGGCTCGAACTCACGACCGCGAGATCGTGACCTGGCTGAAGTCGGACGCTTAACTGACTGCGCCACCCAGGCGCCCCCTATCTCATATAATCCTAATAGTACTTTGAGGTAATAATTATTTTCTTGCTTTATAAATGAAGGAATTAAGGCTCCAAAGGTAAGTTGCCAAAAGATACACAGCTAATAAATGAAAGAACTGTAATTTCAATCCAATCTCTGTGGCTCCAAAGACTGTTTTAATAGCTATATTGCGTTACCTTTCTCCAAGGACACTAAATGTCCATGATCCCCATACTTGCGTCCTTTATTGCCTTGCTTCTCAAAGTATTGGCCATGTAAGTATTACTCCTGACCTCAGAGCTTATTAGAAATGCACAATCTTAGGCCCTATCCTTAACCTACTGAATCAGAATCTTCCTTTTAAGAAGACCTCCAGGAGCTTTGCACATTAAAGATTGAGCATCTAAAGCCATCCACACCTTATTTTCATTTTTAATCTTGACATTACAGGCTCATCTTCTAATAGTTTCAGTTTTACTTCGATGTTTCACCTGTTCCACATTCATGCCTCTGTGACTTTGTGATTCCTGCAGCATGGAATGTCCTCTTTCCTTTATTTTCTCCATCTAGTGAAAGCCAGCACATTCTCCAAGAGCTGATTGTTTGTTTGTTGTTTATTTCTGTCATCTAAATTCCAAAGTTTTCGTAGGATTCACTCTTGGTGTTGTACATTCTATTGGTTTAGACAAATATGTAATGACATGTATCCACCATTCAAATATTATACAGAATAATTTCACTCCTTAAAAACTCTCTGTGTTCCGCCTATGCATTCTAACCTCCTCCCCAGTCTCTGGCAACCGCCGATGTTTTTACTGTTTTCATAGTTTTGCCTTTTCCATAATGTGATATAATTGGGGTCACATAGTATGTAGCCTTTTCAGATTGGTTTCTTTCATTTGGCAATACTAATTTAAGTTTCCTCTACATCTCTTCATGCCTTGATACTTATTTCTTTTTAGCACTTGATACTATTCCATCATCTGGATATACCATAGTTTATTTATCCATTCATTTACTCAAGGACATCTTGATTGTTTCCAAGTTTGGGTAATTATGAATAAAGCAGCTATAAACATTTGTGTGCAGGTTTTTGTGTAGATATAAGTTTTTAATTCATTTGGGTAAATGCCAAGGAGGTGAAATGTCTGGATAGTATGGGGAGAATATTTTTAGTTTTGTAAGAAATTGTAAAACTGTCTTTCAAAGTGACCACCATTTTGTAATCCCAACAGCGATGAATGAAATTTTCTGTTTTCCACATCCCCTTGCCAGTATTTGTTGTCATAAATGTTTTGTATTTTGGTCATTCTAATAGATATGTAGCAGATTCTCATTTTGTTTTAATTTGCAATTCCCTAGGGATATATGATGCTAAACATATTTTCATATGTTTACTTGACATCTGTATATATTTTTGGTGAGCTATCTGTTTAGGTTTTTAGGTATGGTGAAACTGGAGGACATCCTTGCCTTGTTCCCAATCATAGTGGGAAAGCTCTTAGTTTCTCACCATTAATATGTTTCCTGCAGGTTTTTGGTAGGTGATATTTCTCAAGTTAATAAAGTTCCACTCTATTTTTAGTTTTGAGATTTTTGTATCATAAGTGGATGTTAGATTTTGTCTTTTTTTTTCTATTGATATAATCTTTTTTTTTTCTATTGGTATAATCATATGAATTATCTTCTTTTGTATGTTGATGTGATGGCTGGCATTAATTGAGTTTCAGATGTTGAGCCAGCCTTACATTCAGAGGTAAGTTCCTTTGATTGTAGTGATAATTGTTTTCGAACATTGTTGGACTCAATATTACTAAGAATTTGTTGAGGGTTTTCATACCTCATGTTCATAAGGGATATAGGTCTATAGTTTTCTTATAATGTTTTTATCTGGTGTTGGTGTTAAGTAATGCTAGTCAAGAACTGATTGTTTAAATACAACTTTTTTCTTTTGTATTCAGATCATTTGGAATTCATAATTCTTTCTTCTAGAATCCCACAGTCATTAGCATATATTTCCACTGTAGTCTCTGATTGCTTCACCTTGGAGAAGGACTGTCACATTTGTCTTCACATCCCTACATTCCAGCCAGAACATTTTCTTTGCCATTACAGGTGCTCAGCAAATGTTCATTGGCCAATTAGCTAAATGGTATGAAGAGTTCATCTTTCCATGCTTTCTAGAAACTTTCAGTTTCAATTTCTTCTTTGGTCTAAAGGTTATTTAGAAGCATGAATCTTAATTTCCAAGTAGTTAACTTTTTTCTGGTTACCTTTTAATTATTTCCATTTTTGTTGAGTGGTAAATATAGACTCTGCTTTAAGTAACTTGTACATGATACAAACTTATAAATGGACATAAAAAAGAAGTTTTTGGAAGATAAAAAGTTTTATATACATTTATGAAATTTAGCTTACTTTTATATTCAATTCTTTTGTTATATTTATCATAAAATCTAATTCTGAAAGAGATGTTAATATTATATATACATAATAATTATATATTATCTAACGAACAAATATAGAGTTCCAAGCATTCAGATGAGTCCTGTGAATACAATGAGTTGTATTATTAAAAACTCCTTCTCTTAAACATTTTCACCCTCCTTTTAGACTGACATGCATTATAATATCAGTGTCTGAATTGTACTATGGTTTTACCTGATATTACCTTTAGCAGCATTTATGCAATAAACAAAGCATATTTCATTTGCATGGATGAGACAATCTGATCTTCTTTACCCCCACCCTCAAAACCCCCAACTTTCTTTAGGATAGACATGACATTATAGGCAGGAACTCTTTCTTCTGTTATGAAAATAGTAGCAATTCTCCATTTGCAGATGGTAGAGTGGTCTCAACAACCAGATCATAAATTTATAAACTGTAAAGGTGTAGCCGCTCTGGCTACAGAATTAGTATTAAAAAAAAAATGCGTGACTTTCTCCCCGTGTGTCTCTGTCTTCAACTGCCACCTTTGCTGTTCCTCAGCTCTGTGTTGTGAGTTGCTCATTTGGTATATCATCTATTTGTGCACAGGACAAGAGGGATGAAGCAAGGAGGCTGGTTTGGCTCAGACCATTCATTAGGATCTTTGGGGTCCAGGGTCTTTGTTCTTGGGCACCCTGGGAAGGGCAGTGGATGAAAAGACAAGTTGAATAAAGGGGAAGGTGTTAGGATACAACTATGAGATGTGACCTTACATAATAATTGAGGAGAAATGTTAGCTCCCACTGCCTAATTGGGTTTGGTTCATTTTAAAATTCTGTTTACTTTAATTAGGTTCACTGCAGAATGGGAAGCTTGCTGAGCTTGAAAATTTCCTGTCTCACAAAATAATAAAAGAAAGTTGGCTCCCTTGGTGGGCCTTTTTTTTTTTTTTGCCACTCTTTTACTTCACTCCTCAGCCCTCAATAACTTTAGACATCAGTGGGACTCTTTCCTGAGATGATCTAGGTTAAATGAAACCTGTCATTAGGCATTTGCTTATTTCCTTGGAGTCAGCTCAAATAGGTATACATACCGTTTAATCAGCTCCTGAAAAGAAGCTGGGATGGGGTGAGGGTACCCACTGGAGACCTTTTCATTCTACATTCAACAAAAGAACAGCTGTTTTTTTTAAGCATGTAACTCAATAATATTCCCTTTTTTTTTTTTAATGATTATTCTCATGGCTTCTAATTCTATTTCTTTACCTCTTCTCAGAAAGGATCCTAGCAAGAAACAAACATAACATGCAAATTGGATATCTTGAGTAGAGTTTAATAAGGTGATAATTTATAAAGGTATAGGGTCAGGATTTAGGGAAAATACAAGGGATAATATGGAAATCTGGGTGTAGTAACAGTGGTCTGTTGCTAGCAGAAGCTATGGCCTTTAGTTGAGGGTCACAGTCTAACCCATGGAAACCTTGTGGAAGGAATAAATACCCAACCTCTCTTATCTCTTATCTTTGCTGGTGCACATCCCATTGACTGCACCCAACTGAGAGCAATAGTACAAGAGAGCTTGAAGTTGTTATCCTCTTCCCTTACCACAGAGCAGATAGAGAATGGATCTGGAAGGGGCAAAGGGAAGATCATTAACATTCTGTCTGACCTCTGCTTTTCTGAATCTTTCATGGGTTCTGTTTCCTCCTCCTTCCCACTACACACAAGTGCTCTCTTTAATCATTGCTTCTTCTTTTTTTTAAGTTTATTTATTTATTGAGAGAGAGAGAGAGAGACAGACAGACAGACAGAGAGAGACAGACAGAGACAGAGAGAGAAAGCACAATCAGGGGAGTGGCAGAGAGAGAAAGGGAGAGCGAACACACCAGGCAGGCTCTGTGCTGTCATTGCAGAGCCCAATGAGGGGCTCCATCTCACAAACCACAAGATCATGACCTAAGCTGAAACCAGGAGTCGGACACCTAACCAACTGAGCCACCCAGGTGCCCCAATCATTGGTTCTTCTTACTCAAAGTTCTCTTCCTTGGTGATCTCACTGTTTTTCACTTTCTTATAACTACCAAGATTCTGTCAGTCTTTTCTAAAACTTCAGCTCTGTCTCTAGCTAGGTTGGTTTTTTATTTTTTTGAGAAACCAAAACCACAAAATAGGTCCTCTTCCTCTAGGGCCACCATAGCCCACTATATATATATATATATATATATATATATATATATATATATATACACACACACACACACACACACACACACACCTCTTTTACGGTGTAAGGACTGTGGTAGTCTGCATATTATTCACCAAGAAAATTGTAGTCAACATAGAAAACAATATTTTTCCTTTCAGCATAACTAGGGAGGATCAGATATCTATTTTCTGATTCCATGCTGTTATGTTTATTTAGTTTGGACAGGCTGTACCTGCAACTGCTGGTATGATCAGTTAGGATACCTGCACATTATAGAGCATGCAGAAGTTGAAATTAAAAATAATTCCTGAGATATAATGTGCGATTAGAGCATAGCAATGACAACCATATACTGGGTAAATGTCAGTGACACTGTTCCAATCCATTGGCCTAAGTATGCTGACTCCAGAGCACATAATATTAATGCTTCACTATTCTGGATGTGGGAATTGTATGGAAAGGGAGGCATCAAAGTTGATGCCAAAATTTTGATTCCAAGTTTTGGGTAAAATGATGAGAAGGCAGCAAGTTTTGAGGGGAGGATGAAGAATTCCATTTGTATTTGTGCTATCTGAAGGGAACAGTTCATTAAGCAATTGGATATGGGAAGGGTGCAGGAAGTGTTGGGAATTTAGGAAAAAAATTGCATCCAGAGAGAACGATTCAGGAGTCATCAGCATAGAAGTGGTGGTTGTATCTGTCGTGAACTTGTCCCTCACAAGTATGTAGAATCAGACGGAAAGAAGAGCTTAGTTTTTATCATCTTCACTGCTACTATCTAATCCAAGATTCCAACATCTTGAATCTTTTGCAGTAATCTCCTCTGTGTTCTCTATTTTGATTCTTTTTTTTTTTAATTTTAAAAATGTTTATTTATTTTCAGAGAGAGAGAGGCAGACAGAGCATGAACAGGGGAGGGGCAGAGAAAGAGGGAGACACAGAATCTAAAGCAGGCTCCAGGCTCTGGGCTGTCAGTACACAGCCTGATGTGGGGCTCAAACTTGTGAATTGTGAGATCATGATCTGAGCTGAAGTCAGATGCTTAACTGACTGAGCCACCCAGGCACCCTGGATCTTTTTTTTTTTTTTTAATGTTTATTTATTTATTTTGAGAGAGGGAGAGAGAGAGAGAGAGAGCACAAGCAAGGGAGTGGCAGAGAGAGAGAGAGGGAGAGAGAGAATCCAAGAAGGCTCCACACTGTCAGTGAAGAGCCTGACATGGTGCTCTATCTCACAAACCATGAGATCATGACCTGAGCCCAAACCAAGAGTCAGACACTCAATCAACTGAGCTACCCAGGTGCCCCTTGGCTCCTATTCAGTACATTTTCCCAAAAATCCTGCAGTCCAGGTGATCTTTTTAAATGTAGGTCTTCAAGTTTAAAGCCATCAAAGCTTTCTCATTATAGTTGGAATAAAATCCAAACAAGTGCTTTGGAAGGTCTAAAAGACCCTGAATGTCTATAAGGCACAGGCTAGGGCTTCCATGTAACTTTATTTTATATTGTTGTATTGACTCTGTTTAAATTTCATTCATAAGTGGAATTTAAGAAACAAACAAATGAACATAAAGGAAAGGAAAAAAGAGAGGGAGGCAAACCATAAGAGACTCTTAACTACAGAGAACAAACTGAGGGTTGCTGGAGGGGGAATGTGTATTAAGGAGGGCACTTGTGATGAGAGCTGGGTGTTCTATGTAAGTGATGAATTACTAAATTCAACTCCTGAAACTAATATTACTCTGTATGTTAACCAACTAGAATTTAGATAAAAACTTGAAACATTAAAAACAACAACAACAACAACAACAACAAAATAAATTTCTGGCGAACACCAAGCTCTATTCCACATCAGGGCCTTTGTTCCAACTCTTCATCTGCTTGTTCCATTTTATCCTTCAGTTATCAGCTTAAATGCCATTGGCTCAGAGAAGTTTCCCCTGTCCTCCAAATGTAAAGAGTTCTCTGTCACCAGCTCTTGTCCTTTGCTTCATAGTATTTGTCTGAATTTAGAATTATATAATATTTTTGTGTTTACTTTTAAAATATCTACCTCTCCTATTGGACTGTAAGGACTCTACTTAATAGTCAGTGCCTACTACATAGTAAATACTCAATAAGTACTTGGTGAATTAATGAATCTATATTAATTCATCTATATTAATATATACTTCAATCATTGATATCTCTGTCATTTATTTATTCTCTGTATATCATATATTTTTCTGTCATTTATTTGTATGATTCTCCGTGCATGGGTACTAAGTAGCTGAAATTCTAAAGCTTCATTTTTTGGCTCCCTACAGGTACAAGGAGATTATTATTATACTTTATGCAAGCAATTACAGATGAATTTCTGTCAAGATCAAATAAAGACAGCAACATTTAGATTGAAGACAGGAATGACCTTCTTTCTCTATGTTCTATTTAGAAAAAAACCTCATTTCCATAATTGGCTATGGTGGTGTCTCTAAATATTATGCAAACTACCTTGAATTCTTATAATGCAAGTTGGGTGATAATGAAAAATGAATAGCAGTGGCCCCAAAGACAAGGAATCCTCTGGGTATGATTTTTTCCATTTTATTGTTTTAATTTTTTCCAATATACTTATGGAGCATAGCAAGAGTTAGCATTCATGAAATAGAGAAAGGTGGGGTAGAACCTGTTCTTTTAATAGATCTCTTTATTTTTTACTCCTTTTCTACTTGTTTTTGTTTCTTCTAGGGTAGATGGTGAGAGAAGAGTGAGTATAGGAAAAGTGAAAAATCTTATGTATAACCTGGCTGTAAAAGCCTCCTAATAAAGAAGGCACTGTGCAGCCAGTGTATCCAGGCTGAGCTCTTGTGACCCACCCTCAGCCTCTACCCCTAGAGATACATAGCCTCTTCCTCTCTATCCTGGGTTTCTCTGTTCCTGGCAGAAAATTAGATTATGAGGGGTAGCTCGAGTCTGGTTATCTTTTATGGTTTCCCATTTGCACATAGGAACTGACAGTTTTGCCTTAACAATGGGCGATAAGTAGGCTGTACCCTCTCAGCTCCTTCTGTCTTTGCCACCATCATGGGAAGCTCTAGTCACCTTCATACTTTTCATGTGGGAGGCAAATATCCATCTTCCTGTTCTGAAATATTCCCACATGCCAGGGGTCATATATCAGTTGTCCTAGAATTCCAGTCTTGGTGGTCATAACCTTGGTGGTCTGGGTTTTATGGTTCAGCAAAACCCCACTCCCAGAAGTGAGATGTTCGTCTCCCCTTTCCTAAGGTTCTTTCAGTCTTTTAAGAGTGGTTCTTTAGCGATTCTTCTACTGGGGGAAGAAAAGAAAGCCAATGTGCTTTCTACTTTTATGAATCCCCTTGCCAAATATTCTCCATTCCTTCATCTTCTGCCCCTTACAGTTTCTTCTCAAAATAGTAGCCAGAATAATCCTTTGAAGAACTCAAGTTAGATTAGGTCACTTCATTGCTAAGAATTCTCCAATATTTTCTCAACTCATTCAGAAACAAATGAAAGGTTTTTATCTTGGCCCATATGTCCCCTTTCATCTGTCCCTCACTATTTCTCTGAACTCATTTCTGCTATTCCTTTTCTTTAGCTTATTTTGCTCCTTGCTTTTCCTTGAACACACCAGTCTAGCTCCCTTCTACAGAAATGTTCTTCCTCCAAGCATCCATTTGGCTATCTGCTTCTTCTACTACTTGGATGTCATCTTCCCATAGAGACCTTTGCTGACCACCTCTTCTGAAACAGCCCTCCCCTTCTTCTGGCATCTCAACCATGCTGACAGTGAATATCCTGGTGGGATTGGGTTTTTTTGTTTTTTTTTAGATCCAAAGCCATTATTTATTTACTTTAATCTAAAGTTGTTATGTAAATTTTTTCACTCTATTGATTTTAGTGTATCCATTTAGCCCATATGTTCTTGAAAAGGCAGAATCATGACCCTTTTTATTAGTTCTACAGAAAATAGGTACTGAATAAATGTTTTTTTGAGGTTTGGAGAAAAATCCAGATAGACTGAATAGTTTTTGAAGCTCTCTAAAAGCTCACTCCAGGACATGTAAGTTACTGATTTATACAGTTTGGTTATTGAAAGTTACGATGAATTTTTAGTGAGCTTCCTATTCTGTGGTTTCTACTCTAACCCTTTCTTAATAACACTGTCACACCACAGTTTCTAAAGGACTGCTTTATTCACCTTCCTCCTTTGCTTAAAACCTTCAGAATCATGTGCATGTGGTTGTATGTGTGCATATGTATGCATGCATGTACATGTTAAGCAAAACCTTGCTTGCTTCCCCCCTCTTCCCTTCTACATCTCTCTCTCCCTCCCATCCTCTCTGCCATGCCACCTTCCTTCCTTCCTTCCTTCCTTCCTTCCTTCCTTCCTTCCTTCCTTTCATTACTGTTATTTAGTAAGCACCATTATATATTATATTTTTGGTATTTTACCTACAAAATGTCCCTATAACCCTTACAACACATTGCAAGGATCTATTTTATTCTCATTTTACAGATGGACAAAATGGGGCTTATACTGGTTAAGAAGTCTCTCCCAGTTTACCTAGCTAGTAAGTAATAGAATTGCAACTAGAAGCCAAATCTGTCTATTTTAAAGCTGCTGCATCAATGTTTCCTCAATCAGAGGAAATATAAAAAATACTTTTGTTTGTGTTTTATTTTTTTACACTTTTTTATTGAGGTTTGATATAGCTACACAAATATTAAGTGTTCAGTTCAATGAATTTGTATATATATGTTCATCCAGGTAACTATCACTTGAATCAAGATATACGTTTTCAGTCCCTTTTTAAAGATAAGAAAAATTTTCACAGATGGTCAGTGATGATTTAAATTATTTTTATTTTATTTTTTTAAGAATGATTTTTTTAGATGTTTATTTATTTTTGAGAGAGAGAGAGAGAGAGAGACAGAGTGTGAGTGGACAAGGGGCAGAGAGAGAGGGAGACAGAATTGGAAGCAGTCTCCAGGCTCTGAGCTGTCAGCACAGAGCGCAATGTGGGGCTCGAACTCACGAACTGTGAGATCATGACCTTAGCCGAAGTTGGACACTCAACTGACTGAGCCACTCAGACACCCTAAATTATTTGTATTAAAATAAAAAAAGTTATATATAATCCATTTGTGTTTGTAGTTTTTGCATAAGAATAAAAACAAATTTTATAAATTTAATATGAATGAAACTGAAAATGTAGCAAAATTTCAATTAGCATAAATTTAATGAGACAGATAATGTGGTTTGCTAAAACCACATCTCTGCTCAACATGTGAATATAGTGTTGATCTTAGAGATAGGTCTTTTGTTTTTGTTATGCTTGTGTCATTGTGTGGTATCATTTTTTTCCCATTTAAATTGCTTCAGAACCTTTACTCATACATTACTCTGTGACACCATTAAGACCTTGTTTGGTGTGAATACATCATTTATGTATCGAGTCAACTTCTATTTTTTTCTCATGAACCCTCAATAATTAGAGTAATTAGCACCAATATAACCACATACATACACAGGTATGGGCGCTGAAAACTTTTGTCGATACTTAGTATTGAGGTGGCCACATGGATAAATCTACATCAACTGTAAATATTTGCTTAGATAAGCAAATAAATGAAAAACAAAATTTAAAATTTTTTTGTAGAAAGCTTGTGGAGATAACTTCTTGTAATTGTGAAAGTGTGAAAAGCCATGGATCACAGTGACCATATCATTTTGGAATTTGTGAAACCAAAGAAAGGGAATTAGGCAATGTCAGTAATACTAAGTCATGCTCAGTAATGATAGCTTTGCTTATTGAACAGTTACAATATACAAGGCACTGTACTAAGTGTTTTACATTGTCTCTAATCCTCACAGAAACAATTATCCCAGTTTTAACATGAAGAGACTGTGGCTTAGAAAGATTAAGTAATATGCCCAGTATCACAGATAATTAGTAGAGCCAGATTTTATCTCAGGCAGTCTGCATTTAGAATTATGCCTCTAAGAATGTAGATTTCAAAGACTTTTTAGAAAACATAAGCAGACTACCTTAACCAGTGAACTTGAAAGAAATGTCTCAGTAATGACAACAGGCCTTCACATGATATGTTGACTTTACAATTTGAGATTACTCCAGTGATGGAGGAAAGAGAGGCACCAAATAAACCTATGTGGTACACAAGAATTGAGTGATATGGAGGAAGAGTGCCAGTGGTGTTTGTACTTATTTTTCTACTTGCACTTTATGATCTTTAAAGAAAAAATGTAGGAGATTAAAATTTCAAATTTCAAAGGGATACCTTATCATTTAGGATTAGGTTTGGCTGCTAGGAACTTAAAGTTATAGTATCTTAAATAGGATAGAAATTTCTTTTTCTTGTTAAACCGTGAAGGTGGATAATCCAGAATTTGTATAGTGTCTGTATTTCATAAAGTTCTTATGACCCAGCCTTCTTTATGGTTCTTTTACATATAGACACCATTCTGAAGGTCACCTCATGTTCCAATATGACTTCTCTAGTTCCAGCTATCACATGTACGTTCCACCTACCAGGAAGGAGAAAGGGAAGAAGCACATATCTGTACTCTAGAAAGATACTCTTAAATTGCACATACTAGCTCCTCTTACTTCCCTTGGTCAAAATTAGTCAGATGGCCACACCTAGCTATATTGAAGGCTGGGAAATAGAGATGTTAGATAACTGTGTTTCTACCTAGAATTTTGGAGTTCTATTAGTAAATTAAAAAGAGATAGACACATATTGTGGGGCATCTAGCAAATTGTGCCACATAGGTATAACCAAATTCAAATAGAAGAGTAACAGAAACCTGTAATAATAGTGTCATAAAGGATAAAATCCTAGAATAATCTGAAGCATCTAAAAGATTTGGCTTTTGATTATTTAAAATTTTTTGTTTATTTTTAGAAAAGTAGAAAAACAGGTGATAGTTCTCACTTGGGGAAAATTATAACATTAATAGGTGATGGAAAAATAGTAGAATGAGTCCTCTATTTTTTTCACCTCTTCTATCAAAACTTATTATTAAATTGGCAGAACACGTTGACGAGAAATTGAAGGCTCAAATAATATAGCACCTTGATTGTTGCCCTCATTATTGTTTTCCTGCATTATCTCAGCAACCTCCTTTAAAAAGTTCTTGTAGGGGTGCCTGGGTGGCACAGTCGGTTAAGCGTCCGACTTCAGCCAGGTCACGATCTCACGGTGCGTGAGTTCGAGCCCCGCGTCAGGCTCTGGGCTGATGGCTCGGAGCCTGGAGCCTGTTTCCGATTCTGTGTCTCCCTCTCTCTCTGCCCCTCCCCCGTTCATGCTCTGTCTCTGTCTGTCCCATAAATAAATAAAAACGTTGAAAAAATAAAAAATAAAAAGTTCTTGTTGTTTCTTGGCATACATTTCCTTCCCTCACCTTCCAATCAAGTAAAGAAGACCACTTCTTTACTCCCAAAAATTATTTCTGTAAAAATAAATCCTGTCATTCCCCTACTTAAAAACATTTTTTTTTTTTGGTTCTATATACTTTATAGAATTACACCTAAACTTATCATGGTACATAAAGCCCATCATGGTATGTTGTGAACTTTCATCTCATCTGTCTATTCCTTTCATGGTTTTTGAAAGTTTTCAAAAATTTTGCTAACCTTTTTAGTATTTCCTGAATTTTGGATCTACTAATCCTTTTGTGCAAATGCTCCTCTGTTTTGGGGAAATTCATGGACAGTTTTAAGACCTAACTCACATGTCTCCACCTTTTTAAAGCCATGCAAAGGTAGATAGCTTTTCCTTTGTATCCACATGGCATTCTGCACATATTTCTATTGCAGCACTTGTCATATTGTAAGTAAATGTGTATTTATTTACATGTATTTCTTCTCTGCTAAACTCTAAGCTTCTCAGGAGAAACAATTGTAAACATATTGCTCAGCACTCAGTGAATGTTCAGAATGGTTATTGACTGACGAGAGTATGCAGATGGTTTACATTAATTCAAGTCCTCAGGGTCAAATGAAATACATGCTAGAGTAATTGTGATTTAGGAACTATTGCCAGGTATCTTGGAGGAATTTTGGGTAGTGTAAGTATCAAAGGACTAGAGATAGGCAATATTCCAGTTTTCATAATGGGTGTAAAAGTATGCTAGAAGTCATAGACTCACAAGCTTTAGGCCATAAAGCACATTATCAGATAGATGACTTGTGAGTATTTTAGAGGAAATACTGAAAAGTACATTTCTATTGTTATATTTTAACCCTGCCTACCTTTATAAAGTATTAAGAGGCAGGTGTTGATTCCTAGGCACCTGTAAATGTTTGCTTAGGACAAGTAAAATTGTGTGAAACTCTTTTCCTGTTTTTTTTTTTTTTTTTTCAAACTTACTGAATCGTGGCTATATATTCTGTAAGGCATTCTGTACATATTTGATGTCCCTCATGTACTCTCTATTGAGGTTTTATGTGGATCAGATGATGCATATTGTGTATTGAAAACCACAAGGTTTTCTGTATTTTCTGTATTCAGGGTTTCCCTACTTTCAGTCATTTTTTTAACACTTTAATATTTTTTTTGCCATATTCACGCAGCATTTCTACTTTTAACATTTATTTATTTTTGAGACAGAGAGAGAGCATGAACAGGGGAGGGTCAGAGAAAGAGGGAGACACAGAATCTGAAATAGGCTCCAGGCTCTGAGCTGTCAGCACAGAGCCCGACGTGGGGCTCGAACCCACAGACCGTGAGACCATGACCTGAGCTGAAGTCAGACACTTAACCAACTGAGCCACCCAGGCACCCCTCATTTCTACTTTTATATACCTAAAATTTTTCTTTAAATCAACTTGTTGCTTAAAACTTAAACTTAGCCTTATTCTAAAAGAAAATATCTATTATGTACCAGTGATAACTTTTCTAATATACCCTATAATACATACATAACAGTGAACAAAAAAAATGATGGCCCTGTGTCATCTTGAATGCAACCATTATGTAATTTTATCACATTTTATGCTGCAATCACTAAGTGAAATATGGGAGGTATTTAGGGCTAATTCGAAGTACCACTGAGTGATTTTTTTGTCCATTGCATCATGGCATGGTGCACAATGGCAGTTGATTAATGGATTGATATCAAGTTGGAGGGGTTGTTTTGAGTGACAAATTACAAGGCTATGACCTTTGTTCTAACCTGATTCACAATTTTATTAGTGACCTGAAGACATAGGGGTGAATGGGTTCAGTTGGAAATCGCTTCCAGGGGTAATTAATTTACTGGATGATAGAAAAGGTTAAAAATTTTTGGCAGGTTTGGATTATAGGCAAATAATAGTAGCATGGTAGGAATTAATGTGGAGAATACACAATTAGATTAAGACAGATCAGTGTTCACATATAGAAAGGAGATGATCTGGCAAAATTACTTTGGCATTTTATTTATTTATTTTTTTTTAATTTTAATTTTAATTTTAATTTTTTTTTTTTTTATTTTTGGGACAGAGAGAGACAGAGCATGAACGGGGGAGGGGCAGAGAGAGAGGGAGACACAGAATCGGAAACAGGCTCCAGGCTCTGAGCCATCAGCCCAGAGTCCGACGCGGGGCTCAAACTCACGGACCGTGAGATCGTGACCCGGCTGAAGTCGGACGCTTAACCGACTGCGCCACCCAGGCGCCCCATTACTTTGGCATTTTAATTGGCTCTAAACTCATTAGGAGCAGAAAAGTGTCTATAAATGCCCTAGAAAGTAAATGCAAACCTAGATTTCAGTCATGAAAGTAATGACTTTAAAATCAAGTGTCCAAATTCAGAGAGTTAAGCATTTTACAGCTGATCAATCTATATCTGGAATATTGTTAATTCCAAGATATTATCCAGAAAAATTCTACAGCTGGAGACCTTATCATATGAGAGAGAGAGTTGAAGGAACTGGGCATGGTAAGCCTGAAGAAGAAAATTTTAAGTTGGGGCATGAGAATTGTTTTCAAATGCAGTATTGGAAAAGCTTTTAACATAGAAGAAAAATTTTATTTATTCTGCATCGCCTTAGTAAGTCGATTTGACTTCAGCTCAATAAAAATTAAAATAATTGAACAGTCAGGGATGTTTCCTCAAGGGAAGGAGCAAGCTGCCAGGATTGCCATATGGTCATATTTGGGGGGTGTGTATGATGTGTCTAAATTGGCAGAGAGGTGATCTTTTAACTTTATATGATTTTAATTTTTACGATGATCACGTCATCAGAAAAAAAGATAATTCCCTTTGAAAAGTGAAATTTAAAACTATGTGAGAAGGGGAGTGGTTGGAGGAGACTTGTACTTTTGTCACTCAATACTTCTGTATTTAAGTACTTTTTGACTGCCTCCTTAACCTCCCTGAGCCCGAAGACCCTCTTCTAGACAGTGGGAATAATAGCACTTTTCATGCTCGATAGTTGTGAAGATTTAATTAATGCTATGAATGAAAATTCCTGACACAGTAGGACTTAAGTGTATGTAGTTTTCTTTTTCTTTTCTTTGGTCTTGATTTTACTGTTGGAAAGGACAGCCAAAAACTAGTGGGAAGCTGGAAACTTAGTCCTAATTTTGGACCTTAAACAGGTAGTCCTAACTTGTGATTTGGAAGTCATGTGGTATGGGAAAAGTAATACAGAAGAAAGAGAATATATGTGTGTGTGTGTGTGTGTCTGTATGTGTATGTATTTAGTCACTTCTGGGAGCCCTTGTAATGTCATAGTACAGTCTTCACAGATGAGACCTATATTCATTATTTTCTTGCTTGTCTTAATGGCCAATCACTGAGCAATAAATCTGTGGGCCACATGGCCTATTCAGTTTAGCTGCAATATGGATGAAATTATGAAATCATCCATTTCACATCCCTGTTAATTGAGCTTTTATAGTAATCAAATTAGGTAGTTGTTTAATGATCCAATTAACTGTTCTACAAATTGACGCTTAGATTACTTCGTAGAGCTCTTACCTAAGCTAAGTACATATACTTGAAAGTTTAAGCTAGCTTATTACAATGATACTCTCAGCTTTGACTAACTTTGAGGGAAAAAAAGTAAATGAAAGGAGACCTCAGGCAAACAAATCATCATTCAATCCAGGCCAAGAAAAAAAAAGTCTTGGCAATTCATTAGACATCACGTCTTCATTTTTAGATTCTGTATTTAAGAAGTTAATACCATTTTTTCAAAAGATTATTCTCCTACCTCGATATACTGCCACCAGGTAACAATAGCTGCTACTGTTGTTAGTTCCAATCTTTCCAAAATGAAAGATTTAAGTTCTAGAACCATTCTCAAGGATTTCTAAGCAGTAGTGTTCTTCTTGTATCTCTATGATTTAGTTTTCTGTGTATTTTTCTTTTATCTAAAAAATAAGCTCTGCTTTTGTCAAGCTTAAACAATGTTAAACCACCACTATTTTAAGGATGATAACTTAGATCTATGTGTCTGTTTTTGTGCCAATAGTACACTTACTTGATGATTACAGCTTTATAATACAGCTTGAAGTCCAGAATTGTGATGCTTCCAGCTTTGGTTTTCTTTTTCAACATTACTGTGACTATTAGGGATCTTTTATGCTTCCATACAAATTTTAGGATTGTTTGTTCTAGCTTTGTGAAGAATGATGGTGGTATTTTGATAGGGATTACATTAAATGTATAGATTGCTTTGGGTAGTATAGATATTTTAACAATATTTGTTCTTCCAATCCATGAGTATGGAATGTTTTTCCATTTCTTTGTGTCTTCTTCAGTTTCTTTCATAAGTTTTCTATAGTTTTCAGCATATTAGGTATTTACCCAAAGGATATAAAAAATGCTAATTTGAAGAGGCACATGCACCCCAATGTTTATAGCAGCACTATCAATAATAGCCATATTATGGAAAGAGCCCATATGTCTATAGACTGATGAATGGATAAAGAAGATATATACAATGGAATACTACTTGACATTCAAAAAGAATGAAATCTTGCCATTTGCAATAATGTGGATATAACTAGAGTGTATTATGCTAAGCAAAACAATTCAGTCAGAGAAAGACAAATACCGTATGATTTCACTCATGTATGGAACTTAAGAAACAAAACAGATGAACATAGGAGAAGGAAGGAAAAATGAAAAGGGAGTGGGAGGCAAACCATAAGAGACTCTTAAATACAGAGAACAAATTGATGGGAGGTAAGTGGGGGGATGGGCTAAATAGGTGATGGGCATTAAAATGGGCCCTTGTTGGGATGAGCACTGGGTGTTAAATGTGAGAGATGAATCACTGGGTCCTGGTCCTGAAACCAATAGTACAATGTATGTTAACTAACTTGATTTTTAAATAAATAAATTTTAAAAGAAGATGATATCTTAGAAAAAAAAAAGTATAGAGGTAAATGTTTAAGGTACAATCCATTACCTTTTCCAGTAATCCTTCACTATTCTTCCATTAGCCCACAAACTTTTTAGCTTGAAATGAGAGCACTTGCGGTCATGTTCCCTCTTTGGAATATCTTGGTCTCAGTGTCTGGTTTTTCTCAGCAGATAATGAAGAACTGCTTCAAGAACAGGCAACCCATTGGTCCTTTCTCTTTTCCCTTCCCCAAGACTATTACATTGATCACAGAAAAGGTTTAGTTTGCCTTTATAGTTTTGCTAGTTTGTAACCCCCTTCTTATTTTTCTTTAATGCATGCTAATAGCCAATTATAAACTAAATTCCTTTCTCAAAAATCAGCAATTGAGTTAAAAAAAAGCAACCCTTGGAGGTTATACTGGCCTTCCTCTGTAGATTTTTAGTTTAAATCTTTAGTTTAAATCTTAATATATAGTTTCTTTGCAATTTCCAGAAAACGTATTTGTATTACCAAAGATGGATTATAGTAATTACCACTAATTTCCGTAATCAAAATGGATATAATTTTCTTGGGAATGATGACTTTAATTTTTAAAATTCACTTGCCAGCATCAGTAATCTTCACACTGGTGAGGGTAGAGTTAGGGGAGAGAAAGAGGATAAAATAATGGAGATTGTTGTGGTCCCAGTTTGTATTTTCTTCTACAGTTACTAATTGTTTGACAGTTACAAAAGGTTTTAGAATATGAACTCTGCAACTGTATTTTTAAGGTATTCATTAAAACCAGTTATGCAAGTCTCCTGGTGCTTGCTCTGTTGCTCAGGCACCTAAATGACCTCAATCTCCTGTGTCATGCTATTTTTGAGCAAGGAGAAATTGCTTGAGGCCAGACTTTACAAAAATGGAGAGGAAATTGTATGTATAGGAAAAAAGTCCCTATGTGTTTAACTGACCACTTCACCAGTTACAAGAAAGATTCTTCTAACTCAGTAGCTTTAGCTGTCAAAGAAGAAATAAGAAGTACAGAATAAGTCTTAGGCTAAAATAAGAAAAAATACATCTTATGCATAAAATACATTTATGTGCAAAATGGATAGTGCTTGCACAGTTTTTACATAATTTTTAAGAGATATTTAAGGGAGGCAAAAGATCAGATTAGCAAATTTTTCTTCTAGAGATCAACAGGAGAAACTTTTAAATAACACTACATACAGCTTTCATCTTCAGAAAGTAAAATTCTTTCTAATGTCCAGTGGGAAGAAAATGATTTCCAAATTATTTCTCTAGAATGTGGTAAAAATATATTTTGAATAGACATTAAATAAAGGATTCCTAGTTCCAATCAAAACAAAAGAGGTATGGAATCAACATGACATGGTGGAAAGAACAATGAAAAGGGGAGGAGAAAATGTAGATTCTAGTCTAGGTTCGTCACTTTAATAGCTGTGTGGCCTTGGGGAGCCTTAATTCATAAGCTACTATTTCTTCACTGGCAATGGAGGAATAAGAATGTATGGCCCACCTTCCTCACAGGGTTTTCTGATGAACATCACTTAGGAATACTGAGAAATGATCTGCCATAACAGCCACCATCAACCCCACTTGTTCCAGGAATTGCCCCAAAGAGAAGCAGAGGATTTTCCCTTCCTCTTTTTGAAATGTCTCTAAACTTCTGCTAGCCTTTTTATAGTCAGCCAAAGACTGTCAGTTTATCTGAAGACCAATTGGAAAGTCTTCTTCTACTTCCAGAATCCCCACCTTTATGGAACACTTGCCAATCAGAGATTGTCTCAGTATTTCCTGCATAATACTTAGTCTCCTTACTAAAACTTTTGAAACTCTGTTGAAACAAAAGATGGGTTTCCTTGCTACAAATCTTTATACCTTTGTTAATATTGTCTTGGACTTAATTTTTCATTGATAACATTTATGTGTTAGCATTTATAATGAATGTTAAATAAATATAAGACTGCTGCTTCAGAATTTTAAATTTGTTGAAGGAGATAGTAAAACCTAAAACTAAAAATTTCAGGAATCAAACTTAAAGTTCATTTGGGAAAGCATACTCTAAGGAGATATCTGTTTTCATGCTTCACAATCTAGGCCTCTCAAATTTGATAATAATCACTAATTTATAAGGGCTTTATGCATACCATTTTGGTGCCAGTTTAGTGTATCTCTCGAGGCTGACTGGCTTTGATCCCTGGCTTTACCACTTATTAGCTATATGATCTGGGGCAAGTTACTCAGTGAATGCTAACATTTATGGAGCACTTACTATAGGTCAGGCACAAACATCTTATGTGAATTATGGATTATTTTACTAAATCCTCAATGAGATTAATATTATTCCCATTTTAGAAATTCTAGAAAGGTCAAGTAATTTTCCCAAGATTACACACGTAACAGTTAACACATAAACAAAACAAGAGTTGTTAATAGCATATAGGTCAATGTGTTGAAATGATTATATGAGACAAAGCTTGTAATGTGTCTAACTAACCAACACATAGGAAGTATTCAGTAAATATTCCATTGTTCTTATCGATGTTACTAGGTGAGCATAATTAACTACATTGTTAAGATAGGAAACTTCAATTGATCTTAAAAAACCAAACCAAACCAAACCAAACATAATACTAGAAAGAGTGAATTGACACATTGGTACTCTAAAATAGAGACCATTAGATTAGCCAGATAAAAATTTCATAAGCTTTTTTTTGGATGGAGAAATAAAATACTCTTTACTTGAATCCTTGCAATTGACACAGGAGAATGTCGAGAATGTCTCTAGTGGGAGACATGTAGGGGCAGTTGTGAAACAAAGGCAATAACTAGAAGAATTATAATGGTACACTGTTGAGGGGTTGAGTTTGTGGAGCGGCATACCCACCTATGACTCATTGCTGTTCTAGATTTACTTCATTAGAGGTCAATATTTAAAACTATGAGATATGGGGAGCCTTATATCATGATTCAATATTTGAAATGCTAGTGATTTATAGATTATTTAAGTTGTTTGAAGGATTGGGAAAATAGTAGTGGCCTCTAGATTATAGTCTACTGTAGCAGGGCCTTGTTACATAGATTAATAGAATCATCTCAAGTAAGTTTGGCTAGTCAGTGAGGTAATATAGAAAGATCTGGGTACCTCAAAAAACTAAAAATAGAACTACCCTACCACCCAGCAATTGCACTACTAGGCATTTATCCACAGGATACAGGTGTGCTGTTTCTTTCTTTTTTTTTTTTTTTTGTAAGTTTATCCTTACACATATTCTGAAATATTTTTTTTTTTATATATGAAATTCATTGTCAAATTGGTTTCCATACAACACCCAGTGCTCATCCCAAAAGGTGCCCTCCTCAGTACCCATCACCCACCCTCTCCTCCCTCCCACCCCCCTTCAACCCTTAGTTTGTTCTCAGTTCTCAACAGTCTCTTATGCTTTGGCTGTCTCCCACTCTAACCTCTTTTTTTTTTTTTTTCCTTCCCCTCCCCCATGGGTTCCTGTTAAGTTTCTCAGGATCCACATAAGAGTGAAACCATATGGTATCTGTCTTTCTCTGTATGGCTTATTTCACTTAGCATCACACTCTCCAGTTCCATCCACGTTGCTACAAAAGGCCATATTTCATTTTTTCTCATTGCCACGTAGTATTCCATTGTGTATATAAACCACAATTTCTTTATCCATTCATCAGTTGATGGACATTTAGGCTCTTTCCATAATTTGGCTATTGTTGAGAGTGCTGCTATGAACATTGGGGTACAAGTGCCCCTATGCATCAGTCCTCCTGTGTCCCTTGGATAAATTCCTAACAGTGCTATTGCTGGGTCATAGGGTAGGTCTATTTTTAATTTTCTGAGGAACCTCCACACTGCTTTCCAGAGCGGCTGCACCAATTTGCATTCCCACCAACAGTGCAAGAGGGTTCCCTTTTCTCCACATCCTCTCCAGCATCTAGTCTCCTGATTTGTTCATTTTGGCCACTCTGACTGGCGTGAGGTGATACCTGAGTGTGGTTTTGATTTGTATTTCCCTGATAAGGAGCGACGCTGAACATCTTTTCATGTGCCTGTTGGCCATCCGGATGTCTTCTTTAGAGAAGTGTCTATTCATGTTTTCTGCCCATTTCTTCACTGGGTTATTTGCTTTTCGGGTGTGGAGTTTGGTGAGCTCTTTATAGATTTTGGATACTAGCCCTTTGTCCGATATGTCATTTGCAAATATCTTTTCCCATTCCGTTGGTTGCCTTTTAGTTTTGTTGGTTGTTTCCTTTGCTGTGCAGAAGCTTTTGATCTTCATAAGGTCCCAGTAATTCACTTTTGCTTTTAATTCCCTTGCCTTTGGGGATGTGTCGAGTAAGAGATTGCTATGGCTGAGGTCAGAGAGGTCTTTTCCTGCTTTCTCCTCTAA
Source organism: Puma concolor (assembly GCF_028749965.1). NCBI lineage: Eukaryota > Metazoa > Chordata > Mammalia > Carnivora > Felidae > Puma > Puma concolor. The sequence goes on along the minus strand of NC_141675.1, from coordinate 72,927,673 downwards.
GGTTTTGATGGTTTCCTGTCTCACATTCAGGTCCTTTATCCATTTTGAGTTTATTTTTGTGAATGGTGTGAGAAAGTGGTCTAGTTTCAACCTTCTGCATGTTGCTGTCCAGTTCTCCCAGCACCATTTGTTAAAGAGACTGTCTTTTTTCCATTGGATGTTCTTTCCTGCTTTGTCAAAGATGAGTTGGCCATACGTTTGTGGGTCTAGTTCTGGGGTTTCTATTCTATTCCATTGGTCTATGTGTCTGTTTTTGTGCCAATACCATGCTGTCTTGATGATGACAGCTTTGTAGTAGAGGCTAAAGTCTGGGATTGTGATGCCTCCTGCTTTGGTCTTCTTCTTCAAAATTACTTTGGCTATTCGGGGCCTTTTGTGGTTCCATATGAATTTTAGGATTGCTTGTTCTAGTTTCGAGAAGAATGCTGGTGCAATTTTGATTGGGATTGCTTTGAATGTGTAGATAGCTTTGGGTAGTATTGACATTTTGACAGTATTTATTCTTCCAATCCATGAGCAGGGAATGTCTTTCCATTTCTTTAAATCTTCTTCAATTACCTTCATAAGCTTTCTATAGTTTTCAGCATACAGATCCTTTACATCTTTGGTTAGATTGATTCCTAGGTATTTTATGCTTCTTGGTGCAATTGTGAATGGGATCAGTTTCTTTATTTGTCTTTCTGTTGCTTCATTGTTAGTGTAAGAATGCAACTGATTTCTGTACATTGATTTTGTATCCTGCAACTTTGCTGAATTCATGTATCAGTTCTAGCAGACTTTTGGTGGAGTCTATCGGATTTTCCACGTATAATATCATGTCATCTGCAAAAAGCGAAAGCTTGACTTCATCTTTGCCAATTTTGATGCCTTTGATTTCCTTTTGCTGTCTGATTGCTGATGCTAGAACTTCCAGCACTATGTTAAACAACAGCGGTGAGAGTGGGCATCCCTGTCGTGTTCCTGATCTCAGGGAAAAAGCTCTCAGTTTTTCCCCGTTGAGGATGATGTTAGCTGTGGGCTTTTCATAAATGGCTTTTATGATCTTTAAGTATGTTCCTTCTATCCCGACTTTCTCAAGGGTTTTTATTAAGAAAGGGTGCTGGATTTTGTCAAAGGCCTTTTCTGCATCGATTGACAGGATCATATGGTTCTTCTCTTTTTTTTTGTTAATGTGATGTATCACGTTGATTGATTTGCGAATGTTGAACCAGCCCTGCATCCCAAGAATGAATCCCACTTGATCATGGTGAATAATTCTTTTTATATGCCGTTGAATTCGATTTGCTAGTATCTTATTGAGAATTTTTGCATCCATATTCATCAGGGATATTGGCCTGTAGTTCTCTTTTTTGACTGGGTCTCTGTCTGGTTTAGGAATCAAAGTAATACTGGCTTCATAGAATGAGTCTGGAAGTTTTCCTTCCCTTTCTATTTCTTGGAATAGCTTGAGAAGGATAGGTATTATCTCTGCTTTAAACGTCTGGTAGAACTCCCCTGGGAAGCCATCTGGTCCTGGACTCTTATTTGTTGGGAGATTTTTGATAACCGATTCAATTTCTTCGCTGGTTATGGGTCTGTTCAAGCTTTCTATTTCCTCCTGATTGAGTTTTGGAAGAGTGTGGGTGTTCAGGAATTTGTCCATTTCTTCCAGGTTGTCCAATTTGTTGGCATATAATTTTTCATAGTATTCCCTGATAATTGTTTGTATCTCTGAGGGATTGGTTGTAATAATTCCATTTTCATTCATGATTTTATCTATTTGGGTCATCTCCCTTTTCTTTTTGAGAAGCCTAGCTAGAGGTTTGTCAATTTTGTTTATCTTTTCAAAAAACCAACTCTTGGTTTCGTTGATCTGCTCTACAGTTTTTTTAGATTCTATATTGTTTATTTCTGCTCTGATCTTTATTATTTCTCTTCTTCTGCTGGGTTTAGGCTGCCTTTGCTGTTCTGCTTCTATTTCCTTTAGGTGTGCTGTTAGATTTTGTATTTGGGATTTTTCTTGTTTCTTGAGATAGGCCTGGATTGCAATGTATTTTCCTCTCAGGACTGCCTTCGCTGCGTCCCAAAGCGTTTGGATTGTTGTATTTTCATTTTCGTTTGTTTCCATATATTTTTTAATTTCTTCTCTAATTGCCTGGTTGACCCACTCATTCGTTAGTAGGGTGTTCTTTAACCTCCACGCTTTTGGAGGTTTTCCAGACTTTTTTCTGTGGTTGATTTCAAGCTTCATAGCATTGTGGTCTGAAAGTATGCATGGTATGATTTCAATTCTTGTAAACTTATGAAGGGCTGTTTGTGACCCAGTATATGATCTATCTTGGAGAATGTTCCATGTGCACTCGAGAAGAAAGTATATTCTGTTGCTTTGGGATGCAGAGTTCTAAATATATCTGTCAAGTCCATCTGATCCAATGTATCATTCAGGGCCCTTGTTTCTTTATTGACCGTGTGTCTAGATGATCTATCCATTTCTGTAAGTGGGGTGTTAAAGTCCCCTGCAATTACCACATTCTTCTCAATAAGGTTGCTTCTGTTTATGAGTAATTGTTTTATATATTTGGGCGCTCCGGTATTCAGCGCATAGACATTTATAATTGTTAGCTCTTCCTGATGGATAGACCCTGTCACTACTATATAATGTCCTTCTTCATCTCTTGTTACAGCCTTTAATTTAAAGTCTAGTTTGTCTGATAGAAGTATGGCTACTCCAGCTTTCTTTTGGCTTCCAGTCGCATGATAAATAGTTCTCCATCCCCTCACTCTCAATCTACAGGTGTCCTCAGGTCTAAAATGAGTCTCTTGTAGACAGCAAATAGATGGGTCTTGTTTTTTTATCCATTCTGATACCCTATGTCTTTTGGTTGGCGCATTTAATCCATTTACATTCAGTGTTATTATAGAAAGATGTGGGTTTAGAGTCATTGTGATGTCTGTATGTTTTATGCTTGTAGTGATGTCTCTGGTACTTTGTCTCACAGGGTCCCCCTTAGGATCTCTTGTAGGGCTGGTTTAGTGGTGACAAATTCCTTCAGTTTTTATTTGTTTGGGAAGACCTTTATCTCTCCTTCTATTCTAAATGACAGACTTGCTGGATAAAGGATTCTCGGCTGCATATTTTTTCTGTCTAGCACACTGAAAATCTCGTGCCAATTCTTTCTGGCCTGCCAAGTTTCAAAAGAGAGATCAGTCACGAGTCTTATAGGTCTCCCTTTATATGTGAGGGCACGTTTACCCCTTGCTGCTTTCAGAATTTTCTCTTTATCCTTGTATTTTGCCAGTTTCATTATGATATGTCATGCAGAAGATCGATTCAAGTTACGTCTGAAGGGAGTTCTCTGTGCCTCTTGGATTTCAATGCCTTTTTCCTTCCCCAGTTCAGGGAAGTTCTCAGCTATTATTTCTTCAAGTACCCCTTCAGCACCTTTCCCTCTCTCTTCCTCCTCTGGGATACCAATTATGCGTATATTATTTCTTTTTAGTGTATCACTTAGTTCTCTAATTTTCCCCTCATACTCCTGGATTTTTTTATCTCTCTTTTTCTCAGCTTCCTCTTTTTCCATAACTTTATCTTCTAGTTCACCTATTCTCTCCTCTGCCTCTTCAATCCGAGCCGTGGTGGTTTCCATTTTGTTATGCATTTCGTTTAAAGCGTTTTTCAGCTCCTCGTGACTGTTCCTTAGTCCCTTGATCTCTGTAGCAAGAGATTCTCTGCTGTCAGCTATACTGTTTTCAAGCCCAGCGATTAATTTTATGACTATTATTCTAAATTCACTTTCTGTTATATTATTTAAATCCTTTTTGATCAGCTCATTAGCTGTTGTTATTTCCTGGAGATTCTTCTGAGGGGAATTCTTCCGCTTGGTCATTTTGGATAGTCCCTGGCGTGGTGAGGACCTGCAGGGCACTTCCCCTGTGCTGTGGTGTATAACTGGAGTTGGTGGGCGGAGCCGCAGTCAGACCTGATGTCTGCCCCCAGCCCACCGCTGGGGCCACAGTCAGACTGGTGTGTGCCTTCTCTTCCCCTCTCCTAGGGGCGGGATTCACTGTGGGGTGGGGTGGCCTGTCTGGGCTACTTGCACACTGCCAGGCTTGTGATGCTGGGGATCTGGCGTCTTAGCTGGGGTGTGTAGGCAAGGTGCACGGGGGCAGGAAGGGCAGGCTTAGGTTGCTTCTCCTTAGGTGATCCACTTCAGGAGGGGCCCTGTGGCAGCAGGAGGGAGTCAGATCCGCTGCCGGAGGTTTGGCTCCGCAGAAGCGCAGAGTTGGGTGTTTGCGCGGAACGAGCAAGTTCCCTGGCAGGAACTGGTGCTCTTTGGGATTTTGGCTGGGGGATGGGCGGGGGAGATGGCGCTGGCGAGCGCCTTTGTTCCCCACCAAACTGAGCTCTGTCGTCCGGGGGCTCAGCAGCTTTCCTTCCCTTTGTCCTCCAGCCTTCCCGCTTTCCGAGCAGAGCTGTTAACTTATGACCTCCCAGCCGCTAAGTCGCGCTTGCTGTGGGAACACAGTCCGTCAGGCCCCGCTTTTTGCAAGCCAGACTCAGGGGCTCTCCTTGGCCGGGGAGCCGCCCCTCCGCCCCGGCTCCCTCCCGCCAGTCCGTGGAGCGCGCACCGCCTCGCCGCCCTTCCTACCCTCTTCTGTGGGCCTCTCGTCTGTGCTTGGCTCCGGCGACTCCGTTCTGCGAATCCTCTGGTGGTTTTCTGGGTTATTTAGGCAGGTGTAGGTGGAATCTAAGTGATCAGCAGGACGCGCGGTGAGCCCAGCGTCCTCCTACGCCGCCATCTTCCCTCTCTCTCCCAGGTGTGCTGTTTCAAAGGGAAGCATGCACCCCCATGTGTATAGCAGCACTATCAACAATAGCCGAAGTATGGAAAGAGCCCAAATGTCCCTCGATGGATGAATGGATAAAGAAGACGTGGTATATATATACAATGGAGTATTACTCAGCAATCAAAAAGAATTAAATCTTGCCATTTGTAACTATGTGGATGGAACTGGAGGGTATTACTCTAAGTGAAATTAGTCAGAGAAAGACAAAAATCATATGACTTCACTCATATGAGGACTTTAAGAGACAAAACAGATGAACATAAGGGAGGGGAAACAAAAATAATATAAAAACAGGGAGGGGGACAAAACAGAAGAGACTCATAAATATGGAGAACAAACTGAGGGTTACTGGGGGGGGTTGTGGGAGGGGGGATGGGCTAAATGGGTAAGGGGCACTAAGGAATCTACTCCTGAAATCATTGTTGCACTATATGCTAACTAATTTGGATGTAAATTAAAAAAAATAAAAAATAAAATAAAAAAAAAAAAAAGAAAGATCTGGGTCACTGCTGGGAATTTAAAACCCCAGTAGAAGTGGTGCTACTTCAGAAGAGTCCTCTGAGGATGTAAACGAAAAAAGCAAGAGGGGGAAAAGGAGGCCAAGAGGGATATCAAAAACACATTGTGCTTAGTTTATCATTTTTCTTGATTTCAGCCCCAGTTTTAACAGTGTTCATAAAAGAACAATGATTCCATTTACCTAATCCCAATTGATTAATTGATATAAACACTTTAAGTGCAAGGCATTGTGAAGGTAATAGGAATTTAAGACCAGGTAGGAGAGGACTAGGGTCATTTCAGGCCAATAAATGAGCTGTTTTGAGCTCATTTATTTAAATTGTACCCTGTAATAGTTGCCTAGACATTTAAACTCTGGTCCTCAGTTACTTCATATGTAAAATGAAAATTTTGAACCATATGATCTCTGGGGAATTTTGCAGCATTAAAATGTTATGATTCTCTTTGGCTTACTTTTAAGGAAAAAGTATGAACCTCTTTGGTTAATAAAGAATCAAGGAAATAAGCTCTTATCTTACAAGGGTACATTCAAATGGATATGTGCATATGTACATACTTAACCACATATATACATGTTTGGCATAGTTTGAGACATAATGTTTGGCATTATGAGGATTATCATGAAAAAATACTAGTAAAACTGGAATGAGTGACATAAGATTGAAGTGATATCCAACTTAAAAAGTATTTCTGTCTTTGCAGCATGAAAGAACATAATAACACAGATGCTTTTACAAGGAGAATCTTCTGGCTAAAGGTTAGGGGGATGTAGCAATTCATGTAAGTAAAGTTCAAATTTTATTTACTCAAAAAGTAATAGCATCCTTTGCTCTATATCCCTGTGCCCTTAAGACTATAACAAATCATCCTTGAGTTTCTTGTCCATAGTTTGAAAATGGCTTTATCCTAAGAATTTTTCATTTTGATAAGTGTTTATCTCAGAAAGATTAAGCCAGGATTCTCTAAACTCACCCTTGGGAAGTATCTTAATTTAGTTTTTCAAATTACTCAACCACTGTCAATGTTATTTTGACAACTTCTTATTCAAGAAGTCTCATGAATTTAAAAGTTTATGTATAGCCAACAGATCTATTCCTCATGAGATATGGGATCTAAGGCAGTGAGACTCCATTCTTTCTTATTAGTGGAAGTGACAAGACTTACTAGAAACTGAAACAATGGGGTCAAGCACTGAATAAAGAAAAAGGAAAAAAGCAAGGCTGGGAGACTCTCAACCCAAACTAAAACATTCATGATGTCCTATAAAGAGATGGTTGTAGTTGGAGTTTCTGAGTAACAGAACACTATTTAAGAGAAACTGCTGATGATCATAAAAAGTTATAAGCAATGACAGGAGAGCCAAGGACAGAGAAGAGAAGATGAATTCTTCTTGTCTTGTGTAAATGGAAGGCCTCAATGCTTTTTAGTGTGATTTGTTTAAGCTGCCTGTGGTTATCAGTGGGATACACAAGAGAGATAGATCAAATTTCAAAGAACAATTTGAAATTTTTTATTATTTCTGCATATCCAGTAATAAAGACAATGAAGAAATAACCAAAAGTTTAAGACATTCACATGCTTATAAAATGTTTTCACTTATTCATTATTCTTACTTTAATAAGCACATAACTTGAGTATCCTTCATATTCTAATCACTGGATGAAATACAAGAAAAAAGAAAAAGGTCCTTGCCCTTAAGGTGTTTAAAATCTATTTGGAAGTAAAATATAATGCTTTTGTTTTGATTAATTCTCCATGTTGCTCTAATAAACTAACTCATATGAAGCTTAAAAATTCAAGTAAAAGTTTTTCCTTTGAAATGCTTGCGAGAAGTTGAGAATAGCATTTCCTTTATGTAAAAACTGGCTAAAAGATAATGCAGCCTATTCTATTAGGCTATTAGAGCCAAATTTATTCATCTTCAATATGCTGTAATTTTATTCAGAACCTATTTTTATTCTGCTATATTCTTCAATCCTAAAATTCACATGGCCCAAGGGAAAAACGTCTTGGAATGTATCATCTGTTCCACTCAGTAGTTAGACTGCTGAAGTTCCAACAGCTGGAACATACTCCTGCTTTGCATCATCTCCCTTTATCCCCATGGAGCCCTTTAGACTTGTTCTTACTTCCCCTGCTGTCCTTGGGGGAAAGCTTTTAGCATCTGGTAGCTGGGACTACACGTAAGTTAGATATAGATGCTTTTCTCTGTTGTTTATGGTCAGTATTTCAGTTTTCTAGTTCAGTCTGAGCATGTAAAGCATGATAGTGGAGGTGTGTATGTTTTTCAGGCAGGTGGGAGTTCTGGCAAAGTGAGGAAGGTGGTATGAGACTAGAAACTATGTAACATTAGCTCCTTTGATAAAGATGCTTAAGCTACTTCCTTGGGAGATGAGAAAATTCTAGGGAAATGTAACAGTTGTCTTAAAAACCCTGAAAGGTTGATATTTGAATTCAAAAAAGATTTTGGTGGCTCTTGGAGTCCTAGTAACTCCTAAGGAGTGGAGGATAGTGGGAGCAACTTTTGGCTCAGCCTCAAAAAAAGAATTTTCCTATCCCTATTGAAGCAGAAGCTCAATGACTACTTGTGGTCTTTTTTTTTTAATTTTTTTTAACATTTATTTATTTTTGAGAAACAGAGAGATAGCATGAGTAGGGGAGGGGTAGACGGAGAGAAAGGAAGATACAGAATTCAAAGTAGGCTCCAGGCTCTGAGCTGTCAACACAGCCTGACACAAGGTTCAAACATGAAACATGAGATCATGACCTGAGCCGAAGTCGGACGCTTAACCGACTGAGCCACCTAGGTACCCCAACTGCTTGTGATCTTGTAGAGGTGAAGTAAATGGGATTAGTCAAGGTGATGGGACCTGGATGGGAGTTAGGATAAGGATGGCAAATTGGTTTAATTCCCCTGCCAACTGTGATCAACTGGTAAAGCCTGCCTGGAGTCCAATGGGCCTCTGACACTGTCCAAGCTCACGAGGAACAAGTAAGTGCTGTGATTGATTACAATAGATTTGCATGCCATACATTTTCTCCCTCTGGGATGTTACTTCACTATTATTTCCATTCCTTAGATTCTGTGATCATCAGTAGTACTGCTTGGTGTTACTACCAGTTCAATATACCCAGCCAGCTCTGTGCATTCAAAACACAATTTCATATCTACACTACTTGTCTACTACTTCTTACCTTTTGTTACCCTTGAGTGGTTAAGTGTATAATTGTGTTGACCTGATTAGACTGAAAGATTATAGGAATTTTACTTCCTGCTGTAATGAAATTACAAGGAAGCATGGTGGTATATTGGAACATAATTTGACTTCTACCCTCACCATTTCACTGAGACTACATCCACCAATGGTGCCACAAATGATGTATGTGTTTCCAAAGGCATGAACACCTGACAGCTTCTTGAAATATTTTTGTCTCTTGGCTCTTACCATGCTATTTCCTTCTGCTTTTCTCCCACCTCACTACTTCTTCTTAGTATCATTTACTCTCATCCAAGGACCAAAGTAAGATCCTCTTCAAGAGATGATTAAAATGTATCTACTCTCTCATATGCCCATTCCTGTAGATTTTAATTCTGTTCTTATATTGATAATTCCAAAATTTCTAAACATAGGTGAGAACTTTAATTTTCACTCTTTTTTCTAATCACTTGCTTGAAATTACCTGTTAGATGGTTCACCTAAAACTTGCCATTCAATATGGACTCCTGATCCATCCCCTACTTTGTTTTCTTGTCCTCTTAATCATTCCATAACATAATTAGCCACCCAGGTCCTCATCCAGGAAATGTAAGGATTATTCTTGATTGTTTCCCTTCCCCCACTCCCCACCCCTCATCTATAATGATAGATTTATCATTATAGATATCTCAACTACATTTTGGCTGTGTCACTTCTCTCTCTCACCATTACTATCACCCTGGAGCAGACTACTCGTGTCTCTCATCTGGACCATTGCAGTAACCTCCTAATACTTGCCCCACCGAAGTTCAGTATTCACACAGTAGTAAGAGTAATCTTTCATTCATTCAACATTAGCTCAACATTTAATTGAATACATGGAGGGATTATCATAGATGGAGCTCTTCAAGGCTCTTGGGGGTCATCAGGGAACAAGCAAAGTTTTCTGACTTTGTTCTAGTAGGAGAAGATACACACAAAAAACAGGAAACATAATAAATAAATGAAAAATATAATAAGCTAGTTGATGTACGTGCTGTGGAAAAACTAAAAGTAAAGCAACTTAAAGGAGTTAGGGAGTGCTGGAAAGTGATAGTACAGATTATAATATATAAAAGGAGGTCAGAATAGGTCTCATTAAGATGATCTTTTCATGAGAGAGTTAGCCAAGTGGACATGAAGGAGAAGAATGTTCTAGGCCAAAGAACAGCTACAGTAAATGTCTTTCAAATGAGACAGTATCTTGTGTGTTTGAGAGACAGCAAGAGAACCTGTATGGCTATAACAGAGTGAGTATGTGAGGAGGAGTGTGGGAAGAGATCAGAGTTAACACGACAGAGACCGTAGAGCTACGTGAGAGTGTCCTACAAGGGCACTGTAAGAACTTCGACTTTTACTCTCCTTGAAAAGAGGAGTCCTTGGATAGCTTTGAGTAAAGGAGTGAAATATAATATAACTTACATTTTAAAAGGATCACTTTGGCTGCTGTTTAATAAATATTAAAGTTAAGAGTATAATGCAGAGACCAATTAGGAGGCTATTGCAGTAATCTAGGTGAGAGATGATGGATATTTAGACCAGGATGGTAATGGGAGAGGTGGTACAAATTGGTTAGATCTTGGATATATTTTGCAGATATATCCAACAAGATTTCTTGATGAATTTGGTGTGGGATATGAGAAAGATGTTTTAGGAATGACTGCAAGTTTTTAGGACTGAGCAACTGGAAAAAATGGGGTTGGCATTAAATGAGATGGAAAAAATTGAGGAGGGATAGATTTTAATGAGAAGATCAGGAGTTTTAGTCTTGGTCATGAAAACTTTAATATATTTATTAAATATTAGAGTGGATGTTGAATAGCAGTGGGATACACAAGTCTGAAGTTCTAGGATTAACACTGAACTGGATGTTGTCAGTATATAGATGGCTTTTGAAGCCCAGAGTCTGGATGAAATCATCAAAGGAGGCTTGGATGTATTCCAACATTAAGAGGCTGGAGAGAAGAGGAGAACTCATAAAAAGAGACTAAGAAGAAGGGATCAGTGAAGCTAGAGTACAAAAGAAAAGATGTAGAGCTTTAAAAACCAAGGGATAACTGATGAATGGATAAATAAAATGTGATATATATGTATATAAATGTATATGTATATATAAATGTGTATATATATATATATATATATATATATATATATATATATATACACACACACACACATTTACACAGTGGAATATTAGTGATCAACAAGAATGAAATCTTGCCATTTGCAACAATGTGGATGAAATTAGAGTGTGTTATGCTAAGTGAAATAACTCAGAGAAAGACAAATATATGATTTCATTCGTATGTGGAATTTAAGAAACAAAACAGATGAACTTAGGGAGAGGGGCACAAAAATATAAAAACAGAGAGAGAGGCAAACCATAAAAGACTCTTAAATACAGAGAACAAACTGAGGGTTACTGGAGGATATTGGGTGGGGGGGATGCGCTAAATGGGTGATAGGCATTAAGGAGGGCACTTGGGATGAGCACTGGCTGTTGTATGTAAGTGACGGATCACTAAATTATACTCCTAAAATCGTTATAACACTATACCTTAACTAATTTGGATTAAATAAAAAATAATAATAAATAAAAACAAAACAAAACCAAGGAATAAAAAGGCATCAACAAGGAGCAAGTCATTAATTGGTAGATTGAATAAGATGAGGACTGGGTTTAACAATAGAGTTAAGGAGTTAAAGAAATCTGGGCAGCAGAAGTTTTCTTTGAGGATGGAGAGAAAAGATTTGTGTGGGTTTAAGAGAGAAAGGAACATCTTCTATGAAGTATTTTTGTCAAAAAAAATCAGACTTCGATCTAGCTTCTGGACCTACTAGATTTTAGAAAATGCATACAGGAGAGGAACAACATGGGCAAAATGCAGACCTTAGGAACTTAGAACAAAGGGACTGGTTTCTTTAAAAAATACATTGCCATTGGTATGGGAGGAAAGGAGAGAAGTAAAGACGTGGAATCATATAGATTAGAACAGATATAAGAATATGGTGACCAACATTTCATTTTGTCTGTGATTATCCTGCTTATTGTTAATAATGATTCCTTTTCTCTCAGATATGTCCCGGTTTGGACAATAAGTTATAAAGTCACTCTATGCAAGTATAGACTTCATTTTAATCAAACAATAGACTGTAAAAGAAGTATTTATGAGATAATTTGGAAAATTGGAATACTGATGATCCATTTGGTGATATTAGAGAGTTATGGTCAGTTGTTTTAAGGTAAAATTATGTTGTGTTTATATTTTTAAAAAGAGATCTTATCTTTAGATATTTATAGATGGAGTGATATACCAGGAATTGGCTTCAGAATAATCCTGTGTGTGTTTGTGGGGGGCGGGTAGTAGTTAGTAGCACTGAGAAAACTAGAACTATATTAGGTTTATAATTATTGACACTGGGTGATGAGTATATGGGGATTTATTACACTATTCTCCTTTATTTTGGATTTGTTTAATATTTTCATAATGTTTGTTTGTTTATTTAGAGAGAATGAGAGAACACAAATGGGGGAGAGGGGCAGAGGGAGAGAGAGAGAATCTTAAGCAGGCACCGTGCCACACATGGAACATGTTGCTGGGTTCAATCTCACAACTGAGAGATCGTGACCTGAGCCAAAATTAAGAGTAGGATGCTTAGCTGACTGAGCCACCCAAGTGCTGCTCATAATAAGAAGCTTAAAAAACAGATATATAGGGAAAATGGGAAGAGGGAAAATAGAAATAGTGATTAGACATCACTTTTGAGGCATCTTCTAAATTGTCGACATAGTATATCTCTCCTTTTATTTAGGTTTTCTTTAATTTCTCTTAGCAATGTTTGTGGTTTTCAGTGTAAACATCTTGCAAATGTTCTATCAGCTTCATCCTTAAGTATCATTCATATATTTTATGCTATGGTAAATGGTATTGATTTTTAATTACATTTCTAGTATCTAGAAGAAATATACCTGATTATTGTATATTGATCATGTATTCTGGAATTTTGCTAAACTCGTTAATTAGTTATAGTAGGTGTTTTGGTAGTTTGCATACAATTGTTTACATAGATGATTTTTTAATTTTCAATCAAGATGTCTTTTATTCATTTTTCATGCCTTTTGTACTTGTTTGGAACCTCCAGTAAAATGTTAAGTGGAAGTTGTGAGAGTAAACATTTTTGTCTTGCTCTTGTTCTTAAACAGAAAACTTTGTCTTTCACCATTAAGAATGATATTCTCTGCAGTTTTAAGTGCACTTCATTAGGTTGAGGAAATTCCTTTCTATTTCTACTTTACTGAGTGTTTTCAACATCTTATCTGCACCTATTGATATCATCATATATTTTGTTTTTCTTTTTTTAGTCTGTTAATATGGTAAATTACATTGATTTTTGAATGTTAAACTAACTTTGTATTATTCATTCAAATACAAATTGTCAAATGATATATTTTCTCTTTTTGTAAATATTATATGTTGGGTTTGCTTGTTAAAGTTTTATTAAGAATGTTTGCATCTGGGGCGCCTGGATGGCTCAGTTGGTTAGGCCTCTGACTTCAGCTCAGGTCATGATCTCACAGTCTGTGGGTTCGAGCCCCACGTCGGGCTCTGTGCTGACAGCTCAGAGCCTGGATCCTGCTTCAGATTCTGTGTTTCCCTCTCTCTCTGCCCCTTCCCTGGTCATGCTCTCTCTCTCTCTCTCTCTCTCTCTCTCTCTCTCTCTCTCAAAAATAAATAAATACACATTAAAAAAAAAGAATGTTTGCATCTATATTTTGGGGGAAAATTTAATTGATCCATAGTTTTGTTTTCTTGGAATATTCTTAGGTTGTGGTATCAGGGTAATACTGGCCCTATAAAATGAGTTGGGAAGTATTAACTGCTCTTCAAATTCTGGAAGACTTTATGTAGAATTCATACTATTTCTTCTTTTAAATATTTGGTAGAAGTTAATAGTGAAGTCCTTTAGACATGGAAAGTTTCTGAGAAGATTTTAACTACAAATCCAATATATTTAATAGATATTAGGCTATTCAGATTATCTGCTTCTTCTTGTGTGAGCTTTGGTAGTTGGTGTCTTTAAAGGAATTTGCCCATCTCAGTTGTCAAATTTATTGGAATAAAGTTGTTCAAAGTATTGCCCTTTCCCTTTTTAATATCTGTAGAATTGCTTTCTCATTCCTGGTAGGTAGTTGTCTCCATACTTTCTTTCCTGATCAGTCTGACTAGAGGTTTATCCATTTTATTTATCTTCTCAAAGAATCAATTTTTGTTTTCATTGATTTTTGTATCATCTTTCTGATTTTCTTTCATTGATTTCTCCTCCGATATTTAGTATTTCTTTTTCTGCTTCCTTTGCATTTTGTTTTCTCTTTTTTATGAGATTCATAATATGAAAGGTGAGATCATTAATTTGAGACTTTTCTTCTTTCCCCATGTAAGAGTTTAGTGCTGTAAATTTTTTCTTTAGTAACTCCTTTAGCTGTATTCTATAATTTTGGTGTATTTTAATTTTCATTCAGTGTGAAATATTTTCTAATTTCTTTTTTGCTTACTTCTTTGGTCCATGGGTGATTTAGAAATGTCGTATTTTATTTCTAAATATTAGAGTTTTCCAGAGAGGTTTCTGTTATTGGTTTTTAATTTAATTTCATTGTGGCCAGAGAACAAACTTTGTATATCTTGAATCCTTTTAAATTTGTTGAGACTAATTTTTGACTTCAAATGTGGTCTATCTTGGTAAATGTTTAGGTATACTTGAAAAGAATGTGTATTCTACTGTTATTGAGTGGTATGCTATATAAATGTTAGGTCTAGTTTATTGGTAGCATAATTCAAATCTTAAACATCATTATTGATGTTCTGATCACTTCTTCTATCTATCAAGTTGAAATTTCTTAGTATAATTGTGAATTTTCTGTTTTTCTTTGCAGTGCTATTAGATTTTCCTAAATGCATTTTTTGGGGGGTGCATAAATGTTTTCTTCTTTTTTTAAAAAAAGATTTTTTTAATGTTTTATTTATTCTTGAGAGAGAGACAGACAGACAGATTGTAAGTGGGGGAGGGGCAGAGAGAGAGGGAGACACAGAATCCAAAGCAGCCTCCAGGCTCTGAGCTGTCAGCCACAAGCTGCAAGATCATTACCTGAGCCAAAGTAAGACGTTTAACTGACTAGGCCACCCAGGTGCCCCATAAATGTTTTCTTCTTGATTAATTGACCCCTTTATATTTTGTTGTGTTTATTATTATGTGAAGAATTATATTTTTAAATGAGTATTGCTGATAAAATAATATGTATCATATATATTTGTATATAATATAAATATATATTATATATGTATAAGTATATATCATATATATTTATGTGTATACATACAAATATATTTATAGAGAGACTTATTCATAGCCACTTTTCATAACTTTCTTATTAATTCTAAGTTTTTTGATGATTTTCTGGAATTACTGGATGTGTGATCATATTTTCTGCAATTAATTATACTCTTGGTACTTTTCTTTCAATTTCTTAATGTGCTTTTCAGAACTTCTAGAACACTTTTGTTTATTCAGGACTTTAATGAGACTGACTCAGTAAGTGTGATTTTGGCTGCTGAGTGGAGATATAAAATCTTTACAATATTAGGAAAGTATACTTCTAGTGCTAATTTTTATATATAGATTTTGTTTTTTTATTCTTTGTCAGCATGCCATCAGCTGATTTCAGAAGACTTTTTTTCTGTAGGTCTCAGGCTTTAATCCAGTTTTGCCCCTCAATCTCTCCTGAGTCTCCAAGCTGCTTTTAAAGTCCTTGAGCTCAGGGTATATATTTCCAAACTGGCAAAGAAATAATTGAAAAACAAGTGTTAGCTATGCTAGATACTCACTTAGAGGCACCTCCTGATTTCAAGGCAATTTAGGATCATAGGTAGAAGCTGCTTCTACCACCAAGGTCCTTCCAGTTGAAACCTGTATTTTAAACTATTCAGAAATATACATTTTGTGGTGCTTCATTCACTAAAAAAAATCTCACTGACAGAGCTAAATACTGTTGTATCTGAATAAGTAACTACTCTTAAACCATGTTTGCACTGGAGAAGTTTAGTCTTATGGGAATTTCCTGGATCAGAATATACAAGGAGGGGCAGCATTTAGTAAAGGATAAGTAAAAGTACAAGTCATAGACATAGGTTTTAACTGAGTATACCCACATGATGGGTTTTGAGCAACCTGTACTTTCCTTTTTATTTTGATGAATTCATTTTGGTGTTTTCTTCTCTGTATCTGTTTTCTTCCTTGTGTAAGCCACAGTGCTTATTATAATAATTATTTCAAGGATCTTTCAAAACAGACACTTTTTATGGTATCTGAAAAAGTGCCAGAACATTCCTATATTCATTAGAGGAAACAATTTTTCAACCTTGATCACTTAAATTGCAAAAGTTGTACCAATACTGGATCTACTTTTATTTCTTATTTTTATTTTTTAAATTGATAAATTGAAATTTAATCAAAATTAAAACATTGCCTTTCAAGAGATAGTTAAGAAAGTGAAAACTCAGTTTATAGCCTGAGGAAAAATATTTGTAAGATATATATCTGATACATGACTATCATTCTAAATATACAAATAGTTTTTATAACAATAGTAAGAAAAATAACACAATTCAAAATAGTGGCATGGATCTACTTAAAAAATTTTTTTTTAATGCTTATTTATTTTTGAGAGAGAGAGAGACAGAGAATGAATGGGGAAAGGACAGAGAGAGAGGGAGACACAGAACTCAAGGTGGATTCCAGACTCTGCACTGTTAACACAGAGCCCGATGTGGAGCTTGAACCCATGAACTGTGAGATCATGACCTGAGCCGAAGTTGGACGCTCAACTGACTGAGCCACCCAGGCGCCCCTGGATCTACTTGTAAGGTTGTCTCATTCATTCATCAAATATTATTGCTTTACGTAGCATTTATTACTATCAGGAATTATCTTTGAAAATAGGAATATGAAGATGAATAAGTCATAATCCATGCCCTCAAGGTGATAATAGTCTCAAAAGGGTAATGTTTAAACAAAACAATTCACATTAATATGGTAAATGCTATGACAAGGTACTTTGAGAGTATAGAAAATGGTTATCTAAATCAGAAGTTCAGGGAAATTCATTGACAGTGGTAGTGAATATTTGTCCTCCTTCTCTTAAAATAGAATTTTCAGTTATGTACATCTGTACTCAGCTATAGCCTACATTTCAGCCATTTGACTAAGTTGTAGCCAAAAGAATGTGAAGGGAAGTGATTTGTGTTACTTCTGGGTCACAGTCTCCTTCCTTCTCTGTCTCCATATGACATCCTAAAATGTGAGATTGTGAGGAGTCATCAGAAACCATAGAGAAGAGAGCAACATCCTAGAAGTAATGCAACAATAAAAAGATTGGATTCCTGACAACCTTATAAATTATTAAGCAGAATAACTCTCATCCAGAATACTAATATAATAGAGAAATAAATGTTTACTTTGTTTAAACCACCCATTAATATGAGTCTGTATCATCATAGCCTTGTCTAGATACAAACTACTATGGTGAGCTTTCCTCAGCCTTCACTCTCTTAGACCTTTCAGTATACTTTGGTCATATCCTCATATTTAAAAGCTTCTTTATTGATGTCTTTGTTCTGATTGTCTTAATGCCTCTCAAATGTTTTGTCAGTCTCCTGTAAGACTCTTTTTTCCTGTTTCTCCTGCTAATGTGGAACTTCCCCAAGGGCTTTTTTTTCTTCACCCTCTTCACTAGCTTTACTCATCCCCCCACCTTAGAATTCCATGACTTAAAATAGTCCCCCTTTGAAACAGATTTCTAGAACTCTATTGCTCTCCTGAACTCCTGGCTTGTCCTATAGGCTTCAGATATAGGTTTCCAATAGACTGCAATAAACTTCCACTTGGAAGTCTTGCTGCCATTTTATATTCAGTTTAAATTAACTTTTTTAAATCTTTATTTATTTTTGACAGAGAGAGAGAGAGAGAGAGAGAGAGAGACAGACAGAGCATGAGTGAGGGAGGGTCAGAGAGAAAGGGAGACACAGAATCCAAGGCAGGCTCCAGGCTCTGAGCTGTCAGCATGGAACCCAGTGGCGGGGCTCGAACTCATGGAGCACGAGATCATGACCTGAGCTGAAGTCGGACACTCAACCGACTGAGCCACCCAGGTGCCCCTATATTCAGTTTAAATTTAAACTCATGTTGCTCTCTAACCAAACTTCCTTCTGGAGTTTGCTATGTATGTTAACGACATCATTATCCTCCTAGTCATTTATGTTTAAACCTTAGCATTGTCTTTAGTTTCTTCTTTTACCTGTCAACTGAAATTTAAAATGGTAGACTACCTGAATGACTTCCTTTTATAGTCCTGCCTCCCACAGTTCTCTCCATAAAGACGGAGATGGTAATTTCTGTATCCAGAATGCTTTTAATTCCCATTCTCCAAAGCCTGATCAAAGTAGCTGGTTTCAGGCCTCTGTGGGAAACCTCAATCTAGGTAATTCAGGAAAAATTCTCCTGACAATTCAATTAGGTTCCTCCATGCGGTTTATGAGCCCATGGCTCTGACTCCTCTTCTTTCATATTACTGCTAATTCCTTCTTCTTGCATCTTTTTTTAATGTAATTCCTAGCTGTCTAACTTTAATGTGCACATATTCCCTTAAGTATTTGCCCATTCTTTATTTGGAGATTATCATTTATCCTCTTTTATTTGTCTGTAAACATATTGCCACCTTTCCTCCCAGTTTCTGCCATTTTCAAAGATTTTTATTATTTTATTATCAAGTAGTTGGATATTACAACTCTCAACAATTCAAGGGATTGGTATTGGGTGGTGTTGTTAGTTTACTGACTTAGAGCTTTTGAACCTTCTTCTCTCGTGTACAAATTTGAGTTCAACGTTTGAGGCAGAACTTGTAGCCCAACCACATATTAGCTTTTTGATTTCCTCCTCAATTCCTAACACTGGTATCTTCTCTCTACTCCCATATTACATTATAAAGCCCAACAGACCTTGTGTCAAAATGACTTCCACTTATACCTCTTTATAAATATGCCCATTGTCACCATCTTGGTTTAGGCTTTCATTACTGCATCCCTTAATTCTTTGTATTGTGCTTTGGGCCTCATGTTTCCGCTTGTATCAGTTGATCCCACAGCTTACTCTTGCCAACTACTGCCTTCATGTCACTTCCTGTTCATAAACCTCAAATGGTTTTTATTTTCTTATGTTAATGTGCAACCAAGACTCTTGTTTCTTTTTTAGCTTTTTGTTCATACCCTCTCATCTGACAGATCATCATCTCTAAGATCACTTCGTCCCCCCAAATACTTAGAAATGCTTATGTCCTTTTCAATCTAGTCAAAACCTATTTTTGAGACCCAAACACACCCATTAAGCTTTTTCAGACCATCATGACTCATAATGGTTATCCTGTGAATGAGATTTTATGGTTATATAAGTTCTTCTCTAGCTAGGAAAATCTTGGTTTCCTCTTTTATTTATTTATTTATTCATTTATTTACTTATTTATTTTTGACTATAGCTGACATCAATGTTATATTAGTTTCAGCTGTAAAACATAGTGATTTAACAAGTTTATACGTTATGCTTTGCTCACTGCAAGAGACTACTGTCACCATACAGCTATTACAATATCATTGACTATATTCCCTATACTGTGCCTTTTATTCCTATGACTTTCTCGTTCCATGACTAGGAAAAGATAATGGGTCTTTATATCCCACCTCCCTCAGTTACCAAGTGTAGGCCACTCTGGAAAATGTGGCCTCAAACAAGGAGGGCTCTTTGCAGCTGAAGTGGACCCAAAAGAAGCTGTCAGCTGGAGGCTGCCTGCTGACCACACTCCCTTTATGTCCCTGAGCAGAAAGTCTCTCCTTGAAGGGGTATCTGGTGATGAATCTCAGTGTTTAATATTTGGTTTATTTTGTTTTTCTTCATGTTTAGTCAATCAAAAGTTTATGTCGTTTACTTTCAGTTGTGTAATAATAAATATATTTTAGCTTATAGATAGCCCTGTGAGTATTACTTTGGCATCATCCCACAGGTTTCAATATATAATGATGTAATTATTTTTTCTGTATAGTTCATAATTTTCATTTATATTTCCCCTGTAACCAAAAAACTATTTAGTGTTATGTGTTAAAATTCTTAGTGATGAATATAAAAAATTCATTATTGTGGAAATTTTCAAATTTTGAATTGTTAATGTAATATGTTTGTAATATAATCTGGATACTAATGGATACATATTGCTTATTGTATATATTCTTACATATTGTATACATTCTTTTTTATTAAGCTACTTTTATTCATAAATATATTTTAACTTAAACACTTATGGAGTTATAATAATTAAAAGTAGTTTTCCACTGTGCATGATATTTACTGGTGATATGATCAACCAGGCTGAAAATGAACAAGTAATGATGTCATAGTGGCCAAATCCACTTGATTATAGGGTGCAATGTGGATAACTACATAAAAATTTTAATGCAATTTTCCTCGAATAATGATTCATAAATTGTAATTCTGCATTGTTATTATTGTCTTTTTTTTTTTTTTTTTGTCTTTTAAGTCTTTGGTTTTATAACTCCTTTCAACCTTGAATTTCAATCACATTGAGAGGGATATTGATGAATAAATTAGTGGGTAGAAAGATCATGACTTTTTCTTTAAATTAAGTTATCTAAACTCTAGAATATTATTAACACAGAACAGTTTTACTCCTACTTACCTCTCCTTTGCTAAACACTTACCAAACAGTATAGCAATGTGAAACTCTGGAAAGTAAAGAGGTTATGTGAGACTGGCTCTGTATTTTTTGAGATTGTTTAATCCATTTTTCCTGTCTCATTATATTTCATATAATACAGTTCCAATTATTTGTCTCCTTCCCTTCATTATGGTACCAGAATTGTCTACATGTCCCAAAAAGAATGATTACTTTTTCTCCTTTTTTTTCTTCTGAGAAATACCCTGTTACATTTTGAAGATAAGCCATTATTATGGCCGTTCATATCAGTGTGAAAGTAGTAAAATTCTATCAGGTGTCAGTACTCAATTTACAGTGATGTTTCAACAAACTCTATTTGCATCCATATTCTACTTTATATACAGGCCTAAAATTATGTTTCATTTCTTAACACCACATCTCTAATTGAAAGTAAGAAAAGTCAAGGATAGGAGGCAGAAATGATAACTTTGAATGTAAAAATAAGAATTTTCACCTATAGGAAGCCATCGTATTTCTTGCTCCAGGGGATTGAATACACCATTACATAATGTAATCTTTAAAAGCATAATGGGACAGAGACAACTGTGAATAAGATGCACAAATTTTGACATCAACAAATTGTCCAAGAATCTATGTACTATACCTGGGACTGACAAACATTCCATTTCTTTTAACATTTAGTTACTTTAAAAATCAAACTGCTTGAATAATTTTTTTTTCTTTTTAAAAATTTTTTTAATGTTTATTTATTTTTGAGAGAGACAGAGACAGAGCATGAGTGGGGGAGAGGCAGAGAGAGGGAGACACAGAATCTGAAACAGGCTCCAGGTTCTGAGCTGTCAGCACAGAGCCCAACTCAGGGCTCAAACTCACAGGCTGTGAGATCATGACCTGAGCTGAAGTTGGACACCCAACCGACTGAGCCACACAAGCGCCCCAAAACTGCTTGAATAATTTTAATGCCAGTATTTATGCAAGACTTCTAAAGCCTGTTTAAGAAAAAGAAGTCTGAAAACACAATATTGCATTGTGTCATTATATACTTACCAAAATAGAGCCTAGTATAAAACCAACCTTATAAATAGCACTATTCTAAGAGAGAACAGAAATGTTGATTTAGTAAGGAAAATAACAGCGCCTGCACTAAGAAAAAAAAAGGCAACAGTTAGTAAAAAAACTTGTACCAA
Source organism: Puma concolor (assembly GCF_028749965.1). Classification (NCBI taxonomy): domain Eukaryota; kingdom Metazoa; phylum Chordata; class Mammalia; order Carnivora; family Felidae; genus Puma; species Puma concolor. Next base: position 72,906,110 of record NC_141675.1, on the reverse strand, counting down.
CACCTACAGATTTATCTGCAAACATTACTATTTTTTTAATTTTTAAAAAATGTTGGGTATAGTTGACATACAATATTATATTAGTTTTAAGTATACAACATAGTGAATTGACAATTAAATACATTACAAAATGCTTAACATGATAAGTGGTGTTACTATCTGTTACCATACAAAGTTATTAAAATACTGACTATATTCTCTATGCTATACTTTTTTCATCCCTATGACTTATTTATTTAAAACTTTTTTCCTTGATGAGCCTGGCTGAAGATTTATCAATTTGTTTATCTTTTCAAAGAACCAGTCTTGATTTAATTGATATCCCCTATTGTTTTTTAATCTCTGTTTCATTTGTTTATGTTCTGATCTTTATTATTTTCTTCCTTCTAACTTCAGGTTTTGTTTGCTATTCTTTTCTAGGTCTGTCATGTGTAAGGTTAGATTATTTGAGATTTGTCTTGTTTCTTGAGGTAGGCCTGAACTGAGATAAATTTCCCTCTTAAAATTGTTTTTTGCTGCATTCCAAAGATTTTGAACTGTTGTGTTTTCATTTTCATCTGTCTCAAGGTATTTTTTTTTTTCATTTTGACTTCTTTGTTGACTCATTGGTTGCATATGGGGTTTTACGCTGATATAGATGTGTGTATATGAATATATATCTGTTCTACCTCATCAGCCTACATATATATATATGATACATATTTGTGTATATATTATATGTATATGTGTGTATGTATATGTGTGTGTGGGTATGTATGTGTGTGTGTGTGTATCAGAGTTGATGGAATGCTCTTGTTCCAGAAAGACAGATTGCACTCAGCAGCTTTACTGTTTCTGTTGATCCTCAAACATTTACCATTTCAGCAATTCTCCATTTAAATGGAAAACATTTCTCCTGCATTGACCCCACTACAGTCTAATCTGTTTACATATAGTAGTGATGTTTCTATAAAGTTGCCACAAACACTGAATTAGTGAATACTGAACTATTGCGCCTATGATAAATACAGGGTTAAGTTTCTGCGAGCCTTTGGTCACAGCATTTTTGTCAGCTGAAACACCATTTGCTTCATATAGGTTCATTTGCCAAAGTCCTTGTAAAACGAGTCAGTCTCATAGGCATTGACAGCCTGCTCTTCCACATAACTCTGTTTTTGTATAACACCTAGCAGGTATTTTAAAAAGTTCTTCTGCAGCTTTCTGATCTGCAGAACCTGCTTTCCTGGAAGTTTAACATTTTTTACTCTTTATTGCCTTTCGAAATATGCAAGCAGCCAGAACTAGCTAAGAAGGGTTTGACATTTTCTTGACCCTAGGTAACATGACCATAAATTTCTTTGATTTTCAGTCTTACAATGGTGCTCTCCACTATGCTTTTTAAATTGGTTTTAATCTGATGAATCCACAAATTTGTTCACTTTACATATTTTCCATAACTTCATTGCACATATAGATGTTACTTTAGCACTTCCAGAGTGTCTTCATGTACAAATAAGCCAATAACCTATTTTTTTCCTAGAAGTACCACTTTTTAGATTTATTAATGTTTGACTCTTGGCCAACAGAACTATAACTCAGTCCTGAAGGAAGCTAATCTAATACATGTATTTTCTTTGTAAAGCACCAGCATAGCCTTTTGCACTTAGAAACACTAGATAGCACTTCAGCACTATGTTTGGGGGTCATTTTCAACAGCAACATCACCAACAGAAAGCTAAAAAATGTGAAAAACGTTAACACTAGACCACAAGAAGAAAAGTTGTTTACAGTAAGAAAGTTGAAATAAGAAGACAGAGGTTTCTTCATTTGACCTCAGCTGGTAATGTGTTAGTGAACTCAAATTATTATTCTTCATTCTCTGCATGTCCATGAGTGACCATGAGAGAGTTGTGGAGATTGATTTTGAGGTTACAAATAAATTTTAGTGAGTAGGTGAATTTGCAAATATGGAATCTGTGAATAATGAGGATTGACTGTAGTTGGGCAGATGATATCAGGGAAATTATCTATATTCTTTCCGTGCCAATGTGGCTACTGAATAGACCCCTTCACCACAGACTGCCATCATTCTTTGTATACAAAGTGTCCTTAGAAGATTGTTATACAAGGTAACTAAGGTCAGATTTTCACCATCATTTGGTATAAGTTAAAGAAAAGGCTTGTTTGGAAAACTTAAGATCTGAGAGCCAGTATAAAGGGGCACACAGACCCACATCGAGGGAGGCAAGCTGGGTCAGGGGCAAGATGTAGGAGGGTTACATTCCAGGGTAGGACCCTTCCTCCTTATAGGAAAGACATGAGGGCAATCTTGTCTGTTGGGAATAGGATGGTGGGGGGAACAGACTACATGGGTGCCAGACAGTCTGAATTTAGATGTCAGCTATTTTCAGGAGACTTCTGTGAAATCTAGCTGCTCAGCACCTGGAGAGCATAAAATCTATGGGAAATTTCAGACCTTTTTTTCGTGGGAGAAGAGAGTCTTGAGACTGGGGAGCTGAGTTCAGGTGCAGCCCTTCCCATTCTCCCCTCGCATTAAGGGGTCTGGACAATGCAGAGTGAGCTTCCACATCACTGTACATCAAATCTCATAGCACCATGTGGTAGTTGATTTATTGTTTGTGTTAAACTGATTTCCAGATTGGAAAACAATCATTATGCTTGAATGTGATTTTCTATTGCCATTTTTCTCCCTGGAGACTAGGATTGATTGATGTCAACCTGATCAGAGAATGCCACTTTATATTGAGTACTCTGTATTCAAAACTATTATAGAATATGTGTAGCAAATCTAGGTTGTGCTATTTAAGGTAGCTATGTACTTTAAGTTATAGAACTTCCTTTAGAAATCAAAGCCCAAACAAATGAATCCATTTGTCTCCCCTCGAAAAAAGGACACTTATCTATTCAACTTGGAAAATTAGCTAAAAAAGTCCCCAAAGTAAAATAAAATCTAACATTTAATTTTATTATACCATATTTTCTACTGCCTTTACATTCCTTAGCTTTAAATTTAAAGGTTTTAAATTTTTAATAGTTTAAATTTCCTATATTAAGGACCTTTCCAATTTGTAGTTGTAAATCTCTTTAAAGATCATATTTTACTAGAGATGGTAGGAGGACTGGCCAATACTTCTTCTCATTTATTTTTTTTAAAGTTTTTATTTAAATTCCAGTTAGTTAACATACAGTGTAATATTAGTTTCATGTGTACAATCTGGTGATTCAACACCTCCATACTTCACCTGGTCAGGTGCTCATCACAAGTGCTCTCCTTAGTCTCCATCACTTATTTCACCAATTCCCCCACTCACCTCCTTACTGGTAACCATCAGTTTGTTCTCTATAGTTAAGGTCTGTTTCTTGGTTTGCCTCTCCCTGCTCCCCACTGTGCTCATTTTTGTTTCTTAAATTCCCATATGAGTGAAATCATATGAATTGTCTTTTTCTGTTTGACTTATTTTGCTATGTGATTACAAATGACAAGATTTCATTCTTTTTTATGTCCAAGAATATTCCATTGTGTGCGTTATACACACCACACACACACACACACACACACACACACACACACAGCATTTTCTTTACCCTTTCATCAATTGATGGACACTTGGGCTATTTTCATAATTTGCCCATTATAGATAATGCTGCTATAAATTCCAGGGTACATTTATCCCTTTGAATTATTGTGTTTGTATTCTTTGGGTAAATACCTATAGTGTATTTCCAGGATCAGAGGGTAGTTCTATTTTTAGCTTTTTGAGGAACTTCCATAGTGTTTTCCAGAGTGGCTACACCAACTTGCATTCCCACCAGTGATGCAAAAGAGTTCCCCTTTCTCCTCATCCTTGCCAGCACCTTTTGTTTCTTGTGTTGTTGATTTTAGCCATTCAGACAGATATGAGGTGATATCTCATTGTAGGTTTGATTTGCATTTCCTGATGATAAGTGATGTCGAATATCTTTTCACGTGTCTGTTGGTCATGTGAATGTCTTCTTTGGAAAAATGTCTATTGTCTTCTGCCCATTTTTTTAAAAAGTTTTTATTTATTTATTTTGAGAGAGAGAGAGAAAGAGAGAGAGAAAGCATGAGCAGGAGAGGGTCAGAGAGAGAGAGAGAAAGAGAGAGAGAGAAAACAAGGATACCAATTAGGCTTTGCATTGCCAGTGTGGAGCCCGATGGAGGACTCAAACTCACAAACTGTGAAATCATGACCTGAGCCAAAGTTGGCTACTTAACTGACTGAGCCACCCAGGTGCCCCTATTTTTGTGTATGGTATAAGAAAATGGTCCAGTTTCCCTCTTTTGCATGTTGCTGTCCAGTTTTCCCAATACCATTTGCTGAAGAAGTTGTCTTTTTCCCACTGGATATTATTTCCTGCTTTGTTAAAGATTAATTGACTATCTAATTGTGGGTTCACTTCTAGGTTTTTTACTCTGTTCTATTGATCTATATGTCTATTTTTGTGCCAATGCCATAGTTTTGATTATAGCTGTGTAATATAATTTGAAAGTGTGGAATTGTGATGCCTCCATCTTTGCTTTTCTTTTTCAAGTTTGCTTTGGCTATTCGGGTGTTTTGTGGTTCCATACAAATGTTAGGATTGTTTGTTCTAGCTCTATGAAAATCCTGTTGGTATTTTGGTAGGGATTGCATTAAATCTGGAGATTGCTTTGGGTAGTACAGACATTTTTAACATTATTTGTTCTTCTAATCCATGAGCGTGGAATGTCTTTCCATTTCTTTGTGTCCTCTTCAGTTTATTTCATCAGTGCTTTATAATTTTCAAAATACAGGTCTTTCAACTCTTTGGTTAGGTTTATTCCTAGCTATATTATTATTTTTCGTGCAGTTGTAAGTGAGATTGATTCCTTAATTTCTCTTTCTGCTGTTTCATTATTGGTGTATAGAAATGCAGCATGTTTCTGTATAATTGATTTTGTATCCTGCAACTTTACTAAATTCATTTATCAATTCCAGAAGTTTTTTGGTGGAGTCTTTCAGGTTTTATCTGTATAGTATCATGTCATCTGCAAATAGTGAAAATTTTACTTCTTCCTTGCCAGTTTGGATATCTTTTATTTCTTTTTGTTGTTTGATTGCTGTGGCCAAGACTTCCAGTACTATGTTAAGTAACAGTGGTGAGAGTGGACTGTCTTGTTCCTGACCATTGAAGAAAAGCTCTCAGTTTTTTTTTCATTTAGGATGATGTTAGCTATGGGTTTTTCATATATGGGCTTTATTGTGTTGAGGTATGTTCCCTCAAACCTACTTTGTTGAGGGCTTTTATCATGGATGGAGGTTGTACTTTGTTAAATGCTTTGTCTACATCTATTGAAATGATCATATGGTTTTTATCCTTTCTGCTACTGATGTTATGTATCACATTGATTACTTTGCAAATATTGAAGCAACTTTACTTACTGGGAATAAATCCCACTTGATCATGGTGAATGATTTTTTATTTTAATTAATTAACTAATTAATTAATTTAATATAATTTATTGTCAAATTGGTTTCCATACAACACCCAGTACTCATCCCAACAAGTGCCCTCCTCAATGCCCATCACCCACTTTCCCCTTTCCTCCACCCACATAAACCCTCAGTTTGTTCTCTGTATTTAAGAGTCTCTTATGGTTTCCCTCCCTCCCTCTCTGTTTGTAACTTATTTTCCCCTTCCTCTGCCCCATGGTCTTCTGTTGAGTTTCTCAAGATTCACTTATGAGTGAAAACATATGGTATCTGTCTTTCTCTGACTGGCTTATTTCACTTAGCATAATACCCTCCAGTTCCATCCACATTGCTGCAAATGACCAGATTTCATTCTTTCTCATTGCCAAATAATGAGACAATATATATAAATATTGTATATATAATATATACATATATATATTTACATATGTATATATTATATATACAATATTCCATTGTATATATAAACCACATCTTCTTTATCCATTCATCAGTTGATGGACATTTAGGCTCTTTCCATAATTTGGCTATTGTTGAAAGTGCTGCTATGAACATTGGGGTACATGTGCCCCTATGCATCAGCACTCCTGTATCCCTTGGGTAAATTCCTAGCAGTGCTATTGCTGGGTCATAGGGTAGTTCTATTTTCAATTTTTTGAGGAATCTCCACACTGTTTTCCTGAGTGGCTGCATTAGTTTGCATTTCCACCAATAGTGCAAAAGGGTTCCCATTTCTCCACATCCTTGCCAGCATCTATAGTCTCCTAATTTGTTTATTTTAGCCACTCTGACTGGCGTGAGGTGGTATCTCAGTGTGGCTTTGACTTGTATTTCCCTGATGAGGAGTGATGTTGAGGATCTTTTTATGTTCCTCTTGGCCATCTGGATGTCTTCTTTAGAGAAGTGTCTATTCATGTCTTCTGCCCATTTCTTCACTAGATTATTTGTATTTCGGGTGTGGACTTTGGTGACTTCTTTATAGATTTTGGATAATAGCTCTTTGTCTGACATGTCATTTGCAAATATCTTTTCCCATCCGTCGGTTGCCTTTTAGTTTTGTTGATTGTTTGCTTCGCTGTGCAGAAGCTTTTTATCTTCGTGAGGTCCCAATAGTTCATTTTTGCTTTTAATTCCCTTGCCTTTGGAGATGTGTCGAGTAAGAAATAGCTGCGGCTGAGGTCAAAGAGGTTGTTGCCTGCTTTCTCCTCTAGGGTTTTGATGGTTTCCTGTATCATATTCAGGTCTTTCATCCGTTTTGATTTTATTTTTGTGTATGATATAAGAAAGTGGTCTAGTTTCATTATTCTGCATGTTACTGTCCAGTTTTCCCAGCACCATTTGCTAAAGAGACTGTCTTTTTTCCATTAGATATTCTTTTCTGCTTTTTCAAAGATTAATTGGCCATACATTTATGGGTCCAATTCTGGGTTCGCTATTCTAGTGAATGATTTTTAAAAATATATTGTTGGATTCATTTTGCTAGTATTTTGTTGAGGATTTTGCATCTATGTTCATCAGAGGTGATGAAGTTCTCATTTTTTGTAGTGTCTTTATCAGATTTTAGTATCAGGGTAATGCCTCATAGAATGAATTTAGAAGTTTTCCTTACTTTTATATTTTTGGAATAGTTTAAGAATAGGTATTAATTCTTTAAGTATTTGGTATAATTTGCCATTGAAGCCATCTGGTTCTAGAATTCTGTTTGTTGGGAGTTTTCTGATTCAATTTCTTTGCTGATTATCAGTCTATTAAAATTTTCTATTTCTTCTTGATTCTGTTATGGGAGGTTATATTTTTCTAGGAATTTATAATTTCTTCCAGTTTGTCCATTTTTTTGGCATAAAGCTTTTCATAATATTCTCTTATAATTGTATTTCTGTGATGTTGTTTGTTATTTCTCACCTCTCATTTATGATTGTACTTATTTATGTTCTTTCTCTTTTCTTTTTGGTAAGCCTGGCTAGAGGTTTATCAATTTTATTAATTTTTTCAAAAAAAAGAACTCCTGATTTCATTGATATGTTCTATTTTCTTATTTTCTTTATCATTTATTTCTGCTCTAATCTTTATTATTTCCTTCCTTCTGCTAGCTTTGGGCTTTGTTTGTTGTTCTTTGTGTTGCTCCTTTAGGTATAAGATTAGGTTGTTTATTTGAAATTTTTCTTGCTTCTTGATATAGGCGTTTGTTACTATATACTTCCCTCTTAGAACCACTTTTGCTGCATCCTAAAGGTTTTGGATTGTTGTGTTTTCACTTTCATTTGTTTCCATGTATTTTTTTTAAAGTTTATTTATTTATTTTGAGAGAGAGATGGGGGAGGCAGAGAGAGAGGGAGGGAGAGACTCTCAAGCAGGATCTGTACTGTCAGCATGGAGCCCGATATGGTGCTCAAACTCATGACCCATATGACCTGAGCCGAAATCAGGAGTTAGAATCTTAATCAACTGAGCTACCCAGGAGTGCCTAGGGAGACCTTCTTTAAACTACCTGAAGTTTGGGCCTCTTGCTATCTCTGGGTTGAGCCACTCATTGATCCACACTGTCGCAGAAGTCTGGATTTTTCCTTTGTAGCATTTAATACAATTTAATTTGTGTAATGATATAATATTTAGTCTTCCCCACAAGCCTGAAAGTTCCACAAGGTAAGGACTGTTTTCTATTGCTAACCATGGTATTACCAGGGCCCCAGTACATTGTATACAGTAGGTACTCACTCAGTACTCTCTTAGCAGGTACAGCCTTGTCCCACAAATCTGTCTTATTAGATACTCTCCAAGGACTAGGTGGAGAGGTACCCAAAGTTTATGAGCTTGGTGGTGGAGACAGTGTCTGAGCAGTCAGAGAGATGGAGGAGTTCAGAGCTGGTGCAGTGGGGGAAGCAAGAAGGGATACTGAGGACATTAAAGGATGCTCATCGGATGAGTTTGCCCCTGTGTTCTCAACATCACATTTCCAGCCCAAATGAGTCCTTCTTCAATCATTTATGAAATAATTTCTTTAGAGGAAGAGGTAAACATCTGAGTAAAAAACCAAGGCCAAAACAGCTTTGCAGAATTATAACATGTCCCCGAAACCAGTTACAATTCAACTGGATTGGACTTCAAGAGAGAAATGATTGTGTTCCTCCAAATAATCTTCAGTTAGGAAGCTCCCACTCCTCCCAAGATGTGGAAAGATGATTACACCTTCTGCTGTCAGTTGCTGAGAAAGAAGTTTTTTCTCCTGATGGACCGACCAACACTATTTCTTTTTTGCTGCTCTTTTCCCTTCTCCTTTCCTTGGTTTCCCCTTGCCATGAAGCTTCTTTAGACGCATCTGCTCCTCCTTGAAGTCCTGATGCTCATCTCTATAGAGGCCAAGAAAACGTAGTGTCCCCATGAGTGCAAAGTAAGTGTTGTGATTTGGATACCAGTCATAAGTCTTCTTCTTCTTGGCTAAAGGCTACTCACTGAAGAGCTTCACCACTTTCATGTTTTTAGAATCAGTGGGCCTGGCAACTTCACCGAGTAGCCGGGCACTGAGACAACTCATGTGCAAGACATATTCTGAAAGTGAAGACATTTCCTGAGCAGCAAGGAGCATGAATCCCTACACGCAACCTTCCTCTCCCGTGCGCCCCTCTCCTGGAAGGCCCTCCCCTCTGTCCATGTGTTTTTCCATTAATTTCCTGATTGACCAATTCATTGTTTATTAGCATGGTATTTAACCTCTGTGTATGTGGTCTTTCCTGATTTTTTTTTTTGTGGTTGACTAATAATTTCATAGGATTGTGATCAGAAAAGATGCATGGTTTGATTTCAATCTTCTTAATTTGTGAAGGCCTGTTTTGTGGCCTAATATGTGATCTATTCTGGAGAGTGTTCCATGTGCATTTGAGAAGAATGTATAGTCTGCTGTTTTAGGATGGAATGTTCCTAATGTATCTGTTAAGTCCATGTGGTCCAGTATGTTATTCCAAACCATTGTTTCCTTGTTGATTTTCTGTTTAGATGATCTGTCCATGTGTGTGGTGTAAAAGTCTCCTACTACTAATGTATTATTATTGATTAGTTTCCTTGTTTACTATTAATTGTTTTATATATTTGGGAGCTTTTGTATTGGGTGCATAAATACTTACAATTGTTATGTCTTGTTGATTTGTCCCCTTTATTATTATATAGTGTTCTTTTTTGTCTCTTGTTACAGTCTTTGCTTTAATTTAATTTTAAAAAGTTTTTTTTATGTTTATTTATTTCTGAGACAGAGAGAGACAGAACATGAGTGGGGGAGGGGCAGAGAGAGAGGGAGACACAGAATCAGAAGCAGGCTCCAGACTCTGAGCTGTCAGCACAGAGCCTGTCGCGAGGCTCGAACTCACAAACCGTGAGATCATGACCTGAGCCGAAGTCTGTCGCTCAAACGACTGAGCCACCCAGGCGCCCCTACAGTCTTTGCTGTAAAGTCTAGTTTGTTCAATATAAGTATTGTTACTCTGGCTTTCTGTTGACATCCATGTACATGACAAATGTTTCTCCCATCTACTCACTTTCAATCTAAAGATGTCTTTATGTCTAAAATGAGTCTCTTGTAGTCAGCCTATAGATGGGTATGGTTTTTGTTGTCCACTCTGTCACCCTGAGTCTTTTGACTGGAGTGTTTTGTCCATGTACATGCAAAGTAATTAGTGATAAAAATGTATCTATTACCATTCTTTTACTTGTTTTGTGGTTGTTCCTGGAGATTTTCTCTGATCCTTTCTTGTCTTTCATGTTTTACTGATTTTCTTTAATGATATATTTGGGTTTCTTTCTCTTTATTCTTTGCATGTTTATTAGTGGTTTTTGATATATGGTTTTTGAAATATGGTTACCATTATGTTTGTATATAACCTCTTCTGCATATAGCAGTCTATATTAAGTTGTAGGTCATTTAAGTTTGAACCATTCTTTTCTCCTGTCCTCCCCACATTTTAGGCATATGTTGTTATATTGTATATCATTTTTTTTTGGTGTGTTCCTTGACTGATTATTTACAAAAATATTCATTTTTACTGCTTTTGTGTTTCTTACCTTTATACTCTCACTTTTGGTCCCCCTTTGCACTCAAAGTGTCCCCTTTAATATTTCTTGTGAGGCTCCTTTATTGGTCACAAACTCCTTTAGTTTTTATTTGTCTGGGAAACTATTTCTCCTTCTATTCTGAATGATAGCTTTGCTGAATAGAATATTCTTGGCTGCAGATTTTTCCCATTTAGCACTTTGAATATGTCATGCCACTCCCTTCTGACTTGCCAATTTTCTGTTGAAAAATATCCTGCTAGCCTTATGGGTTTTCCCTTGTAAGTTAATGACTTATTTTGTCTTGGTACTTTTAAGAATTTTTCTTTATCACTATATCTTGCAAGTTTACTTATAGTATGTCTTGATGGGAATTCTCTGTGCCTCCTGGATCTGGATGTATGTTTCCTTCCCCATATTAGGAGACTTTTCAGTTATTATTTCTTCAAATAAATTTTCTGCCCCTTTTCTCTCTTCTCTTCTTCTGGGACTCCTATAATATGAATGTTATTATGTTTGATGGAGTTACTGAGTTCTCTAAGTCTATTCTCATTTTGCATAATTCTTCCTCTCTTTTTTTCCGCTTCATTGCTTTCCATTGCTTTGTCTTCTAGGTCATTAATTTGTTCCTTTGCTTCTTCTAGCCTACTACTGTTTATTATATCAAGTATGTTTCTAATTTTGTTTTTTGCACTCTTCATCTTTGATTGATTCTTTTTTTAACTCTTTTATTTCTGTGGTAAGGGTGTCACTGATGTCTTCCATTCTTTTCTCAAGTCCAGTGAGTGTCCTTAGGATTGCTGCTTTAAATTTTCCATCAGACATGTTACTTATATCTATTTTGCTTAGATTTCTAGCTATGGCCTTATCTTGTTCTTTTATTTGGTATAAATTCCTCTGTCTTGGCATTTTGTCTAAGTCTCTTCCTGTTTCTCTTTGTTAAACAAGCCAGTTATTTCTCCTGCTTCTGAAAGTAAGAGGTCTCCTGCTTCTGAAGAAGAGGTCATGTAGTGCCTAGGGCCCGGTGCTTCAGGAGCATATCCAGTGTGTGCTGCATGTGCTTTGCATGTGCTCTAGATGCTCTATCCTTCAGGCCAGTCATCTGCAGAGGCTCTCCTTGTTTGCTGTGGGCAGTGTTTGGTCCCTGGCCTGAGTGTGGTGAGTTTTAATCACCACATTCTGCTCTGTCTCTTTGTGAATGCAATCTGTCACCACCTCCACTGGAAGTGAGGTGCTGTAACTCTCTGATCAGAAGACATAGTGTGGGCAGGGGTTTGTGCTGGTCTTCTGGGGGAAGGGCTGGCCTCACTAGGACTGAGGAAGTGTGACTGACAAGGGAAGTTCCACCAGAGCACAGTGGGGTGGGGCTTAGTGTAAGCAAGTTAGGCAGCCATTTTTCTTGCTGCACTGCCTCCCACAGGTGGTTCTGTGTTTATGCTGAGGAGAGGCAAGGGAAACGGCACTGGCCAGCTCCTGTGTTCCCTGAGAGGTGTCTGTATGAATGCTGTTTCTCAGGGACTTACTTGAGAAGAGCAAATAGTCTCCCCACTGTGTGCCCCAAGCACTCTTCAGATCGCTATTTCCACGCTGTCTGCCATGGGTTGGTTGCCTGCCTTCTCTCCAAGAGCAGTGTAGTGCCCTTGGGGCTCTATCCCAGCCAAGCTCGCTGACCTCTAAAACTCCAGGCTTTAAGTCCAGCTGGTTGCAAGAACTCACAAAATTCAGCCCCTCTAATTTCCCAAGGCAATGGCTATGAGGAAACATTCTCCTTATGCATTCCCCTGTGTGGTCATCTCTGTCTCACCCTTTTCTGTGACCACAGCTCCCTCCCTTCCACAGCCAGGATCCATTTCTCCCCTAAACTATATCTCTGTGCTTCCTCCTTTCTTCAGTGTGATCACTTCTCTCCCTTTAGTTGTGAAGTCTGTTCTGCCAGCTTTCAGGTCAGTTTCTTGGGTATTTGGGATGATTTATCTAGTTGTATTCATGGGACGAGGTGAGCCTAGGATTCTCCTATTCCACTGCCATCTTCTGGTCCCAATACCTTCTCATTTAGAAGTTACAAATTCCACAGCCTCAAACTAAGATTGCAAAATAATCATTAAAGAATTTTCTCCCAAAACATCAGCCTTGGAGAATAATTCTTGAATAATCATTGTTAAACATATAATGCCATGCATTTCTATATTTTCAACCTTTACCCATTTTTGTTTTCCTATTTAATTAGGGCCAACTTTCTAAACACAAACTTAAGCCAAACACATAAAAAAATAGTGATTTAAAGCACAAGTCTATAAGAAAAGATCAACATACCAGTTGTTTCAAGATCATTTCAGTTCAATATATTGGGAGCAAAGATCCATTCTGAAAATGAAAAAATATGTAGTTTAAAAAATTCTTAGAGGCATAAACCAAATTCTTATCTTTCTACCTGGTTTGTTTTACAAAGAAGCTTCAGAAATATTTGACTATAGTTTTAATGATGGAAATGTTATGTTTTCATTTCAAAGCAATGAAATTCTGATGTTTAATGTGAATCCAGTTGGCTCTCTTTTGTACATTCATAGTTTCAAAGGCTAGAATTTGTTATCAGCAATGGGAGAGATTTAAGCTGCACACATAAAAACAAAGTTACTTAGAGTTCAAGGTTTTGTCTTGTAAGTAGCATTCCACTTAGAGTTTCAAAACTTTTTACTTTAAAATACTTTACTTGAAACCAACCTTTCCTTCTGAGAGGATCAATAAAAGTGCAGCATTATCCCACTCTCACCTCTTAAGACCTTTTGCATTCATCCAGTTTTTCTTATTTTTTACCCTTTATCTTGCTAACAGTTCTCAGAGATTTCTTCTGTGTTCCTGTGAAGGTAAGTTTCTTGTCAAAGAGGCATGTCATCTTCTGAGGTGGCTTATTCTGTTTAGCTACCCTGTCATCTTCGATGTCCTTGTTTAGGGCAGTCCAGTGGTCCAGATACAAGGCCTAGATCAGCTTCTAGAGATTCTGATCATCATATTTGACTTGTCATCCTGGAGTCACAACAGTACCCATGGAGACAACCTTGATATAGAGACAGGGTAGATATTTTTCAGTTGTCCATAGTTACTATATTGCTATTTATAGCTAATTTTCTTCTTGGAAACTAGGAAGAGAGGGGGAAAGATCTTTTCTTGTTTGTCCTTGAAAATCTCTTTGTGACATGGCATGACTACCACTTTCCCTGGGTTGGCTGCTACTCTGTCACTTCCAATACCCAAGTGGCCTGGGCAGAGTTTACTGTAATGAGCAAACTCATTACATCTCTGCAAGCTTTCTTTCTTCTCTCTCTAGCCCTTTTTGATTTACTCCTCACCTCAACCAAAACTTGCTTACTGATCTTCTGGTCCTAGCTGTTGGGCAACTTTACCCTTTCTCAACTTTACCTTTTCAGAGATGACTCCAGTTCTATTCATTCATGCATCTGTCACCAGATTCTTTCAGGGCCATGAATTTCTCTCCATTTCTATACCTGTTGCTATAATAAATCAAATGTTTACTGGTTAAAACGTTGCATCCCTTTCTGACCCCCCATCATGGGGATTGAATTAGTCTATTTCTGCATTTTTTTTCTGCCAAGCACTATTCTAGTCTTCCTACATTTTCCTTCGTGCAGGTAAAGTTAGTTACTAGTGTCTCTGCAGAGACTAGCTCACACCCTGCCCATATGCCAATTTATTGATTCCTTGAGAAATCTAAGTAGTGAGTTGACACAACCTTTCCAATCCCCACCCTAACTTAGGTCATTGGGAAAATGAACTTCCATTACTTCCCAGTTGCAAGTAGGAAAGAAATTCACTTTTTTTAAGTGAAAATCTAGTTTAAAGTTTTTTTCTAGGCAGGGGGATTGATAGGTAGAGTAGATGAGACATCATTGATTGGAAGAAATAGTTGACATATTATCTACATCAACATATGTACATGGAAAAATAATTATGCACTGTTTCCAGAAAGTATCTTGGGTATGTAGAATGAAATGAGCTCTATTATAATATATGATCCAAAATTCATCTTTCAGGATGTTATTGTTGTTTTTTAGCACAAACCCCTCCAAACCTCTTTCTAAACCTTTGCCAAAAGGTGAAGATATCTACACTATGTATATCTCCACCTCTAATTATGAATTTATTTTCTTATGGTTGTCCCCATTATAATGTCAGTGGCAGGGGCGCCTGGGTGGCTCAGTCGGTTAAGCGGCCGGCCAACTTCGGCTCAGGTCATGATCTCACGGTCCGTGAGTTCGAGCCCTGCGTTGGGCTCTGTGCTGACAGCTCAGAGCCTGGAGCCTATTTCAGATTCGTGTCTCCCTCTCTCTGACCCTCCCCTGTTCATGCTCTGTCTCTCCCTGTCTCAAAAATCAATAAAAAACATTAAAAAAATGTCAGTGGCATGATGCAGGTGTCTATTACTAAGAAAATTGTCTGTCACCAACATGACTGTTACCACGAATTATAGCCCCAACTGCTTCATGTGGTTCAATAGTATACTTGGGGTACCTTACTTTTCTGGCCATATGTTTGTAAATAATCTTCAACTTCTCCCTCTTTTTTATTTTTTTACCTTTAATCTACTCTTCCAAAAAGTATTGCTGACCTATGTATGTGTTCTTCTGAATTCACTGACTTTATACATTCCATTTTTTCTAACTCTGATACCTTCTCCTCCTCCATTGCCATGGAGTTTTTCCTCCTCTGAATTCTACCTGTGATCACTATTGCCCATTTTACATAAATGATGTAAATGCTTTTGTAGAAGTGTGAAGGAATTGCTGAATGGAATCAGAGGAAGGAATTAGTGACTTTGCAAGCAAAGAGAGGGTTCCTAAAAGGTTTCCTAGAGGAATTAGAATCTGGGGATATTTGAGGAATGCACAAAATAGGTTAGGAAGGGCATTTTAGGTGATGGAAATAGAGTTAGAATAGCACAGGGTAGCTGAAGTGCAGGTTTGAAGAGGGAGGTCAGGGAAGATACCGAAGGGCCTTAAACTCATGCTAATGACTGAACTTTGTCATATGAGATCTGGAAAGCAAGTAACTGGTAAAATATTATATGTATTGCAAACATATACTGTCCTTATTCCTTAGAGCAGTGAGTGTGCGCCTTGCTCCCTTCCAGGTGTTATAAAGCAGTTTTGGTCTCCAGAAACAATGAGGGGAGGAATAATGTTCATGGTTCTTACTATGTACCTTGAGTAGAGTTCTGGCACTAGAGTGGCTTCTATAGTGAGGATGACACTGTTTGGAGTACTGTACCTTACATATCATGGGTGCTTGAACATGTTGTTGAATGAGTAAATGGAAAAAAAATCCTTCCCTGGCATTATTCTCCCCACAAAATCAGAAGTCCCTTTTCATACACTCCTGTGGAAAAAAAACAGATTCTCCTCAAATACAGTTCTAGTATTTCCCACCCCCTCTGCCCCCCCCTCCCCCGCAGTTACATTTCCTTAAAATTTGACTGCACCTTGCTATTGGAGGCCACCTGGGGGGGTGGATATGGTATGGGCTTCAGGGCCAGGGAGACTCAGGTTCAAATCCTCACTTAGTAATTGTGTGAACTTGAATGATTATGTAACTTTCTAAACCTTTGGTCATCATCTTTACCCTATCAATGAAGAAAGGTTGCAGTAAGGAGAGAGAAAATGTCTGTAAGATACTTAAGCCAAGGTTTAGCTGCAGCCTTGTCAGAGGCACTCAAAAGTATATGTGTAGGAAGTCTGAAATGGAGTCAGAGGGAGAGCTGCAGAATTAGGGTCACCATTTCACCTCTCCACCACTCCTCTACTTTAGTCTTATACCACCCCCACTCAGGCTCCTGTCTGAGTTCAATGCATGAAATAAGTTAGAATCAGACAGGGTTCATTCCATTTAGCAGGTATAAATCTCAGTCTAAAAGACAAAATTGTACAAGAATGTTAACTTTATTTTTTAAATAAGAATTAAATGTTCAATTTAATGGAAAGGTAGAACCATAATTCAGTCAATGTGACATTCCTTCTTATTAACTTATACCTTTTAGCATAAATTCCAGGAGACTTTCATAAGGCCAAATCATTGGGAGGACACATCTAGCCCTTTTTAGTGTCAGGTGCCTTCATCAGCATTTGATGGAATGAACTTTGGTCTTGGTGGTAATTTCTGGGTCCTTTCTTATTTCTTTTTAAGCAGCTGGTTCTCTGGGCCATTCCTGTACTGTTCTTAGAAATATAGGAAACATTCTGTGCTCCTGAGCCGTGTCATGTCACAGGAATCCCTAGGGTACCATCTGAAGACTAATTTATACAGCCATCTCTTCTGTGGGCAGCACAGGAGATGTGGAGAACCTTGGGGTTTTGCTGCTTCCCTAAACTTTACCCAGGAATTGGGGCATGAACTCATCCAAATTCACCTGTACCTGGTGTTTAGGCAGGGTCTTCCTCCAATGATTTCTCTAGTCCTAGGAACTTTTATTATTCTCTAGTTAATTTTTTTTTCTTTTAGCTTTACTAGGATTCTTATAGATTGTTTTATCATAATAATTTTTTCCTTTTGTCCTCTGATTCCAAGGTTTTCAAGTTCAAAAGCCAGAAATAAGACTTTTTTCTTCTTTTTATCAAGGCAATGAGTGTTATTGCTGCTGAATTGGGGGTGGGGGTGAGGAATCAAGGGATATGAATAATGCAGGGAGGAAATATTAGTTAATTTAAAGCCTTAGCCACCTCAGTTTTTATATTTTCTCTGTTTAAACCATCCCAGATTATTTTTCCACATGTCACCTTCTTTTGCCCTTGATATTATATATTGTCTAAAGCAATTTTCTCTTCATTGCCAAGGGCATCTTCTCAAGTTGACCATGTTAGGGTAAGAAGTAGGAATCTAATCTATGGACTACTCAGTATATTATGAAAATAGTTTGGGATTAAATAAATCAGTCATTTAAAACTAATGTACATATATACACCTCTCTGGACTATGTTTTAAAAGACTATAAAAGTGTGTGATGAAACTCACCTTGAAATCATTAGATTTGTGGTGTTGTTAGGATAGAAACTTAGGTGACTTCTTTTAGTCCAGTTGCTAAAGTATAATATTGAATTTACTTATGTAAAATCTAAGCCAAACTATATAAATGCCAGTACTTTTTCTTCTTTTTATTAGTTTCACCTTTTTTGTGTCCTATCATTAAAATTAAATTTATTAACAACTTGGGTTTTTTTCTGCTGCATTGGTTTTATTTATAAATATTTCTATAAATACAGAAATATTTGACAATTTAGTTTATTGGGAAAGTTCATACAGTAACTTTTCAAACCAGTAAAATCTGGTTTCCTAAAGGAGCACTTTAAGTAAAATGGGAAATAGGAAAAGAACATGGGAAAGGAACTAAGTAAAGGTATCAGTCTTTTTATTAGACCATCATGATCAGATGGTTTCTTTGTCAGAGTAGAATGTCTATATCTGAAATAAATCTGATGGGGCGCCTGGGTGGTGCAGTCGGTTGAGCGTCTGACTTCAGCCAGGTCATGATCTCGCGGTCCGTGAGTTCGAGCCCCGCGTCGGGCTCTGGGCTGATGGCTCGGAGCCTGGAGCCTGTTTCTGATTCTGTGTCTCCCTCTCTCTCTGCCCCTCCCCCGTTCATTCTCTGTCTCTCTCTGTCCCAAAAATAAATAAACGTTGAAAAAAAATTAAAAAAATCTGAGTGTCCATCAGAATATAAGTGAAATATGTAATGACTTGGAATGTAAATCTTAAATACTGATTTGTGGGGCAAGTCAGTCAAAAGTTTTTTTGAGGGAGATAAGAATACAGTTTAAACGAAAACAGGAAAGCCTTTTCAAGATTTAGTAATCTGCCAGTCCTCATCCATCTCCTTGTTCTCTTCCTCTTGAGTCTACATATATAATAGAGAAAAGAAAAAAAGAGTGAATGCTTCATTTTCAGTGAGATAAAGAA
Source organism: Puma concolor (assembly GCF_028749965.1). NCBI lineage: Eukaryota > Metazoa > Chordata > Mammalia > Carnivora > Felidae > Puma > Puma concolor. The sequence continues at coordinate 72,887,637 of NC_141675.1, read as the reverse complement.
AGAATGTGACACTTAGAGAGCTTTCTTTTGAGAACTTATTATGAGGAAAAGGGCCAGAAGATTGTATGTATAGCTTTTGTTAGTTTATAGGAAATGGTGTGTTTGAATGGATGAGGATTTACATTAAAAGCTTAAAATATGAAGCCTAAAATTATATTAGAAAAACCAAAATGTATTATTGTCACTCCTCTATTAGAGGAAGTATAAGGGGATCAAATGATTGGTAGATCATTATCAAGGCAGAAAGAAGGGAAAGGCAGGGTTGAGAATGCCCGTGCCATTTCTGTTCCTTTGCTTCACTGCATTATGTTTTTTAAACTTCACACATTCATATCAGGTAGATGCTGTTGTGTTTATTTCACAGTTTAGAAATCAGGCTTAGTTAAGTGAAATATTAAGTGAAACATATTAAGTGAGATAATTTGTTGAAGGTCACCAGCTCTAGTGTCACCTTCTACCATTCTCTACCTCACCTATTCCACTTAGCCACTGTTGCATCTTTGCTCTTCCTTGAACATCCCTTGATGTTTCTTCTGCTCAGTGCTCTTTGCCCCTAGCTATTATTGTGGTTATATCTCTCTCTTTATCAAGGTCTTTTTTTTCAACGTTTTTATTTATTTTTGGGACAGAGAGAGACAGAGCATGAACGGGGGAGGGGCAGAGAGAGAGGGAGACACAGAATCAGAAACAGGCTCCAGGCTCTGAGCCATCAGCCCAGAGCCTGACGCGGGGCTCGAACTCACGGACCGCGAGATCGTGACCTGGCTGAAGTCGGACGCTTAACCGACTGCGCCACCCAGGCGCCCCTATCAAGGTCTTTGATGACATATCATTGCAGAAAAGCCTTCCCTGATAACTCTATACAAAATATCTTATGTGTCATTTTTAGTAGGTTGTAATATTACTTTGGATAACACTAAGAAAAGTACCAATTAAGCAATGATATGACAGTTTCATAATATGCATCCTGATTTTAGAGATGTTAAAATGTGAAGAAAAAATTTTTTTAGAATCAGTGAAATGCAGTGATATTGCCTTATTTCCTTACCCCAGATTATTTCTCTTTGCAACACTTATCACTATCTGATATGATCATGTACATTTTCTTTATTGTCCCTCTCTCTACACTAGGTACATATAGGGAGCTTTGTTTTGTTCATTACTAGTTGCAAAGACTGTGCATCATACCCATCTTCTCTCTTTGGGGGGCACTCAAGTTTACATTGCCAAGCCTTTCTTTCAGTTATGGTGGAGTCATGTAACAGACTTCTGGACAATGGGATATAGGTACAAGTGAGATATTCCACCCAGGCCTCTCCTATAAAACTATTCTGTAATTGTCCTAATGGTTGGAGCCACTAGTGGTCAGAGACACTAGAAGGAAGAAGCCCTGGTTTCTAAATGATGGTGTAGAGTAAAGCCCATCTCCATCCCCTCACATTGACCTACATTGGATTGTGATGTGGATGAGAAATAAATCATCAATTAAAGCTACTGAAATTTGAGCTTTTCGGTTATAATAGATAGCTTATCCTTATTAATACATTGCTGTACCCAGACTATGCTTGGCTTTTATAATTTATAAGGATAGAGAAAATTAAAGGAATGGCAGTTTTGTGTTAAAAGATGATTAATTTTGGTTTGTACATAAGGCATCTGCATAGGCAGGTGGGGGCTACTTCTCGTACCTTTTCCCCACTTCAGGTGGCCTGGAAGAATTTGGAAGGACTAAGAATCAGAGGTTGCAAGTGCTTAATTTCTAGAACAACTAGGGTCAGTAGAATGAGTCAATGGGAATTTGTGGAAAGAGAGGTGGTCAGAGAGAGAAATTTTGATGTAGGGATCATTAATTTTCAGAAATTAAGTAAAAATAGGTTCAAAGTAGTTAGCAGGGAAGTTGCGATGTAGGATGGACCAATGAGTTTTAAAGTCAGCAAAATGGGGCCCCTGGGTGGCTCAGTCAGTTAAGCATCCAACTCTTGGTTTCGACTCAGGTCATGATCTCCCAGATTCATGGGTTCAAGCCCCGCGTTGGACCCTGCGCTGACAGTGCGGAGCCTGCTTGGGATTCTCTCTCCCTGCCCCACCCCTGACTCGCACTGTCTCTGTCTCTTTCAAAATAAATTAAAAAAAAAAATAAAGTCAGCAAAATGAACTTATTATGGGGCAAGGAGTAAGATGAACTATTTGTTGAAATAATCCAGGATGACAATTACCTGATCCATTTCTTTAAACACCATCTTCTTTAGGTATCACCTTTTAATTGTATTTTGCCCTGTTACTGATCTGTCTGTAGAGCTTTCTTTAGGTAGGTTCAAAGAGGTCTTTCATAGTGGGTGTTGTGGAGGTGATGCCTGAAAGAATCTCAACTGCATTTAAAGATCTGAACTTACTCCTAAAAGACTTCTTATTACTAATAGTTCTATGGCTAGCTATATGTATTATCAGTTAGTATATGTGGCTTTCCTTTTCCTGAATATAAGTTTAAGTAACTCAGGAAACCACAATGAAGCAGAAGGAATATGTCAAAATTCTGAATGACAAAAACTTTCTTTTTTTATAAGGTCTGTAGTTGTAAAATCAACCATTCATATATTTGCCTTTCAAAGCCCACTATTCAGTTTGAATTTTCAATTCCTTCTGTTTAGATCAGCTTTGGAAGTTTCTGAGTATTTGGCTGTTAAAAAGGTGTGTGTGTGTGTGTGTGTGTGTGTGTTTATGTGTGTGTTAGCATAGAACTCCTCTATAATTGATTATAACCTGCCCCTCTAAAACTGTCAAGAAACTTCTACCTCACCCCTAATTTGTTTTTGTTTCTCTCTTGTTCCCACTTTGGGAAGAAGGAAAGGCAGCTGGTTAGCTGGTCAGGGGGATGATATTGTATAGAAAAGAACTATTTTATTTATGTCTCTCATCTCTATATTAAAATGTCTGAGAAATAGTCTCAAGGTTGTGGAATCTCACAAAATTTAAGAATAGGATTAATCAGGGGCACCTGTGTGGCTCAGTCGGTTGAGGGTCCAACTTCAGCTCAGGTCATGATCTCGTGGTTCACGAGTTTGAGCCCCGTGTCGGGCTCTGTGCTGACAGCTCAGAGCCTGGAGACTGTTTTGGATTCTGTGTCTCTGTCTCTCTCTCTCTGCCCCTCCTCCACTCATGCTCTGTCTCTCTCTCTCTCTCAAAAATAAATAAAAACATTAAAAATAAGAATAGAATTAATTTATTTCCTTTTCATCTTCCAGGGCTTAGCTTAGATGTTATCTTCTCTAGGAAACAGTAAGTAAATTCCTAAGACTGGGTTGAATGCTGTCTCCAGGTACGCTCCCAGCATGAACTCATCCAAGAGGCATAGTCTCTATCTGCTTCATCATTGTATCTTTATGGCACAACACTGGAATTGATAAAATATTCAATGAATATCTTTTGAACAAAGGAGTAAATGAGGTTCTCTTTTTGCACAACAGAATCATCATGGGAGGCAGTGATTATTTCATTTCTCCGAGGTTATTTTAAAGCCTGCTATATAAACATGCTTTAAAAAAGGAGAAGATAAAAAACAGACTACTTTGGGTTGAGCATTTATTTCAAGTCAGACGTTCCTTTTCTTATTTTTCTTCATTGTTCTCGAACTACTCAGTATGAGTTTGTTGGAATAGGCTCCCATCTAATTTGTAACACATACTGAATAGACATTTGGCACAGCCTCATAGTAATCCATTTTATCTGCAAAATTTGCAGATTTTATCTTCTTTGGCTGTTCTTAGTTTTCAATTTAGTGCCATGGGCTTTAGGCCAGTATAAAAGTTTCAATTTTAAGGTAAAAGTTTGAGTTGATTGCCATCGTAAGATAAAACTGAATTGATTTGGTATTTTAAAGCTGTTAAGTGTAACTCATACATGGTAGTCATGAAGGAATAACACTCATCCTTGAATAAGACCTTAGTTAAGAAGAAGCCCTAAGGCTCATTGATTTTCCCTGTTAGGATGTTGTGAGAGGCAGGATGACAGGACCTATCTGGCAGAAATCTCTCTGTGACATTGGTTATGGAGAGGTGGAATGAGAGATGAAGGGGAATGAGGGAAAGAGGTGGGACTAAAATAAGGGATAATAGGACCAGATGGAGTGAGGAAAGGGCAATATTAATAAAAGGAATGACAAAAAAATTAACAACTGCTGTTGTGCTCTTACAGATAAGACAGATATACAAAGAAATGAACAACTCCCCCTCCAACATGCCTGTTTATATCTATCACCTAAATCTAGAGTATTTGCAGAGAGACAGAGAGTTGTATATAACTGTTATGCCAATAAGCACACAGAATGAATTGATGACTCTGGCATGAAAATATGGTATGTCATGAAACTCAGGAAATCACAGTATAATATGATTCTGTGGAGGCAGCACGTGCCTGGCATGTGTCAGCTCTTCAGAAAGTATTGGTTGACTATTCTGAACTTTGAATAAGATGCACTTAAAGTTAAGATTAAGAAGAGGAGAACTAGTTGCAGAAGCTGAATAAAGAAATGACCATAGGGCACCGGGATGGCTCAGTTGGTTAAGCATCCCACTCATGGTTTCCGATCAGGTCACGATCTCACAGTTCATGGCTCTGCCCTGAAAGCATGGAGCCTGCTTGGGATTTCCTCTTTCTCTGCCCCTCTCACACCTGCTCTCTCTGTCTCTCTCTCTCAAAATAAATAAATAAACATAAAAAAAGAAATGCCCATAATTGCCCATTATTTTTAGAAGTTTTTATTAATACCCTGGAAATGAATTAAGGATAAGTGAATTAAGAATTGAATAACTCTAAAACTCATAAATAAATGGTTAAAAATTGACATTTTAGATTCATTTTATATTATATTTAGACTATCATATTTTTTCTCAATTAATTCCTTTTGCTATTCTTAAAAAATCTCTAGTTAACTTCTTCAGGTATTGTTAAAAAATAGATAGATGATATTCATTGGAGTGAACAGAGAGTGTTAATAATCTCTTGGTGCCTCGCCAGGTTTGGCCGTGTCTGGTAACCAGATCTGAGTCTCCATTCTCTAACAGTGTTTGTTATATTTTGAGCAGTCAGTTAATATTTATTAATGACTTAACTGTTTGGTAGCTGGGTACATGATCACATGGTATCACATATACGCACTGATGATGGAATTGTATGTACCTCCCAATGGTTCTGTATTGAACTGTTCTTATTTTTTCCTTAAAAGGCACTATTACAAGCTACATCTTAATTATTGGCTTTGTTTTTATTGCTAAAATAATCATAGGCATAGATAAGTCAATTATTTCCTGTGTCACAAGGATTTGATCTTTTTTTTTTTTTCAGGTTTTTATTTATTTATTATTTTTTTTTAAATTTTTTTTATTTATATATGAAATTTATTGTCAAATTGGTTTCCATACAACACCCAGTGCTCATCCCAAAAGGTGCCCTCCTCAATACCCATCACCCACCCTCTCCTCCCTCCCACCCCCCATCAACCCTTAGTTTGTTCTCAGTTCTCAACAGTCTCTTATGCTTTGGCTCTCTCCCACTCTAACCTCTTTTTTTTTTTTTTTTCCTTCCCCTCCCCCATGGGTTCCTGTTAAGTTTCTCAGGATCCACATAAGAGTGAAACCATATGGTATCTGTCTTTCTCTGTATGGCTTATTTCACTTAGCATCACACTCTCCAGTTCCATCCACGTTGCTACAAAAGGCCATATTTCATTTTTTCTCATTGCCACGTAGTATTCCATTGTGTATATAAACCACAATTTCTTTATCCATTCATCAGTCGATGGACATTTAGGCTCTTTCCATAATTTGGCTATTGTTGAGAGTGCTGCTATGAACATTGGGGTACAAGTGCCCCTATGCATCATTACTCCTGTGTCCCTTGGATAAATTCCTAGCAGTGCTATTGCTGGGTCATAGGGTAGGTCTATTTTTAATTTTCTGAGGAACCTCCACACTGCTTTCCAGAGCGGCTGCACCAATTTGCATTCCCACCAACAGTGCAAGAGGGTTCCCGTTTCTCCACATCCTCTCCAGCATCTATAGTCTCCTGATTTGTTCATTTTGGCCACTCTGACTGGCGTGAGGTGATACCTGAGTGTGGTTTTGATTTGTATTTCCCTGATGAGGAGCGACGCTGAACATCTTTTCATGTGCCTGTTGGCCATCCGGATGTCTTCTTTAGAGAAGTGTCTATTCATGTTTTCTGCCCATTTCTTCACTGGGTTATTTGCTTTTCGGGTGTGGAGTTTGGTGAGCTCTTTATAGATTTTGGATACTAGCCCTTTGTCCGATATGTCATTTGCAAATATCTTTTCCCATTCCGTTGGTTGCCTTTTAGTTTTGTTGGTTGTTTCCTTTGCTGTGCAGAAGCTTTTGATCTTCATAAGGTCCCAGTAATTCACTTTTGCTTTTAATTCCCTTGCCTTTGGGGATGTGTCGAGTAAGAGATTGCTACGGCTGAGGTCAGAGAGGTCTTTTCCTGCTTTCTCCTCTAAGGTTTTGATGGTTTCCTGTCTCACATTCAGGTCCTTTATCCATTTTGAGTTTATTTTTGTGAATGGTGTGAGAAAGTGGTCTAGTTTCAACCTTCTGCATGTTGCTGTCCAGTTCTCCCAGCACCATTTGTTAAAGAGACTGTCTTTTTTCCATTGGATGTTCTTTCCTGCTTTGTCAAAGATTAGTTGGCCATATGTTTGTGGGTCTAGTTCTGGGGTTTCTATTCTATTCCATTGGTCTATGTGTCTGTTTTTGTGCCAATACCATGCTGTCTTGATGATGACAGCTTTGTAGTAGAGGCTAAAGTCTGGGATTGTGATGCCTCCTGCTTTGGTCTTCTTCTTCAAAATTACTTTGGCTATTCGGGGCCTTTTGTGGTTCCATATGAATTTTAGGATTGCTCGTTCTAGTTTCGAGAAGAATGCTGGTGCAATTTTGATTGGGATTGCTTTGAATGTGTAGATAGCTTTGGGTAGTATTGACATTTTGACAATATTTATTCTTCCAATCCATGAGCAGGGAATGTCTTTCCATTTCTTTAAATCTTCTTCAATTACCTTCATAAGCTTTCTATAGTTTTCAGCATACAGATCCTTTACATCTTTGGTTAGATTGATTCCTAGGTATTTTATGCTTCTTGGTGCAATTGTGAATGGGATCAGTTTCTTTATTTGTCTTTCTGTTGCTTCATTGTTAGTGTATAAGAATGCAACTGATTTCTGTACATTGATTTTGTATCCTGCAACTTTGCTGAATTCATGGATCAGTTCTAGCAGACTTTTGGTGGAGTCTATCGGATTTTCCACGTATAATATCATGTCATCTGCAAAAAGCGAAAGCTTGACTTCATCTTTGCCAATTGTGATGCCTTTGATTTCCTTTTGTTGTCTGATTGCTGATGCTAGAACTTCCAGCATTATGTTAAACAACAGCGGTGAGAGTGGGCATCCCTGTCGTGTTCCTGATCTCAGGGAAAAAGCTCTCAGTTTTTCCCCGTTGAGGATGATGTTAGCTGTGGGCTTTTCATAAATGGCTTTTATGATCTTTAAGTATGTTCCTTCTATCCCGACTTTCTCAAGGGTTTTTATTAAGAAAGGGTGCTGGATTTTGTCAAAGGCCTTTTCTGCATCGATTGACAGGATCATATGGTTCTTCTCTTTTTTTTTGTTAATGTGATGTATCACGTTGATTGATTTGCGAATGTTGAACCAGCCCTGCATCCCAGGAATGAATCCCACTTGATCATGGTGAATAATTCTTTTTATATGCCGTTGAATTCGATTTGCTAGTATCTTATTGAGAATTTTTGCATCCATATTCATCAGGGATATTGGCCTGTAGTTCTCTTTTTTGACTGGGTCTCTGTCTGGTTTAGGAATCAAAGTAATACTGGCTTCATAGAATGAGTCTGGAAGTTTTCCTTCCCTTTCTATTTCTTGGAATAGCTTGAAAAGGATAGGTATTATCTCTGCTTTAAACGTCTGGTAGAACTCCCCTGGGAAACCATCTGGTCCTGGACTCTTATTTGTTGGGAGATTTTTGATAACCGATTCAATTTCTTCGCTGGTTATGGGTCTGTTCAAGCTTTCTATTTCCTCCTGATTGAGTTTTGGAAGCGTGTGGGTGTTCAGGAATTTGTCCATTTCTTCCAGGTTGTCCAATTTGTTGGCATATAATTTTTCATAGTATTCCCTGATAATTGTTTGTATCTCTGAGGGATTGGTTGTAATCATTCCATTTTCACTCATGATTTTATCTATTTGGGTCATCTCCCTTTTCTTTTTGAGAAGCCTGGCTAGAGGTTTGTCAATTTTGTTTATTTTTTCAAAAAACCAACTCTTGGTTTCGTTGATCTGCTCTACAGTTTTTTTAGATTCTATATTGTTTATTTCTGCTCTGATCTTTATTATTTCTCTTCTTCTGCTGGGTTTAGGCTGCCTTTGCTGTTCTGCTTCTATTTCCTTTAGGTGTGCTGTTAGATTTTGTATTTGGGATTTTTCTTGTTTCTTGAGATAGGCCTGGATTGCAATGTATTTTCCTCTCAGGACTGCCTTCGCTGCGTCCCAAAGCGTTTGGATTGTTGTATTTTCATTTTCGTTTGTTTCCATATATTTTTTAATTTCTTCTCTAATTGCCTGGTTGACCCACTCATTCGTTAGTAGGGTGTTCTTTAACCTCCACGCTTTTGGAGGTTTTCCAGACTTTTTTCTGTGGTTGATTTCAAGCTTCATAGCATTGTGGTCTGAAAGTATGCATGGTATGATTTCAATTCTTGTAAACTTATGAAGGGCTGTTTTGTGACCCAGTATATGATCTATCTTGGAGAATGTTCCATGTGCACTTGAGAAGAAAGTATATTCTGTTGCTTTGGGATGCAGAGTTCTAAAAATATCTGTCAAGTCCATCTGATCCAATGTGTCATTCAGGGCCCTTGTTTCTTTATTGACCGTGTGTCTAGATGATCTATCCATTTCTGTAAGTGGGGTGTTAAAGTCCCCTGCAATTACCACATTCTTCTCAATAAGGTTGCTTATGTTTATGAGTAATTGTTTTATATATTTGGGCGCTCCGGTATTCGGCGCATAGACATTTATAATTGTTAGCTCTTCCTGATGGATAGACCCTGTCACTATTATATAATGTCCTTCTTCATCTCTTGTTACAACCTTTAATTTAAAGTCTAGTTTGTCTGATATAAGTATGGCTACTCCAGCTTTCTTTTGGCTTCCAGTAGCATGATAAATAGTTCTCCATCCCCTCACTCTCAATCTAAAGGTGTCCTCAGGTCTAAAATGAGTCTCTTGTTCAGGAAACCATCAAAACCTTAGAGGAGAAAGCAGGAAAAGACCTCTCTGACCTCAGCCGTAGCAATCTCTTACTCGACACATCCCCAAAGGCAAGGGAATTAAAAGCAAAAGTGAATTACTGGGACCTTATGAAGATCAAAAGCTTCTGCACAGCAAAGGAAACAACCAACAAAACTAAAAGGCAACCAACGGAATGGGAAAAGATATTTGCAAATGACATATCGGACAAAGGGCTAGTATCCAAAATCTATAAAGAGCTCACCAAACTCCACACCCGAAAAGCAAATAACCCAGTGAAGAAATGGGCAGAAAACATGAATAGACACTTCTCTAAAGAAGACATCCGGATGGCCAACAGGCACATGAAAAGATGTTCAGCGTCGCTCCTCATCAGGGAAATACAAATCAAAACCACACTCAGGTATCACCTCACGCCAGTCAGAGTGGCCAAAATGAACAAATCAGGAGACTATAGATGCTGGAGAGGATGTGGAGAAACGGGAACCCTCTTGCACTGTTGGTGGGAATGCAAATTGGTGCAGCCGCTCTGGAAAGCAGTGTGGAGGTTCCTCAGAAAATTAAAAATAGACCTACCCTATGACCCAGCAATAGCACTGCTAGGAATTTATCCAAGGGACACAGGAGTAATGATGCATAGGGGCACTTGTACCCCAATGTTCATAGCAGCACTCTCAACAATAGCCAAATTATGGAAAGAGCCTAAATGTCCATCAACTGATGAATGGATAAAGAAATTGTGGTTTATATACACAATGGAGTACTACGTGGCAATGAGAAAAAATGAAATATGGCCTTTTGTAGCAACGTGGATGGAACTGGAGAGTGTGATGCTAAGTGAAATAAGCCATACAGAGAAAGACAGATACCATATGGTTTCACTCTTATGTGGATCCTGAGAAACTTAAGAGAAACCCATGGGGGAGGGGAACAAAAAAAAAAAAAAGAGGTTAGAGTGGGAGAGAGCCAAAGCATAAGAGACTGTTGAGAACTGAGAACAAACTAAGGGTTGATGGGGGGTGGGAGGGAGGAGAGGGTGGGTGATGGGTACTGAGGAGGGCACCTTTTGGGATGAGCACTGGGTGTTGTATGGAAACCAATTTGACAATAAATTTCATATATAAAAATAAATAAATAAATAAAATGAGTCTCCTGTAGACAGCAAATAGATGGGTCTTGTTTTTTTTATCCATTCTGATACCTATGTCTTTTGGTTGGCGCATTTAATCCATTTACATTCAGTGTTATTATAGAAAGATATGGGTTTAGAGTCATTGTGATGTCTGTATGTTTTATGCTTGTAGTGATGTCTCTGGTACTTTGTCTCACAGGGTCCCCCTTAGGATCTCTTGTAGGGCTGGTTTAGTGGTGACAAATTCCTTCAGTTTTTGTTTGTTTGGGAAGACCTTTATCTCTCCTTCTATTCTAAATGACAGACTTGCTGGATAAAGGATTCTCGGCTGCATATTTTTTCTGTCTAGCACACTGAAAATCTCATGCCAATTCTTTGTGGCCTGCCAAGTTTCAAAAGAGAGATCAGTCACGAGTCTTATAGGTCTCCCTTTATATGTGAGGGCACGTTTACCCCTTGCTGCTTTCAGAATTTTCTCTTTATCCTTCTATTTTGCCAGTTTCACTCTGATATGTCGTGCAGAAGAGTGATTCAAGTTACGTCTGAAGGGAGTTCTCTGTGCCTCTTGGATTTCAATGCCTTTTTCCTTCCCCACTTCAGGGAAGTTCTCAGCCATTATTTCTTCAAGTACCCCCTCAGCACCTTTCCCTCTCTCTTCCTCCTCTGGGATACCAATTATGCGTATATTATTTCTTTTTAGTGTATCACTTAGTTCTCTAATTTTCCCCTCATACTCCTGGATTTTTTTATCTCTCTTTTTCTCAGCTTCCTCTTTTTCCATAACTTTATCTTCTAGTTCACCTATTCTCTCCTCTGCCTCTTCAATCCGAGCCGTGGTGGTTTCCATTTTGTTATGCATTTCGTTTAAAGCGTTTTTCAGCTCCTCGTGACTGTTCCTTAGTCCCTTGATCTCTGTAGCAAGAGATTCTCTGCTGTCAGCTATACTGTTTTCAAGCCCAGCGATTAATTTTATGACTATTATTCTAAATTCACTTTCTGTTATATTATTTAAATCCTTTTTGATCAGCTCATTAGCTGTTGTTATTTCCTGGAGATTCTTCTGAGGGGAATTCTTCCGCTTGGTCATTTTGGATAGTCCCTGGCGTGGTGAGGACCTGCAGGGCACTTTCCCTGTGCTGTGGTGTATAACTGGAGTTGGTGGGCAGAGCCGCAGTCAGACCTGATGTCTGCCCCCAGCCCACCGCTGGGGCCACAGTCAGACTGGTGTGTGCCTTCTCTTCCCCTCTCCTAGGGGCGGGATTCACTGTGGGGTGGGGTGGCCTGTCTGGGCTACTTGCACACTGCCAGGCTTGTGATGCTGGGGATCTGGCGTCTTAGCTGGGGTGGGTAGGCAAGGTGCACAGGGGCAGGAAGGGCAGGCTTAGCTTGCTTCTCCTTAGGTGATCCACTTCAGGAGGGGCCCTGTGGCAGCAGGAGGGAGTCAGATCCGCTGCCGGAGGTTTGGCTCCGCAGAAGCACAGAGTTGGGTGTTTGCGCGGAGCGAGCAAGTTCCCTGGCAGGAACTGGTTCTCTTTGGGATTTTGGCTGGGGGATGGGCGGGGGAGATGGCGCTGGCGAGCGCCTTTGTTCCCCACCAAACTGAGCTCTGTCCTCCGGGGGCTCAGCAGCTCTCCTTCCCTTTGTCCTCCAGCCTTCCCGCTTTCTGAGCAGAGCTGTTAACTTATGACCTCCCAGACGCTAAGTCGCGCTTGCTGTCGGAACACAGTCCGTCAGGCCCCTCCGCTTTTCGCAAGCCAGACTCGGGGGCTCTGCTTGGCCGGCGAGCCGCGCCTCCGCCCGGCTCCCTCCCGCCAGTCTGTGGAGTGTGCACCGCCTCGCCGCCCTTCCTACCCTCTTCCGTGGGCCTCTCGTCTGCGCTTGGCTCCGGCGACTCCGTTCTGCTCAAGGATTTGATCTTTTTTTTTTTTTTTTTTTTAATTTTTTTTTTTTCAACGTTTATTTACTTTTGGGACAGAGAGAGACAGAGCATTAACGGGGGAGGGGCAGAGAGAGAGGGAGACACAGAATCGGAAACAGGCTCCAGGCTCTGAGCCATCAGCCCAGAGCCCAACGCGGGGCTCGAACTCACGGACCGCGAGATCGTGACCTGGCTGAAGTCGGACGCTTAACCAACTGCGCCACCCAGGCGCCCCGGATTTGATCTTTTTAACATCTGCCCAGCTGTTGCATAATATTTTAAGCTAAAGGTATCAGATAAACACAACACTACCAATACGGTAACATTTCACCAAATAATTATTTCTCTCTGAAATCCCTGAAGCAGTGTTTTTTCTAGTATGTAACCTCTCAGGATTTGTCTCTATATTGCTTAAACTTATATTACAAATAACATACAAAATGTTATAAAACCAAGGCAAGTCATAGAAAGAGTGAATGTATTCACAACTTCAGTAGACCATGCATAAATTAAATGGCATTTGCTCTCCTTTGATGTTCCCATTTCTAGTTTTCTCTTAAACTGAATCCCACAAAGAATTCTAATTTAACTGAAATTCTTTGAACTCATTGACAGTTTGTGGGCTATTCAGGAACTCTAATTAGCTTTAAATCAGTTTATCTGCAAATCACTTTTCCATTTCTGATTCCTTCTAGCAATTAATAGATTACTAGTTATTAATGGCTCTAGACCATTTATGAAAAATTTGGCCTCCATCTGAAAACTTGATGAATCTTTAACATTGAACTTCTTTTGTCAGTGGATTTTTTTCCTAATGAACTGCAATTAAATTGGAAAAAGCAGATTGCAAAAAATGTTTGACAATACCTTTTATTTAAAGCACAGAGACAACTGAATAGAAGTACCTAAAATAAAGTGGGAAAGTGAATAATGGCAAACGAATTTAGTGAAAATAATATGTATTTTAAAAACCATTAATATATTCACATAACGAGTGTTTCTCTATAATTTTTTCTCCCCTTGCTCCTTTCAGATTTATCATGTTCATCCCTCAAACTCTGAAACAACTAATTCTTGTGCCCTACTCTTGAGGTAGATAGGCAAATACTACCATTCTACCATTAGGTGTACAATACTTGACATGTCCTATAGTTTTATATTTGGGAAAGTGATAATCAGGCTGTAAACTCCCAGGGGTGGAGAAATTAAGGAATTGATCCAAAATCATAATGAATGTCAGAATAATTGTTATCTTTGTATTCACAATTTTTTGGCTCCTATACACAAAGCTTATCTCTCCATTTTCCCTGTGGTTTCTGATTCCTCTTCCACTAATCCTTTTCTTGCCATTCTCCATGCTTTCTAGTTTTACTCATTTTCCCATTCTAGTTTGTGGACACAGATACCTCTTATTTTAAATTCCCTTAGCAAAACTTACTCTGATTGAATAAAATTAGAGTAATTTTAGGCATAGATTGTCTTTACTAATAGGAAGATGATCACTTAATTTCCTCCCATTCACTGGAAAACCTATCCATCACTTCATTCCCCTTTCCTTTTTTCCCTTATGCCATAGGGGAAGAGATGTTCACAAACAAGGGTTTACTCCCTTTGCCTGTGCTCCTATCGTATTCTAACACATCTTCTTCACTGGTTTTGTCTTTTGCTTAAATTATGCTCAAGTTTTTGCCATCCTAAAAACAGCAAAAAAAAAAAAAAAAAAAAACCCTCCCTTAGTTATATTTTCCCCTTAAACCTTTTTTTTGCCTTGGCAATCTTTCCTTCACTACCAGGAATAGAAAAAGTCATCTAAACTTATTATCTCTCCTTCTTCCCCACCTGTCTGCTCTTTAACTCATTGAAATCTGGTCTATATTCCTGTTGCTTGACTGAAATTATTCTCATAGATATCATCAAAGGTAGAGTAATTTAACCCAGTAGCTTCATTAAATTTCTTCTCTTTTTTGCAACATACAGCGTTGTCAATCACATCCTCCTTTACTCTTTCCTACTGGGGCCACAAAACAAGTTTCAACAAATTAAACAAGGTTGAAGTCAAACCATGCATCTTTTCTGACCACAGTGCTATGAAACTAGAAGTCAACCACAAGAGAAAATCTAGAAAGAGCAAAAATATATGGAGGTTTATAAACATTCTACTGAACAATGAATGGGTCAACAGAAAATAAAAGAAGAAATAACAAATTACATGGAGACACGTGAAAATGAAAACACAATGGTCCAAAATTCCCGGGGTGCAGCAAAAATGGCTCCAAGAGGGAAGTTTATAGCAATACACATCTACCTCAATAAGCAAGAAATCTCAAATGAAAACGTTACCTTACACCTAAAGAAGCTAGACAAAGAACAGCAAACAAAATCTAAAACCAGCAGAAGGAAGGGAATAATAAAGATTAGAGCAGAAATAAATGATATAGAAACTAAAAAAAACAATGGGACATATCAATGAAACCAGGAGTTGGTCCTTTGAAAAGATCAACAAAATTCATAAACGTCTAGCCAGACTCATAAAAAAAAAAAAAAAGACTCAAAAAAATCACAAATGAGGGAAGAGAAATAGCAACCAACCAACACCACAAATATGAACAATTGTCAAGAGAATATTGTGAAAAAATTATATGCCAAAAAATTGGATAACCTAGAAGAAATGGATACATTTCTGGAAACATAACCTACCAAAACCAATGCAGGAAGAAACAGAAAATTTGAACAGACTGATTACTAGCAATCAAGTTGAATCAGCAATCAAAAAACCCTCAACAAACAAAAGTCCAGGATGACTTCAAAGACAAATTCTACCAACCATTTAAAGAAAAGTTAATATCTATTCTTCTCAAACTATTCCAAAAAAAATAGAAAAGGAGGGAAAACTTCCAAAATAATTCTATGAGGCTAGCATTACCCTGATACCAAAACCTGGTAAAGACATCACACAAAAAGAGAACAATGGCACAGTATCTTTGACAGATCTAGATGCAAAAATCCTCAACGAAATACTAGCAAACTGAATCTAACAATATATTAAAAAATAATTCACCACAATCAAGTGGGATTTATTCCTAGGTTGTACAAGTGGTCCAATATTCACAAATCAATCAACATGATACTCCACATCAATAAGAGAAAGGATAAAAACATGTCATCACTTCAATAAATGCAGAAAAAGCATTTGACAAAGTACAACATCGATTCATGATAAAAAAAAACCTCAACAAAGTAGGTTTAGAGGGAACATACCTCTTATATGAAAAACATTTGCCTTATATGAAACACCTACACCAAAATCATACTCAATGGGGAAAAACAGACCTTTCCCTCTAAGGTCAGGAAAAAAACAAGGATATCCACTTACCACTTTTATTCAACATAGTACTGGAAGTCCTAACCATAGCAGTAAGACAACAAAAAGAAAGAAAAGGCATCCAAATTGGTAAGGAAGAAGTAAAACTTTCACTGTTTGAGAATGACATGATACTATAAAACGTTAAAGACTCCACCAAAAAACTGCTAGAACTGATAAATGAATTCAGTAAAGTCTCAGGATACAAAATCAATGTAGGGAAATCTGTCACATATCTAAACACTGATAATGAAGCAACAGAAATAGAAATTAAGAAAGCAATCCCATTTATAGTTGTACCAAAAATAATCAAATACCTAGGAATAAACTTAACCAGGGAGTTTAAAGACCTATGTCATGAAAATTATAAAATACTGGTGAAAGAAATTAAAGATGACACAAACAAATGGAAAGACATTCCATGCTCATGGACTGGAAGAACAAATATTGTGAAAATATCTACACTTCCCAAAGCAATCTCCAGATTTAATTTCATCCCTATCAAAATACCAACACCACTTTTCACAGAACTAGAATGAATAATCGTCACAGAGCTAGAATAAATAATCATAAAAATTTGTATGGAAGCACACAAGACTCTGAATAGCCAAAGGAATCTTGAAAAAGAAAAACAACACTGGAGATAGCACAATTCCAGACTTCAAGTTATATTCCAAATCTGTAGTAATCAAAACATCATGGTACTGGCACAACAATAGACACAGAGATCTATGGAACAGAATAGAGAACCCATAAATAAACCTATGATTATGTGGTCAATTAATCCTTGACATGGAAGCCAAGAATATGCAATGGGAAAAGACAGTTTCTCTACATGCAAAAGAATGACACTGGACGACTTTCTTACACCATATACAAAAATAAACTCAAAATGGATTTTGGACCTAAAAGTGAGACATGAAATCCTAAAAATCCTATAAGAGAACATAGGTGGCCTACCATTGACCATAGCAACATTTTTTGAGGTACATCTCCTGAGGCAAAGGAAACAAAAGCAAAAAATAAACTCTTGGGACTACATCAAAATAAGAAGCTGCTGCACAGCAAAGGAAACAATCAACAAAACTAAAAGATAATTTACTACATGGGAAAAGATATTTGTAAATAACATAGCCAATAAAGTGTTAATATTCAAAATATATAGAGAACTGATACAACTCAACACCCCAAAAAGCAAATAATCCAATGAAAACAGGGTAGAAGACAAGAACAGACATTTCTTCAAAGGAGGTGTACAGATGGCCAACAGACACATGAAAAGATGCTCACTATCACTCATCATCAGGGAAATGCAAATCAATAGTTTTGAGATATCAATAGTCTTGAGTCAATGAGATATCAACTCATACCTGTTATAATGGCTAAAATAAAAAACACAAGAAACAATAAGTATTGGAGAGGATATGGAAAAAAGGAACCTTCTTGTACTGTTGATTGGAATGCAAACTGGTACAGCTACTGTGGAAAACAGTGCGGAGATTTCTCAAAAAATTAAAAATGGAACTACCCTATGTTCTAATAATTGTACTACTGGGTATTTACCCAAAAAGTACAACAATATTGGGGCACCTGGGTGGCTCAGTCAGTTAAGGGTCTGACTCTTGACTTCAGGTCAGGTCATGATCTTACGGTTTGTGAGTTCAAGCACCACATCAGGCTCTGCACAGAGAGTGGGAAGCCTGCTTGGGATTCTCTGGCTCCTGTCTCTCTGCCCCTCCCTCACCTCTTCTCTCTCTCTCTCTCTCAAAAATAAATAATCCTAAAAAAATACAGGGCCATACATGCGCTCATGTCTTTATTGCAGCATTAACAATAGCCAAATTATGGAAGCAGCAAAAGTGTCCATCAACAGATGAATGGATAAAGAAGAGGGAATTTGCCATTTGCAGCAAGATGGATGGATGTTGAGAGTGTAATGGTAAGTGAAATAAGTCAGAGGAAGACAAATACTATATGATTTCACTCGTGTGTGGAATTTAAAGAAACAAAACAAATAAACAAAGGAAAAAAGAGAGGGCAAACCAAGAAACAGATGGTTATCTGTAGAGAACAAACTGATGGTTACCTGAGGGAAGTGGAGGGGGGTGTTGTGAAATAGGTGAAGGGGACTAAGGAGTGCACTTACCATGATGAGCACTGAGTAATGTATAGAATTGTTGAACCACTGTGTTGTACACCTGAAACTAATTAACACTGTATGTTAATGTACTGGAATTAAATTTAAAAAACTTAATAAAAATCTTTTCTACTCTGGCTTCATATATGACTATATTTTCTTTGGTTCTTTCCTTAAAGAATTATTTTCTTCTCTCTCTTTCTTTCGTTGTTTATTTCTCTTCTATTAGCACTTTAAATGACTAACCTTTAACTTTTCACCAACATAGAATAAAATTTCTCCCAAATGTATCATTCCTGATCCATGTTTTCTCCTGAGTTTCATCTATATTTCCAACTGTTTATTACCCATTTCCTCTTCAATAATATCTTTTAGCAATGTCCATTTTTACATTCCTAAGACGGAGTTTATTATCTATCTCCTGCAATCTGCTTTTCTTCCTGGATTTACTACCTCAGCTAAAGTTTATCAAAGTCAAATCCAGGAGAATCAATTAAACTTGGAGTCAGAAGTCCTGGAATCAAATCCTGGATCAGGATCAGATTAGTTTTCTGATTTTTTTAGTTTCTTCACCTGAGCCTTCATTTTCTTTTCTTTTTTTTTTTTTTAAATTTTTTTTTCAACGTTTATTTATTTTTGGGACAGAGAGAGACACAGCATGAACGGGGGAGGGGCAGAGAGAGAGGGAGACACAGAATCGGAAACAGGCTCCAGGCTCTGAGCCATCAGCCCAGAGCCCGAAGCGGGGCTCGAACTCACGGACCGCGAGATCGTGACCTGGCTGAAGTCGGACGCTTAACCGACTGCGCCACCCAGGCGCCCCGAGCCTTCATTTTCTCACATGCAAAATAGTAATAATAATACTTCACAGAACTTAAAAACAAATAAATGAAGATTAAAAATGAAAGCATCTTGCAAATATCTAACATATAATCATCACTCAATAAATATTAGTTTTTTTTTCTTTTCTGCATTGCCTTCTTCCTGCTGAAGGAAGCGACTACCACACAATAACTAAAACAAACAGATAAAATCATTAGATGGAGATTTATTAGAGATCTAATTTTTTATTTTTAAGAACTAAATAAACTATCATAGTACGGATGTACTACCATTTTGTTCAGCCATTCCTTTGTTAGACAGTCATGCTGTCTCTAGGGAGATAAGAATCTGAATTGTAATAAGCACTCCTAAGGTGTTATGTGTATTGAAGTTTGAGAACTGCTTGTGCATGGACTACAATTCATATTCTTCAGCAGGAGAAACCCTAATGAAGTAGCTTGGCAACTTTGTATTTTGACATTCTCCATGAACTTTGTGTTGTACTCATACTGGACTGCTCATCACTCAAACATGTACAGAAAATCCTCTTCTATTGTCTCCTTAAATTTTCGTCCTTTATGCTGAAATATTGATTCACCTTGTAAACTCCTGTTAATCCTTGAAGCCTACCTTTTAAAGGGAATTATTTATAACCTCATAGATGTTCCTAGGCCTTTTAATATACTTTTAATTGCAATGGGTAGAATTAACTGCCTCCTTTTCCCTCTGGCAGACTGAGTTTTCTTGAGAGTAAGTGTCAAGTCTTGTCCATATGATCAAGGTCCGATGTACCTTGCACATTGCCAATCATATATAATGCATGTAGGCTGCCTTTGATGATATATATTTATATATCCTAGAAGAATCATAGAACATCAGAGGAAGGAGATTTTGCTTGACCCCACTTACTTATAGATGAAACTAAAGCCCAGTGGTATTCATGATGAACTAACTATACTGTTGTCCTAGATTTCTTTGGAAATAAAAATTAACTTGAACATGGACACTTTTTAACAGAAACTTTGTGTTCTAGATTGTTCATTGGATTAAACATTTTAAGATTGTTCCCTTTTAAGATAAGTTCCCTTTTAACCCATGTTTATTTGAAATGTCCTATACAGAGCTTAGAGTAATGCCTGTTTCCATAATTTTGTTTTATTATTTTTCTTAGTCACAAAAGTAACACCTGCTAATTTTAAATAGATGAACAATCCAACATGTACAAAGTAAAAAACAAAAATTCACATACACATGCACTTCCTGACTCCCACCTTCATCAAATCCTCTTTTTTTTCCGTGTTGTATCCAGTTTTATAGACTGATGTGTATTTCTCTAACTTTTATCTATGTTCATATAAATGTACATAAGAATAGTTTTTTAAAACATGTAGCTATGTTTGTTGTTGATGGAATCATGTTATACAAACTGAAGTATACTTTTCTCACTTCATAGTATATTATTTTTCTAGTCAATAGATGGAAATCTAACTTGTTCTTTTTAAGGGCTAGATAAAATGTGATAGTATGGATGTACTCCCATCTAGTCTACCATTTTCTCATTGTTTGATAGTCATGCTATCTCCAGTTCCCCCACCCCCCACTATCCATGTGCTTAAATTAACATTCTTGTCTATGTACTATTGGTTATATTTATATTGAACAGATTGCCAAGAGTTAAATAGCTTGGTTGCAGGATATTGTATTTAGTTTTAATAACCAAATTATGTGACAGCATGTTAAACATCTTTTTTTGTTTATTGGCCATTTGAATTTTCTCCTTTATGAATTACATGCTGATATGCTTTGTGCATTCACCCACTGATTTATTCTTTTTTATAAACAATAATTTTAGGTACTCTTTAATATTAACCTTGACTCTTAGATATGTAACTAATATTTATCTTTATTTCTTATTTATCTTCTGTCTTTTATTTACAATATCTTTACAAACATTTAATATTTTTGTGTTTAGTTATTTCTATCTTATCCCTTATGGATTTCTATATTTCTTATTTTTATTCCAAAATGTTTCCCAATCCCAATTTGTATACTATCTTTTAGTTTTTCTTCTAAAAATTTAATTTTTTATATTTAAATATAAAATATTAAAATTAGCTTAATTTTGCCTTCTTCCAGATGGGTAGTCAGTTCAGTCAACAGAATTCATTATGTCAACTATTCTTTTCCCACTAAATTGGATGTGACTTATGCCATGTATTATGTCGTCATATGTTTGGGGCAAGCAGTTTGGGGAAGGAGAGGAATTCCCTCACTATCCGTCATTAAGGAAATAGATATGACAGATGTAGCAGTTACATAGCAGGGAGGTTGAGGTAGGAGATGAGGTGGCAGGGAAATTGGCTAACACTGTAATTCCTTTAGTATTAATTTGCTGAATCATATTTTCTCTTTCTCCCTAAATTATACCATTTTAGTAGCACTTTATTATGAAACAGGAAATGATTGCAAATAGTTTGTACCACAAAAGATTTACAGATATGGCAAAGTTTTTTAAGTTGTTAAAAAAATATTTCCAAGTTTTCTTTAACAAAAAGAGAAATGTTAGCAATTTGTTGATATTTTTGGAAATTATAAGTGACTGCCAGAAGACTACTGGGAGATTTAAAAAAATATATATATTTAATCTGTCTTTTTAAGGTGATTTTTATTTTATTTTTTAAAGGTCAATTTGCTTTTTAATATACAGTTTAACTATATGTTTAAAAATATTTTTTAATATAATTTATTGTCAAATTGGTTTCCATACAACACCCAGTGCTCATCCCAAGTGCCCTCCTCAATGCCCATCATCCACTTTCCCCTCTCCACCACCCCCCATCAACCCTCAGTTTGTTCTCTGTATTTGAATGTCTTATGGTTTGCCTTTCTCTCTCTCTCTCTGTGACTTTTTTTCCCCCTTCCCCTCCCCCATGGTCTTCTGTTAAGTTTATCAAGATCCACATATGAGTGAAAACATATGGTATCTGTCTTTCTTTGACTGACTTATTTCAATTAGCATATAGTGATAAGAATATACCTTTTTTTCAAAGATTCACACTAATGAGAAATCATTTCAGTATTGTTCTGTTGTTATATTTTGTTGCTGAAAATGTCTATTTTTACTCTCCATCTCGTAGACTTAAGTCTTTATTTAGCACAGGGAAATTTCTTCTGTTATTTCTTTGTTACCTCCTCATTTTCTTTCTATCTTCTTTGGAATTGTGAGTTTTCATATGCTTTGGTCTCTGGATCTGTCATCTCTGAGTCTTTTACCTTTCCTTCATGTTATTCATTTCTTTGTGCTGTATGAGACGTGTATTCTCTGTGTTTCTGCTGTGCATATGAGATGTGTATTCTACCTGATTAGTTATCATTTTTAAAAAAATTACCTATTGACATTTTAAGTTAAAAAATCACATTAATGGGGACAGAGAAAATCATAAATTCTAGGATTGTCATGTAGATTAAATAAGATAGTATATAAAAAATCATTTAGCATATAGTAGACAGGTTATATGTGATAGCTCTTGGTGATATGTGCTATTTTTTAGTATTATGCTTTGCACAGAGCAACCCTTCTTTGTATTGTAAAGGCATATTATCATTTCCTTTATCTTTACAAACATAGGACAGTTTCCAGCTCATTGTTATGCTAACTTTATACAGTCTAAATTAATAAACAAAAAAATAAATAATGTTTTTTTTATTTTATTTATTTATTTATTTATTTATTTTTTTAGAAGATTTTTTTTTTTTTCAACGTTTATTTATTTTTGGGACAGAGAGAGACACAGCATGAACGGGGGAGGGGCAGAGAGAGAGGGAGACACAGAATCGGAAACAGGCTCCAGGCTCCGAGCCATCAGCCCAGAGCCCGACGCGGGGCTCGAACTCACGGACCGCGAGATCGTGACCTGGCTGAAGTCGGACGCTTAACCGACTGCGCCACCCAGGCGCCCCAATAATGTTTTTTTTAACTGAGATTGCTTCTGCCATTAGACAAAGTTGTATGTAAACCTGGAAAAATATTAAACCAAAATAAACTTCCTTCCTATTCTATTTTCTCTTTCTCTTGAATCTCAAACTGTTTCTATTTTAATACAAGTTAATTTAACAACATGAATAACTAATTGGAAAAAGCCTGAGTTTTAGAAACAAGCTATGGACAACTAGATACAAGACAGAAAAATGTGCCATAGATCATGCTAATAATCAGAAAACTATGGCATTGGACAATGGTACCGTGTCTTTATTTCATGGTATATGAAGCAACCGAATGTTATTGGCATAGTTTACTATTGCTGTCAAATGTAAACATTGCCCTAACTCCCAAATATTTTTTTCTTTATGAAATACTATATGAGAGGGACTACTTCAAGATAACAAAATAGTCCATTTTTCCTAGTTGTAAGCATTTACTTAGTGATAGGGAAACATAAATATTTCTGAATCATACAGAATCAAGCAGAAAATATAAATTTAACTCTGCAATACTTTTCATAGAATAGGAAGCTGGAAACATGGGCTCTTTATTTTTGGGAGCCTGTTTTATTGATTGTGGATGGATCAGAACATTTATCTATTGATTCAATCATCTATGTTAATTAATGAAACAGAAATTTTTACATTTTAATGTCTTTTGATTCTGAGAATCTTCTATTTTTGTGGCCTTTGAATGAAACCTGTAAGTGTGCCATTTTTCTAGTAGTATCTTAAGATATGGATTCTTTATTATTTTATCTTTTCAGTGTGAGATGTTATTTGTATATTTCTATAAACTGAAAGAATTTCTTATTCCAGTGATCAATGGGATCTGCTCCACTTCCATCAGAGAACTCATATTTTGATTGAGGAGAGAGTCAAACAAGTAATTCAAAAGGGATGAGTATAAGGAAAGAGACATGGATAGATTCTATAGTAGCAGAGAGGAAGGAATGATCAGTTTTTCCATGGACAGTGAAGGGGTATCTGGGAGGTTTCATTGAGAAGATAATAGTTAAATTAAAGCTTGGAAGATAGATAAGCATTCCCCTGGTGGACGAAAGACAGAAAGTCATTACAAATAGGAGGATGACTATGTCCAAAAGCAAGAAGACAGAAAAACACATGGTATGTTTTATGAAATTCAAGTGGTTTAGTGTTTTTTTTTTTTTTTTTTTGAGTATAAGGTTTAGGGTAGTGATTTGTTAGAAATGAGTTTGGATTAATATAATAAAGCAGATTATGTGGATGGTATGAGTTCTAAGGGATTTTCATTGTAGGATATACCTTTCAGGTAGTCTATTTGTAATGTAGATACAGTTCAAATACTAAAACAACCCACCTGGGTTCACTAAAATAGGAACTTTATAAAAGCTATATAATATGACATGCATGCCATCGTTTGTTACTTATTTCCCATGAGTATTTTGGGAACTATTTATGAACACATAAATAAGGTCAAAAGAACTCGGATATAGACAATGAAATTACATTTAAATTACATGTAAAACTAAAATTGTTAAGTATAAAAATGAATAATTACAAATACTAATAAAATAATGAGATTGAAGTAAACTTTAATTTTAAAATATTGATTTGGTGGGATTTGGGTAGAGGAGGAGGCAAGCTAGCTCTGAGCTGAGGCGGCAGCGGGGTGTGTAAGGAGTCTGTGGCTAGGGACCGGCACAGAGGCTGGCACAGAGAAACCATGGCCCTGCAGGACTTGGGCACCTTCTGCCTGTTGCTGCTGTACCTCCACGGGGCCTTGATTGCTAGGCAAGATTTCTATAAGATCTTGTGGGTGCCTCAAAGTGCATCTGTAAAAGACATTAAAAAGGCCCACAGGAAACTGGCCCTGCAGCTTCATCCTGACTGGAACCCTGATGATCCTGGAGCTCAGGAGAAATTCCAGGATCTAGGTTCCACTTATTAGGTTCTGTCAGACAATGAGAAACGGAAACAATATGATAGTTAATAGTGAAAAGGGGTTAAAAGATGGCATTAGGGCTCCCATGGAGACATTTTTTCCATACTTCTTTGGAGATTGTGATTTCATGTTTGGAGGAACCCCTTATCAGCAAGACAAATTTTCTAAGAGGAAGTGATATTATTGTAGATCTAGAAGTTCCTTTGGATGAAGTATATGCAGGAAATTTTGTGGAAGTAGTTAGAAACAAACCTGTGGCAAGGCAGTTTCCTGGCAAACAAAAACGCAACTGCCAGCAAAAATGTGGACTATAAAGCTGGGCCCAGGGTGCTTCCAAATGACCCAAAGGTGGTCTGTAATGAATGCCCTAATGTCAGACTAGTGAATGAAGAACCAACACTGGAGGTAGAAATAGAACCTGTGGTGAGAGATGGCATGGAGTATCCTTTTATTGGGGAAGGTGACCCTCACGTGGATGGAGAGCCAGGAGACCTGCGGTTCAGAATCAAAGTTTTCAAGCACCCAGTATTTGAAAGGAAAGGAGATTTATATACAAATGTGACAATCACACTAGTTGAGTCTCTGGTGGGCTTTGATATGGATATTACTCACTTGGATGGCCACAGTGTACATATTTTCCAGGATAAGATCACCAGACTAGGAACCAAGGTATGGAAGAAAGGAGAGGGCCTCCCCAACTTTGACAACAACAACATCAAGAATTCTTGATAATCACTTTCCATGTAGATTTTCCAAAAGAACAGTTAACAGAGGAAGCAAGAGAAGGTATCAATCAGCTACTGAAACAAGGATCACTGCAGAAGGCATACAATGGACTACAAGGATATTAAGAGTGAATAAAATTGGACTTTGTTTAACATAAATGAATCCATGAAATTTATTATCAATAGGGTGTGTGTGTGTGTGTGTGTGTGTGTGTGTGTGTGTGTGTGTGTTTTGTTCTTATTTTCAATATGCAAGCTTGGCTTAAATTTTTCTCCTAATGATCATCATGAAATGAATAAGTGGGTTTAAGAATTTGTTCATTTGTGTTCAGAAACGAATGACCAGCAAAAAGTTTAATAATACCTCTCCCTTTGGAGATTTAATGGATTTAATGGATTTAATCCCCTTGGAGATTTGGAGATTTAATGTCTGGTGCTGCCACCTGAGACTCAAGAATTAAAGCTTCAAGAGAACTCCAGGAGCAAAAACAAACAAACAAACAAATCCCCACAATATAAAGAATTAATTGTTAGCTATTTCATTCAAATGCCATTTCATTCAAAATGCCAACAGAAGTGTGTTTTTAAATACATTTTGTTGCTAATTTCTTTTTTTCTTTTCTTTTTTTTTTTTTTTTTTTGCAATTCCAACACAAAGTAACTGAAATAAGAACACAGTCTAGGGGTGCCTGGGTGGCTCAGTTGGTTAACCTTTGGACTTCGGCTCAGGTCATGATCTCACGGTTTGTGAGTTCAAGCCCGGTGTGGGGCTCTCTGTTTTCAGCACAGAGCCTGCTATAGATCCTCTCTTCTCTTCTCCCTAGGCCCCTCCCCAATACATGCTCTGTCTCTCTCTCTCTCTCTCAAACATAAATAAACATTAAAAAAAACAGTCTAATGTTTCATCTATTTATCATTAATGGAACAATTCAAGTGGAAAATCAAAAGTTGGCTGCATAGTAATTTGGTCCAAATAAGACAACTCTATAAATATTTGGAAAATTGAAAGTATTTTTATCTTTTCTTAGAGGTAAAGTTCTTTAAGAGTTCAGATAAATGAAGGCTTATTTCTAGTTGGAAAGGGTAGCATTTTAGAGTTGGGATTATGAATGGTGGACATGCATTAGTAAGTTTGAAGACTTACAATAAATGAAATATATTCAGGAAAAATAGAATGAAATACTATTTGCCAACAGACCAGAAATTTGTACCTAGTACCTCAAGAAAAAAGAAATTGTTGGCTTCCATAACTGAAGAGTCATGTATGACTGTATCCAAGGGTTCAATGTCATCACTAATCTCTGTCTTACTCACTGTTGGCTCCATTTTAAGGCAAGTCCCTCCCTACCTCAGTACAGGCCAGCATTCTCAGACATACATGCAGTAGTCTCTGCAAGAAGAAGCCTTCTCTTTCACTACTATCCCAACATACTCCCCATAATTAGCTATGTTTGCTTTAACTGAGATTCCAAGCTCTTTTCTGGTGGTTAATTCCTGGGCTTGGGTCATGAAATTACTTAAAGTGCAGAAACAGGGATAACCTGAAAATTATATGATCTTAGGGTTGGGAAGCAGTTCCTCAAATGAAAATCTAGTAGATCCTGGGCTGGGAAATATAGTAGTTATCTGTTGTTATCAACTTATATTTTACTGTTTTTATTTTGAACTTGGTACAAATGGAGTATCTGTGAATTTTTATTTTATCAAAATTAACTAGAACAGAGAGCACTAAGATATGTTCTTGCTTGAGGAAATCTTACATTTCAAGTGTTATAGGTTCACAGTAGACTTACATGATTGTAATCTTCCTTTTCTGATACAAGTGACTGCAGACTCACTCTTGAACTTATGTTCCTCATGAACTGATAGTCTGTAATATAAAAGGGCTACAGTACAAGAGGAAATTGGGATCAGAGAGGAGAAAACATGGTATAATGGGAAGGTAATTTTATCACAAAATTTAAAACGTTAAATATTTACATACAACCTACCTTGATTCAAACAAATATTTTCTAGTTCCTGTATTTCCCTGATGTTAAGGGGCTCAAAAAATAGTGCAAAAAATTAATAGATTAAAGGATTGTTACAGTGTAGTAAATATATTATTAGAGGGTACTATGGGAACCAAGAAAAGGAACATTTTTCTAGGGTGTAAAACGGGATGCAAATGTGTTTTGGAAGAAAGTATGGTCTCTAAGGATTATTGAAACATAATTTCAATGTTGTCCAATAATTTAAATATGAAATTTCTTAACAGTTAAAATGAGTAATAGAGAAAAAATGTAATTTAGGTTTCATTTCCTATAAATTGCTTTAGTTGGAACATATTCCACTAACCTCTCTTTCATAATTTTCAGCTTATTAATTTTAGACTATTTTGTCCTCTACATTAACAATGAAGGATAGAATTTTAGAATGTAGGAATAATAACAAAACTAGAAAATAAGTTTTAAAAGGATACTGTGAATAGGGCATTTCTTTTGCAATTCTCTGAGTACTCAGCAAAGCTCTGGTTTTACTCAATGAGTAATTAGAAAAACACTTCTCTACACAACTGTCTTTATCAGATGGCAGAAAATCTCAATGGAAATGGGAAGGGAAATATCAATGTATGGGTTCCTGCTTCTTTCCAGATGTCAGATTATCTATTCCCTGGACTTTCACATAGGATAATTTAGTTCTTGTCTCAGCTTTACCAGTTAATCAGTCCATGGGTAGTCTTAGGTACTTTTTAAAAATTTCCTCAGCCATAAAATGGGAATAATATTCACAATTCTTACTTTAGTAAACAGACATGACTGCTTTCTTTTTCTTCCCTTCCCCTCTTCCCTCTCTCTGCTTCTTCCTTCTATTCCATCTTTTTTTTTCCCCTGAAAACATTTCATTAGAGCCCACTAAATACCTGGCATTGTGATTAGTGCTGGGGTGCAAAGATTAAAATGGCATTGTTCTTTTCCTCAAGAGATCAAGGGCAGTTAGGGAAACCAAATAATGAACAAGTAATGTCAATATAGTATGGTCTGTGTTCTAGAAGAGGAGGGAGTCATACCTCAGGCCATTAATAGTATTTTAATAATTGAGAAAAGAAAAATATATGTCTGCATCACATACACAGAATTCCTTGTAAAATCAAACCTGAAGTGGAGTAAATAGCAGTTACTTTACAATATTAAATTACTCAATGAGTCATGAGTAATGAGTTCAATTACTCAGTGAGCTATATCATAGTACACATTCACTGGGCCTTTGGAAGTGGTGTAAGAGAACTTTTTTCACATTGATATTAGTGCTGCACTCTCTCTAACTGTTCCATAGCAGTGACCATGAGTTACTAATATTTCAGAGCTCTGGTGGGGATTAAAATGTGTATGAAAGTGCTAGTCTTGTGTTCATAGCATTTTAAAAATTTCATTTACTTATATGTTCAACAAATACTTATTGTAGACATACTGTATGTAGTGCAGTGGCTAAGCATTGAGAAAACAATGCAAATACACACACACACATGCACACATAGGGGAATATTATTTAGCTTTGAAAAAGAAGGAAATATTATCATTTGCAACATTATGCTAGTGAAATAAGTCAGATACGGAGAGACAAGTTCTGCATGATCTCACTTGTATGTGGACTCTAAAGTAGTCAGACTCACAGAAGAAGTAAATAGAAGGGTGGTTACTAGGGGCAGGGTAGAGAGGAAAATGGGAAAGTGTTGATCAAAGTGTACAAAGTTTCAGTTACACAGGAAGAATAAGTTCTGGAGATCTAGTGTATGGTAAGGTGACTATAGTTAACAATTCTGTGTTGTACACTTGAAATTTGCTAAGAGGGTACATCTTTTATTTTTATTTATTTATTTATTTTTTAAATTTTTTTAAAGTTTATTTATTTTTGAGACAGAGAGAGAGCATGAACAGGGGAGGGGCAGAGAGAGAGGGAGACACAGAATCCGAAGCAGGCTCCAGGCTCTGAGCTGTCAGCACAGAGCCCTACGCGGGGCTCGAACTCACAGACCGTGAGATCATGACCTGAGCCGAAGTCGGAGGCTTAACTGACCGAGCCACACAAGCGCCCCAACTAAGAGGGTACATCTTTTAAAGTGTTCTCACCAGAGAAAAAGGAGAGAGAAAGGAAATGGTAATTATGAGGTGATGGATATGTTAATTAGCTTGATTGTGGTGATCATTTTACAATGTTTACACGTACATATCAAAATATAACTTGTACACTTTTAGTATATACAGTTCCTGTTTGTCAATTATACCTCAATAAATCTGAAAAAAATACAATTCCATTAAGAGATTAGTAAAAAAAAAATAATAGTGGGATTATTCCAAGATTAGAAATAGAAAAGAGCAGGTTTGCATGGGAGGAAGAGATGATGAATTTAATATTGCGTGTGTTGAATTTGAAACAGTACTAAGTGTCTGGCATTCAAAAGTGCAATCTGGTTTATCAGTTTTGGAGTCCTTAGGCACATAGGTAGACACCCTCAACAATTTCTTGTTCTTTTTTAAAAAATGTCTTTTGCTCTGAAATGACATGAATCATAAAGGACATCTCTAAAATCTAATAAATAAATTATATCAGTTTATACTTAGAAAAAAAAGATGGTTTGTGTGTGTGTTAGCAAACACTTGACCATATAATACTTGTATATGAAAGTAAGCTAATCCATTTCTTCTTTTCTAATATCACACAGTGTTGTTCAATATAAGAGGTTACTGGAAAGGTAGAAGGATAGAATATGAATCAAGAAACAATCCATTTATATGTGGAAAGAGAACTAAAGGCTCTCAGAACTGTGGGATCATTATTATCTGTTTGGTTTCTTTATATCATAACAGAGCTATTATTATTTACCAGTCTTCCTGGGTACCAGAAAATATACCTTTATTCTAGTAGAAGGTCAAGTGTTTTATTCACTGTGTGCACTCTTCCTCACACCCAGACTTTAAGTAGTAGTTGTTTCAAATTCATGTCATAAAAAAAAAATAGATAAAAGATGTCCAAGATAGTCTTTTTTACTCCCTTTCAAAACAAATCAGGTAATCACCCGTATTTGAATGAAAAATTAAAATAAAACCAAGTAAATATATTTTATGGAATAGAAAGTCTCTCATTGTCTAGGAAGATCAATACCAGGATTTTGTTTGCTGATGAAAAGAAATGCTACAGAGAATAATAATAAGAATCACAATTTTCCATTTGCATATATTTTTTCCTAAAGTGTTTCACAGTTTAATTCTCATAACAACTTGTGAAGTAGGTAGGGAAGATACTATTATTCCCATTTTACAGATACTCAACTTCCTTAGGATTTAGCTATTATTCAAAATTAGTGAGTTGGAAACTGGGGTCTAGAGTCCACAAGAAGTACTGTGGAAGTTTTGGAAGTAACACAAATTATGAAGTTTAAAGATACAGTACATTAAAAATACACAAAATTGGTACATTTCCCTAGCAGTAAAGTGAAGGGTTTAACCAAATATGTCTAAGGTCTTGTTTATGTTAACATCCTATCAATTATTCCATGAGCAAATGTTGTGTCCACTATATACACTTCCTATTGCCCAGAAGTTTAGTGGATCATTTCCGGCCATGATGTATGTTGTTTCAGTATTCATTCCAGAGACAAGGATTGCTAGCCTCTCAATAATTTCATAATTCTCCATATTATTGTATCTTGAGAATAAATAATTGCTTTGTACAGTAATGAATATTATTGTCATTAATTTATGTTTTATATGACAGCTACTTTCAAGCATTATTTGAGATGACTAAATAACCATAGCCTGCATTAACTGAGATCTTATTCTGTACCAGGATATATGGGCTCTACATGCATTTTATAAATTAATACTCCAATAGTGCTGCAAGATAGGTAATAAGAGTATTCATATTATCCTTATTTTACAGATTAGAAAGTATAGACATAAAGGAATCGAATGATACAGTGAAAAAGGCTAAGGATTAAATTCCTGTCTAGGTCTGGTTACAAAGGCAACCTGCTATGGAGTGTCTCTAACATAAAACATACATGTAATGTGGAGGGAAAAAAACAGAATAAAAGCTTTTAGAGAGAGAATATAGATGGCAATATCTTAGTTGGTGTAAGTATCTACCATATCCAGCTCCAAATTTCCTGACAAAGCAAAAAAATACAAAAGTGTTTGTGTTGGGAATGATCAATATAACAAATAGAAACACACATTCAGTTTTTTCTTGATAGTAACTTTTAGAACTGTTTTTGTTGTACCTCTATACAATAAATATATTAAATAAGACAGTGTTCTACATCTTTTATAAAAGATTTTGCAAGGACATAGAAATCTTCTTTGAATGGATGAGTACTTGCTTGAGATTTGCTGTACTCTTAACTTGGTGGTTTGCTATTTTTTGATCAATATTGGAATCTTTTAAATCAGTATTTCTTCAGATATTTTTCTGCCCTATTTTTAGCCCTCTTGCTTTATGGAACTCTGGTTTTATATATTTTAGACACCTTGATAATGCCTCACATTTCACTGAGGCCTTTTTTTCTCCTTTGTGTCCTGTTTGGATGTTTTTACTAACTATGTTCAAGTTCAGTGATCTTTTCTTCTGTTGTCTCCAGTCTGTCATTAATATTTTCAATAAATTTTTTATTTTATATTTTGTATTTTTCAGTTCTAGAATTTTTATTTCATTCTTTTAAGCAGTTTTCCAGTCTGTCCTGAAATTCCCCAGTTGTTTTCCCACTATAGTAATTTTTTTTCATTTATATGTGTTAACATAATTCTTCATAGTTGTTTTAAAGTCCTTCTCTGCTAATTACAATTTCTGGGATTTCTTTTTTTTTTATTTCTTTTTTTTTTTTTTTTTTTGAAATTTACATCCAAATTAGTTAGCATATAGTGCAACAATGATTTCAGGAGTAGATTCCTTAATGCCCCATACCCATTTAGCCCATCCCCCTCCCATAACGCCCCCCCCCACCCCGTAACCCTCAGTTTGTTATCCATATTTATGACTCTCTTCTGTTTTATCCCCCTCCCTGTTTTCATATTATTTTTGTTTCCCTTCCCTTATGTTCATTTGTTTTGTCTCTTAAAGTCCTCCTATGAGTGAAGTCATATGATTTTTGTCTTTCTCTGACTGACTAATTTCACTTAGCATAATACCCTCCAGTTCCATCCACATAGTTGCAAATGGCAAGATTTCATTCTTTTTGATTGCTGAGTAATACTTCATTGTATATATATACCACCTCTTCTTTATCCATTCATCCATCAGTGGACATTTGGGCTCTTTCCATACTTTGGCTATTGTTGATAGTGCTGCTGTAAACATGGGGGTGCATGTGTCCCTTCAAAAAAACACACCTGTATCCCGTGGACAAATGACTAGTAGTGCAATTGCTGGGTCGTAGGGTAGTTCTGTTTTTAGTTTTTTGAGGAACCTCCATACTGTTTTGCAGAGTGGCTGCACCAGCTTGCATTGCCACCAACAATGCAAAAGAGATCCTCTTTCTCCGCATCTGTTGTTGCCTGAGGTGTTAATGTTAGCCATTCTGACAGGTGTGAGGTTAGGTATCTCATGGTGGTTTTGATTTGTATTTCCCTGATGATGAGTGATGTTGTGCATTTTTTCATGTGTCAGTTGGCCATCTGGATGTCTTCCTTGGAGAATTGTCTATTCATGTCTTTTGCCCATTTCTTCACTGGATTATTTTTTTTTGGGTGTTGAGTTTGATAAGTTCTTTACAGATTTTGGAAATTAACCCTTTATCTGATATATCATTTGCAAATATCTTCTCCCAATCTGTCGGTTGCCTTTTAGTTTTGCTGATTGTTTCCTTCACTGTGCAGAAGTTTTTATTTTCATGAAGTCCCAATAGTTCATTTTTGCTTTTGTTTCCCTTGCCTCCAGAGACGTGTTGAGTAAGAAGTTGCTTCGGGCTAGATCAAAGAGGTATTTGCCTGCTTTCTCCTCGAGGATTTTGATGGCTTCCTGTCTTACATTTAGGTCTTTCATTCATTTTGAGTTTATTTTTGTGTATGGTGTAAGAAAGTGTTCCAGGTTCATTCTTCTGCATGTCGTCGTCCAGTTTTCCCAGCACCATTTGCTGAAGAGACTGTCTTTATTCCATTGAATATTCTTTCCTGCTTTGTCACAGATTAGTTGACCATACTTTTGTTGGGTCCATTTCTGGGTTCTCTGTTCTGTTCTGTTGATCTGAGTGTCTGTTCTTGTGCCAGTACCATACTGTCTTGATTACAGCTTTGTGGTATAGCTTGAAGTCTGGGATTGTGATGCCTCCTGCTTTGGTTTTCTTTTTCAAGATTGCTTTGGCTATTCAGGGTCTTTTATGGTTCCATACAAATTTTAGGATTTTTTGTTCTAGCTCTGTGAAGAATGCTGGTGTCACTTTGATAGGGATTGCATTGAATATGTAGATTGCTTTGAGTAGTGTCAACATTTTAACAATATTTGTTCTTCCTATCCAGGAGCATGGAATCTTTTTCCATTTTTTTGGTGTCTTCTTCAATTTCTTTCATATGTTTTCTATAGTTTCCATTGTATAGATTTTTCACCTCTTTGGTTAGATTTATTCCTAGGTATTTTATGGTTTTTGGTGCAACTGTAGATGGGATCGATTCCTTGATTTCTCCTTCTGTTGCTTCATTGTTGGTGTATAGGAATGCAACCGATTTCTGTGCATTGATTTTATATCCTGCAACTTTGCTGAATTCATGAATCAATTCTAGAAGTTTTTTGATGGAATCTTTTGGGTTTTCCATATAGAGTATCATGTCATCTGTGAAGAGTGAAAGTTTGACCTCCTCCTGGCTGATTTGGATGCCTTTTATTTTTTTGTGCTGTCTGATTGCAGAGGCTACGACTTCCAATACTATGTTGAATAACCACGGTGAGAGTGGACATCCCTATCTTGTTCCTGACCTTAGGGGGAAAGTTCTCAGTTTTTCTCCATTGAGGATGATATTAGTGTTGGGTCGTTTATATATGGCTTTCATGATCTCGAGGTATGCTCCTTCTATCCCTACTTTCTTGAGGGTTTTTATCAAAAAAGGAAGCTGTATTTTGTCAAATGCTTTCTCTGCATCTATTGAGAGGATCATATGGTTCTTGTCCTTTCTTTTATTGATGTGATGAATCACGTTAATTGTTTTGCGGATATTGAACCATCCCTGCATCCCAGGTATAAATCCCGCTTGGTCGTGATGAATAAATTTTTAATATATTGTGGGATCCGGTTGGCTAATATCTTGTTGAGGATTTTTGCATCCATGTTCATCAGGGAAATTGTTCTATAGGTCTCCTTTTTAGTGCAGTCTGTGTCTGGCTTTGGAATCAAGGTAATGCTGGCTTCATAGAAAGAGTTTGGAAGTTTTCCTTCCATTTCTATTTTTTTGGAACAGCTTCAAGAGAATAGGTGTTAACTGTTCCTTAAATGTTTGGTAGAACTCCCCTGGAAAGCCATCTGGCCCTGGACTCTTGTTTTTTGGCAGATTTTTGATTACTAATTCAATTTCCTTACTGGTTATGGGTCTGTTCAAATTTTCTATTTCTTCCTGTTTCAGTTTTGGTAGTGTATGTTTCTAGGAATTTGTCCATTTCTTCCAGATTGCCCATTTTATTGGCATATAATTGCTCATAATATTCTCTCATTATTGTTTTTATTTCTGCTGTGTTGGTTGTGATCTCTCCTCTTTCATTCTTGATTTTATTTATTTGGGTCCTTTCCTTTTTATCAAACTGGCTAGTGGTTTATCAATTTTGTTAATTCTTTCAAAGAACCAGTTCTGGTTTCATTGATCTGTTCTTTTTTTTTTTTTTTTTGGTTTCGATAGCATTGATTTCTGCTCTAATCTTTATTATTTCCTGTCTTCTGTTGTTTTTGGGTTTTTTTTGCTGTTCTTTTTTCAGCTCTTTAAGGCATAAGGTTAGGTTGTATATCTGAGATCTTTCTTCCTTCTTAGGAAGGCCTGGATTGCTATATACTTTCCTCTTATGACTGCCTTAGCTGCGTCCCAGAGGTTTTGGGTTGTGGTGTTATCATTTTCATTGACTTCCATATACTTTTTAATTTCCTCTTTAACTGCTTGGTTAGCCCATTCATTCCTTAGTAGGATGTTCTTCAGTCTCCAAGTATTTGTTACCTTTCAAAATTTTTTCTTGTGGTTGATTTTGAGTTTCATAGTGTTGTGGTCTGAAAATATGCATGGTATGATCTCGATCTTTTTGTACTTACTTAGGGCTGATTTGTGTCCAGGATATGGTCTATTCTGGAGAATGTTCCATGTGCACTGGGAAGAATGTATATTCTTCTGTTTTAGGGTGAAATGTTCTGAAAATATCTGTGAAGTCCATCTGGTCCAGTGTGTCATTCAAAGCCATTGTTTCCTTGTTGATTTTTTTATTAGATGATCTGTCCATTGCTTGAGTGGGGTGTTGAAGTCTCCTACTATTATGGTATTACTATCGATGAGTTTCTTTATGTTTGTGATTAATTGATTTATATATTTGGGTGCTTCTACATTTGATGCATAAATGTTTACAATTGTTAGGTACAACTTCTGGGATTTCTGTGAGTCTTTTTATTGACTGATTTTTCTTTGGTCTGTGTGTCACTTTTAAAAAGTTTATTTGCAAAATTAAAAAAATAATAAAAATTTATTTGCATGTCTAGATATTTTTTATTGTATATTGTATATTACAGGTAATATGCTATGAAGATGATGAATTTTAATATATTCCTCTGAAGAGTCCTGGGGTTTGTTCTAACAACAGTTAACTTGAATGAATAAGGTTTGGCTTTATGCTTTCTTCATGGGGTCTGTTTCGGTTTTGCCATTAGTCTTAGGGCAAATATTTTAATTCTAAAGCTTAATTTGTATTCCTAGAATGTGGCCATTCTGGGATATTAATGGAAAACTCAAGGTTTTGGAACTCACATTCCAAACTCTGTCTCCCCTGTGGTAGGCAGAAACTGAAATATCTACTCTGATACCACTGTACTACCAAACCTAGTGCAGAATGTCCAAGTGAGTATTCTGTACTTATCTTGTACAGACCATGTGCTGAGGAAATTTCTCCTTTATTTTCCAAAGTGTTACCTGAGATGGGATCACTTGAGTTGCTCCATAAAAGTGTTTTTCTTAGCTATGCTTCTGAAAGGTGGAGGTAGAAAATACAGAGCCAACTTTTTTCATTTGTCCTGTCTTTGGGTATCCTTCAGATTTACCCAATGTCCAACTGTGATGATCTCCATATTTTCCATTCATATTTCACCTTGTCTACAAATTTCCCCCAGGGTCCTGGTAAACTTTTGGTGAAGGTGAAGTCAGGTTATGCCCCAGAAACTCTGTTTAGTTTATTTTCTCCTAGGAGCCTTATTCTTATTGCTGCATTATTGACTTTTCCTACAGAATCAGATTTATTCTTGTGATTACTTTGTTCAAAGTGGAATAAAATATGTTTAAGGATACATACATGGGTGACAAAATGATAAAGAAATATAAAAGAATTATTAACATGGAAGACAGTGGTAATCTGTATAGGTAAAGGAGAAGATTATGATTAAGGAGGGGCTCACAGGATTCCTGAGGTACTGGTAAAAGTTTTTTTTATTAATCTGGATATATGGTTAATCACTGTCTTATGATTCTTTAAACTATACTTATTTGTTTTATACACAATTTGTATACACAATTGTGTATTTCCCAATTTTTAAAGGGAAAACAACTTAGTACAACTGAAAAAAGGACAAAAGAAAGGAAAGGAAAGAATGAGATGTTAGAAAATGACTTCTAGTTATACATTTATATTGTACATAGGAAAACTAATTTGCTATTTTCAGAAAGTACCTCGCTCAACAAGTAGTTATTGATGATGAAATTCCAATGAGCAATGAATTAAAATAATGTCCTTCCCTGTGGAAATAAAAAGCAAACATTTAAAGTGTGATGTACCAGGGCTCATATTCTACCTCTGAGAGATTTTAGTAGTGTGATTTGGGGCAGATTATTTAATCTCTCCAAAGTTCAGTTTCCTCAACTATAAAATGAGAATAAAAGTAACTGCCTCACAGAACTGTTGTAAGGAATAATGAGTTAGCATATATAAAGTACTTCCTAACACAGTAGGTTCTCAATAAATATGTCCACCAATCCCCCCACCCTCAAATTTATCCCCATAGGTATTGAGCAACTAGGGATAAGAGTCAAATCCATAGCCAAATTAAATTCTTTGTATTAATTATGAGAGGCTTCTTCAATTCAGCTTTCTTGGAAATTTGTTTTTTAATTTAGATTCAATAATTACTCGTGATGTCCCATTGTTATTACATACCCAATTATTTCATCCTTCAATATTCTTAAAATTAGTTCCTCAGAGGGGTGCCTGGGTGGCTCAGTTGGCTAAGTGTCTAACTCTTGATTTCGGCTCATGTCATGATCTCATCGTTCACGGGTTTGAGGCCTGCATCAGGCTCTGCACTGACGGCATGGAGCCTACTTGGAGTTCTTTCTCTCCCTCTCTCTCTCTCTCTCTATCTCTCTCTCTCTGCCCTTCCCCTACTCTCTCTCGAACTCTTTCAATATAAATAAATGAACATTTAAAAAAATCAAAACCTCAGATACTTTAATTGTTATTAAAGCACATGAAAATAGAGGATAGAAAAATAAAACAAAACAGAGGATAGGATCCATGTCTAAGGAAGAAACAGATTGGATGTGAACAATTGAACTATGAAAAAGGGACTCACAGCAAGTTTACACAAAGTCCTCCCTGTTTTAGTGGTTCACATGATAGAATTTCCTTGTATTAATCAGCAGCTTCCCAAGAATATAGCCCTATGAAGAAGCACGTAGCCTCAAGAGCTATTGCTGTACCTAGAATGAATCTTTGATGACACAGAAAATATTTTCCACAGGTTAGCAAAGGCCATTTAAAGATACATGGAAAAATCTCTTTGGATTTTTTTCTAAGGCTAAATTTATGCAAAAACATTTTATTTTTATTTTTTTAATGTTTATTTATTTATTTTGAGAGAGCATGCATACTCTTTTTCTCTTGATGAATCTGGCGAAAGCTTATCAATTTTGTTTATGTTTTCAAAGAACCAGCTCTTGGTTTCATTGATCTTTTCCCTTCCTTCCTTCCTTCCTTCCTTCCTTCCTTCCTTCCTTCCTTCCTTCTTTGTCGTTAGTTCATTCATTCGTTTGTTTCATTTATTTCTGCTCTGGTCTTTATTAACTCCTGCCTTATACAAACTTTGGACACCATTTGTTCTTATTTTTCTAGTTCCTTTATGTGTAAGGTTATATTGTTTATTTGGGATTTTTCTGGTTTCTTGAGGTAGGCCTGTATCACTATAAAATTCCGTCTTAAAACTGCTTTTGCTGTGTCCCAAAGATTGAGCCATTGTGTTTCCATTTTCATTTGTGTCAAGGTATTTAAAACAATTTTTTAGGGGCGCCTGGGTGGCGCAGTCGGTTAAGCGTCCGACTTCAGCCAGGTCATGATCTCGCGGTCCGTGAGTTCGAGCCCCGCAACAGGCTCTGGGCTGATGGCTCAGAGCCTGGAGCCTGTTTGCGATTCTGTGTCTCCCTCTCTCTCTGCCCCTCCCCCGTTCATGCTCTGTCTCTCTCTGTCCCAAAAATAAATAAACGTTGAAAAAAAAATAAATAAAAATTAAAAAAAAAATAAAACAATTTTTTAAAATTGACCCATTGATTGTGTGGTAGTATGTTGTTTAGCTTCCACATGTTTGTGTTTTTTCCTGTTTCCCCCCCCCCCACCCTTCTAATTGTTTTCTAGTTTGATATCATTGTGGTCAGAAAAGGTACTTGATATGATTTGAATCTTGTTAAATTTATTGAGACTTGTTTTATGTCTTAACATATGATCTGTCCTGGAGAATGTTGTATATGCACTTGAAAGAATGTATATTCTGCTGTTTTTGGATGGGATGTTCTATATATATCTGTTAAGTCCATCTGGTTTAATGTGTCATTCAAAGCCACTGTTTCCTTATTGATTTTCTGTCTTTTTTTTAAATTTTTTTTAAGTTTATTCATTTTTCAGAGAGAGAGAGACAGAGTATGAGCAGGGGAGGGGTAGAGAGAGAGGGAGACACAGAATCCGAAGTAGGCTCCAGGCTCCGAGCTGTCAGCACAGAGCCTGACGCGGGGCTCGAACTCACAAACTGTGAGATCATGACCTGAGCTGAAGTCGGATGCTCAACCGACTGCGCCACCCAGGCGCCCCAATCTGTCTTTATGATCTATCCATGGATGTACGTGCGATGTTAAAGTCCCCTACTATTACTGTATTACTATCACTTTCCCTTTATATATGATAATATTTATATATTTAGGTGATCCTATGTTAGGTACATAGATATTTTGAATTGTTATATTCTCTTGTTGGATTGTTCCCTTTATCTCTGACTCTGAACTGTACTATTGATTACGCTTATATAATGCAGCTCTAGGGGCTCACCCAGTTGCTGTCCTCACCTTGCCTCCAAACACAAAGCTGCCTTAGCATATCAAAGCCAGATTTTTCTAGACTGGTAATAGAAGAACATCCCCATGGAGGTAGGAATAGCTGTATCTTACAGCCATAATTTCTTCTCCCCAGATTGAATCTTTTCTTCTATATTTTTCACCAGTAGTGCTGTCCTCACCTCTGGTCTCAGGAATTTGTTTCTCTAAAATATGGATCAAAGTATGACTATAGAAACTTTCCTTCATTTTTCAGTAACATGAATCTAGAAATTCTTATCAAATATTTGTTAATTGTTGACTGTTCCCCTGGCACTGTTCTGAGCCTAGGGGAACGTAGTAGTCAACAAAGCAGACAAACATACCTATTTGCATGGAGCTTGCATTCTTGTGTAGATCAGAAAGTAACATTTAAAAGTAGATTTACCAAACACATGGGAAAATACAAGGGAAAGATATAGAGCTGGTAATGTGTAATTTAATAACCTTGCTCATAAACCTGTCCTCTTCTCTGTCCTTAGCCAATGACCTATGTTAGAGGGTTCTTAACAAGTCTTTGTCTCAAACTGTAATCAGATGTTTCTTTTCTAACACGTAGGAGTGTCTTTAATCTTGACTGACTCTTGCAAGTCAAAATGGGAAGTGTGGGACCTAGAAATACATCTTACAAAAATCAGCGTCTTGTCTCAGAACTAGTCTCACTGCCTTTCAAAGGGTAGTAGAGACTGATCAACTGCTCACAGTTTATGTCATCTTTTTCCATCATCTAAGAGCAACAACATTAAGTAAGCAATGATATTCAGTAAACACAAAATGAATGCTGGGGCTATGTACATACTGCAGTTATGTAGTGGGAAGAATGGAAGTATTTAATCACATAGCCACATGCACACACATATACATAGAAGCATGACATTTTAATTTAGTTGCTAAGTTTATCCTTTGTTTTATTGGTAAGTACACAATTCTGTAAAAATATTCTTCTTCCTCTCACAGAACATGACTCAAAAATTTATGTATTCTGGGATATTTTAGGATTTGTTATTTAAGATGGCATGCATACATGCTACATACACACATACTTGTAATAAGTAATTTGACTAGCTTAGCTGGGTTCAGAACCTGCTGGTATCAATAACATCCTCCTTCCACTTTCTTTGGGTTAGCTATATTTTTTGACCATGCAAAGAGTTTTACCATGAGTTTATTTGCCTTGAGTGTATATGCTCTTTTGCTGTCAGGACTCCCAAAGAACAAAATGTAGATATTTATTATTTCTTATCCTATCTTTAGCTAGAGCATAATTTGACAGATGCCTTATATATATTTTAGAGAGTTATTTAAGAGGGATTGTTTCTTTATGTGATATAGAACATTTTTAAGTTTATTTATTTTTATTTTTAGTAATCTCTACACCCACTGTGGGGCTCGAACTCACAACCCTGAGATCAAGAGTCTCAGGCTCCTCTGATTTAGCCAGCCAGGTGCCCTAAGAACATTTTAAAGGTTTATTCTCTAGAAAACACTTCAATTTTAAATCTGTGGCAAATTGTCAGGTTCTGTTCCATTTATTTTTCAATGCTGTTAGGATACTGTCATGCTGTGCACTTTTCAGAGGTACATTGCATTTGGGGATGATTGAAAGCTCCAGGTATCAGTGATTCTGTCAAATCTGGTTACATTTCTGCCTTTGGGAATGATTGAAATCTCTAGGTATCAGGGATTCTATCAAATCTGGTGGCATTCCTGCCTTCTCAAAACATACTAGGAGGAGACTTTGATTCTGGAATAAAATTATGAAGGCTTTCATAATTCTTAATCAGCTCTCTGTTTAATGGGCTTGTTTTTGTAATGTAATTTATAATACTTCATGGTTAATTCTTTTTTCCATGCTTGCAAAAAGATTTTGCTGAAGATCTTCTAATAAAGATGAAGCTGTTTAGCACACAGGCTCAATATAATATCTTTTATCTATAATCAAGGGTCTCTTCTTTGGTCCTATCTTTTGTCTTTCTTTAAACTCCTCCCCAGTCCTTCTGATATGGAGCTAGCTCCATCCCTGCTTCCTACAAACTGTAAGTGCTTGTGACTTTTATCATTTATACTATTATTAATGAGAAGGAATTTTCTTATTAAAAATACCAGGAGTAGAACTTGCACATTCTGTGTGCATATGAGTAAATTCCAACTGTGTTCTTGGCTCATCTAACTTCTGTGGTCCCCAGAATAAGGATACTCTCAATTTGTCTTTTTTCCTTTTCCACAATATGAACCTATGCATATTCCCTTAAATTTGCTAACTTAACGTATTCTCTTTCCACTAAACTTTATACAAATCCCTCCTCCAATATAATAGATCTTCTAATCAATACTACCTAACTCCAAAAAACTAAATGATTCTTTAGGCATAGGTGAGAAAAGAATTCTATAAATGAAACATATGTTAGGTTTTTCCTCTACTGTCATCCTTTTTTGCTCTAAAAAACTATTTTAGAAATGACTCTAATTAAATGAGCCTTCCTTTACACAAATGAGAAACAAGGTTAGTTAATATATTCCACATTAAGGATAATGAATCAGTAGAGAGGAAAATACATTTCTTTTATAGCAATTTCAATAACTGGTATGATTAGTATTTTAAATACTTTCATATCTTCTTTCTTCTCAAAGTGAAAAATTTAGATACTGTCCTTTACAAGGAAAAGTTACATTATCAAGAAAGTGAAAAGACAACATACAGAATAGGAGAAAATATTTACAAATCACATATATGATAAGGACTTAATATCCCCAAATATATAACAAATTCTCAAAATTCAGCAATAAAAAGACAACTCAATTAAAAAATGGACAAAAGATTTGAATACACATTTCTCCAAAGAAGACATATAAATGACCAATAAACACAGGCAAAGATGTTCAACCTCATTGGTGGTTAAGAAATCCAAATCAAAACCACTATGAGGTACCACTTCCCACCTTCTAGAATGGCTATAACAATGTGGAAAAATTGGAGCCCTCATACAATGCTGGTGGAAATGTAAAATGTTACAGCCCCTGTGGAAAATAATTTGGTGGTTTTTTTCCAAAAAGTTAAACAGAATTACTATATGACTCAGCAATTCCATTTCTAGGTACATACTCCAAGGAATTAAAAGCAAGGATTTAACTAGATACAAGTGTGCTAGTGTTTATTGCAATCTTGTTCATAATAATAGCCAAATGTGCAAATGCTCACATACCTCAAATATCCAACAAGAGATGAATGAATTAAAAAAATATGGTAGTACATGGAACAGAATATTACTTATCTATAAAAAGGGGTGAAGTTCTTATATATGCTATGATGTGGATAAACCTTGAAAACATATGCTTTGTGAAATAAAGGACAAATATTGTATCATTGAACTTACATAAAATTTCTAGAATAGGTAAATTCCTAGAGACAGAAAGTAGATTAGTAGTTATCAGGGGAATGGGGAAGAGAGGAGGAATGAGGAGTTATTACTTAATGGTTACAGAGTTTCTGTTTTGGGAGATGAAAAAGTTTTGGAAATATTGGTGACAGTTGCCCAATGCTGTGAATGTAATTAATGGCACTGAATCGTATAGTTAAGAATGGTTAAAATGGCTAATTTTATTGTATATAGCTTACCACAATTCAAAAATTTTTTAAAATTTCAAAAAAAGGTCAGTTATATTAAGGACGTACTTTATTTTATGGTGTGCTGGTAAAAATTAGTGTTTATGGTTATTAATTCCAAAGAAACAACCTAAAAGTTTTTGTCCCTATATTCAAGTTTTCCTTAGTGTTGGGATATGAAGAATATCTCTGAGAATTTTTTTAAATGTTGTTTTCTCAGTATGCCCCTGAATACAACTAAAAAACCCAGAATTGGCACACTGATTTTCATTAGGGGCATATGACATGAATAACTAATTCAAAACCATACATGACAAAATTATTTTAAATGATCAATTCCTATAGAATGGCTCATATTCTTTGTGCAGCTAAATAGTACTTAGCAAATCTATATGGCTCCAGAGAGTCCCATAATTTACATTAGCAGGCTTAACTGAAGTAATAATTCAAGTGGAAGGTAGATGTTCTTTTTATAAGCTCTAAAAGAAAACATCAAATCTGAAGTGGCACTCAGGGATTTTTATCTCAGAGAAGGCACTAACATTTAGAGGCTTGCTTTTAAAAAAATTTGCAACAGCAACAATAATAAAAAGATAACAAAGGACTTGCTTCAATTCTTTTGCAGACCAGAGAATTATAATTTGGGGGGCAAACAATGTTACATTTTTAAAAGATTCTTTAGGTTAGCACAATGAAAATCTGCAGGGCTTCATAAAATTTAAAACTCTATCCTATCTATATATCCTAGTCTATCACAGATAATACCTTTAAAAGGTTTCTCGTCTTTATTTTGCAAAGGAAAATATTGAGAGATGTTGGTTTGGATACCTATTTTTCTGCATTTCTTCTGGTCCTGTGACTTCATGTTCATTTGGTCATACAGGGTTCTGAGAGGCCCTAGAAATGACAGTTTTTTTTTCATTCTAATCTAGCCTGCCCAATCACTCAGCACCTGCTTGATAAATCTTAGCCAATCACTTAAGAGCAGAGTTCCCTTAGGAGTACTTGACTAATTCAAATGCTTCTCCATGATGTAAAATCTGAAGAGGATGAGAAAGATGGAGAAATGTTTGACTTAAGTACTAATAATTTTTGCCAGCACCTTTTGCCAAATAGCAGGAGAGATTGAAGAAAGTCTGGTGCTGTCGTATCTGAGAGGTATTCTCCAGCAGACTGGGTTGCTTTATAGAGTTCATAGAACCAGATTTGCTCCCTGCTTCTAATAAGTATAAGGGGACATTTTTCATATGACATTTTTCATTTCATGTACTGATTCACTCCTGGGTTTTATTATTTTTCATGTCATTCGTTTATATATTTTGATTATCCCAGTTATTAATTGCATTTTAGCCTTTGAATTTTGTTTTGTTTGCACAATAGCTACACTTACCAAATGCTCACTATGTGGAAGCATTTTATATGTGTTAATGCTATTAAATTCTTACAACCACACATAGTAAGTTACCATTATCTTCATTTCAGAAGAGGAAAACAAGGCAC
Source organism: Puma concolor (assembly GCF_028749965.1). NCBI lineage: Eukaryota > Metazoa > Chordata > Mammalia > Carnivora > Felidae > Puma > Puma concolor. The sequence continues at coordinate 72,842,644 of NC_141675.1, read as the reverse complement.
AAAAAAGGTAGACACACATAGCTTTTATATGATGGAGCTAGGAATACTGACTCCACAGCTCATGCTCTACCATTACATTAAATTGCCTTCTTTAGTATATTCAAAATCTTTCTATATTGTTATTACCACATGACTAATTGAATTCTCATTAATTGTATTAACCATAGTAAAGCCTATTTTATTCATTTGCCAAATATTTATTCAGATCCTATTTGTATTAGTTGCTGCCAAGACTATGGAAAGCAGTAAGGTGAGAATGGTATTTTTCTAGTGGGTATACGAGTTAAAACTTCAGACAGATTTTCTATGAAGCTAATGACGCTTATGTTCATCTGCTTAGGAGCTTGCCAAAATCATGGGAAGGGTCCAAGCTCTCTATGTGACTGTGTTCACAAAGTCAGAAGTTTGGTAACATTTTCCAAGATGAGATATTTTGATTGATCAAGACTGCTGTCTTTTTACTCTGACTTCTCTGCCACACTTCTAATATCAGGAAGCATTGGAGTGGCCAGGGCAATTTTGGGGATCCAACTAAAAGGAAGTTGTGTTGAGAATACATTTAGTTTGAGTTTTTTAGAATATATTTGTGTGATTAGCAGTCACTTTCTTCTATAATAAAGATATTGCTAGACATCCCACTGTAGGAATTATCTCCAAGATACACTTTTGAGTAGAAGTAATGAATTACGCTTTTGGATTGTTTAATAATCCACCCAATGAAAGGAATGCATCATATGGACACATTGGGAAATATTTTAATATTTTAATTTGGTATTAGTACTGAAACTGATGAAGATTATAATTCTAGCACAGATTAATGAGTATCACTAAGTCAGTGAATATGTTAGGTTAGTCCCTAGATAAGAAACATGAAAAGCTCTGAGATCATAGAACATACATAGGAAAGACACTTAATAGAGGTTTTTCCAAATATGATAATAACTCAAAAAATATACATGACGTGGCCAAAAAAATTGTAAAGCTAAAAAAACCATTCTAAGTCACTTTAAAAAAATTCCAATGAATCATATCAGAGGAACATCTGATTTTTTTTCTTAGTCACTGCAGAATAATTATATTATAAAACAATTATCATATTCAAGAGGTGTTTGAACATTTTTTTAATGTTTGTTTATTTTTGAGAGAGAGAGTGGTGGAGGGGCAGGGAGAGAGGGAGATACAGAATCTGAAGCAGGCTCCAGGCTCTGAGCTGTCAGCACAGAATCCAACATGGGGCTCCAACTCACAAACTGTGAGATCATGACCTGAGCCGAAGTTGGATGCTTAACTGACTGAGCCACCCAAGCACCCCAAGAGGTGTTTAAAGAGTATACAACGAAAAATGTAGGAAAAGCCTATTCTAACTGCATGTCAGGCAGTTAATAAAAATATGCTATATTGCTGGATTTCATCATGTTTGTGGTTACTTGTCAACATCAACATTTATAATATGTTGTGGCTTATTTTCTCATTCTAAATTAATATTTTCTTGTGCATCTAGTTTTGTATTTTTTTCTTAGAGAGGACCCCCGCAAAACCTGAATGTGTCCCTGAATTTCTGCATAGTATTTTCAATTTAAAAGTATTTTCACATTTGTTTTTCAAAATCATTATCCCTGTTTTTCTTGATATGGAAAAGGAAGCTTTAGAGGCTTCAGTGACTTGCTCGTTTCCACTGGGGTTTAAAGTTCAATACCCAGGATTCAGGCATAGATTGCTTGATTCTATTGTTCTCTCCCCTACACCTCACTGCATTCCATGCCTGAGATTTGTTAACTAAAGCAAAATCTCCCAGAAAAACAATGCCAGATTTTAATGAGTTGGCATGACCTTGTAAGGAAAACAATGAAGATCTAAATGAGCATTTAATAAAAACAGTCTAAACTTAGACTTTGCAACTTTGGACTTTATAAACATTCGGGGACACAAAAAAAGGGGCTTGCTTGTTAAGCAAATGAGAAAGATTGATGAGGGTAAAAGGGAAGGGACAAAAAACAGAACAAGCTGTTTTCAAGCACTTTGTTTTACTTTTATATGACAAACTTTTCTTGACCTTTTATTTTCTTTAAGCTTAACTGATCACCTTAGGTTTTAGAAAGATGTTGGTGTACCAGACTGAATGATGTGTATAGTTTTCAATCTATAATAGGTTTTTGTATGCACACAGTACTTCTCACTCATTGTTGTATCTCTAAATCCACCAAGTCATCACAACAACCTGGGAAATCTTATTACTTATATAGCCTTTATTGCATAATCAGGCATGAAGGTACTTTACTGTATACCAGGCACTACATTTTTACATATATTAACCCATGTGATAGCCACACAAACTCTTATGAGATTGGCATTATTGATCATTCCCAGGTGGAAATTGAGCCATGGAAAGGTTAAGTAACTTGTTCAAAGCCATGCAGTTAGATAAATACTTAGACTTTGGTACATGAGCTCTTAACCAGGCATTATTATCCTGTTCTGTTTATCATATCTGTGAGATGGATGATGCTGTTGGTAACATTTTACTTGTATGCATTTATTGAATATGAAAGTTATAGCTATAGGTCATGTTCTATTTGCAGTTGGCTCCTTTATTTTATCTTTATTTCTATTAAATTAGAAATTCTTTCATCATAATTATAGGCTCTTGGAAATGGCAGCAAGTGTTTGTTGGCACTGTCATACAGTTTCAGATTTCCAGACTGCATATGGATCCAAAAATATGAAGAAATTTTCCATTGAAGTCTACTTTGAGTACTCTGAAAGATGTGAAGTAGACAAGGTTAACATACATTAGTTCTAAGAGCTTCAACTTGGGATATATAGCCAATGGTTTTCCAATCCACTCTTTAGGTAGTGCTTACCTTTGAAAGTGCAACCCATATTCTGTTGCACGATTTCAATTTGGATTAAAAATAAGCCTAATTTCTTTCTCTGGCCAGTACAGAACTGTTGGCACTCAAGTTGCTTGTCTCATAACTTGTCTTCTTAAGAAATCCTGATATTCTCAATCTCAATAGCAAAATTTTGCATTTTGGCCATAAGGCGATAATTTCAGGCTGATCAAGATATAGAATTTATCTTTGAGGCACATAGCTTGAGCAAGTCCCTTGAAATATTAGAAACCATCTTTTCTGGTATTATGAATTCATGAAGGAGTGGTTTTATCTTGCTCATCTTTTCAAAACCTCATGTGTCAACAGCCAGCATTATTTAGTGGCGAAAGTAGCCCTGTTATTTCTGCCAGTTTCTCTGTAGAGCTCACTGAGGAAGTCATTCCTGTGCAGCCTTCCCTCACTTCTCAGTGCCCTTAACTTAACCCCTACCTCATTACAAAACTCCTCCCTATGGCCTGCTTTATTTATATTCATGGTGTTTATCATTTTCTAAAATACTAAGTTGAACTACATGCAATTATCATTTTTATAGAACAAAGACTATCAAATATCAACTATTGAATTCACTTAATTATTTGGTTTGTTGTTTGTCCTCCCCCCAACCTAGACACACACCAAAATGACAGAGATTAGTTTGTCTGCTTCATCACTGACTTATTCCCAGCCCCACAAGTCAGTGCCTGTCAGATACAATAAAAGTTTGTTGAATCAATTAAACCATGTTTGAAATTTGAATCATTTCCTTCAATACTGAGTCAAGATGAGGAGTTACCAACAGCTATCTGTGAATAAGGCAGAGTGTGGCCCGGCATTTGGGTGCAATTTCTTTATTTTTCCAGCAATACTTCTGTTTCTTGGACACACACACACACACACACACACACACACACACACACACACAGCTTGCACTGTAAGTTCTAAGTGCACATTTTCTTCCAATGAGCATGTCACAGCATTTGCTTCTCCACATTGTTTGTAATTGATATTAAATGGCATCTAATAGTGCCATTTGATAGAGGAATTTATCTAGAGCTCATTCTGCTTTTCCTGTGAATGTGATACTTATTAACTTTGTAGCTAATTTAGCAAGCCTCACAGTAATAACAGAACTTCTAGCCCTTTTTCCTCTGAGCAGTACAAGTATGAAGGAAGCCTCTGTGGTTTTGGTCACATCTCCCTAAATTGATTAACAAAGTTAATTAACAAAGTTAACAAAAGTTGCTAACAAAGTTAATCAATTTCATGCTGGAAACATTATTATGCATTCAATCTGGTAAAATGTAATTGGTTTGCCAAAATGGTCACTGTGCTGTGTTTGAAAATGAGAGACTTTCTTTACCTCATTATTATTTCACATGGTCTCATAACAGATAATATATCGAGGGATAGAGGTGACTAGATCTCTTGGCCAACAAAGTCTACTTTCTAGATATTTATAGTTGTGTTTGTTATTTGCCAATAATCATTATACTCATAGAATCCTTGTCAGAACAACATTTAATTTCCACATTTGCACAGGAATACTGTGATACATACATGATGATATTCTGAACTGAAACCTTTATTTACCCTTTCTATCATTGCTTTTATGCTTTTCTGAATTACTGTGAGTCATGGTGTTTATCATTTTTTTTAGATACAACACAACACTATGATAATTTAAAATGCCTGCTTTATGAAAATGATGTGAAAATTCACTACCTGAGATTAATTCACCTTCTTAACTTTGACTGTAGTGATCCTTGATGCTCCTGTACATCATTTGAGGAAATAATGATGATTAACAAGCAACAATATTTGGGGGATGATAATAACTAACCTTGCATTTCACATTTATGAAATGTAGGTGGACAAAACTATAAATAATTGCTTTTTCTCCTAAAACTGCCAAACCACCCTTGAACCACTTGATAATATGGGAGCTGTGGTGTGCTGGTAACTGTTAACAAGAGATTCTCAGGAGAGGAGGGCCTTTGATTGGTAGTGTTTGCTAAATTTCGTGGTGCAAATATTCCCACTATCGCCAATTTCAAGTTACTACTAGCTATCAATATTCCTGAATGCTTAACAGTTGGTTCTCATAAAATCAAAGTTACATTAGCCTGTTCCAGCATCCATTGCAGGGGCTATGCACCAATGTTGAGAAACCCTGGTCAAAGAGAAAAAAGTGGCTAACTACTCTGAATTAACAACTGTGGCTTAAATTGTAAGACTTCCTTTACTTCCATTTAGTCATATGGCTTAGAACTGGCTTACTAGATGCAACTAATTATAATTCAGCAGAGATCCTAAATTTAAATGAAAGGAAAACTTTATATTTATAGCCTGATTTTATTAAATATGTGAATTTAAATTGGAAAGGGACTAGAACATAAATACTTAAACCAAATGGGTCACAGATTTATTTGAATCTGTGAAAAATTAGTATGTAGTGAGTTTAATTGTATCCCTCAAAAAAGGAATGTCCAAATTATAACCCCTTCATCATACCTGTAGATGTGATTCTACTTGGAAATAAGGTCTTTGCAGGTGTAATCAAGTTAAGGATCTCAAGGTGACATGATATGGATTTATTTTGTCTTAAATCCAATGACTGGTGTCCTTATAAGAGAAAGGACACAGAAACACAGACATAGTGAAAGGAAGGGCATGTGAACATGAAGTCAGAGACTGGAGTTCTGCTGCCACAAACCCAGGAACACCAGGAGTTAGAAGAGGAAAGGAAGGATTCTCCTGTAGAACTTTCCAGGGAGCACAGCCCTGCCAGCTTTTTGATTTCAGACTTCTAGTCTCCAGAACTATGAGAAAATAAATCTCTGTTCTCTTAAGACACCAAATGTATGCTAATTTCTTATAGCAGTCTGAGAAGACTAATACACAGTATAACAAACTAGTAGCAAAACAAGGAACAATACTGTTTGGCTCATTTCAATTTTCAACTGAATTACACAAAATTTCAATTTTTTAAACTTTATTCTTACTCCACCTAAGAGTTCTATTTCTGTCAATATTAATTTAGATATAAATTATTTTATTGATTAAAACTAACCATTAAATGGGATTTCTTATAACTATTAAGTCTTCCTGTAACTAAGATAATCATTTATGAGTACCACAACTAACTAATGAACTTATTTAGGAAACTAGTGTTCACAAAATCAAATAAATGACTCTAGATGTTAAGTATGTAATTTAAATGAGTGGATTTGGCTGGATTTGGCACTCAATAGTGAATGAAGGGGCCTCTAGAACCTAGGGTATTCATGCTGCACGTGAAGAACTCAGCTATTCAACTAGCTGTTTGTTGCCAGTGGAAATGTGAGTTGCCAGATCCTTGGGTTTTTTGAGGAGAACCCAGGAGTCTAGATTTTTATGTGATATCCCTGAAGTTTTATATGTTGTCTCAAAAAAAGTAAAACAAAAACAAAAATTTAAAAAACAGGAAAAGGAAAAAGAAGGAAAGAAGAGGGGAATAAAAGGACTAGTTACCTGCTTTTGGACAAGTCTCTGACCTACGCTTTATATAATAACTTGTGTGTTGAAAAATTTGTGTAAATTTAATTATGGCCACTGGGATTGTTTTTTTAATGCCTTTCATTAACAATGTTTCAAATAGAATAGGTTTAAAAGTCTCTGTCTTTTCCTCTTGGTCAAAGAAGTCAAATAGTTAACGATTTATGGAGAGAAAAATCTTAAATGTCTGGGAACTCATTTTCCAAATAATTTTATTTATTTATTTTTTTTTAATTTTTTTTTCAACATTTATTTATTTTTGGGACAGAGAGAGACAGAGCATGAACGGGGGAGGGGCAGAGAGAGAGGGAGACACAGAATCCGAAACAGGCTCCAGGCTCTGAGCTGTCAGCCCAGAGCCCGATGCGGGGCTCGAACTCATGGACCGCGAGATCGTGACCTGGCTGAAGTCGGACGCTTAACCGACTGCGCCACCCAGGCGCCCCTTTTCCAAATAATTTTAAGGTAAAGATTTTCAGATAATGAAAGTCTTTTGTATTGTAAAAAGTACCTAACTTATTTTGTCAATTTGGCTTTTCATATATTAAATTTTGAGACCAGACTGTTTTTGTAATAAAAATTGTTATTTTATAAAGGACTTCCACCTCTCATCTCATGTTTGAAGCCTATAACTTTCAGAACTTAGTTATTGTGTCTTAGAAATTTCAACCATCCCAGTTGAAAGAAAGTGTATTTTCTCAATTTTAAACCTACATTTAGGAGATGTATTTTTAGCCATGGGGATAAAGGTGAAGTGGTTCACTCTGCTGGTGTCATGCTGTCTTTAAATTTTATGAAAAGAAGGAATTAGGAGCAATTTCTGGACAATGTACTGCAGGACATAGAGGCTGAGGTTAATTTATTTTGATTCTTTTTTGCTACCTACTGTGAAGTTACAATGGACGGGTGACAGTTTACATTACCCAAAGGCACAATCCTCAGCAGAAGACTGAAGACATTGTCACAGGAGCTGTAGGTCAGTGCTCAGGGCACAGAGGCTTTGAGAGGGTGCACAGAAGTGTGCCATGGTTAGACAAGACTTGGCTGCAAAGGAAGAAAACCGATGAGGCATGACATCATACTGGCAAATGAGAAAAGTAAGCACCCTTACTGATCAAAAATGTTGAAGGAAAGACAGCTTTGCCTCATGGAGCAAGATGGAAGGGTTTACAGTGAAGATTAGTTTAAAAGAATTAAATAAGTATGGCTAATTGGGATGAATATTTTATATACAAATTTAAATAAGTATAGCTGTAAGTAATTCTTTGGAGTTTTCTGGGTAAGCAAATGGATTCATGGAAAATGAGTTACCATAGGATTGGGAGGTGAATGACAAACATTTGCTATAGATAGAGAGATGGCTTAGGACAAAATCCAGAGGAGGAATAGCTGAATACTTTTCTGCATAGAAAAAAATATAGTAAGGTTTCTTCTTGAGAAAACTTGTCTTAGTCAACATTTTCAAATTAAGAGGTAAAAAGTAACTGACAGGAGGACAATGTAAATATCCATTTTGCATTTAACCTTTGTTATTTATGAATTGAATATCCTGGTCAATTGATATATATCCTAATATATCTGTTTGTGTGGGCAAAAAATAGCAGATGAGTTTCCTCCCCTACTTTTATTATTCCTATTATTTTTTAAAAAAATTATTAGTAAAACAGTATGTGTACATAGTCTAAAAGGTACAGTAGTACTAAAAAGCTTATAAGAATAGATGTTCTTGACTCAACTCTTCCCTTATTTCTGATCCTGCTTAAAAGATAGCCATCTTCGGGGCGCCTGGGTGGCGCAGTCGGTTGGGCGTCCGACTTCAGCCAGGTCGCGATCTCGCGGTCCGTGAGCTCGAGCCCCGCGTCGGGCTCTGGGCTGATGGCTCGGAGCCTGGAGCCTGTTTCCGATTCTGTGTCTCCCTCTCTCTCTGCCCCTCCCCCGTTCATGCTCTGTCTCTCTCTGTCCCAAAAATAAATAAGAAACGTTGAAAAAAAAAATTAAAAAAAAAAAAAAGATAGCCATCTTCTGTGCATCTATTGGTGTCCCTCTAGTGTTACTTTAATACATTTAAATAATGAATTTATTCTGCTATTCTTAATTGGTCAGTTTGAGATATTTTCAATGTTAGACATAAAGATGTAGATACACGCTCTATGTCTCTTACCACACACTCTACTTTTCTTTTGTTTTCCTAACAGAAGTTTCCCTAATTCCAGGATAAAGCAATTGTCCACTTGCATCTGGGACTTATAAACAAGTCTAGTGAATGGACCTCAAGAAAAATGATCAGAAAACTAAAGTGATCAGAAGGGTAGAGATATGCTGTTTGTAGCTGACCAGTAAGGTCTCTTTAGGGGAGAAGAGACCAAAGCTGATACTGGACATGATTAATATCTAAGAATATATAAATGCCATGTATAATATAAGACATGGACTTCTTCATTCATATTTGAAATTCTAGGAAGTAAAATTTTGAGTAAACATGAACACTTTATTCTAAAAGTGCTATTGTTTTTTAAGAGAATGAGCCTACTTTGCATAGGCACTCAGTTTATACCCTTAGAAGACCCTATTTTTATAGCTGGGATAGACAGCAGTGGACATATGTGTTTTGTGTGTGTGTGTGTGTGTGTGTGTGTGTGTGTGTGTGTGTGTGTGTTTATTAAAGACAGAGTTTACATTAAAAGCCATTAAAACTTAATTGAATTGAAAATTTTATCAGCATTTGTGAAATTTTCCATGGCTTAAATTGTGTATTGTCTGGGGTTTTGCATCAAAATATAGAATAGCTTCCTAAGTGTAACAATAAATAATACATTTCCTGAACTGAAGAGTGATGCATAATTTTCTTCTCACATGCACACACATAAACCCTAAATAGTGTTGGCTCTGTGATTTGGTTGTCTTGGGAGACAAACAATGAAATCACATTTTAGCCTGGGCTCAGAAATCTATAAAGAATTTTTGTTTTGCACAGATAAATAGCACTTGTTATCATTTTACTTAAAAATAAAATATTCTCTTTTGGCAAAGTCCACCTCAAAAGGTGTTTCCATAGAAACCTGTGAAGAAAAATGGGAACATCACTCTAGCTCTGCTCAGAATGATCTACAGTACCCAGAGATTTATTTAATTTATTTATTAAAATATTTTTTATTGAAGTGTAGTCGACACTTAATGTTACATTAGTTTCAGGTATACAGTGTAGTGATTTGACAACTCTATCCATTATGCTGTGCTCATCACAAACGTAGCTACCATCTGTCACCCTACAATGCTATTATAATACCATTGACTATTCCCTATGCTGTACCTTTTATCCCTATGACTTATTCATAAACCAGTTATTTATAAATCATAACTGAAAGCCTGTATCTCCCATTCTCCTTTACCCATTTTTCCCATTCTGCCACTCCACTCCCCTCTGGCAACCAGCAGTTTGTTCTCTGTATTTATGGGTCAGTTTCTCCCTTTTGTTTGTTTTATTTATTTATTTTTTTAGATTCTACATATGGGTGAAATCATATGGTATTTGTCTTATTCTGTCAGATTTATTTCATTTAGTGTATAATACCCTCTAGGTTTATCCTGTTGTCACAAATGGCAAGAACTCATTTTTTTTTAATGGCTGAGTGATATTTCATTGTCTCAATATACCATATTTTCTTTATCCATTCATCTATAGATGGGCTTCAGTTGTTTTCATATTTTGGCTATTGTAAACAATGCTGCAATACATAGAAGTGCATATATCTTCTTGAATTAGTGTTTTAATTTTCTTTGGATAAATACCACTAGTGGAATTATTGGATCATATGGTATTTCTATTGTTAATTTTTTGAAGAACCTCTACTGTTTTCCGCAGTGGCTGTGCCAATTTACATTCCCACCAACAGTGCAGGAGGGTTCCTTTTTCTCCATATCCTCACCAACAGTGATTTCTTGTCTTTTTTATTCCACCTATTCTGACAGGTGTGAGGTGATATCTCATTGTAGTTTTGATTTGCATTTCCCTGATGATTAATATGTTAAGCATCTTGCAGTGCTCAATGATTTAAACTTGGCCTGAGACAATATTACCTATGGTCGTTACCATAGATACATGGTCATTACCATTGGTTGTTAGTAAAAGCAATTTATCTATTATATGTACATTTCTTAAACAGTTGATTTATTGCTCTTACCATTTTGGGATTGGGGTTATTTTCAGTTATTATCATCATTAGGATAGAAGAAACTCCAATTTTTATGCAGTAGCTATAACTATCTGGACAATTTTAGAACCCAGGGGAAAAAGATGCACTACTTTTATAATTCTTCCACATTTCATCTTATTCTGATTGAGGTATCTCCCGAGAATTAGGAAGCAATTTATTTTGGAAACTATTTGTATTGTACTTCAGGGATGGTAAATAATTTTATTCCATGAACCAACCTTGAGCTAGGTAGGATTGGCACTGCTGGGAACATTGTACAAAAAGCCTTGCCTAACAGTTCAGAGTGATGAGTTTGTTTAGCAGTGTCTTCCAGGAGTTCAGAATGTAGAAGTGATAGCCTGCAGACTATATTTTTACTATCCTTGAAGTTCTAAATTCATGGTTATATTCAACAGACTCATGTCTTAGATCCATCTATTTACTCTAATTTTTACTATAGCTAGGTCTCAGTTTAAGTTTCTATTTCATATGATATTAGAAATATTTTTGGAGAATAACTTCAGAAAATTTTCAGATATGAAATGAAATTTTAGATTTTCCTTCTCTTATATCAAAAGCCTATATAGAGGTACCTGGATGGCTCAGTCAGTTGAGTGTCTGACTTCAGCTCAGGTCATGATCTTTGTAGTTCAGGCCCTGGGTGGGGTTCTGGGCTGACAGGTCAGAGCCTGGAGCCTGTTTTAGATTCTGTATCTCCCTCTCTTTCTGCCCTTCCCCCACTCATGCTCTGTCTCTCTCTCTCTCAAAAATAAATAAACATTTAAAAAAAGCCTAAGTAATTCCAATTATCTTCTCATCAAATTGATGTTTAGGAAGAAAATGAGATAGAAGAAGTAATGAGGAATTCCTAGCTAATGAAATAAGACATGAAAAAGAAATAAAAGGCTTACAGTTGGGGAAGGAAGAGTAAAACTATCATTGTTCACAGATAAAAAACACAACAAACAAACAAACAAAAAGCCTTCCTGGAGCTAACAAACAATTATAGCAAGGTTGTGGGATACAAGGTTAATACATAAAAGCCTATTACTTTCCTATATACCAGAATGAACAAAATTTCCTGTATAGAATTTGAAATTAAAAACACAATACCACTTACATTAGCAGTCAAAATCTCATTAAGTTATTTTCTGGAGATCAACAAACTGATTATGAAGTTTGTGTGGAGATGAAAAAGACCTAGAGTAATCAGGATAATATTGAAGAGAAGAACAAAGTTGAAAGACTGACACCACCTCAGTTCCAACTTACTAAAAAGCTACAGTAGTCAAGATAGTGTGGCACTGGTGAAAAAACAGAGAAATAAATCATTAGAACAGACTAGAGAGCTCAGAAGTAGATCACAAAGATAAACTGATCTTTTTTTTAATTTAATTTTTTTTTTCAATGTTTATTTATTTTTGGGACAGAGAGAGACAGAGCATGAACGGGAGAGGGGCAGAGAGAGAGGGAGACACAGAATCGGAAACAGGCTCCAGGCTCTGAGCGGTCAGCACAGAGCCTGACGCGGGGCTCGAACTCACGGACCGCGAGATCATGACCTGGCTGAAGTCGGACGCTTAACCGACTGTGCCACCCAGGCGCCCCGATAAACTGATCTTTGACAAAAGAGTAAAGGCAATAAAATGGAACAGAAGTGATCTTTTCAACAAATGGTGGTGGAACAACTGGACATTCACATGAAAAAAAAAATGAATCTGGACACCGACCTTACAATCTTCACAAAAATTAGCTCAAAATGGATCATGGACCTAAATATAAAACACAAAACTATAAAGCTTTTAGAGGATAACATAAGAAAAATCTAGATGATATTGGGTTTGGTGATGACTTTAGTCAAATGACAACACTAAAGGCATAATCTATGAAAGAAACAATTGATAAGTTGGATATCATTAAAAAATTTCTGCTCTGCAAAGACACTATCAAGAGAATGATAAGGCAAGACAGAGCACGGGGGAAATATTTGCAAGACACATCTAATAAAGGACTATTATTTAAAATACACAAAGAACTCTTAAAGCTCAACAATAAGAAAACAACCTGATGAAAAAATGGGCCAAAGACTTTAATAGACACCTCACCAAAGAAGATATACAAATGGCAAATAATAATATGAAAAGATGCTCCATATTATATGTCATCTGGAAATACAAATTAAAACAACAGTAAGATGCCATTACAAATCTATTAGAATATGGCCAAAATTCACAACAATGATGACATCAAATACTGGCAGGGATGTGGAGTAACAGGGATTATCATTCATTGTTGGTGGAAATGCGAAATGTTTCAACCACTTTGGAAGACTGTTTGGCAGTTTCTTACAAAACTAACATATTCTTACCATATGATCTAGCAGTCACACTCCTTGGGTATTTATCTGAAGGAGTTGAGAACATATTCACACAAAAACCTATATCCAGATGTTTTTATAGCAGCTTTCTTCGTAATTGCCAAAAACTTGAAAGCAACCAAGATGGCCATTTGTAGGTAAATTCCATTTAGACAATGAAATATTATTCAATGCTAAAAATAAATGAGCCATTAATCCATAAAGAGACATGAAGTAACCTTAAACGCATATTACTACACGAAAGAAACCAATCTGAAAAGACTACACACTGTATGATTCCAATGATACGACATTCTAAAAAAGGCTTTATAAATTCGTCCAAACCCATAGAATATACAACACCAAGAGTGAACCCTAATGTAAAATATGGAGTCTGGGTAATGATAACAGTATAGGTTTATCACTTGTAACAAAATGCACCACTCTGGTGGAAGATGTAGATATTGCGGGAGGCTATGCATGTTTAGGGGCAGAGAGTAAATGAGAAATGTCTGTACCTTCCACCCAATTTTGATGTGAACATAAAACTACTCTAAAAAAATTAATTCTATTTAATAAAAACAAGTAATGGAGCACCTGGGTGGCTTAGTCCGCTAAGTGTCTGACTTTGGTTCAGGTCACGATCTCGTGGTTCCTGAGATTGAGCCCCACATTGGGCCGTGTGCTGACAGCTCAGAGCCTGGAGCCTGCTTTAGATTCTGTGTCTCCCTCTTTTTCTCTGCCCCTGCCCTGCTTGCACTCTTTCTCTCAAAATAAATAAATAAACATTTTTTAAAAATAAAAAAAAGTAATGCAAGGAGAAAAAGAGTAAATATAAAAAAATGAGTCATGGGTACTCAAAATCCTGATAAATAGTAAAATGTCTTCTCTATGCTTCCCTGATTTCTGCATTTCTGTATTGAATATATATCAAACTCATATGTATTTACCAAGACACTAGGTATAGACCCATGAATGTCACTGTGAAAAATTGAACAAAACAAACAAACAAACAAACAAACAAGATCTTACCACTTTTTAATACTTACTAGCAGTATGAAAACATGAGGATACACTACATTTTCTGATGAAATCAGTCCATGCATTGGCATATGAATTTGTTGCTACTGCCAAATGCATCAACCAAATGTTAATTTATTTTAACTGACATGTTTAAGCATCATCTTGGGGGAGGGAGGATAAAATACATTTTTAAATTGTTACTAGCATATATTGTTTCCCAAAGTACAGAAATGATATGGGCAATAAAGTAAGAAGAGTATCTCTTGGGAGTAGAAAATAGGCAGGAATCAAACCATTTCAGCAATATGTGATGTTTCTCTGAAAAATAAACACCACAGATAATTCCAGTAATTAGAAGAATTAATTGTAAATATGAAAAGAAATTTAAGACTAGAATAGGGAAATCAGGGCCCTCTCCTATACTGACATTTTATTCTGAATATGTTTTGTGTGTGTGTGAATTCTGTATGGTTATATAATTCTATTCTGACTGGAAACAAACTAAAAGCAATGTGTTTTTTTCCTTGTAATTAAATAATAAGGCCAAATATATTTTTTACATACCCCTGTGTTGAATTTACAGTTGCGCTGTATACCATACAATTCAGTCCAGTCTAAATCTAAAACTTGCTTGTCAGCAATCTTTAAAATATACAACCCTCAAGTAGAGAAGACACTTTTGACAGGATTTAAATTTTTGGACATCCTAGCAGAATTTTTGGAAAAGCTTAACATGTATTGCTGTTGGTTGTGAATTCAATTTAAAATCTTGTATAAAATTTTTTTCTATGATTAAGGAGGATATTAGAAGGTCCTATACCACAACTCATTCCTAAATATGGGAAAAATAATACCACTGTCTCTGTCTCATTTAGTCATTGTATTTTTTTTTAATATAAAAGAACCATTTTTGTGTGAAAATGTGACCTTTATAGGATTATAAATGTCAAAACATGGCCTTTTTAATTTTTCAACTTTCTGACAAATATTTAACTTATTTACTAATGTCAGCTATTGTACTTTTGCATTCCTAGCTCTTACCCTAGTGGTTGACACGTAAATACCTCATAAATGCTAGTTGAGTTTAAATGAATTATTTGAAAAAATTCAGTTCTTTAGAGCATAAATCTTATCTCTGTCACTGTCATCACATTACCATCATGAGATATTTATTAGCAGCGCTTTGTTAAAGTAGAAGAAAGTCTTATCTATCAGTGAAATCACATCTTGTGAGAAAGATAGAGTCTAGCAACATAATAGTTTGATCTGGAAAATAATATTATGGTTAATCAGTGAAGAAGGACTTGTAGTTTCCAGCCTTGTCACTCTAGCTTCAGCAGCAGGACTTTTTTGCCCAACATCACTACTCCAGTGCCAGGTTTTGATCTCTAATATGTAATCTAGCTTACTCTAGAAGCAGACACGGAGGCAAAGATTCTAGTGCAAAGAGAGGAATCAAAAAATGAGCTAGGGAAGGGAATGAAGCTGATAGAAGATACATGCCTTTGCATGTTTTGATTACTGATAACTTGGAACTCTGAGAATTAATGTGAAACTCAAGCCTCAGTATTATGCCACTTGTGGATGAGTGAGTTGGAGCATTTATACCTACCTTTCATGAATCATTGGTTGAGGGCTGCTCCCAGGTGGTATCAATTCCTAGCATTTCCAGCCTACCAATGAGAAAGTAGAATGCAGCCACAAGAACAAGCCTTTAGGTACAGAGAAGCAGAATGCTAGCATTTTAGAAGTGGTGCTCGTGATAACTGGAATGATAAAGCCAAGGGGAAAAGGTGGGGCAGGGATTGTGTCTTATACAACTATTATTCTCATCTAAAAGGAAACAAGACTGCAAGATAGCTTATTCCAGGTCTTAAGTCACGAACAATTTAAATAGATAGGAAAAAAAAAAAATTGTTGTTGCTAGAAAACAAGGACATTTTAAATTTTTTTTTTCAACGTTTATTTATTTTTGGGACAGAGAGAGACAGAGCATGAACGGGGGAGGGGCAGAGAGAGAGGGAGACACAGAATCGGAAACAGGCTCCAGGCTCTGAGCCATCAGCCCAGAGCCTGACGCGGGGCTCGAACTCCCGGACCGCGAGATCGTGACCTGGCTGAAGTCGGACGCTCAACCGACTGTGCCACCCAGGCGCCCCGAAAACAAGGACATTTTAAAGGATACTGTGGCAGTGATAAAAGGACAAAGTTGTGATAACATAAGCATCAAACCAATGGTGATAATTGTGGTCAATTGAAATAAGTTGAATCTGTATCAGGCCATGAATTCACAATAATATAAAGTGTACAAAACATAGTTGTAACAACAAAAAAAAGAAGACTGAATAGAATACGACATGTTTAATTCTTTATTATTAAAAAAAATAAAGGAATGCTAATATATTTGGATATGTTGTTACTTCTACTTAATGTACATATGCTAAGGTACTTACGCATAGTAGGTACCTGACTCCAAATAAACACAGGGAACTATGAATAGAGTCCTGGTAAAAGTAGCAGTTACCTGAAAGACTGATCAGTACTGGTGGTCACACATGATAACCAGCCAGGAAGAGAATTGATCTGTGAGTCAGCATCAGTGATCACACACAGTAACCAAGGAGGAACAGGCCTTAACTATGTATTCAAGATGACAAATTAGTTTCATGAACTAAAAAAGACAACTAATGGCTAAGGCTCACACAATACCCACCCATCTCTTGGGAGATACAACTTCAGATGGCCTTACTGATAAAAATAATAATGGTAAATATATAAAACTCTAATAATGTTAACAACATAAATCAATATCCTAGGACAGGACAATAGATTATAGTAAATCTTGCCAAGTGATAATTTTAAAGTGTATCTTGTAACATAACCATTCAGAAAAAATAATTATTGCACCATCCTTAAATGGAGCATTTTGATTATAGATTCTGAAATACAAAGAAACTTAATCCATAGTTAAATTTTTATTGTTGGTGATAGTATCAATGATGTTGTTTTAGATATATGCATATACTTATAAGTGTATATTATAGGGAAAAACAAGCAATTAGGTTAATGTTAGGAATCAAGATTTTCAGAGAGAGAGAGAGAGAGAGAGAGATTGAGAAAGAACCAATGAGGTTAAGGAAAGTTATGTTATGTGAAAGGAAAGTTATGTTTTGTAAAAGTAAAGTTATGACTTTAAATTTCAGTTGGAAATATTAGGCAGAATTTGTGATGTTTTTTCTCTTTTTGTAAAAAATAAATATTTCTCAACTGTGTCCACTGAAAAGGCATGGAAGTATGACAACCCAGGAGCAATGAGCATATAGAATGCCTAAATTGTAGTATTGAAATTTGTCTGTCTACTAAAAGGAATCAGAGCTCCTTGGGGGAAATGACCAATTCCACAGGGGTAGGAAATTTTAAGATGAGTCTGTGAGAT
The DNA here is from genome assembly GCF_028749965.1 of Puma concolor. NCBI lineage: Eukaryota > Metazoa > Chordata > Mammalia > Carnivora > Felidae > Puma > Puma concolor. The sequence continues at coordinate 72,825,229 of NC_141675.1, read as the reverse complement.
ATCTTTGTGCCAGAAAGCAAAGGAGCTAACAAAGACTGACTAATGGGGTCATAAAGGAAACAGGAGACAATACAAAGAGATTCCTTTTGCCAAAGTTAAGACTGCACCTGGTTATGTCATATTAAATGTAAAAAAACCTGTGTTTCTAATGGTACAAAAAGGAAGAGGAGGAGGAATGAAGAAAAGAAACATACCAAACTCATTGGAAACCATTGGATGTTGCCAGGACATCAATTAAAAAGAAAGAATTAAGCACTTATCCTGACTCTCTTTATAAATTTTATTTCAGTTTAACTGCATAGGCCTGTGAATAAAGGTATTTAGAATATTCTAGCTAATTAATACAGAAAGATAAGAGAATTATAGAATATCCATTTTGCCAACACTAGTGAAATAAATTAGGCAATGTTCATTAATAAATGCTAGGACTGTTAGGTGAAATGTTGATAGAGAACTTTACAATGAAGTAAATCAAGCTCATCAATAGTGCTGATTAATCTCAGCACTATTAAAAGTGAGATAACGAATGTGCCTTTGGATGTGGTGGAATGTTAAGGAGACAGCACCTTCTGTGTAGTATTCTTAAGCCTTTTCCCCCAAATATTGAATGTGAATCAGATAAAGCCTTTAGCACCAGTTTCTAATCTACAGGAAATAAATACATGGAGATAAGGAACCAATCAGTTCTATGAACAAGGAAGCAATTAATCACATACATGTTGCAGATTTTCTAGAAGACAACTCACTGGCTTCTCCAACAAATTAGAGTAATGAAAATTAAAGATACTACTCTAGGTTCAAAGAGACTTAAAAGCAATTTAAAATACCTGACAAATATAGTGAGTAGATTTGTTCAAATACTTATTTGAAAAAACTTAATAAAATAAATAAGATAATTTGAATATGGGCTGGGAATTGGTCATAGTGAAGAACTATTATTTTGTTAGCTATGATGATAACATTAAGGTGATATTACCCTACTCCCATTAAGGGGGAAATGACATGATGTCTTGAATTTGCTTTAAAATATTCAAGAAAAAGAGAGGGAGGGAACAGATAAAATAATTGTAGTAAAATATTGATGGATGTTGAAGGTAGGAGGTGGGTATCTGATGGGTTGCTTGTACTTGCTACATTTTTGTGTGAAGTTTTTACAATAATTTTTTTTTAAATACCTTTTAGGAAAAGACACCAAACTGCACAAAAGTAACACCTTTTGTGAAAGGTATGGATTTTAAGAGTTTAGATTTGAAACACCTTGACAGAAGGAATCAAGTACCTTAACTTAAACAATAAACAATCCACCAAAAACCTATACTCTTGACTATTCTGGGGAAACTAGCAAACCTGAGAAGGTGTCAAAATAGTACAAAACTCTGGAAGTTATTATAATAAATATAATAGGAACTCTAAAAACATAAAGTAAAGAAATGAATTAGACCCTTGGTATTGATATTTTAGAATAGCTTTAACTGTATACTTAGTAACACATTTTATAATTATTATATCTGTGTGTGTTTTGATATATTTAAAAGAATCAATTATGCTAAATTATAACTGCAATTTTGTACAAAGACAAATTGTGATTAGTGTTTAAATGTTCAAGAAAAGTTGGTTTCCAAAGTTTTATTTACCAGATACATGATTTTAATAAATTGGACATTAAAGTAAGGATAATTATGAATTTTTCACTACATGTGCAAAGGACCTTGGAGATTTATTGAATTAATCCTATATACCCACTATTACAAAAACACTGAGAGAATTAGTATTTTAAAGAGTTTCAGTATTTTTACTAAAGGAGAGAATTATTCTCTGCCATGAAAATTGACACACACTGCATTTCATTTTGTTGATGAGTTCTTTTTCACAGAATTCCATCCATTTGTTAGACTTCTAGTATGTTACCGTCACCGTTTGAAAAGGGCAGGGATCATGACATTGTATTTTTGCAACTATTGGCATAAACTGATTTGGTTGTCCAATGTTTGTTTAAAATACATGAGATTGTATATGTCTATACCTTGTTCATGCAGACTGGCGTCTTCTTTAGAGAACAATTGTATTTGCAATATTCACCACTTGATAGATAATTATGATGACAATGATGAGAAAAGATGTCATTAAGTTATGTTGATGGACAGTGGTTCTCATGAGATAATATAAGCAATGTTTCTAAACTGTAGGACTTAATAGCTATATTTTTATTATATTAGGATGGAAAATACAGTTACTACTTGTGCAGTCACATGTCTTCTGAACAAGATTTCTTACATAATTAAGAGCTTTAAGAACGATCCAAAGAACATATACTCCCTGTCATTAATACACTTTATATTTCAGGGAATATGAAGATTCCCTCTACCCTGTCCCAAAAGATGCCAAACTAGAGCTGCCTGTTCAAGAAGAGACTGATGTGTTCTTAATTTTCACAAATATAATATCTTTTTATTCCCCTGAAGGAACACCACTCTCAGGAAAAATATATCACACCTCAGATTGCTGTGACAGGCTTCTCTCAGATGCAAACAGCTATCTATGTTTATAGCTTTGAAAGTAAGTTACCCTTTGAGCCTGGGGCATATTAGTGTGCTTAAATCCAGAAAGCCCTTGTACAAAAATATGAAGTAGAAGAAGCTGATTCATGAGGTGCCTCAGTGGCTCAGTTGGTTAAGCATCTGACTTCAGCTCAGGTCATGTTCTCATAGCTTGTGAGTTCAAGCCCCACATCAGGCTCTGAGCAGATAGCTCAGAGCGTGGAGCCTGTTTCAGATTCTGTGTGTGTTTTCCTTTCTCTCTGCCCTTCCCCTGCTTGTGCTCTGTCTCTCTCTCTCAAAAATAGATAAATATTTAAAAAATTGTTTTTAATTAAAAAAAGAAGAAACTGATTCATGTCCTTTTTTCTTTTTTTGGCATCTCCTTTTACTCTCACATGGTGCCCATGTTTATGTGGTTTCCCATCGTTCCCTCACAAAACCTGTTTCTAGAAATTGCTGATTACTGACACATTTTCTGCTGGAAACAGGGCTGTATTTCATGCTAACTTACACACAGAAGATTCCAGTGCTTGAAGTTTCTGTTTGTCCTAGATGTTTAGCACAAGAATGACAAGACTATGTCTATTAAGCCCTTTATCATAATGTATTGTGCTGTATAGTAACAAAATATCAAGAAGGCTGCATGTATTTAATGTATTTCTGATAAATTGCTTTGTACTCTGTTGTTTCAAATAAAACAAGATTTGCCATTTATTAAGCACTTATTGATTTCTACCAAATTCTTCCTTATTCAAAGGAGTTTCCTTCCATGATTCAAACTTTTTTTTCATGTTGTTATCATTGCACCTCAAATAATTTCTGATACTAAAGATAAAGTTAATTCATCCCAAAGTAGACATTGGGAGAGTAAAATTTCTAGAGCTTAATATATGTGGAAAGTATTTAAAGGGTTGCATTTTAAACAAGGGCCCTGCATTTTCTTTTTGTACTGGGCCTTGCAAATTATGCAGTCCGCCTGACTAAGGCTAATCGTATATACTGTACTCTAATAACATGATTAATTTTGCCTATTTTTACAATGTACATAAATTGAGATACATGGAACACACTCTCCTTGAGTCTTGCTTATTTCACTGAACAATATATTTATAAACTATTCCCTATTATTGTGTGTAGTTGTATATTTTTCACTTCTTTTATTGTAGAGCCTGAATTTTCAATTGTGGCATTGGAAGCACTTGGTGGGCTTGTTAAAACAGAGATTCCTGGGGCGCCTGGGTGGCTCAGTCGGTTGAGCGTCCGACTTCGGCTCAGGTCACGATCTCGCGGTCCGTGAGTTCGAGCCCCGCGTTGGGCTCTGGGCTGATGGCTCAGAGCCTGGAGCCTGCTTCCGATTCTGTGTCTCCCTCTCTCTCTGCCCCTCCGCCGTTCCTGCTCTGTCTCTCTCTGTCTCAAAAATAAATAAAAAACGTTAAAAAAAAATTAAAACAAACAAACAAAAAAAAAAAACAGAGATTCCTGGGCTCCATCCTGGGTTTCTGTTCCAGTAGGTCTGGGGTAGAGCCCAAGAATTTGTCTTTCTTTCTTTCTTTCTTTCTTTCTTTCTTTCTTTCTTTCTTTCTTTCTTTCTTTCTTTTTAATGTTCATTTAATTATTTTGAGAGAGTTCAAGGAGGAGGGGGGGAGAGAGAGAGGGGGAGTGAGGGAGAAAGAGAGAGAGAGAGAGAGAGAGAGAGGATACCAAGCAGGCTCCATGCTGCCAGCACAGAGCCTGATGTGGACTTGAACCCACAAACTGAGATCACGACCTGAGCTGAAACCGAGTCAGTGCTTAACTGACTGAGCCACCCAGGTGCCCCAAGAATTTGTTTTTCTAATAGGTCAGTGAGAGTGGTGTTGATGCTGCTGGTCTGGGAATGTGGTTATGGCTCCTGCCCCAAAGAATAGGTATCTAGTTAGGGAAAGACAGAAAAGCAAACAGACAGTTCCAATGCAATAGTAAATACTATGATAAAAGTATGCACATGGTGCTTTGGGAGCACAGAGAAGAAAGAAAAAAAAAAAGAATGATGGAAATATTGGAAAAACATCCTACCTGAGATAACCACTGGGCTAAATTTGGAGATGGAGTGTTATCTATGGAGGGAAAGGTAATTCTAGGCAGAAAAGAAAGGTTTGTAGAAGTTTGGGTGAGGGACTAGTAGATAACATCTAGGGAATTGTAGGAGGTCCACTTGGCAGGAACATTGGGTGAAGTTGCAGAGATAGCCAGAAGAAAAAAGAAAAGGAATATGTCTTGAAGTGACCAAATTAGTTGACTGGAAATACAGCATCAGTTGAATGAATATATTTTACAATCTAAATTTACATCAAACTGATGGGGGTATATGCCTTACTTTAAGCCCATATAGAAAAATCAAATCCTTTACATTAGAAAGAACTATCAGAAAAGTCCTAGTTTTTTCTGTGTTACATTTCAAACAGGAAACAAATTTGCTCTTCCAAATGGGTTTATGTCACTATTTAAATGAGATATGCACTTTTTTACTTTTCTAAAACAAACGCATAGCCACATAAAGGATAATAATAATAATATATATTGAGTGCTAGGCATTGCCTCATTTAATCCTACCTAAAATCCTATGAGTCATGAATTATCATCTCAATTTTACAGATGAAAAAATGAAATAAACTTAAGTAGCTTGGTGAAGGCCACACAGTTAATATGGCAGATCTGAAACCTAGGTCAGATTCCAAGGCTGTGCCCTTAAGCACCAAGTGTCTTCCCTTTGCTATTTCATATTAAGCATAATAAACTAGAGGTGCAGTTTAGAGACATAAAAAGATCATGTAGGTAGGATCTACTTGGGCTCATTCCTTGGAGATATCTCTCCTACCCTACCTTCATAGAGCCAACAGTCTAGTAGGCAACACCTATATAAACACAAGTGGATGTGATAAATTATTAACGGGAATAACTGGGCATAAATGAATCATAGTACAATTCTATTTAATGAAGGGAGTAGTAGAAGTATACAGAAAGAATTCAGAAAGAAGGTAAGACTCAAGCTGAGTCCTGCAATCCATGCAGGTGTTTAGCATATAAGGGGAAAATGCCTTCTAGGCAGAGGAAACATTTTGAGCCAAAGCATTGTATATTCTAGGAAGTCCAAATAGTTCCATCAGGTTGAGGCATGGGGTGAATATGGAGGAAAATGAAACCAAAAAGGTGAGTGCGATTACCTAACAGAAGGCCTTATAAGCCACTGAAAGTCATGGGGACTTTATGACTCAGGAGGGAAATATTGAACAGGGGAATCACATGATCAGACTTACATTTTCATTTTAATTTTTTTAAATTGTATTTAAATACAAATTAGTTATCATATAATAATGATTTCAGGAAGACTTATCTTTTTTTTTTTTTAACATTTATTTATTTTTGAGACAGAGAGAGACAGAGCAGGAACGGGGGAGGGGCAGAGAGAGAGAGGGAGACACAGAATCGGAAGCAGGCTCCAGGCTCTGAGCCATCAGCCCAGAGCCCAACGCGGGGCTCGAACTCACGGACCGCGAGATCGTGACCTGAGCCGAAGTCGGACGCTCAACCGACTGAGCCACCCAGGCGCCCCGAAAGACTTATCTTTTTAAAGATCAAGAAAGCAAGGTGAAGGATGGATTGAAAGAAGGCAGAGACCATTAAAATTTTTTCATCATAATGTAAGCTAATTACATTACGTAAGCTAATTAGAATGTAATTCTAATATTAATCTCTCTTTGCCTACCATATTATTATCTACAAAAAAGCAAAAACAATGGTAAAAAATGTCATTCTGCTGCACTTCTTCACTTAAAATCACAATGTCACTAGGAAGAAAAATAATACAATAGACCAGCTCTACAAAAAATTTGCAAAATTACAGATTTAAAATAAATTAAATTGTTTATGAAAACAAATTTTTAAAAATTTGTTGATTTGTTCTGAGATTACAAGATTGCAGAGAACTTATAAAGGTTTAGATATAATATTTAATCAAGAAATAGGAGTAATGATGTTTTATTGATTATACCAACTATAGGGCTATACTAGATGCTGACCTCCTTATGGACAGGAGTTTTAAAAATTCAGATATATTTTATATTATAACCATGTACAGTTAGTATTGATGTATATTATTTCATTGAATCCATATACCAATTCTGTGGAGCAGACTGATATCATTATTCCCACTTTAAAGATAAGAAAATTAAGGCTTAAATAATTTATCCGAGATCACATAGTAAGTGGAAAAACAGAAATTTAAACTCTGACTATATTATTCAGGATATGCTGCTATAACAAACTACCTCTGATTTTGGTATAAACAACCGAAGTTTAATTCTTGCTCATTTTACAATGTATAGACATGGGGGAGAGGGCCTCTGCTCCACGCAATCATTCAGAGACCCAGGCTGATTGTGTTTAGTGTAACAACTATCCCCTAGGGCTTCTGATGCTTTAATTGGATACTCCACATGGAGTCAATGGTAAGGAAAAAAAGAGACAGTAAGGATATTTACCTGAGGTTTTAGTGGTCAAGTACAGTGGTTACGGTAATTAAGTTTGGACCGGAATTTTAACAGCTTTTAAAGGTGCTATGAAGTTTCATTTGAAAAGTTTTTATTTTGTCCTTATAACGTCATCTTACAAAATGTTTAATTTGTCTCTGCTCTGGTCCTGTTATTGCAACAAGAGGGATCAGGGTAAGAATGGTGAGACTTCCTGCTGGGGGAAAGTTGAAGAAATCAGTATAATGCAGTTTGGCAACCTGCTAACCCATAGAACTATGTAGGGTTACAGTGATCATACTAAGTTTTAGGTACATAGCTAAATTTGAGAAATTCATGCATCACTTCTACCCACATTCCACTAGACAGACAAACTCAGTCCCATGGTCCATCTCAATGTACGGAAACACTGATAATAGCTTGATGATGTACTAAGAATGGCAACAAAGATCTGTGAACAGTTAGTCACCTCCATACTCCCCAGATTTGTTGTTAGCTCCTAAGATTCATAAGTAGTACTTTGTAGTTATTTGTATGCCCCTTGGCACCTAACAGAGTTTGTGAGATGTAATAGACTCTCAACTAATTGTTTAATAACTGTATGAACTGTCTAGCTCACTTCTTAGCTTCAGGGCCATATAAAGACCTTCATAGGCCTTACACACTCTTATTTAGAAGCTGAAACCTACATTATATCAAAATACCACTGCACACTCATATACCATATTAAATATAATTTTACCAGTAAGATTTGAAAAACATTACATATTTTGATTTTGAAATTATTTTACCACTCTCAAATGGCAAAATTGTTCAAAAACACTATTTATTACATTGAAGAAGAGAAGGATATCAAGGCTTCATAGGTAAAATTAAATGCATTAGTAAATTCAAGAAAAAGTGTATAGGTTAGAAATATCTGTTAATAACAGATAAAATAATCATCTGTTAATAACATACAAAATAAGTAGGAAAGTGAAAACTGTGATGTTTTTGCCATCACAGGAAGGGGGAACAAAGAACCCAGTTGGATTTTGACCAAATGGAGGAAAAAGGTTTAACTAAGAATAAACTACACAATGACGCTTCTCACTACTTTGGTAACTAAGCCCTGTAGCATGGTAATGTTATTATAACAAGAAATTCCCCCATAAAAATAACAAAATTAATAATCAGAGGTGGAACCACATGAACCTCCTACTCCAATCTGGAGATCATGGGCTTTTGAAGGGACTTTATGCAGCAAAGGATAAGGGTAAGAATTTGGGATCATATATTAAAATTGCGGGTTAAATTGGGGCCTGCATGCTTGGGAAATTCTTGGCTACTAAAGACATTGCATTGTCTACTGACTTAGCTGACTTGTTACCTTCCTTTTTTCTCTCACTATTCCACTCTTTTCCTTTCCTCTTCCAGAGGCAGAGGTGTTTTCAGTTTAGTTGACAAACATCTGTTAAGAGACATTTATTAAACACCTAATAATGCATATTTCCTTGGCACTGAAATACGTATGTTGCTCAGGAGGTTAAGATCTAGTGCCCAAATGTGTGACTTGAGAAATCAACTTTATAGTGACTTGAGAAATCAACTGAGGTTTCTCAAAGACCCCAGAAGGATTGGGGCAGATTGGTTTCTACATTATTCTGCCTTAAAAAGTAGCTGTTCTTGTTTGATTAATGATCAGTACATTTCCATGTTCATTTTAAAAGATGTTTCTGCTAAGTATGCTTTCTCTTCAGTGGTTAAATGTAAAAATAGAACTTCTCACTTGAGGAGCCTCTGAATTAGGTTCTGCATATGAGTGTGAAAAACCATTACTGACAGAATTGCAGTGTAAATAATTGTAAGTAATTTTAAAGATAGGTCTAGAGCTATGTGACTTCTAATTTTGACCCTCCAAATGAAAATTATGTAGCCCATGATTAAATTGAATTTTTCATTACGTGTTAGAAAACAATAAAGAGGAAACAAAACAATCTGAACAATGCTTAGAACCTCTTTGCAAGGAATTTAAATGAAGTAGGAAAGAAATTAGTATGAAGTGGTTTTTGTCATGTGTTTTTCCTTCTTGTGTTGCTGCTAAATCCCTAAAGTCCTGTGCCATCTTTCTTCATACCCTAAATTATATTTTTGCTTGTTTCTGTTGAATTCTCAACACTCAGTTGATAAAGTTCCTTTACTTTAGCTCCTGGACAAAATTGGAGGATAATAAAATACAGAATGCAAAAGAAGCCACTATGGTGTCATGGGCCTGGAACCAGGAAAGGCCTATCTCTCAGTCTCAGCTCTACTAGCTGGAAAGCCTTGGACAGAGCTGATGTTCCTAAGTTTCATGTTCTTCATCACTAAAATCATGGGGTTTTTTTTCAGGATATTTTTCAAGGATTTGAAATTATATACAGTAATGTTCCTCACTGTGTGTCTGGTGCACAGAGAGTATAAGTAAGCTGTAGCCATTATGTGGGTTCTTTTTCTTCTATCCACAGGCAATTATTGAGTATATATTATGTGTTCTGTGGACTAAGTGGAATATAAATTAATTGTAAGATACACTACCTGTCACATATAAAGACATGACAGGTAAATTAAGGAGGGCTGAACCTGGAATTACTCTTATGATCTAGGTGGGAAGGCCAGCCATAATTATTAAAAAGATAACAGAAAATAGTATCTACAGTTTTGCAGAGTCCTCTGGAGGATTCAGCATACAAGGGACCCATTGTGGTTGCAACACGTGATACAAAAGATGACAAGAACCCAGGAGTGGGTGCTACTCTTAAAGTCAAACACATAAGCCAAACCAGTCACATCTTTCCACAGACACAAAATCAATAGTCATTGTGCTAAGCTGTGGAACAAAACTCAAATCTCTGGTAGGGACTGGCATTAAAAATGTAGGACCTTGGTCCTGCAAATTCTGAGGTTCTTAACAAGTTTATTAAGAGATGTTTCAGGAGACAGAAACCAGGGAAGACCTGGTTAGCAGAGCTGGGATACTGAGCAGGGACTGAGTCCCAAGAACTAAGTAGAACACGTTTTTCAAGGCTGGGCTTGATGCTAGAGTCAGAGAAGTGATCGGTATGATTGGATGGTGAGATAATACAAAGATTGGGTTATCAAAATCAGACACATGAGTGACAGATTTTGGCCAAGAACAAGTTTTAATAATGATTTCAGGGACACAATCAAGAGACATAGGTGAAGCAGGGAGAGATCTGAAACAGGGCACCTTACTGGGTCCTTTTTTTTTTTTTTTTTTTCCTCTGCGTCAGGATGATCCCTGGGCTCAGATTAATATACGAAGTCTCCAATGAGATGTACAGTTAACTATGGAGGAAAAGCTTTTTGGGTTGTAAAACATTTCCATTAAAAATTTTTTTTTTCAACGTTTATTTATTTTTGGGACAGAGAGAGACAGAGCATGAACAGGGGAGGGGCAGAGAGAGAGGGAGACACAGAATCGGAAACAGGCTCCAGGCTCTGAGCCATCAGCCCAGAGCCTGACGCGGGGCTCGAACTCACGGACCGTGAGATCGTGACCTGGCTGAAGTCGGACGCTTAACCGACTGCACCACCCAGGCGTCCCGAACATTTCCATTTTAAACTCAGATAGTTGTGTAGTTTATATGACGCTTTCCATGAAGCAGTCTATAAATCCATTGATTCCAGGTATGTTTTTACCATAAACAATTTTATAACAGATATATCCTATTGATGAGGACTGTATTGCTAAGCAAATACCATTAGTGTGTTTGCTAGGAGTCATTAGCCTTAGCATGTTTAGGAGGATATTTGACAGGGTCATCTTCTTTTTCCTTTCCTGGAGGCATTCCCTGTTAAATGGAAAGAGTGAATTGCAAACTTCTATTTAACTATTTACTTTCCAGATGGTAAGACCCAGAAAATTGGAAGCAAGCCAAATTCCCTCCTTCCTAAAATCTGAAATTTTGGAGTTTGACTTAACAATAGAACTGATAGGTGGGAGAAATACAGAACTGGAGAAAAACTCAAGGAACTTTTGTGCTTGTCCTTACCTTTAGTGAATAAATTTATCATTAAAGCTTAAAAAGGACAAATGGACATATAATAAGTAAAAAGTACCTTGAGAATATGGATAAAGGAAGATCAGGTGAATTGGAGTAATGGGGGGGGAGGGGTTGTGACCTTCTTTGTTTACCTTATCTTTTAATTTAATCCTTTCTCTTGACCTGTAGTGTTTTGAGTGTGTTTTCAGTTTCTGCTCTGTGCTGATGAATGAATTTCTGTGCATAAAGTCAAGGCTCACTCAGTGGAAAGTCCCAAGTAGAAGTATTAAAGTTAAAAGAGGAATATGAGAGAGGATTTTAATAGATAGGTGGTTTCTATGTATTGAACATACTTGACTTAATTTATCATTGACATATAGCCCATTGTCAAGCCTGAAGACCTCTCCTAGTAACATTTCACACCAGTTGGAAATATTTTGTAGGGTGATCCTATTCCCTTCGTTTCTTATACAATATTTAACACCCAAACTGAAGCAAACAGATTAATTTCCTTCTATGTTGTTACTTGAAGTTTCTTGTCTATTCAGTCTTTGCCTATAATTCACACCTCAACAGGAACTAAAAATATCACAATATACCTTCATAAAAATATAGAGAAAGAAAGCAAAGTTAGGCAAGACAAAGTTCATCATATAATTAACCAATAATTACTGCTGTGAACCTGGCTGGCTTTGCATCATCTAGAATGATGGGCTCTGCTAGAACCCTATACCAAGACATTAAGCAGAACTTTTATTAATGATATTTAAAGGCTGACAGCAAGGCAGAGAAAGTGTGCATAAAAAGACCCCACAGTTTTTCTGAGTAAATAATTTTTCTGGTAAATAATGTGAGCAGTGACTCCTCCATTACCTTGCAACATTTCATCTACTGTTGTCTTGAAGTATTATTTAAATATGTTTCATCGTTTTCTACATTCCCATGCTTGTATTTTTCTTGCTGAATTTTAAGCTTTTAAATAGCACAAGCAGTATAGGTGTTCAGCACATGTTTCTTGATTTAATTTGTAGATCTAAGGGACCACAGGAAAATATTTTAAAAATTAGTCTCTGGTATTCTATCTCGGCCAAGGCACCTTTAAGAATCTGTAAAGACAGGCCAAATACAGGCCAAGTACAATTTATAACAGAAAAATTAAAAACATATATTTAATGTTTATTTACTTTTAAGAAAGAGAGACAGAGCGCAAGCAGAAGAGGGGCAGAGAGAGAGAGAGACACACACAGAATCTGAAGCAGGCTCTAGGCTCTGAGCTGTCAGCACAGAGCCTGACACAGGGCTCAAACCCACAAACTGCAAGATCATGACCTGAGCTGAAGTTGGACACTCAACCAACTGAACCACCCAGGCATCTCTAAAACAGAATATTTAAATTTTCTATTGGTGGGTACTCATTATTTCCAGCTTCATTTTAGGAGCCTATACAGTTGTACAAAAATAACACTGGGCCTAAAGAGAAAGAAAGATAAAGAACATTATGTAGCATTAAAAGGGAATTAAACTGCATTCAAATAAAATTTCTTGAGTATAGTTCGAAATGAATTTTAAGACAAAGGGTTAAAAATTTTCTAATCTTGGGGCCCCTGGGTGGCTCAGTTGGTTAAGTGTCCGACTTTGGCTCAGGTCATGATCTAATGGTTGGTGGGTTCGAGCCCCGTGTTGGGCTCTGTGCTGACAACTCAGAGCCTGGAGCCTGCTTCAGATTCTGTGTCTCCCTCTCTCTCTGCCCCTCCTCCACTTGTTCTCTCTCTCTCTCTCTCTCTCTCTCCCCCTGAAATAATAAATGAATAAACTTAAAAATTTTTCTAGTCTTTTAATAGGTTTTAATTTTTATTCTTAATCTATTGTTGTAAGCAGTTCCAAGAAAATCTTTACTAATATTTATAATATTAGTCAGATTTCTATGTCAGTCAGATTTCAATCAGAAAAACAAATGTTAATTTAAGCATTCCAGCTGGGGTCCCAAAAGTGGATGACAATTCTCTGGAGTTTTGTCCGGAGGCCTTTGTTAGACTGTTCATCTGCTCACATTGCTAGCATAGACTCCTGGCTTCTCTTCAACCTTCCAGATCTAGCCTAAGTGCTTCTCGTTGTCAGAATGTGACTCAGATTGTTAGTTGTTCTGGAAAATGTAGTTTTGACATCTTACCTGTGAGGCAGAGGAGATGTAGAAAGGGGTGGACAATGATGCCTAGTAGACCACAGATCATCATCTGTATACTATCTGTTCAGCATTAAAAAAAATTTCAAGCAGTTATAATACATGATTGATACATTAGTAATTACATATTTGCTTCAAAGCTACAGTGAACTTCCTTTTCAGATAGAAATGAGGCATTTTTAGATATATTCAAGGAAATTCAAAATGGCTCTAAGTCTCATAGTTGGGAATATTGCCCTGGGGAAAAACTTTTATGTCGCTTTATCATCAAAGCAGGTTCTGACACTGGAGCACCCCAGCAGAACATTTTTACTTTTTTTTCTTGCTGTAAGAGTTCCATGAACTAGAGTGAACCAAGTTTTCTCATTTTTTTGGTATCATAAACATGACTACAGGACAATAATGGAGAAGCTAACTTTGTTATCTTTTTCTGTTGTTAGGAAGAAGTTTAAGAATGCTGGATATAAAAGGCACTTACTACTGTTAACCATATCATTGCTGAGGCAAGGATGTTTAGAAAACAAAATTTATTGTTGACTTGTAAACTTTTTTTAACCAATGTGCTTGTTATTGTTATGGGTATGACTATTAATTGTTGACTTTTAGAACTCTTTCTATATACCAGGCTAGTGCTTTCCGTGTGCATCTTAAAAATGATGATATGTATTAACCATTAATATCCTCATTTTGTGGAAAAGGACAAATGAGATTAACATCACAGTTAAGTGACACTGCCAGTAATTGAATCTACCGGGCCCTTGCTTTTAACCAATTGTATGACCATTGTTAGTTAAGAGTAACTTTAGAGAGAGCTAACGTATGCATTTTATGCTCCAGGAAACTAGAAGCTGAAGAGTCGAAGCCTCTTGCCTTTGTTTATATGGTTGACCCTTAAAAAGTGGTTGAAATACATGAATCCGTTTATAGTGGATTTTTTTCTATATAGTATAGTATTGTAAATGTCTTTTCTCTTCCCTAAGGTTTTCTTAATAACATTTCCTTTTCTTTAGCTTACTTTACTGTAAGAATACAGTATATCATACATATAATATGCAAAATATGTAACCAACTGTTTATGTTAGAGGCAAGGCTTCCAGTCAGCAGTAGACTGTTAACTACTGTTAGTAGTTAAGTTTTGGGGAAGTCAAAAATCATTTGTGGATTTTCAATTGTAGGAGGGTTGGCACCTCCAACCCCCATATTGTTCAAGGGTCAACTGTACTGCTAATTGCAGAGTTATTATGGTGCAGGTATAGTAGCCAGGTCAGGCTAAGTTTGGCTGTAGTAGCAAATGGCCTGAAATCTCAATGGCTTTAATACAACAAATATTTGTTTCCTCTTTTATAAAGTCTAAGAGAGGTCAAGCAATCCCACCTTCTGGAATACTTAGCCTCCACTCACTTTTAGCCACCTGGGACTAAGTGCCATGTTAGATTTCACTCAAGAGAGTTAATCAGATGACCTCAACTTAACTGCCAGGACAGCTGGGGAATATGGATATCCTAAAAGTGTGGTAAATAGATAACATTGTCCCTATCATAGCAGAAATCCTGATATCCAGTCACATACTCTTATTATGACATTATTTTGCCTTTCACCCCATACATTCTAGCTTTGAAGCTAGTTTGATATTCTTCACTAATAGTATTCTTAGCTAAATCATATCTATTTACATAAAATCTAGGCATTCTGGCCTTTTTTTTTCTTATTTAAAAATATTGGGACACCAGGGTGGCTCAGTCAGTTAAGCATCCAGCTCTTGAGATCTTGGCTCACGTTGTGATCTCACAGTTCATGAGTTTGAGCCCCACATCAGGCTCTACACTGACATCATGGAGGCTGCTTGGGATTCTCTCTCTCAGCCCCTCCCTCTTCAAAATAAACAAATATTTAAAACAAACAAACAAAACAACAACAAAAAAAAAACATGTACACCTTTCAACGTAAGTCCCTTATTTTAGGTGAGATGGGGGACACATCAGGCCTCAAAGAAACAACTCGGGTTTCACATTTATTTGTTCTAGTTTTATAATGCAAATGGACAACTGTACACATTCCACATTCTCACTTCCTATTGAAAAATGTCACTCTAGCTGCTGCTCTACTTGCATAAACTTAGATGAAATATCTATAGAAATATGTCATTGTAATAAAGAAGAGAATTTGGCCAAGAATTGACATTCTTTATGTTGCTCTGCAAAGGAAAGATATAACAAACCTGAACAATATATTTGGTATATGAAGTAATGAGTAGGAGATGTATAATGATGAAAAAATTTAAATATTTATTGAGTAGTAACTAAACACAGAGGAGAAAATGTTGATTCTGTTCTACACTGACACCGAAGAGTCATCAAATATGGTTAGACAGCTCAATATTACCAAATAAAGTGCATAGTAGAGTGCTAACTCAATGGGCTTGGTGTGCTCAAATCCTGTACATCCCAGATGGACTGGTTCTTAACTAGCTCCTGGGAGACAAACTCTGAGCCCTTGGAATATCATGCCTTTGTATACCTGAGACCTTGGACCACAGCAGATGGTTTATGCTAACAGTGAAATTTATGGTGAATGCCTGTTTTTATCTTTCCTCAGCCATGCTGTATTAGTTTGACCTCTGGTGGGTGGGGGGAGAGTAAGAATGGAGTTGCTACATGACTGACTCATAATAAAAACCTAGGACACCAAGGTTCTAATGAGCATCTCTGGTTGATAATACATCTCAAATGTTGTCACACATTGTTCCTGGCAGAACTAAGCGCTGTCTATGCAACTCTAATAGGAGAGGGTAACTGGACCCATGTGCCTGGTTTCTCCTGGACTTTGTCCTATGCATCTTTTGCTTTTGCTGATTTTAATCTGTATCCTTTCACTGTGATAAATTGCAACTGTGAATATAACAGCTTTTCCAAATTCTGTGAGTTCTAGTAAATCATTGAACCTGAGAGTATCTTGGAATCTCATAAAACAAAAGATGAATAAAAGTTAATAAACAGAAAAAATTGTCCAGTAGAATTATGAGATACAAATATTATAATAATATATCAAGCATTTATTGTTACGATTTACAATAATTTTCCATAATTTATTTGTTATAGGAATTCAGAGGAGTGAGAATCACTTCAAACTATAAAGATTGAGCAAGGTTTTATTGAAGAAGAGTCAGGATGTTAACTGGATCTCAAAGGGCTTGGGAGAGGAGAGAAGACAGAAAAAAGTAAGGAAAATGCAACCCAGGGTCAGTGGCAGTAAGCAGAACACCTTGGCCGAAATACGAATTTGAGGAAGGTAAGTTAAGAGTTAAAACTGGAAATATAGGCAGGGAGCAAATTGTAGGGTTTTAATGCTGCTGTTGTTTACCATAAAACTAAAAGCTAAACTTTCAGTAAATTAAGCTAATCAAATTCCAGAAAGTTTTTGTGTGGAGAGAGTTCCCTATGGGAGGGGGGATCTCCATAGGCTGCTAAATTTTTATCATAAAGTAAGTCTTACTGCCAGAAAAAAGTCACTGTAATAATAACCTAGTAGGGTTCCACATGTATCCCAATACAGTAATGTCCACATCAAATTTGCACAATTTATTACCACAAAATTGATGTGTCTTCAGCCAGAAATTGGAAGATTCACCTGTCATCTGAGAATCCAGCTGTGTTCTTTTTGGGTTTTTGTAACATCACAGTAATAAAGATTTTGTAATCTGAATTGAGCTCACAATTTTGATAATGATTCACAATGCAAAACTGTTTCCAGCTCAGCTTCCCTGTGGCTTCACTGGCCCTAAAGTCCCCAAAATTGCTGTCGTCAGGAAGATACACTGGTCTTACTTTTGTTGTTACTCACTGAGTGCCCTAAATACATACCATTTGCTTTGGAAGTGAATTGTGGCGGAATGGGGTTGGAGTGGGTGGGCTTTATTAGGAGAAGATGTTAGGTTTATACAACGGTTTGAATTTCAGAAAGGCAAGAAACCTCATGTAAAGGTTAAAAGGTTGTAACCATGGACAGGCCACCCCTCATATTCACTTCTTTAAAAAACTACTATACCAATTAGCCCATTTCCTTTCCCCTCAGCTCTATAAGCATAATGTGATGAAAGTGGTGGATATTTTTATTTCAAGTCTGTTTCTTTCATCAGGAGTGAGAAACAGAGGTACATTATATTTAATAGTCCTGTTTGTTTCACTGAAAAATCCATATTATTATATTATTATCTCCAGCCATATTATTGTCCAGACTAATTTTATCATAGCTACATACTCTCACATATCTTTCTTTTTTTTTTTTTTTTTTTTAATTTAAGATAATTAACATACGGTGATACTAGTTTCAGGTCTACAATATAATGATTCAACAATTCTAACATTACTCAGTGCTTATCAAGAAAAGAGTGTTCTTAATTCACTTTATCTATGTTGTCTCTCCTCCCAACCATCTGCCCTTTGGCAACCACCAATTTGTTTTCTGTATTTAAGTCTGTTTTTTTAATCTTTTTTCTTCTTTGTTTATTCATTTGTTTTGTTTCTTAAATTCCACATGTGAGTAAAATCATATGATATTTCTATTTCTCTGATTGACTTATTTCATTTACCATTATACTTTTATATCCATCTGTGTTGTCAAAATAGCAAGATCTCATTCTTTTTTATGGCTGAGTAATAAATATTCCTATATTTTCATATACATATATATTTATATCACATCTACTTTATCCATTTACCTATCAGTGGACACTTGGGTTGCTTCCATAATTTGGCTTTTATAATTTTTTTAAAAAAATTAACATTTATTTTTGAGAGAGAGAGAGAGAGAGAGGGAGGCTGAAAGAGGGTGATAGAGGATCTGAAGCAGGCTTGGCACTGTGAACACAGAGCCTGATACAGGGCTTGAACTCATGAACTGTGAGATCATGACTTGATTGGCTACTATAATTAATGCTGCAATGAATGTAGGAGTGTATATATATCTTCAAATTAGTGTTTTAATTTTTCTTGGGTAAATACCCAGTAAAGGAATTACTAGATCATATGGTAATTTGATTTTTAATTTCTTGAGAAATTTCTGTACTGTTTTCCACAAAGGTTGCACCAATTTACATTCCCACCAGTAGTGCACAAGGATTCCTTTTTCTCCACATCCTCACCAGCATTTGTTATTTCTTCTCTTTTTGATTCTAGCCATCTGACAAGTGTGAGGTAGTATCTCATTGTGGTTTTGATTTGCATTTCCCTGATAGTTATTGATGTCAAGCATCTTTTCATATGTCTGTTGGCCATCTGTATGTCTATTTTGGAAAAATATCTATTCAACCGCTTTGCTTATTTTTAAAAATTTTGTTAATTTTTTAAAAATTCCATGGGGCGCCTGGGTGGCGCAGTCGGTTAAGCGTCTGACTTCAGCCAGGTCACGATCTCGCGGTCCGTGAGTTCGAGCCCCGTGTCGGGCTCTGGGCTGATGGCTCAGAGCCTGGAGCCTGTTTCCAATTCTGTGTCTCCCTCTCTCTCTCTCTGTCCCTCCCCCATTCATGCTCTGTCTCTCTCTGTCCCAAAAATAAATAAACGTTGAAAAAAAAAAATTTAAAAATTCCTGTTAACGTACAATATAATATTAGGTTACAATATATTGATTCAACAATTCTATATATCACCTGGTGCTCATCACAGCAAGTGCACTCCTTAATCCCCATCACCTATTTCATCCATCCCCCCACTCCCCTCTCCTCTGGTAACCAGGACTATGTTCTCTACAATAAAGGGTCTGTTTCTTGGTTTCTCTCTCTCTCTCCTTTTCCCTTTAATCATTTGTTTTGTTTCAAAAATTCCATATATGAGTGAAATCATATGGAATTTGTCTTTCTCTGACTTATTTTGCTTACCATTATACTCTCCAGCTCCATACATGTCACTGAATATAGCAAGATTTCATTCTTTTTTTTTCTCCCAAGTTTTTACTTAAATTCCACTTAGTTAACATACAATGTAATATTAGTTTCAGGTGTAGGATTTAGTGATTCATCACTTACATATAACACCCATTGCTCATCACAAGTACCCTTCTTAATACCCATCATCAATATAACCTATCCATCTCTGCCCACCTCCCCTCCAGCAACCCTTAGTTTGTTCTCTATTTTTAAGAGTCTGTTTTATAGTTTGCCACTCTCTTTTTCCCTGCTATGTTCATTTGTTTTGTTTCTTAAGTTCCACATATGAATGAAATCATATGGTATTTGCCTTTCTCTCACTGACTTATTTCACTTAGCATTATACTGTCTACCTCCATCCATTTCATTGCAAATGGCAAGATTTCATTTTTTTTATGGCTGAGTAATATTCCATTCTATATGTACATGCCACTTTTTCTTTATTCATTCATCAGTGGATGGACATTTGGGCTTTTTCCATAATTTGGCTATTATTGATAATGCTGCTATAAACATAGGAGGCACATATCCCTTCAAATCAGTATTTTTGTATCCTTTAGGTGATTATCTAGTAGTCTGGTTACTAGATCATATGGTAGTTCTGTTTTTAGCTTTCTGAGGAACCTCTGTACCATTTTCCTCTGTGGCTACACCAGAATGCATTTCCACCAATAGTGTGAAAATCCCCCTTTCTCTGCATCCTCACCGACAGCTGTTTTCTCCTATGATTTTAATTTTAGTCATTCTAACATGGGTGAGGTGATCTCTCTCTCTTTTTTAAATGTATTTATTGTTTAATTTACATCCAAGTAAGTTAGCATATGGTGCAACAATGATTTCAGGAGTAGATTCCTTAATGCCCCTTACCCATTTAGACCATCCCCCTCCTACAACCCCTCCAGCAACCTTGTTTGTTCTCTATATTGAAGAGTCTCTTACGTTTTGTCCCTCTCCCTGTTTTTATATTTTTTTGCTTCCCTTCCCTTAAATTCATCTGTTTTGTATCTTAAGTTCCTCATATGAGTGAAGTCATATGATATTTGTCTTTCTCTGATGGACTAATTTCACTTAGCATAATACCCTCCAGTTCCATCCATGTCGTTGCAAATGACAAGATTTCATTCTTTTTGATTGCGGAGTAATACTCCATTGTATACATATACCATATATTCTTTACCCATTCATCAGTTGATGGACATTTGGCTCGTTCCATACTTTAGCTATTATCAATAGTGCTGCTAAAAACATTGGGGTACATGTCCCCCTTCAAAACAGCACACCTGTGTCCCTTGGATAAATACCTAGTAGTGCAATTACTGGGTCATAGAGTAGTTCTATTTTTAATTTTTTGAGCAACCTCCATACTGTTTTCCAGAGTGGCTGCACCAGTTTGCATTCCCACCAGGAGTGCAAAACAGATCTTCTTTCTCCGCATCCTCACCAACATCTGTTTTTGCCTGAGTTGTTAATGTTAGCCATTCTGACAGGTGTGAGGTGATATCTCATTGTGGTTTTGATTTGTATTTCCCTGATATTGAGTGATATAGTGATATAGATTTTGGATACTAACCCTTTATCTGATATGTCATTTGCAAATATCTTCTCCCATTTCATTGGTTGCCTTTTAGTTTTGCTGACTGTTTCCTTCACTGCACAGAAGCTTTTTATTTTGATGAGGTCCAATAGTTCATTTTTGCTTTTGTTTCCCTTGTCTCCAGAGACATGTTGAGTAAGAAGTTGCTGTGGCCAAGTCAAAGAGGTTTTTGCCTGCTTTCTCCTCTAGGATTTTGATGACTTCCCATCTTACATTTAGGTCTTTCATTCATTTTGAGTTTATTTTTGTGTGTGGTTTAAGAAAGTGTTCCAGGTTCATTCTTCTGCATGTCGCTGTCCAGTTTTCCCAGCACCATTTGCTGAAGAGACTGTCTTTATTCCATTGGATATTCATTCCTGCTTTGTCACAGATTAGGTGGCCATACATTTGTGGGTCCATTTCTGGGTTCTCTCTTCTGTTGCATTGATCTGAGTGTCTGTTTTTTGCGAGTACCATAATGTCTTGATGATTACAGCATTGTAAAACATCTTAAAGTCCAGAAGTATGATGCCTCCAGCTTTGGTTTTCTTTTTCAAGATTGCTTTGGCTATTTGGGGTATTTTCTGGTTCCATACAAATTTTAGGATTGTTTGTTCTAGCTCTGCGAAAAATACTGATATCATTTTGATAGGGATTGCATTGAATATGTAGATTGATTTGGGGAGTATCAACGTTTTAACAATGTTTGTTATTCCAACCCATGAGCATGGAATATTTTTCCATTTTTTGTGTGTCTTCTTCAATTTCTTTCATAAGCTTTCTATAGTTTTCATTGTATAGATTTTGGTTATGTTTATTTGGTTATGTTTATTCCTAGGTATTTTGTGGATTTTGGTGCAAATGTAAATAGGATCAATTCCTTGATTTCTCTTTCTGTTGCTTCAATTATTGGTGTATAAGAATGCAACCAATTTCTGTGCATTGATTTTATATCCTGCAACTTTGCTGAATTCATGGATAGGTTATAGCATTTTTTTGGTGGAATCTTTTGGGTTTTCCATATAAAGTATAATGTCATCGGTGAAGAGTGGAAGTTTGACTTCCTCCTGGCTGACTTGGATGGCTTTTATTCCTTTGTGTTGTCTGATTGCTGAGGCTAAGACTTCCAATTCTATGTTGACTGACAGTAGCTAGAGTGGACATCCCTGTCATGTTCCTGACCTTAGGGAAAACTTTTATGATCTTGAGGTATGATCCTTCTATCCCTACTATCTTGAGGGTTTTTATCAAGAAACGATGCTGTATTTTGTCAAATGCTTTCTCTGCATCTATTCAGAGGATCATGTGGTTCTTGTCCTTTTTTTTTTTCATTTTTTAAATGTTTATGTATTTTTGAGAGAAAGAACAACAGAGCACAAGCAGGGGAGGGGCAGAGACAGAGAGGGAGACACAGAATCTTAAACAGGCTCCAGGTTCTGAGCTGTCAGCACAGAGCCCAGCGCGGGTCTCAAAGTCGGGACAGAGATCATGACCTGAGCTGAAATTGGATGCTTAACCAACTGAGCCATCCAGGTGCCCCTCTTGTCCTTTCTTTATTGATGTGATGGATCACATTGATTGTTTTGCAGATATTGAACCAGCCCTACATCCCAGGTATAAATCCCACTTGGTCATGGTGAATAATTCTTTTAATTATCGTTGGATCTGGTTGGCTAGTATCTTGTTGAGGATTTTTGCATCCATCTTCATCAGGGAAGTTGGTTCTCCTTTTTAGTGGGGTCTTTGGTTTTAGAATCAAGACAATGCTGGCTTCACAGAAAGAGTTTGGAAGTTTTCCTTCCATTTCTATTTTTTGGAACAGCTTTAAGAGAATAGGTTTTAAATTTTCTTTAAATGTTTGGTAAAATTCCCCTATAAAGTCATCAGGCCCTGGACTCTTGTTTTTGGGAGATTTTTGATTACTAATTCGATTTCTTTACTGGTTATGGGTGTGTTCAAATTTTCTATATCCTTCTGCTTCAGTTTTGGTAGTATATATGTTTCTAGGAATATGTCAATGTCTTCCACATTGCCCATTTTATTGGCATTAAATTGCTCATAATATTCTCTTATTATTGTTTGTATTTCTGCTGTGTTGGTTGTGATCTCTCCCCTTTCATTCTTGATTTTATTTATTTGGGTCCTTTCCTTTTTTTTTTTTTGATCAAACCGGATAGGGGGTTATCAGTTTTGTTAATTCTTTCAAAGAACCACCTCCTGGTTTCATTGATCTGTTCTACTGTGTTTTGTTTGGTTTTTGGTTTTTGGTTTCATAGCATTGATTTCTGCTCTAATCTTTATTATTTCCTGTCTTCTGCTGGTTTGGGGTTTTATTTGCTGTTCTTTTTCCATCTCTTTGAGGTGTAAGGTTAGGTTGTGTATCTGAGACCTTTCTTCCTTCTTTAGGAAGACCTAGATTGCTGTATACTTCCCTCTTATGACCACCTTTGCTGTGTTCCGAGGTTTTGGGCTGTGGGTTATCATTTTCATTGGCTTCCATGTACTTTTTAATTTCCTCTTTAATTTCTTGGTTAGCACATTCATTCTTTAGTAGGATGTTCTTTAGTCTCCAAGTATTTGTTATTTTTCCAGATTTTTTCTTGTGGTAGATTTCGAGTTTCATAGCATTGGGGTCTGAAAATATACATGATATGATCTTGATTTTTTGTACTTGTTGAAGGCTGATTTGTGTCCCAGTATGTGATCTATTCTGGAGAACGTTCCATGTGCACTGGAGAAGAATGTATATTCTGCTGCTTTAGGAAGAAATGTTCTGAATGTATCTGTTAAGTCCATCTGGTCCAGTGTGTCACTCAAAGCCATTGTTTCCTTGTTGATTATCTGTTTAGATGATCTGTCCATTGCTCTAAGTGGGGTATTGAAGTCCCCTACTATTATGGTATTTTTATTAATGAGGTTCTTTATGTTTGTGATTAATTGATTTATATATTTGGGTGCTTCACATTTGGAGTATAAATGTTTACAATTGTTAGGTCTTCTTGGTGGATAGACCCCTTAATTACAATATGATGCCCTTCTTCATCTCTTGTTACAGTCTCTATTTTAAAATCTAGACTATCTGATATAAGTATAGCTACTCCGGCTTTCTTTTGTCAAGCATTAGCATGATAGATGGTTCTTCATCCCCTTACTTTCAATCTGAAGGTGTCTTTAGGTCTAAAATGGGTCTCTTGTAAACAGCATACAGATGGATCTTGTTTCCCTATTCATTGTTATCCTGTGTCTTTTGATTGGAGCATTTAGACCATTGACATTTAGAGTGAATAATGAAAGATATGAACTTATTACCATTATGTCGCATGTAGAGTTGGAGTTTCTGGTAGTGCTCTCTGGTCCTTTCTAGCCTTTGCTGCTCTTGGTCTTTTTTTTTTCTTTTTTTCTGTCTTTTCTCTCCTCAGAGAGTCCCCCTTAAAATTTCTTGCAGGACTGGTTTAGTGGTAACCAACCCCTTTAATTTTTGTTTTTATGGGAAACTTTTTATCTCTCCTATTTTGAATGACAGCCTTGCTGGATAAAGAATTCTTGGCTGCATATTTTTTCCAATTCAGTACATTGAATCCTGCCACTCCTTTCTGGCCTGCCAAGTTTCTGTGGATAGGTCTGCTGCGAATCTGATCTTACTTCCCTTGTAGGTTAAGGACTTTTTTCCTCTTGCTGCTTTCATGATTATTTTCTTGCCTGAGTATTTTGTGAATTTGACTATGATATTCCTTGTTGATGGTTGGTTTTTGTTTAATTTAATGGGAGTCCTCTGTGCTTCCTGGATTTTGATGTCTGTGTGTTTCCCCAGGTTAGGAAAGTTTTCCACTATGATTTCCTCACATAAATTTTCTACCCCTTTTTCTCTCTCTTCATCCTCTGGGACCTCTATGATTCTGATCTTATTCCTTTTTAATGAGTCACTGAGTTCTCTAGTTTTTATTTCGTGCTCTTTTGCCATAGTCTCCCTCTTTTTTCTGCTTTATTATTCTCCATAAGTTTGTCCTCTATATCGCTTACTTGCTGCTGCAGCTCAGTTATAGCATTTTTTATTTCATCCTGACTAGCTTTTACTTCTTTATCTCTGCAGAAAGAGATTGTAATCTATTTTCAACCCCAGCTAGTATTATTATCTTGATTGTAAATTCTGGTTCAGGCGTCTTGATTATATCTGTGTTGATTAAGTTGCTGGCTGTCATTTCTTCCTGTTCTTTCTTTTGGGGTGAATTCCTTCATTTTGTCATTTTGGAGGAAGAAAAGGAATTAATAAAGTTAAAAAAATAAAATTACAAAATTTAAAACAACACAAAGAAATCAAATAAAGGATGCTAGATCCTAGGTGTGTTTTGGTCTGGTTGTTGAAAGAAGCTTGATGGATTAGAGAAAAAAGAGAAAGATAAGAAAAGGAAAAAAAGGAAAAATAAAAGGAAAATGTTTGAAAATTTGAAAAAGTGAATACAATAATATAGAATAAATGAAATGATGAAAGTAAAATGGAAAGTAAAATGGAATAATTAAAGAAAAGTCTTTTAATAAAAATGGAAAATAAAAATAGATTTTTTTTCTCTTTCTGTACCAAGAATAAGAAAAGAAAAAGAAAAAAAAATGAATGCAAAGACCAGTGAACAGAATGAAGTATGATTGAAATTACATCAGGTTTCCCATAGAAGTCAATCTACGAAGCACTTTATAGTCTGTAAACTAAGCAGGTGGAGAGACTTGTGTTTGTCAAGAGCGCTGTTGGCCCAGTTGGGTGGGGTTTACTCTCCATTCTCCACTAGGTGGTGATGCTTAGCTTACTGGGGTAGATTGCTGTGGTGTGTGTAGGCGTGTATGTGCATGCACTGGAGGGGTGACAATGGCAGCACCCAGCTACCCAGTCTCTAGTATCAGAACTCTGACCTCTCCACAACTGGCAATCAAGCACCCCTCCTTTGTCTCGGCTTCCATCTACTCCCTGCTTCTACATTGTCTGTGACCAGGCCATCAGGCTGCCAGGCAGCACCTCCTTCCTGAGTTTTATCTCAAATGGGGCTGTGTTTCTCAATGCCTTATTTCTGAGGGACTGCGGCTTTGATCTGTTCTGACCTTCTGAGGTTGGGTCTCACTAAGCAATGGCTGGTGCTGGCCCCAGGAACGTTCATGAGACTGCACAGCTGCAGATGCCAGAGACTCCGGCTGGGTGCCAGCCCACCCCAGAAAAAGTTTGCACAATCTTGTAGCGGCAGTGTTTCAGGGTTTATGGAAAATCACAACACACATCTGGT
The DNA here is from genome assembly GCF_028749965.1 of Puma concolor. Classification (NCBI taxonomy): domain Eukaryota; kingdom Metazoa; phylum Chordata; class Mammalia; order Carnivora; family Felidae; genus Puma; species Puma concolor. The sequence goes on along the minus strand of NC_141675.1, from coordinate 72,799,217 downwards.
GCCAGGCTTCACCCTTAACATCCTGTTCCAACACCAGTGAATGTGGTTGTTATCCAGGGTCTGCTGGGACCTTTGCCTGTGGGGTGGCCACACAGCCTCTACCAAATGTCCTCTAAGCAGGGAACTGCTTCTTCCCATGTGGCCCAAGGACCCCTTGAACCTCGCTCTCTGCTCCTAGGGATTCACCCTTCCCACCAGAGCACCTCCAGGTATCCAGCTGTGGAGTTTCAGACTCTGTGCTCCCCCTGTTTATAGAGTCTTAATGAATTTAAACCCTCTCCTTCCTCCCTTCTCCTTTTTTTGTCCAGTCCCTGTGGCTGTTTCCAATTCTCTACTTTCTTTCCAGCTGCTTTTTGTGTGTGTGGGGGGGGTGCTTTTCCTACATTCTCCCCCTGTCTCTGTCCTCTCTCTGAAAGCAAAAACAGCTCCCTGTCCTCCGCAGCTTCTCTCCCCCGTCCTCTCTCTCTGTGCTGTGTACCTGCTGAGTTCTATAGTTCAAGTTGTGCAGATTGTTGTGTTATTCCTCAAATCAATTTTCTGGTTGTGCAAGATGGTTTAGTGTTGATCTGGCTGCATTTCTTTAGAAAAATGTCTATTTATGTCTTCTCCCCATTTTAAGCTAGGTTATTTGTTTTTTGGGTGTTGAGTTTGATAAATTCTTTATAGATTTTGTATACTTACCCTTTATCAGATATGTCATTTACAAACACCTTCTCCAATTCTGAAGATTGCCCTTTAGATTTGTTAATTGTTTCCTTCACTGTGTAAGAAAGTGGTTCAGTTTCATTCATGCATGTTGCTCTCCAGTACTCCAAATGCCATTTGTTGAAGAGACTGTCTTTTTTCCAATGGTATTTTCTCCTGCTTTGTCAAAGTTTAGTTGACCCTATATTTGTGGGGCATTTTCTGGCCTTCCTTTCTTTCTTTTTTTCTTTCTCCTGGGTTTTCTACTCCACTGATTTATGTGTCTGTTTTTGTGCCAGTACCATACTGTCTTGATGATGAGACCCTTGTAATATAACTTGAAGTCTGGAATTGTGGTGCTTCCAGCTTTGCTTTTCTTTTTCAAGACTGCTTTGGCTATTGAGGGTCTTCTGTAGTTCCATACAAATTTTAGGATTCTTCTAGCTCTGTAAAAAACGCTATTGGTATTTGGATAGGGATTGAATTAAATGTGTGGATTGCTTTGGGTAGTATAGGCATTTTAACAATATTTGTTCTTCCATTTCATGAACATGGAATGTTTTTCCATTTCTTTGTGTCATCTTTAATTTCTTTCACAAGTGTTCTATAGTTTTCAGAGTACAGATCTTCTACCTCTTTGGTAAGTTTGTTCCTGGATGTCTTACGGTTTTTGATACAGTTGTAAATGGGATCAATTCCTTGATTTCTCTTTCATCTGCTTCATTATTGGTGTATAGAAATGCAACATATTTCTGTACATTGACTTTATATCCTGCGATTTTACTGAATTTGTGTATCAGTTCTAGCAATTTTTTTGTAGAGTCTTCTGACTTTTCTACAGAGTATCATGTCATCTGTGAATAGTGAAAGTTTGACTTCTTCCTTGCTGATTTGGACCTTTTATTTCTTCTTGTCTGATTGCTGAAGCTAGGACTTCTAGTACCTTGTTAAAATAACAATGGCGAGAGTGGACATCCCTGTATAGTTCCTGACCATAGAGTCAGTTTTTCCCCACTTAGGATGATTTTAGCTGTGCGTTTTTCTTATATGGCCTTTATGATGTTGAGCTATGTTCTCTCTTACCCTTCTTTATTGAGGGTTTTTTATCAAGAATGAATGCTGTACTTTATCAGATCCTTTTTCTGCATCTATTGAGATGATCACATGATCCTTATCCTTTCTTTTATTAATGTGGTGTGTCATGTTGATTGATTTGCAAATATTGAACCACCCCAGAGTACAGGAATAAATCCTACTTGATTATGGTGAATGATTCTTTTAATTTACTGTTGGATGGGGTTTGTTACTTGTTGAGAATTTTTATATCCATGTTTATCAGGGATATTGGCCTATAGTTCTCTTTTTTAGTGGAGTCAAGGTAATGCTGGCCTCATAGAATAAGTTTGAAAGTTTTCCTTACATTTTTATTTTTTGGAATAGTTTGAGAAAAATAGGTATTAACTATTCTTTATATGTTTGGTATAACTCCACTGTGAAGCCACCTTGCCCTAGAGTTATATGTGTTCGAAGATTTTTTTTTAATTTTTAAAAATATTTATTTATTTTTGAGAGAGAGAGAGAGCATGAGCAGGGGAGGGGCAGAAAGAGAGCAAAACACAGAATCTGAAGCAGGCTCCAGGCTCTGAGCTGTCAGCATAGGGCCTGACATGGGGCTCAAATCCACGAACCTTGAGATCATGACCTGAACTGAAGTTGGACACAACAAATAAGTCACCCAGGTGCCCCTTGTTGAAAGATATTTGATTGCTGTTCAATTTATTTGCTGGTTATGGGTCTGTCCAACTTTTCTATTTCTTCCTATTTCAGTTATGGCAGTTTGTATGTTTCTAGGAATTTATCCATTTCTTCCAGATTGCCCAATTTATTGGCATATAATTTTTCATAATATCGTCTTACAATTGTTTTTATTTGTTGTGTTGGTTGTGATTACTCCTCTCTCATTTGTGACTTTATTTATTTGGGTCCTTTCTCTTTTTATTTTGATAACTCTGGCTAGGATTTTATCAATTTTATTAATATTTCAAAGAACTAGCTCCTGGTTTATTGATCTGTCCTATTGGGTTTTTTTTAGTTTCTATATCATTTAATTTTGCTCTAATCTTTATTATTTCCCTCTACTCCTGGCTTTAGACTTCATTTGTTGATCTTTTTCTAGTTCCTTTAGGCATAAGTTGAAGTTGCATATTTGAAATTTTTCTTGCTTCTTGAGATAAGTCTGATGTTGCTATATACTTCCCTTTTATGAGTATTTTTGCATCCCAAAGATTTTGGACTGTCATGTATTCATTTTCATTTGTTTCCATATTTTTAAAATTTCTTATTTAATTTCCTGGTTGACCCATTCATTCTTTAGTAGAATGTTCTTTAACCTCCAGGTATTTGTGGTCTTCCCAAATTTTTCCTTGTGATTGACTTCAAGTTTCATAGTGTTGTGGTTGAAAAATATGCATGGTATGATCTCAGTCTTTTTGTACTTGTTGAGGCCTGATTTGTGACCTAGGATGTGATCTGTTCTGGAGAATGTCCCATGTGCACTCGAAAAGAATGTGTATTCTGCTGCTTTAGGATGAAATATTCTGGATGTATCTATTAAATCCATGTGACCCAGTGTATCATTCAAAGCCATTGTTTCCTTGTTGATTTTCTACGTACATGACCTATCCATTGGTGTAAGTGGTACTCTCCCTCCATGCTGATATATATGATATGATGCTTCTTTTTGTTTTGTGAGTCCCTTGACAGATTTCTATAGATAAACATAATTGATTTTACTGCTTTTGTGCTTTAAGTCCCATACTGGTTTTATATGTGATTAATCCATTACTTTTATTATAGGCTTGCTTTTATTTGTGCACTTTTTTCTTTCATAATTCTTTTACTTCTGAATATGACTTTTCCTTTCCATTCCCCTTAACAAGGGGAAATTGTGTAAGCCTGGTTTAGTGGTGATGAACTCTTTAACTTTTGTTTGTCTGGAAACTCTACCTCTCCTATTGTAAATGCTAATATAGCTGGGTAGAGTATTCATATTTTCAGGGGTTTTTTCTTTCAGCACTTTGAAGATATCATACCACTCACTTTTGGCTTGCAAAGTTTCTGATGAAAAATCAACTTACAGCCTTATGGTGTTTCTGTGTGTAACTATTTTCTTTTGCTGCTTTTACAATCTCTTTATCACCTTTTTGTCATTTTAATTACTATGTGTCTATGTGTCTTGATGTGGACCTCTTTGGGTTAATCTTGTTGAGGGCTCTTTGCACCTACTGGCTCTGGATGTCTGTTTCCTTACCCAGATTAAGGAAGTTTTCAGCTACTGTTTCTTCAAATAAATGTTCTGCCCCCTTCTCTCTTTCCCTCTGGGATCTCTATAATGTGAATGTTATCATGTATGATGATGTTGCTGAGTTCCCTTAACCTGTTCTCATTTTTTTATTATTCTTTTTTCCTTTTGCTGTTCATTTTGGTTACTTTCCATTACTGTGTCTTCCAGGTTGCTGATCCGTTCTTCTCCCTCCTCTAATCTGCTATTGAGTCCCTCTACTGTATTTTTTAATCTCAGTTATTGAGTTATTCATCTGTGATTGATCCTTTTTAATATCTTATTACTATTTGTTGAAGGTCTCACTGAGAATATCTACTCTTATCTCAAATCTAGTGAGTATCTTTATGATCATTACTTTCACTTCTCTACATACGTATTGCTTATCTCTGTTTCATTTAGCTTTCTTTTTTTGCTATGGTTTTATCTTATTCTTTCATTTGGGATATATTTCTCTGTTTCATTATTTTGTCTAACTCTCTGTATTTGTTTCTTTGTATTAGGAAAGTCAGCTAGATCTCCTGCTTTTGAAAGTAGTGGCCTTTTGAAGAAGATATCCTGTGATGCCCTGTAATGTAATGTCCCCTGTTTACCAGAACTAGTCATTTTAGAGGTGTCGCTTATGTGGGTTGCATACACCCTACTGTTGTGACTGAACCACATATACCTTCAGTCCAGTTGGCTGCAATAGCCCACTTTGCTTATTGTGGGTGCATCAGGCAAGGTTAGGTCACTGTGCTGTTGGCCAGTCTGAGGCTGCTGTGGGCTTGTAGTTGGGCAGATGCCTCCCCTCAACTTGTTTGCTGGGACTGCAATCACACTGACCTGTCAGGAGCTCTCCCTGCTTTGTCCCCTGAGAGGTTTTTGTTGGTCGGTAGGGCTGGCAGACAGACCAGATTCCTGCCACCAGTCTGTCTTCCAGAGCTGCACTTGTTGCATTGATTGGCAGGGTACTCCATGCTACTGGCTATAAGGTTTGGCTTGGACTGGAGGTGCACTGCTGTGTGTGGTTATTTTCCCCTCTTTTCAGGGCAGGAGTCAACTTGGAGTGGTGCCAGTCCCTGCTGGGGCTACTTACAGGGTGTTGGGGGGCTTTGAGAGGACACCTGCTGAGTGGGGCAGGTTGGATGCCGTGGATCTGTAGGGGAACATGGGGGTAGGGTGCACAGTGCTAGCAAGATAGGTGGAGAATGTTAGTGTTGGTTCCTGCAAATGTCCTGCTATTTAGGTCGAGGGAACAGTGGAGAAAAGTGGTGCCTGCCAGCTCTCTTGTTCTTAGAAAAGTCTCCTAAAAATCCCTGTCTCTCCAGTGCATGTTCTGAGGTTAGTAAATAAATCTCCTTCTTGTATACCTCAGGCACTTTTCAAACTGCTGCTTTTATGCTGTATGTTGGTGGGGTTATTTGTTAAACTGGCTCTTTAATGTCAAGGACTCAGTTTCCTATTGCCCTCCTGCTCTCCCGAAGCTAAGCCTACTGAATTAAGCCCCACTGATTGTAAAAACGCTTGAAGTTAAACCCCAGTGCTTTTCAAAGCCAAATATCATCAGGGCTTATCTTTCCAGTGCAGGTCCCCTTTGCCTGGGGTGTCTGATCCTATTGCTTCTCCATTCCTGTATCCTTCTCATTTGTGACTAAGTCTCACAGGGAGTTTGGTTCCCAACTGCATCACCACCCTTCCTAACCCTTTCATTGTGGCCTCCTCTCTAAACTTAACTGTGGAAAGTCTGTTCTACTACTGGTTTTGGGGTTGTTTTCAGAGTTAGTTGCACTGATATGGCTGTAATCTTGGTGTGTCTGTGGGATGATGTGAGCTCACATTCTCCTATTCTGCCACCTCCCAGAAATCTCTCATGTTTTTTAAAATTATCATCTATACTTAAATTACATGAATAGTTTCTTCAGCTTCTTCTTAATATCTAATAGACATCAGCTTACAATATGACTGCAATTGAGCCATTGAACTCTTTCTCCAAAATTGTATGCTTTCCATGTATTCTCTCTCTCAATACCACCAGTATCAACCCAGACCTCAAAGTCAGAATCTGAAATTATTCTGACGTTTCCCACTTATTCACCCTTTCTTACAATCAATCATCAACTCCTGGCTAATTTATTTCCTGAAAACTTTACCATCCTGTCCGCTTTTTCCTCTTTCTATTACTATTCCTTAGTTTAGTCCACCATTATTTCTTACATGAATTGTGGAAATAACATCTTGGCTGGTTCCTCTGTTTTTCGTCTTCTATCTCCTAATTCATTTAAAAAAATTATCATGAAATATTGCACTAAGTTTTCAGAATGCAAGGCAAGAGACACATGATAGTCAGTGTAGATCTTTCCTGCCACTTTCACCCTTCTCCCTATCCTGTTTAATCCTGGAGAGGAGCTAGGGAGAGGGGAGGAGGTATAATGAGGAAAGAAAAGAAACCAGCTGTACTCTCTCCTCCCCTCAAGCAGGCCTGCATTAGGGTGAGAGGCAAACTTTAATAGGAACATTTTGGGATGGAAAGGGGAACTCTGATATAAACATGTTGATTTTGAAATCTATTCGGCATTTGAGTAAAGATGTTGAATAGGCAGTTGGATTTATGAATCTAAAATTTAATGCTGAAGGATGTCCACTCTCACCACTTCTAGTCAATATAGTACTGGAAGTCCTAGCCAGAGCATTCATGCAAGAAAAAGAAATCCAAATCAGAAAGAAAGGAGTCAAATTGTCTCTGTTTGCAGATAGCATGATCTTATATATAGAAAACCCTAAAGACTTCACACAAAAAAACTATTATAACTAATAAACAAATTCAGTAAAGCTACAGGATACAAAATCAACATACATAAGTCAATTGTGTTTTTATATACTACAGTGTACTGTCTGAAAAAGAAATAAATAAAACAGTCCTATTTATGATAGCATAAAAAACAATAAAATACATAGGAATAAATATAACCAAGGAGGTAAAAGATTTCTACAATGAAAACTTAAGATATTGATGAATCAAATAGAAGATACAAGTAAATGGGAAAACATAGATTTTCAGAAGAATTGATATTATTTGGGTAATGTCCATATCCCCCAAAGCCATCTACAGATTCAGTATAATGCCTATCAAAATTCCAATGACATTTTTCACAGAAATAGGAAAAAACAATCCTAAATATGTATGGAACCACAAAAGATGCCAAAGCAATCTTGAGAAAGAAGAATAAAACTTGGAGGTACAACATTTCCTTATTTCAAACTATATTGTAAAGCATAGTAATCAAACAGTATGGTATTAGTGTAAAAACAGACACATAGACCAGTGGAACAGAATAAACAGCCCAGAAATAAACCCCTACACATGTGATAAGGATTCCAAGAACATACAATGGGGAAAGGAGAGTCTTTTTTATAAATGGTACCAGAAAAATTGTGTATCTACATACAAAAGAATTAAATTAGACTGTTTAGATATAGATATAGAATTATATAAGATATAGAATTATCTTATATCATATACAAAAATTAACTCAAAATGCATTAAAGACTTGACTTGAATGGAAGACTTGAAACCATAAACTAGAAGAAAACTTGGAAAAAGCTCCTTGACTTGGTCTTGATTTTTTGGATGTGACTCCAAAGGCAAAAAAAAAAAAAAAAAAAAGAAAAAAAAAAAAAAAGAGTAGTGGTACTACATCAAATTAAAAAGCTTCTGCATTGCAAAGGAAATAATCAACAAAATGAAATGGCAACCTACTGAATAGGAACAAAAATATTTGCAAACCATGTATCTGATAATATTCAATATTGAAAATATATAAAGAACTCACAAGTCAATAGCAAAAAAAACAAATAATCCAATTTAAAAATGGGCAAAAGACCCAAATAGACATTTTTCAAAAAAAAAAGACATATAGATGGTGAAAAGGTACATGAAGAGGTAGTTAACATCACTAATCAAAACCCCAATGAGATGTCACCTCACACCTGTTAATGTATATATAATATATATAATATATATATAATGTATATATAATAGTTATTATATATAATAACTATTACATGTGTGTGTGTATATATATATATGAAGAAATGACAAATGTTGGCAAGGATTTGGAGAAAAGAGAATCCTGTGTACTGTTAGGAATGTAAAAAACTAGACCTAGCAATCCCACTTCTGGATGTATATCCAAAGGAAACAAAATCATTAACTTGAAGAGATATTGGCACCCATGTTTCTTGCCACATTATTGACAATAACCAAGATATAAGAATGACCTAAGTGTCTGTCAGCAGATGAATGGATGAAGAAAATGTGAAATGGAAAACTAATCAACAATAAAAAGAAGGAAATCTTGCTATTTGAGACAACATGAATGAAATTTGAATGCAGTATGTTAAGTGAAATAAATCAGATAGAGAATGACAAATACTGTATGATCTCAAATATATGGAATCTAAAAAAGTCAATCCCATAGAAACAGAATAGAATGGTGGTTGTCTGGGGCTGGGGTTGGGGGAAATGGGGAGATGTTAGCCAAAGAGTATAAACTCTTAGTTATAAAATGAATGGCTTCTGGGGGTCTAATATATAGCATGGTGACTATAGTTAATAATATTATATTGTATACTTGAAACCTACTAACAGTAAATCTTAAATATTCTCAGGACACACACACAAAAGGTTATTATGTGAAATGATGGATGTGTTAACTAACTTTATTGTAGCAATTGTTTCACAATACATACATAGAATAGATCATGATGTGTACATCCTAAATTTATACAGTTTTGTCAATTGTGTTTTAATAAATCTGTAGAAAATGTAAGTGAAAATGAAAAAAAAATTAAGTTCCCCAAAATAATAAAATAAAATAAAATAAAATAAAATAAAATAAAATAAAATAAATTTAAGCCTGGAGATCTAGATTTGGGAGTCTTCAAGATATTAGTGTTGTCAAAAGCCATGAGGCTAGATGAGATCACTAGAGGATAAGTGTAAATAGAAAAACTGAGAGGTTCAAAGACTGAGACCTGGGGACTTCCAGCATTTAGATGATGGGTTCTTAAGGAGGAAATGTTTCCAGAGATATGAAAAGAAAACCAGGCTAGTGTGGTGTCCTAGAAGCAAGGTGAAGAATGTGTTTCAAGGATGTAGACTGTTGGCCTTTGTGAAATGGTGTTGAAGAGGTTGTAAAATGACTTTTGAGAACTAACCATTTTATTTAACAACATGGAGACTGTTGGTGACTTTTCAATTTCAGTGAAGAGTTAGGGGCAAAAGCCAATTTGAAGAAACTCTAAAGAGAACAAGAGGGGCGCCTGGGTGGCGCAGTCGGTTAAGCGTCCGACTTCAGCCAGGTCACAATCTCGCGGTCTGTGAGTTCGAGCCCCGCGTCAGGCTCTGGGCTGATGGCTCAGAGCCTGGAGCCTGTTTCCGATTCTGTGTCTCCCTCTCTCTGCCCCTCCCCCGTTCATGCTCTGTCTCTCTCTGTCCCAAAAATAAATAAACGTTGAAAAAAAATAAAAAATAAAAAAAAAGAGAACAAGAGAAGAATCATAGAGGGTAAAGAGTTTAGACAAGGGGAGGAGTTTTGATCTACAAGAAAATGGGGTGGTTGCTAGAGGCAGAAATGGACTGTAAGAGGATTTTTAAGATAAGAGGTGTTTATATGACACTGAGCAAGAGAAAATTGGTGACACAGGAAAGAGAGAGGAGAGTGACTGAAACAATGTTCCTGTATAAGCAAGAGGAGATTGGATCTGGTGCACAAATGGAGGTGTTGGATTAATTAAGAGCCTAGATAGTTCTTCCAAATTAACAGGAGAAAAGGCAGAGTATATGGGCATAGACAGATGGGTAGATGTCATGGTGGCAGCATGTGAGGCTCTTTTCTGAATGCTTCAGTTTTCTCAGGCAAATAGGAAGTAAGGTCATCAGCTGCATATGAGGTATTGAGAACTTTGAAAAGTCCCCTTCCCATCAACCTATGTAAAACTTAGCCCCCTTAGCACTCACCACTAGCATAACCTATATTTTGCTTACTTCTTATATGTATTGTCTACTTTTCCCCTGGAATGTGAACCCCATGAGAGTAAGGTTTTATGTTTGACGTATTTACTGCTGTAACTGCAGAACCCAGAATATTACCAGGTAACTAAGTATTCATTCAATATTTTTAAAATTAATTAATGGAAGGTTTTATGATTATTAAAAGTGGGGTAGATTGGATTTTTTTAATACAAAAATAAAGGAAGCGTCTGAGTATAATACAGGAGTGACTGAAAAAACTATGGAACTTGGGGACATAGCATCCTAACAGTGGGAGAAAACCAGGCTGAGTGGTTGGAAGAAAAATAAGTTGGGTTCCACTGGCACCTTCCTGAGCCCAACTCATTCAATAAATTGGTGATAATATTTCATAAGTTTTAGGAAAACGAATATCTTCACTTACCTGAAAGCATTCTAAAACTTGGAGAAAATCGTGTTAGACTGCTGTGGGTTAGATAAGTATGAACACTGAGTTTTTTTCACAAAATGCAGCAAAACTTTCAGGTTCGACAATCTGACAGTATGACAAATTACAGGACTGGTGGCCAAAGGGAAATGAGTCTTAATAAAACATTAAAATTCATGGTATGTGACTTACTTTTTGAGCTTCATATGCTTCTCTGCCAGAATTCAGCCCATGCCATAGTAACTAATTTTTACAGCAACATATTTTGAATATAGCTGTGTCAATAATAGTTTCCAGTTATATAAAACTATTAAAAAATGCATCGAGTCACGTAGTCAGGGGACATATGAAATAGAATCAGAGACAGAAATTATTGTCATATGTTAATGTGTGACCACACATTCATACTTAAAAAAAAGATCACCTTTTTGTTGGCAGTGTACTATTGTGAATCAATAGAAAGAGAGCTAGGTAAATAAATCAAATAGACTAAAATTTGAATCTTTATGAGCCAGATGAGTCAGGAGCAGAGAAACCAATCTAGGTCTTCCCTTCCCCTCCCTCTCTCCCTTTTCCCTCCTCTTCCTTTACTTTCCCTGCTGGCAAGTTTTAATACAGAAAGTTGTTCACACAGTTGAGGAAAGGAAAGGGATCTGTTGGGCAAGGGATCAGTTTGGGCAGTTCAGAGATTAATAAGAACAAGAAGCAGCAACCTCTATTGCTGAAGCAGCAAGGAGGAGGTGGACTAACTTGTCTTCTTTTCTGTGGCCTCCCAGTCTCCAACAGGTCCCAACCTTACTACCCCTTGGCCTAATATATCCAGAAGCCACAATAAAGGAGCCTGGGAATTGCATTTTTAATAGAGAGCAGGCAGAATGAGAGCAGAGAATATTTGAAAGCAAAGAACTCAGAAACACTGTTCAACCTTTTATTAGCTGTGAGACATTGCCTTAACATTTAGAGTCTCAGTTTCTTCATCAGCAATATGAGAAGAGGGATACCTACCTTATAGTTTTGTGACTCCAAATGCAATAATGAATATACAGTGTTTAGTTTATAGTGGGAGCTCAAGACATATTTTCCCCCCTCCCATTTAGAAATATTCCTTAAAGCATTGTTTTCCTAAAAAGAAGAAGAAAGTAATGATTCTTAAGAGAATTTGGCCACCAAATCTTACCTTTACCTCTGCTTTAATTTCAGTAATCTTCATCAAAAGGAGCACAAAATCCAAAACTGACTCAAAGGGGCAGTTCTCAAAGCTCACATTTATCTAGAATTGTTTCTTTGGATTCTTGGTCATTCCCACATTCCCCTGACAAGATAATGTTTGTAGTAATGGCCACAAAAATCAATATACAAGTGTTTCAAAGAGACTAAAGTCAATAGCCCTTAATCCTTGCTGGTAAAATAGGATGTTGTAATTTTTCATAGATCGTGAAAGAGAGGAATTTTAATGGGTGCACTAAATCCTAAGGGAGATTTATCTCTTGACAGTAAAACCCACTGCCAAAGTTAAAAAAAACATGCTCACGAAAGTGTGCATGAGGAAACACGTAAAATCTCATTTATTTAGCTTTTCCTAATTTGAAATTGGGGTAACTTGGCCTTGAAAAGATTTAAGTTCCTGCTGAATTATCTAATTTAATTCATCAAGCTCTTACTGAGTCACTTCTGTCCCAGGGCTGGGCTCATGACAACAAACTCACAGCACTTGTAACATAGTCCCTGCTTTCAAGGCATTCTTGTCTGGTAGTGTTTCCCTTGGTGAAAAGTTTGAGTAAATTATAATTCAGGGAGCAAACTTTAGCTATTTAATAAAAATTTCTTAGTAAATTATATGACTCAGTACAAATAATTTTCATCTCATTAAGTATGCTGTGAACTGTTATTTTGCTTAAAGTGTCATTTGATTGCAATAAAATGAACAAGACTTTTTTTTTTTTTTTTTTTTTTTTTAGCAGATAGTCCTATGATCAAAATCTGACTTGTTACATGCTAGATTGATTTTGGACAAATCATCGACTTGTGGATAATAACATCTGCTCTGTAGTATTTACATGGCAGTTAACTAAGGAAAGGTATAAGAGGATTTGGCCCACCACCTGGTTCCACATCCTTAAGTAATATTTGATGATTCCTGTTCTTCCCTTCTCTGGGAAATGTTCTGCTTTTTAGTGACCAATTCTAATTATCCAGTCACTGGAGAGTAATAAAAAATAATTTTAAAATGTTTTCTGTTTTAGGGGTGCCTGGGTGGCTCAGTTGGTTGAGTATCTGACTCTTGGTTTTGGCTCAGGTCATGATCTCTTGGTTTGTGAGTTTGAGCCCCATGTCTGGCTCTGCACTGAGGGAGCAGGGCCTGCTTGGGATTCTCTCTCTCTCCCCTCTCTGCTCCTACCATGCTCACTCTCTCTCTCTCTCTCTCTCTCTCTCTCAAAAATAAATAAATAAACATTAAAAAAAGATTCTCTCTCTCTCTTGCTCTCTCTCTCCTCCTCCCCTGCTCATACTCTCTCTCTCTAAAAAAAGAAAATGTTTTCTGTGTTTTAAAATTTTAGAATTCTATTAAAAATTAGGCATGCTCTATCCAGAGTTTACTTGAATTTAAAGGGTTTTGTTTTGTGTTTTTAACTTCCACATATGAAAGTATAATGGGGGGATCAGTTTTTCTCCTGATAACAAGATTATTATAGGAATTTAGGAACTCAAGGAAAGTATATAGAAGCAGAAAAAAAATTTCTTAACTTCCTTTCTTAGAGGTACCACTGCTATCTTTTCAGTATATTTTCCCTTTAATCTTTTGGACAACAGTTTATTTTATGTCATTGAAATGATACTGTATATGCATTGTGGTATCTCATTTTTTTTGGATAACTTTATATTATAAGCATTTTCCATGTCATAAAACATACTGTAAAGCAAAATGTTCTATTATAGATCTCTATCACAATTATTCAGGGGGATTAAAATATTCCCTTAATGTCAGGCCATTTGCTTAAATTCCATTTTTTTTTTAATTTTTTTTTTTTCAACGTTTATTTATTTTTGGGACAGAGAGAGACAGAGCATGAACGGGGGAGGGGCAGAGAGAGAGGGAGACACAGAATGTGAAACAGGCTCCAGGCTCTGAGCCATCAGCCCAGAGCCTGATGCGGGGCTCGAACTCACGGACCGCAAGATCGTGACCTGGCTGAAGTCGGACGCTTAACCGACTGCGCCACCCAGGCGCCCCTAAATTCCATTTTTAAATTATAAATAACACTGTAAATATGTTAGCATATAAATATATATCCACATTGCTGGATTGTTTCATCAAGTAGACAGCTAGTCATATATTTATAGGCCAAGTTAATAATTTTTTTAAAAGCACTTGATAAAAACTACCAAACGTAGTGTATCAGCAGTAGCACAGTTATATATATATATATATATATATATATATATATATATATATATATATATATTTTTTTTTTTTTTTTTTTTACATGTTTAACTTTAAGGAAGAAAATAATGTATATTATTTCAACTTTCAGTTGTTAAGTAATGAGACTGAGATTTTCTTTTTTTTTTTAACTTTCTTTTTAATGTTTATTTTTAAGAGAGAAGGAAGAGACCAAGTGTGAGCAGGAGAGGGGCAAAAAGAGAGGGGGACACAGAATCTGAAGCAGGCTCCAGGCTCTGAGCTGTCAGCACAGAGCCCAATGCAGGCTTGAACTCACAAATGGTGAGATCACGAACTGAGTTGAAGTCAGATCCTTAACCACTTAACTGGGCCACCCAGGTGCCCAGAGATTGGCGATTTTCTAATAGCTTATTGGCCATTTGAATTTCTTCTTTGGCAAATTTCTTGTGAAAGAACAAATTTTTTTCAGTTCCATTCAGTAAATACTTCTTTAGCATTTTCTTTCTTTTCTTTTTTTTTTTTAGAGAGAGTGAGCGCGCATGCGCACGTGCGCATACAAGTGGGGGAGGGGCAAAGAGACAGGGAGAGGGAGAATCTTAAGAAGGCTCCATCCTCAGCATGGAGTCCAACACAGAGCTTCATCTCAGGACCACAAGATGATGACCTGAGTTGAAATCAAGAGTCAGATACCCAGCTGAGCCACCCAGGTGCCCCTCTTTAGCATTCTATGCTCTAGATGTTGGAACAACAAGAGTCAGTGGATAGAGAGGCATAAAATGTAATCGCAATCTTTAGAAATTCTAAGTATCCAAAGAGAGTAGGATTAAAAATGAGATCAACAATGGAAATAGAAACAGTTTTCAGTTAGAATAAAGAGTGATTAATCTTTGAGGAAGTTTTTGAAGAACGAATAGAAATCTTTTAGGCAGATAATTAAGGAAAGAGTTCTTTGGAACAGACAGTTAAGAACATACACAAACCCTGGAAGTTTGGAGGAATAAATATTTCAGGAACTAGAAGTAATTAGCAACAATTGGAGTATAAAATAGGTCAAGAGAGGATGGAGTGGGAAGAGGTGAAGATGGGAAGATGGAGAAATTTGCAAGAAGTAGATCATGAGAACCTCATATTCCATGTGAGGCAGAATGACTTGACTCTGAAGGTGATATGTAGACTCTGAATTCAGCCTTTTTATTTAATAATTTACAATTTAATAACTAATAAATAGATAGCAATTTAAGCTTTTAAAATGCCTCATCTGTAAGCTAGAACAATCTGTTTATATGTTTGCTATGCTAAACATGCTATGGAAAAGCCAACACTGATTATGTGATGTTACCTTGGAGACATGAAAATTATTTTGTGAAGCAGACTGATTTCCTTGTCCATGTGCATTCCCACCAGAGTCCAAGTATTTCCCAGATATCACACACATCTTTTATCTACTTAGTTCTGAGAAACTGTGACACTTTTCATGCCACAACAAAATTTTATGTATTTTAACATTGTCAAGCAATTTTCATTTTATGAAGATTCAGCATCCATGTTTTTACCAAGCCATTGTGTAACTTTTCACTTAGGGATACAATTAAGCCATACTTCCCTTTTTATATGATAAGGCTTAAAAATATAGATGTTAATTTGACAGCTAACTATCACCTTCCCCCTGAAGGTCAAGGAGTCCCAACTAGCCTCAGGCAAAACTACGTAGGGATCCTCTCTCCTGCTCTAGTTCTGTCCCTGCTGCAGACACAACCATATTTGGCAAGTGAACATTGGATGGCAGAAGTGCAGAGAATTATTTAAACAATAACTGAGTGTTAGGCTACTTCCATGCACTTCTTAAAAATAAACTTTTACTGAAGTACAATATACATGCAGAAAAAATGCAAGCAAGTATATAGCTAGATGAATTATCACAAAATAAGCACCTGATATAAGCACCACCAGGTCACAAAATATTACAAGAAGCCTCACTTATATCTTCTCACATCCACTCATACCAAAGCAATCATTATCCTAATTTCTAATGCCACAGATATCTTTTTCCCATTTGGTGGTTTTAAAAAAAATGATCGGTATGTCTGTGATTTTCTTTTTCTCAACATATTAGTCCATCTTCACCATATTGTTGTAAACATACCAGAGTTTCTTTTTTTTTAAGTTTATTTATTTATTTTTGAAAAAGCGAGAGCATGAGTGGGGAGGGGCAGAGAGAGAGGGAGAGAGAGAATCCCTAGCAGGCTCCATGCTGTCAACACAAAACCCAGTGTGGGGCTTGCTTGATCTCATGAACCTTGGAATCATTATCTGAGCTAAAATCAAAAGTCAGACTCTTAACCAACTGAGCCACCCAGGTATCCTTCTGACATACCTCAATTTCTAAATTCACTTTATTTTTTATAAACTTTGGGAATGTTTTCAGTTTATGGCTACTACTAATAATGCTGCTATAAACATAGTGGTACATGATTTTTGGTGTGCATATGTATGTATTTCTATTGGATATATATCTAGGAGTGGACTTGTTAGGTTATATAGGTACTTACATTGACAATATACTAATAGATACTACCGAATATAATTCCAAAGTGATTATATAATTTTTTTGTTCTTATAAGAAGTATATGTATCTGCACTTTATCCTTACCAACACATGTTATTATCAGTTTTTTAAATTTTTTTTTCTAGCCCTCTGGAAGGTTTGTGATGGTATCTCATTTGGTTTTAGTTTACATTTTTTATGATGCCTAATGCAATTGAACGTTTTTTCATGTTTGTTGGTTCTTTGTATATCCTTTTTAGTGACATGTCTATTCATGTGTCTTGCTCATTTTTTATTTTATCATTTACCCTTTTACTTACTAAGTTATGAGAATATTTTATAAATTCTGGATGCTAACCTTTTGCTGGTTATATTTTGCAAATATCTTCTCCTAGCATGTGATTTGTCTTTTCCCTCTCTTCATGGTGTCATTTGATGAAGAAATTATATATATATATATATATATATATATATATATATATATATATATAATTTATTGTCAAATTGGTTTTCATGCAATACCCAGTGCTCATCCCAACAAGTGCCCCCTTCAGTGCCCATCACTCACTTTCCCCTCTCTCCCACCCCATATAAACAGAAATTCTTAATTTTTTTAAGAAGGAAGTATTTTTTTTTAATTTTTTAAAATGTTTATTTATTTTTGAGAGAGACAGGGACAGAATGCGAGTGGGTTAGGGGCCGAGAGAGAGGGAGAGACAGAATCCCAAGCAGGCTCCAGGCTGAGCTTTCAGCACAGAGCCCAATGCGGGGCTCTAACTCCCAAGCTGTGTGATCATGACCTGAGCTGAAGTCGGATGCTCAACCGACTGAGCCACCCAGGTGCCCCAGAAATTCTTAATTTTAATGTAACCCAATCCATCAGTCTCTTCTTTTATGGTTAGTAATTTTTTTTAAGTTTATGTATTTATTTTGAGGGTGGGGAATGGCAGAGAGAGGGAGAGAGAGAATCCCAAGCAGGCTCTGTGCTGCCAGCCCAGAGCCCAATATGGGGCTCAAACCCATGAACCATGTGATCATGACCTGAGCCAAAGTTGGGCACTTAACCAACTGAGCCACCCAGGTGTCCCTGGTTAGTATTTTTTATATTATGCAAGAACTCTTTTCACACCCTATTTGTGTACCTTGAAAGGGAATAATGAAAGCTTTGTTTTCCCTTCAGAAGCTTACTTTCTTTGTTATTTGTAACCAATGGGAAATTAATATGGGCAAGGCAATTTTAAGAATATGGGAGCACTTGAGTCTGTACAAACTCTGATCAATTTGTTTCTTTAAAGAATGTTTTCGGTCTGAACTCAATTTTTTTGAAAACCAGGGACTCTCTGTAGCCATTTATTCTATCAGTACCACCTTCTCAACCTGCCTCATGGTGAAACCAGACACCTTTAGTCCTATCTAATTGTCTAATGTTCCTCTTGAGGGAGGAAGGGAGGAAGAAAATGTTTTGCTTATCCAGAATAGATCCTGTATCAAGGTTGTTTTTCACCCTCTCACCAGCAGTGGGGTATGCAAGACAGGCACCAAGTGTCAAAATGACATCTGTGAAAGAGTGTCAAGGATATTAACCAAGAGGGGCATATCCAGTTGTGTTTTCAGATAAAGGTGGGTCTGGGTTGAGTATCAGAACCTTGCTGAAGAACTAAAATGTGGTTTGGGCCAACCCAAGAGGGAGTGGCTGTAATTTCTTATGAATGGCTCAATATGTTTCTGGAATAAGTCACATGAGTAGAACAATGACATGGAACATATCTGGAAGTACTCATTGCCAGACAATTTTTCTCGCATATTTTCTTTCTTTACATGTTAGACATTTCTATATTAATAAAATCCTCTTAAAATTTAATGTGCTAATTTTAGACATAATATAATATTAAAGATGTATGATTCTCTCCAATAATAATCCCATAAATAAGAAAATACTTTTTATTTCTGAGAGTTATGTTTATGTCAAGAGGGCATCAGTGTGGTATTCCCCTAAGTACAGTGGAGCAATATGTGATTCTGTATTTCTTTAAAACTTCTTCATTAGAGATCAATAACCTTCCAGTTGTACTAATGAAATTTCTTGTCAGCAGAAGGCCGAGGAGTCTAAGATAAAATAGCTCTGCCGTTCCCTGCTTTCAGCCTTATACAGAACATTGTTCCTTTTTAAGGAAGTATGGTCCTATAATCCTGCTTGGCTGTAGTTGCCAGCCATTCCTCACAATGGTAGTCAAGTATATTTATTTTATGTGCATTTTATCAGGTGAAAGACAGAGACTTTATGAATATTAAAAATAGGTCAAAATAGATCAAAGAACTATCTGATACTATTGGTCAGAATGCTCTGCCAACTGCTCCTTGTACTTCTCATTCTCATTTCTATAACTTTCTCCCCCCAGTTTTCATTCATTTCTTGTCCTCAATTACAACTTACACTTCTTTATATCAGTTAGTGTCCCCTTTTTTGGACTTTGGCTGCTCCTGGAACCTTACCTCTTGGATTACATGTTGTGCTGTCTATATTTTCTTTGTAGTAGAATCTACTTATATGTAAGTGCAATCTACTTATACACAAGTGAGGCTCAAAAATATTATCTATGTTGGTGGATGGAATTCAAATCCTTTTTTCCCATCAATTCCCACTTGTCTCCCTACCACATTCTATCCTAAATTATAGTGAACTATTTTTAGGCCTCCAAATACCTCCCCCACCCCACCCCTTCTTCCATCTGTCTCTCCTCTATGTGATGAGGCCTTAGTGCATGCTGCTTCTTCTGCTTTCAACCCTTTCTGTTTCTATCCGCTCTTGTCCTATACTGCTTCACAATTCACTTAAGACAACAAGCCTCCCAGGAAGCTTTCCTAATTGCTTTTCCAACCCAATGCCTGATCACTTAAGTTGTCTTGGGAGGCTTTTCTATGGATCCCTTTAGCTCATTGTGTGTACCCCAGCTTGGCATTCCTCACACTCTATTTAGTTATGTGGGTATTCATCTGTCTCCCAGACTAGACTCTAAGTTGCTTTAGATCAAGAATCCCACATTTTTACTTGTTTCCCAACTCCTGTGGCAATACCTGATACACAACTGGCAAAATATATTTGTTGATTGTTGAATGATGACTTGAGAGAAAAAGCCCTGAGAAAATAGCAGAATGTCTTACAGATCAATGTTAAACTCTTGCTAACTAATTTGTAATTTCATTTTGGATCTTTACAAAGATCCAAAGACTCTGCTAACACTTCACATCCTAATAGAGGAAGAAAATGCTTATTTTTTTAGAATCTGATAGAAGCATGCTAATTTGCTTTCACTAATTTCAGATTTGTAAAAATGTATACAAGGATTGAGCTTCAAGTTTAACAAATATGTTTTCAAAGATTGTACAGTTTCTCTTGTATTGTAGGCAAGAATATTTACATTATTCAAGGAAACAAATGTTTTAAGTACTAATTTAAGGAAAGAAATTCATATGGTGGTTACTAGTTATTCTCATATATTTATTAAAGTTTTATATTATAAATGTGAGATAAAACTTATAGAATAAAGAGGGAGACTGGGAGAAGCCAAGATGGTGGAATAGCATGGAAGTTTTTTGTGTGTCTCACGTCCATGAAATATAGCCAGACCAACACTAAACCATCCTACACACCTAGAAAACTTATTGGAGGATTAACACACAATCTGCACAACCTGAACCACAGAATTCAGCAGAAAGAAAAAAAATTCATTTTTATTTTCAATTTTTATTAAAAATATTTTTATTTAATTTTTTTACTATATTTTTTGCTTTTATGTAAATTTTTCAAATTCTATTTTACTTCCATCATTTTATTTTAGTCTACTACAATGTAGTCACATTTTGAAATTTCCAAATGATTTTCTTTTTTCCCTTTTTTTGTCTTTTATCTTTTTCATATCTTTTCTTTTTCTTGAATACAGAAAAAGAAAAATATTCATATTTATTTTTAATTTTTATTAGAAATATTTTTATTTAATTTTTTCTACCATATTCATTACTTTTGTGTATATTTTTTCAAATTCTATTTTACTCCCATCATCTCATATTAGTCTACTTCAGTGTCTTCATTTTTTTAAATTCTCCAATGATTTCTTTCTTTTTTTTTCTATCCCCCCCCTTTTTTTCTCTAATCTGTCAAACTACTTTAAACACCCAGACCAAAACACACCTAGGATCTAGCATCATTTATTCAATTTGTGTGTGTGTGTGTGTTTAATTTTTTAATTTTAATATTTTTTAAATTTTAATTTGTTTAATTTCAATTTTTCTACCTCATTAATTCCTTTTCTCCCTTCAAAATGACAAAATGAAGGAATTTACCCCAAAAGAAAGAACACGAAGAAATGACAGCCAGGGATTTAAACAACACAGATACAAGCAAGATGTCTGAACCAGAATTTAGAATCACGATAATAAGAATAGTAGCTGGAGCCAAAAATAGATTAGAATCCCTTTTTTGCAGAGGTAAAAGAAATAAAATATAGCCAGAATGAAATTAAAAATGCTATAACTGAGCTGCAATCACGGCAAGGATGGATGAGGCAGAGAAGAGAATCAGCAATATAGAGGAAAAACTTACAGAGAATAATGAAGCAGAAAAAAGAGTGAGTTTGAGGCAAAAGAGCATGATTTAAGAATTAGAGAAATCAGTGACTTATTAAAAATGAACAATATCAGAATCATAGGAGTCCCAGAAGAGGAAGAGAGAGAAATAGGAGTAAAAGAGTTACGTGAACAAATCATAGTGGTAAACTTTCCTAACCTGGGGAAAGACACAGACATCAAAACCCAGGAAGCACAGAGGACCCCCATTAGAGTCAACAAAAACCGACCGTCAACAAGGCATATGATAGTCAAATTCACAAAATACTCAGGCAAGGAGAGAATCATGAAAGCAGCAAGGGAAAAAATTTCCTAACCTACAAGGGAAAACAGATCAGGTTTGCAGCAGACCTATCCACAGAAATGTGGCAGACCAGAAAGGAGTGGTAGGATATATTCAATGTGCTGAATCAGAAAAATATGCAGCCAAGAATTCTTTATCCAGCAAGGCTGTCATTCAAAGTAGAAGGAGAGATAAAAAGTTTCCCAGACAAACAAAAATTAAAGGAGTTTGTGACCACTAAACCAACCCTGCAAGAAATTCTAAGGGGGATTTTCTGAGGGGAGAAAAGATGAAAAAAAAATCCATATATATATATATATATACATATATATGTATATATATGTATATATATATACCAAATACCAAAAGCAACAAAGATTAGAAAGGACCAGAGAATACCACTAGAAACTCCAACTCTACAAGCATCATAATGACAATAAATTCATATCTTTCAGTACTCACTCTAAACATCAATGGACTCAATGCTCCAATCAAAAGACAGGGTAACAGAATAGATAAGAAAACAAGATCCATCTATACGCTGTTATAAGAGGCCCACTTTAGACCTAAAGACACCTTCAGATTGAAAATAAGGGGATGGAGCACCATCTATCATGCTAATGGTCAACGAAAGGAAGCCAGAGTAGCCATGCTTATATCAGACAATCCAGACTTTATTTATTTTTTTTAATTTTTTTAAATGTTTATTTCTGAGACAGAGAGAGACAGAGCACTAGTGGGGGAGGGGCAGAGAGAGAGGGAGAAACAGAATCCAAAGCAGGCTCCAGGCTCTGAGCTGTCAGCACAGAGCCCAACGCTGGGCTTGAACTCACAGACTGCGAGATCGTGACCTGAACCAAAGTTGGACACTCAACCGACTAAGCCACCCAGGCACCCCAGACAATCCAGACTTTAAAATAAAGACTGTATCAAGAGATGCAGAAGGGCATTATATCATAATCAAGGGGTCTATCCACCAAGAAGACGTAACAATTGTAAACATTAATACACCAAGTGTAGAAGCACCCAAATATATAAATCAATTAATCACAAACATAAAGAAACTCATTGATAGTAATACCATAATAGTAAGAGACTTCAACACCCCACTCATAGCAATGGACAGATCATCTAATAAAAAATCAACAAGGAAACATGGCTTTGAATGACACACTGGACCAGCTGGACTTAACAGATATATTCAGAACATTTCATCCTAAAGCAGGAGAATATACAGTCTTCTCCAGTGCACATGGAACGTTCTCCAAAATAGGCCATATACTGGGACACAAATCAGCCCTAAGTAAATAGAAAAATATCAAGATCTTACCGTGCATATTTTCAGACCACAATGTTATGAAACTCAAAATCAACCACAAGAAAAAATTTGGAAAGGTAATAAATACTTGGAGACTGAAGAACATCCTACTAAAGAATGAATGGGCTAACCAAGCAGTTAAAGAAGAAATTGAAAAGTACATGGAAGTCAATGAAAATGATAACACCACAACCCAAAACCTCTGGGCTGCAGCAAAGGCAGTCATAAGAGGAAAGTATATAGCAATCCAGGCTTTCCTAAAGAAGAAAGAAAGATCTCAGATACACAACCTAACCTTATGCCTTAAGGAGCTGGAAAAAGAACAGCAAATAAAACCCCCAAACAGCAGAAGACAGGAAATAATAAAGGTTAGAGCAGAAATTAATGCTATCAAAACCAATAAAGTAGAACACATCAATGAAACCAGAAGCTGGTTCTTTGAAAGAATTAACAAAATTGATAAACCACTAGCCAGTTTGATCAAAAAGAAAAAGGAAAGGACCCAAATAAATAAAATCAAGAATGAAAGAGTAGAGATCACAACCAACACAGCAGAAATAAAAACAATAATGAGAGAATATTATGAGCAATTATATGCCAATAAAATGGGCAATCTGGAAGAAATGGACAAATTCCTAGAAACATATACACTACCAAAACTGAAACAGGAAGAAATAGAAAATTTGAACAGACCCATAACCAGTAAGGAAATTGAATTAGTAATCAAAAATCTGCCAAAAAACAAGAGTCCAGGGCCAGATGGATTTCCAGGGGAATTCTACCCAACATTTAAGGAAGAGTTTACACCTATTCTCTTGAAGCTGTTCCAAAAATTAGAAATGGAAGGAAAACTTCCAAACTCCTTCTATGAAGCCACATTACCTTGATTTCCAAAACCAAAAGAGATCCCACTAAAAAGGAGAACTATAGAACAATTTCCCTGATGAACATGGATGTAAAAATCCTCAACAAGATATTAGCCAACCGGATCCAACAATACAGTAAAAAAATTATTCCCCAGGACCAAGAGGGATTTATACCTGGGATGCGGGGCTGGTTCAATGTCTGCAAAACAATTAATGTGATTCATCACATCAATAAAAGAAAGGACAAGAACCATATGATCCTCTCAATAGATGCAGAGAAAGCATTTGACAAAATACAGCATCCTTTCTTGATAAAAACCCTCAAGAAAGTAGGGGTAGAAGGAGCATACCTCGACATCATAAAAGCCATATATGAATGGCCCAACACTAATATCATCCTCAATGGGGAAAAACTGAGAGCTTTCCCCCTAAGGTCAGGAATAAGACAGGGATGTCTACTCTCGCCACTGTTATTCAACATAGTATTGGAAGTCTTAGCCTCTGCGATCAGACAACACATGTCTGGTTGCCATGCCCCATAATCTAGCTTTAAATGAGTTGAAGTCATAGGAGAAATGCAGAGGGACTGGTGGGGGGAGCAAGTAGAAGGGCCTCTGCAACACCCACAGGGAAATCCTCTAGACTGCTGGGTGCTTAGCTCTCTTCATGTGGGTGTTTCTGCCCGCAGGCCTGAACGGAATGAGCACAGCTCCCAACAGAATATATCAAATCACCACAGGATGAGTCCTGATTTGAGCTTGTTACAAAAATTCAGAATCTTCAAGAAAATCAACAAGAACCAAATAGTATATCTGCTTCATTTTAAAAATTCAGAAAGTTAAACATACTTATTGGGAATCTGTATCAGGAATCAACTATATATTAAACACTGATCTAAAAAGCATAGGTAATATAATAAAAGAGTTACTAAACAAATCACCATGGATTGAAATTAGAAGTGAATGTGGCAATAATTGTATCATAGACAAATTAAAATGAAAATCATCATAACTAGGTTAATATGTGCATTTTCGTTGTCTTCAACAGCATTGATTCCATTCTGTGTGCAGGCTATGTTATTTTAAGCTTTGCAATATAACTGTATCAGCCTCTAGCTAATAACAAGATGAATACAAAGGATTTAGGCCCATTCAGTATTCCAGAAGAAGTGAAAAATAATACATAGTATTTTAAGAAATGAATTAGCAGCAACTTTCTATACCTCAGCTGACATTCAGCACACAAGTCCACATTTATTTGGCCTCAGGAGATTGTTGTAACTGGAGGGGAAGAAAAATCAAAGAAACACATTTTTATTGAGCAGAAATCTGAGAAGTGTCAGTTTATTAGCAAAATTTGGGGCCATAATTTTAAAACTGTATTTTTACCAAACTAGTACTGACAGTATTGGGTCACTCTGAAAGAAATAATGGTTACATCATAAGTAAAGTTGTTAGGAAGAAGAATTTCTTCAGAACCATAAACAAGAACTGCTGTCCCATGGAAAATACTGGGTCTTTGAAGTGGCATCATGGAAGATTTTTGTAATATATCATAGCTTCACAAGAAATACCTTAAGCTTTTCTAGAAAGAAAAAATTAACAGCAATAATCTTTCTGAAAGGAATCTATGAAATGAATTTCTTCTACTGGATACCAAAGTAACTAATGTAGCTATTTAAACACCTTAAGTCACATATAATCAGATTATGAATTAACATGTAGCCCCATAATAGATAATCTTCACTTTAAATGATAGCTGAGTTTGAGGTGCCTGGATGGCTCAGGTGGTTGAGCGACCAAATCTGGATTTCAGCTCAGGTCATGATCATGGTTGGTGGGATCGAGCCCCACATTGGACTCTGTGCTGACAGCATGGAGCCTGCTTGGGATTCTCTCTCTCCCTCTCTCTGCCCCTCCCCCATTCACGTGCACTCTCTCTCTCTCAAAATAAATAAACTTTAAAAAATGATATCTAAGTTTAAATAAGATCGGATTTTTAAAATTTGTACAGAGAATCTTACTTTTGCCATCTCTTTAAAATTAAAGTGCATTTCCTTTTGGAGTTAAAGATAGTGTCTGTGAAGACTTGAGTTAAACACCTTTGATGATAAAATGAAACCTAGTGGTCAAGTCCGTGCTCTGCTTACCATCATGTTTTACAATAGCAAAAATGTGTGGAAAGACAAAGTTCATGCTTAGCCACTCACATGTTTTTAAACCAAATTATCTTCCTTCTTTTTTTCACAACTTTAAGAGATTCCTTTGCCATTCTCTCCCAGCCTGTCTATATATTTTCCCTGCCAAATCTGGGATTTCCTTAACATTGCCTTTAAGAATCCTTGAAATTGTTACACAGCTATTTTTCCCCAATTTTTGGTTACATTCCTTCCAAATGTATACATAGTTAGGTAATGCTAGCTGTTTAACAAACTATTTCCAAAATTTCGGTAGCTTAACATAATATAAGGTTATTCTATGCCCATCTAATACTCTAATGTGTATGTTCCTTGGTTGGAGGGCAGGCTTCTACAAGGAGATTCAAGGACTTGGGCTATGCCGTTACGAAGGCCTACCGTCCTCTCACATGGAGAAGGTATGCTTTCTTCGTAACAGCCTTACCTGGAAGTGATTTGTAACACTTACTGTTTGCATTAACAAAAATTTCCTGTAGCTGACTCAAATGCGAAGGGTGAGTAGAATAATTGCCAGTGGATTATCTGCTTCCCAACCACAACTCTCTACTAAGAAAAAGAGAGCACTGAGTTTTATTAACAACAGGTAAATTTTTCTCCCCCCAATTTGCAGTAGAACTAAGCTGCAAACACACTTTGTCAGGAGGTAGCACTATTGTCAATTGATGGACTCCAGCCTTAAAAGTCCTAATTTATATCTAGGCTATGCAAAATTGAGATGAGGAAATACATTGAAATTTCTTTATAGTACTTCAGCAAAACAGTAAATTTTAGAAACTAAAGATGACTATAGTAGTATAAAGCTTGAACCATGCTCTTGCATTACTCTTAGAAAAGTGGGCAGAGTTTTGTGGGGGGGGGGGAGGGGGTAATATTATTTTGCCACATTTATCCATATAAACCTCTGAAAGGCAAAAGTTTGACTATCACTGGCTTCAAACTCCGGCTACTCTACATAAACTTCATCCCTTAAATCTGGGCACAAGTTCCAAAGCAAATTTATGAATCTTGTACAAATCTGAAAAATGGTATACAATGTTCTCTGTGTCAGATTCTTAATTTAGTATTTTTTGATATTTTAGCTTCTAAATATCAAGGATATCCTGATTGAAGTAGAGCTAAACATTAGATATGGCTCGTGGGTTGGGCTGGCTGAACTGTACTACTCTCGTCTGTATATTTTTGTCAGCTGATAACTGACATAGAAAACGGAAGCATTTATAAAGTGCCTTCCAGAAGAGATGACCTGATGGAATCCAAGTTGCCAAGAATGGTGGACTCCCCTAATCAAAAGGAAAGAGGACTTGGGTATGGTTTGCTCAACTGAAGAATGGAGCCTGGAAGCTAAAGAGTAGTGGTTTGGAGCTAGGCATGAGGGTCAGTACTTTACTATGACATTACTCAGATTCTTAGGCAGCATGTCAACCCTGGGGAGAAGCTCTGCATGTACCATCTCATTAAATACTATAACATGCACCCCAGCTGTGGGACCCTTATAAACAAGCCTACCTCACCTGGCTCCAAATTCTGTCACCCTGCTCCCAGTGTTCTCTGCTGATAGGTAAAAGCTCTGCCCTGCTAAGGCGCAGATCTCATCATCTGTACTAAATACCAGGGTTGCGTATACAAAGCTGTAGTATACAAGTCAGCAGTCACTAACAATGTAAGAAGATTCTTCCTCTTTTTGTATAATTTTCAGTTGGCAGAGAAGCTCTGTAGCCTATTTACCAGTCTCCTGTTACTACTTGGTATTGGCACAAATATTGTCCTTGGGATACAGTGTCAGATACATAAGATACCTAGTCAGACTAAGGTGCAAATCTTCACTCCAGCACCTGCTCCTTAAATGGGCCTCAGTATCCTCAAGTTTAAATATGCAAAATAGTAATATATGCCCAACTTCCATTAGAGGTTTTTTTTAAGGATCAAGTGAGATAATGTTTATGAAAGTGTGTTGTGAAACAAAGTATTATAAAAATTTAAATAAATTCTTTTTGTACTATTGTTGTTGGTACTTTGTAAGGAAAAATAGGAAAAACTATTTGTGAGAAAAAAAAAGGCTTCTCTGAAATTCTTACTCCTCAAGAGATAGTAGTCAAAAGTATTACAGATGGCAAAGTCATTTTCTTTTGAGTAAAGCTTAGTATTTTGTTACATCTGATGAGGAACAGAGAAGACAGGATTAAGAGAGAAGCATTAGCCATGACTGAAAGAGAAAGCATTGAGAAGTTCTTTGTATGGGCAATTCTAGGTGAATGATATTACAAAGATGGTCCAACTAATACGAACTTTGTAGAAAATGCTAAATGATCTTTGAAGCAACAAATAATACATCTTGATACAGCGTGGTACGAGATACCTACTTTTTAAATGAAACGATTTAGGAATCTATTTTCAATTTGAGAAGAACCCATAATTCAAAGGGGTTAATCATCAATTATTAGTAGTTAGAATCTTGTTTGTAGCTAATAAGGGAAATTTGAGACATTCTTCATGAACAGTTCATATTAAATTTTAAACTTCTTTTCTGGATGCAAAGAATATGAATGGCTGCATTACTGGCATGAACTTGGATGTCACCGTCAAATTTGTACCTGATAATTTTAAGACACAGTACACATTTTGAAATATCCAACATTTAATTCAAGCTAAAGACAAATTCCTGGAATAAAATTTTTTTTTCTATTTCATTTCTACCTCTATTCCATTTCATTAACATCAATAGGGTAAATGGCATCCTAACGGCTTAAAGTCATTAATATAGTTCACATTTAGTCATTTTTGAGTCTGAACTCATTTCAGCTTAGTCCATGTGAAAATATTCCTAATGAGATTGAAGTGAAGGGCCTGATGTCTGGATTTGATCATAGTTACTTCTTAATCAAGGAACCAGTTGAAAAAATATGAATGGGTGAACACTAGCTAACACCATAGCTAGGAAAGCAATCCAAAATGAATTTCCTGAAGATTGTGATTATTAAAATTCACCTTGCTATGCAAAGATTCACTCTTGAGCCAGATAATCTTTTCTTTGCACTTATCTTTTCAAATTTCCTAGGGAATGGATTTCCCAAAAATTCATTTTTGACATATGTCCCCCAACTCATTTACATGATGCTGCACAGGGTTTAAAAGTTACTTTAAAAAATTTACAAAGAATAACTGTTCTTTTTCTGAAAGTTACTGAAATTGGTCAGTGAGTTAAGTGTAATATAAAATATAATGGGCTAAGCAGGAATGAAGGGGGAAAGGGAGAAAATTTCAGAGTAATTTCAAATACAAAAATCCATTCATCCACAAATGCCACTTTATCCTAAGAATTAGAAATTTAATAAAGTTTATCAAAACAAATGAGAAAATCTCATAACTTACTAAATTGTGAAAAATCAAATTAACATCATTTCTGCGATTACTCTATTTGCCCCAAGTTTCCATTGTCCCTCACCTACTTCAGTCCCTCATTATGTCAGCAATGTTTTCATAGCCTCCTAACCAATCCCCTATGTCCTTCCCTTCTGACAATCCTTTCACCACTTCCATCTGATCTTATTCCCACTTAATACCAAAATGTGAGTTTGAGCCCTGTGTTGGGCTCTGCACTGGCAGCATGGAACCTGCTTGGGATTCTCTGTCTCCTCTCTCTCTGCCCGCCCCCCACTTGCACTGTCTCTGTCTCTCTCAAAATAAATAAAACTTAAAAAAAAAATTTAAAAATGTGAAAATGACTTCTGCTGCCTGTAGGTTGAAATTTCAACTACCAGGTTTTCAAGGGCCTCCATAGCAAGAGATCTCCCAACCTTTCTTGCCATATGCACTGCTTGGATTCTAACATCACTAATATAGATGAGACTTAACAGGAATTATGATTCAACTAGATTTGATTAAACTAAACATGACTAGAAATATCGCTAAAGCATCTTGCATCATTTCTAGAAAGTAGTAGGTATTAATAAATTATATCTGCCATTATTGTTTTTGCTGTTAGTGTTATTGTTGCTTGTTATCTCTGCCTGGAATGCCTGCTCAGGTCTTACCTTCTTTAAAACTCCTCAACTCAGGGGCACCTGGGTGGCTCAGTTGGTTGAGCATCTGACTTTGGCTCAGGTCATGATCTCATAGTTCATGGGTTCAAGCCCCTCATGGGGCTGTGTGCTGACAGCTCAGAGCCTGGGCCCTGATTCAGATTCTATGTCTTCCTATCTCTCTGCTCCTCCCCTGCTTGCACTCTGTCTCTCTTTGAAAAATAAATAAACATTAAAAAATTAAGGGATGCCTGGGTGGCTCAGTCGGTTGGGTGTCTGACTTCGCCTCAGGTCATGATCTCACAGTCCATGAGTTCAAGCCCTGCATCAGGCTCTCTGCTGACGGCTCAGATCCTGGAGACTGCTTTGGATTCTGTGTCTTCCTCTCTCTCTGCCCCTCCTCTGCTCATGCTCTGTCTCCTTCTGTCTCAAAAAGAAATATAAACATTAAAAAAATTTTTTTAATTAAAAAAAAATTAAAGCTCCTCAATTCTAAGGATCATCTCTTCTTCACTGTGCCACAGCACAATATTGAAACCTTAGTTTATAACTCATCATTCTACTTTATAGTGGTGTTGTTTTGTTCTTTCATTGTCTATCTTTTCATTATGATAGTTAACTCTTGAGCAATAGAGACTGTATTTCCACCTTAGCATTAGGACTTTTAAAATATTATTTTGTATGTAACAAATAGTAGATGTTTGTTGGATTAAAGGTCTGACATAGGAAAACCAATATAATATGTTCAAATAAACTGCAAATTTATTTTTTTAAATATGGCTATGGTAATCAATAACATATTGTTCCAAATGGGGACACTTTTAGCATTTTAGAGTTAGAGAGGATATTACTTATTATTATATGGGGATAACAGGTACACACTGGAATGTATGGTCATCATGACCAAAAAAAAAACTCCATGAAAACACAGCTAAATAGTGCAAAGATTATCCTAATTATATTACTTCTTCCTTTTGGCCATCATGAAACCAACACAGTTGCAGAGAGAAAGTTGAGTCTGATCAAATTTTTAAAATATGGAAGTGTGCTAATAGAAGCAATTGGAATATGTGTCAGAGTTTGAAGGTCCTTGAAATTAGCTTGAGTTGACCAGACTACAGATTTGAAATGAGTTCCCTTCTCCCATTCACCTGGAATGGAAAAGACAGACTATTTTAAATTTGCCTTCCATGTTGATCAGGAATATAATGGGGGGAGTGTCCCTGGGCAGAGAAGCATGCTGCCCTTGCCTTAAATTCTAAAACCCTTGCCTTACCTCTCCTCTATTTCCAGAACTTCTTGGGTTTTAGCCACATAAGCTGTAGCCTTCATATCTAAGTGCATTTTTCTGTTTCCACCCTCCTGTCTTATCTGTTAATGCTCGGTGACTTTTTTAAAAAGGTTTTATTCACCCTCAGTACATCCTAAGTGAGAATGTTTTGGGGCCATTAATGATGTTGCCCACAGAATGTGAAGGAAGGCATTTTCCAAAGAGAGGTGTGGTATCGGTGGAAGCAGCCTTGTGTAGGTAGAGCAGGAGGTTATGTGAGTCAGAGAATTTGCAGGGTCCACACTGAAGTCAAGAGGACTCTGATGAAGTAGGGAGCAATGCTTTCCATCCCAGATCTCTTAGAGACAGGACCTCAGTTGAATCGTTTAGCGGTGACCTTTACATCACTGTGTGAGCAGCTAGTCAGTCAGCAGCCAACCAAAACTCAGAGTGACCATTATATCACATATGGTTTAATGAATGGCTGTTAGTATTTTTCCAGGGAAACACTGAACTTAGAGCTAGGAGACTAGAGCCCAGGATGTGATCTAGGTAGGGTCACCAACCAGCTGTGTGACTTTCAGCAAGTCACATAACAACCCTGTGTCTTGAGTTACAGAAGACAGTAACAGTCATTGAGTACATCATAATAATGAGAGTAGATGGGAAATCACTTGTTAAATTGTAAATCACTTCAAATGTCCTGTCCTCTATTATTAAAGTAGGCCACTTTATTCCCTATATGTTATACTTTGAAGCCTTTGAGATATGATTGTTTCTTTTAAGTACTGTTCTGAGTGCAATTAAGCTGTTTCTTTTCATGATTGCAATTTTTGGGCCACATTACCTCAAGACAAGTATTATTACTTAATGAAAAACAAGTAAATGGATTTTGCTTTTCAAATTAAGAAAATTAGCTTGAGATGATATGGCTTTTGACAGCAATAATGCTTGTGAGCCAAGCTGTCTAATTTGGAATGCAGATACACTCAACTATGTAGGATTTAATTGACTCTAAAAAAAGAGTACATTGTTTTTGAAGCACTATGGTATCTTAATGTGACTAATTTCATTAATAGTTTGAGGGGAAAATACTAGAATTTTGATCCAGTTCAGCTCTGCCAATCAGTTCTCTGTGACCTGTGGTAAGTCACTTAACAAGCTAGATCTTAATTTCATTTGCAAATCACTTGGAGTAGATAGTATCTAAAGTCCTTTCTAATTCTAAAACCCAGACTATTTCATAGCCATTATAATTTTAAAAGCAATTTTAAATTGAAATCTTTTTTCCCCTTTTATTAAAACTAATAAATGCTTGGTTGGGATTAATTTACCCAGCACAAACCAAATGACAGCTCAATGACAGTATTTACAAAATGAAGTTGTCAAAATGAAAGAGTGACTTTTTGGGAAAGAGTATTAAAGTGCAATTGACTTTGAAATAACCTGCCTAGGCATGGCTCACAAATTCTATCCAAAGCAACATTTTGAGACTGTTTGCTTAGTATGCAAATTAAAATCATCATTAGAAGATCAGTGGCCATGTGGTGGTTCTATGATTAATGATTTCCACAGCCAAAGGGAGAGATCTGAGTTAATTAGCTTGCCTGATCTCTTGCCCTCTTTGCCTCCTGGGACAGAATCCGGTGCAGAGGTGTTTCCTTGGGGGAGATGGAGGGATCCTCAGTAGTGGATGCCAGACTCTTAAACTGAGCATGGTGATCTTATCCAATTCATCACCCAGCCTTTTTAGTTGAAGGAAGGTCATTCCTTGAAAGACAAAGTGATGATGATCTTGGTGAAGAACCAGAGTTATTAGGTCACTGTATCTTAATCCCTGATGGAAATCAAGGTATAAATTGTGGAAATAAAAATACTTACCAGGAATTAAGAAAAAAATGCAAATTCCAATTTTTTTTAAAGGAAAAAGTCCACACACTTTTTTTTTTTTTTTTGCATATTCCCCTCTCTGTTTTTGCTTCTTTGTTCTTACCTTTACCATAGACATCTCTGTGTAATAGAAAAAACAGTCTCTTGGCTTTCCCACTAACTTGTTTTATAATCTTGGCAAGTGAGTAATTCTCTGGGACCATTTCTTTGCATGCAAAAATGTTTCTAGCTTCAGCAGCTCTTCAACTCAGTGACTCCATAACCCCTTTTATTAAAAAAGAAAAAAAGACTGTAAGGCTATTTATGAAGTCTGAAGATTACGGAAGTCATAGGTCAGAAATTGGTCAGGCAAAGAGGATTTAAGAAGACAAAGCAAGGATGATTGGGGGTTTGAAGTCTCAGTCAAGTGGTCTGTGACCAACTAGGTCAGCAAGAACTAGAGTTGCTGGAAAGACCTAGGCTGTTTGCACTTTACCTGAAAACTGTCATTCCTACCCTGGACACTTGAGTTACTCAAATAAGTCAGTTCTGGAAGTTTTAACCCAGTCTCATATTATTCCAGTCATCTTCACTTCTACTCTGTGATTGCCAAGCTCTGATGGCAAAAATAATGCAAACACTCAAACTGATATCACCAAAATCCTGACCCTTCATCAGTCATCCCAAACCCCACTCCACTTTCTCTCTCTCACCCCTCCTTCTGAGCAGAAAACTTTTCTCAACCTCACAGAAAATAATAGATTTTTTTTTTACCAGGATCTTTTCCATGTTTCCCTATTTATTAACTTTCCTCCCAGCATATAAATTTGGTTGTTTTCCCTTCTTAAAAAGTAATCCTATGTTCTCTTGTGGTTACTTATCTATTAATTTCCTTCCTTTCATGGCCAATCTCCTAAGAAAGGGTTTGGTGCTCTTTCTTACTCACCTTCTATTTGTTTTCAATCAGTTCTGTGTAGACTTGAGTTCCCTCAGAAGCAGACTCTGGGACAAGGATTCAAGTGCAAATAGATTCTTTGGAACTTGATCCCAGGCAACACATTAGAGGTAGAAGAAAGCAAGACAAGGAAGAGAAGGATGCCAATCCAGGGTGTATAATCAATCACTTTTATGCTGAAAGTTCTCAAATCTGTATCTCCAGGTAATGTCCCAAATTCTAGGTCTTTATTTATAAATCTACTAAATGGCTCTAACCAAATATCCATGGCATCTGAAACCTGACATCTACAAATATTGGTGTCATGGGTTCAAGACCTGGCTCTTCTACTTAACTACATGTGTAAATAACATTGAGCAAGTTATTTAACCTCCATAATTCCCAGATTACTTCTCTATAAAAACAGGGACAATAATAATATATCAATATTGATACAATACCGTGATTTGATAATTAAATGAGGTTGTTTGTATTAAGCACTAAGCATAGCGCCTGGTATGTAAGAAGTTATCAGTAATCATTGGCTTCCATTTTTAATGTAATAAGGCCTTTCTCCACAGACCAATTTATTAATATAAATTGCCCATCTTTGTTAATGACATTGCATCTACCCACTTAAATCAGAAATTTCCAATCATTCCAGAATCTTTTACCTACTCTGAACATCAGGCACCATATTCTGCCATATTTCTTAAATTTGTCATTTAAAATGACAAAATCCTACATATTTCTTAAATTTGTCATTTCCTCATCATCCTTTTCCCTCTGCTTTAATGCCACCCCTTGTCAATTCTTACTTAGATTAAGATTCCTTAGGGGATTCTTCCTGTCCACAAAACCTAGCATAGTATCTTACACAAAGTAACCATCTCATAAATGTTTGAATGAATAAATATCATCAAATTATCTCTATTATATTAAATAGTACCACACTACTAGATGTGTAGGAATCTTCCCTGATTCTACTTTATTCCTCATAGCACATGCTTAATTCATGGTAACCTGTTGCCTCTGCTTTCAAAATATACCCAGAAGCCAAGCATTTCTCAATACCTCTCCTAATACATTCCTGTCTTAAGACCAGACTTGTCTGTCTACTCAGTCTGTCTACTTCTCTTGCCTTTCTCTATGTCTGCCACATGGAAACTGGAGTGATCAAAGCATAAATTAGATCTTACCGTGCCTCTGCTTAATACCTTCCTGTGGCTTCTTAATAAATTCTTTAATATCATCTGCAAGGACTCCAAAGTCCCCCACTGACTTCTCTCACCTTATCTCTTCTTGTCTCTTCATTCATGTTATTTTTCACTATGGCCTTTGTTCTGCACCTGGAGCACACCAAATGTGCACTTTTTGCAATGCTTTTTTTCTGTTTGGACCAGCCACTCTTCCTTGGGGCTTCACATAGCTGCATCTTTTTCATCATTCAAGTCTCTGGGCGCCTGGGTGGCTCAGTCAATTGAGCGTCCGACTTCGGCTCAGGTCATGATCTCGTAGTTTGTGAGTTCAAGCCCCGCGTCAGGCTCTGTGCTGACAGCTGGGAGCCTGGATCCTACTTCCAATTCTGTGTCTCCCTCTCTCTGCCCGTTCCCCGCTCATGCTCTGTCTCTCTCTGTCTCTCAAAGATGAATAAACGTTAAAAAAAATTTTATCATTCAAGTCTCAGTTCTCCACACTTATCACTGCCTAATTTACATCTTTACATCTTATTATCTATCTCTGCAACCCCACCCCTAGAGTGTAAGCTACATGAGGCAGAATTTATGTCTATAATTGCTGTCTCCCAGGACTTGAAACAATGCCTAGCACATAGTAGGAGCTCAATAAGTACTTTTCAACAAAAATATTTACTCTGTTCAAAACCTAGGCTCTTGTAGGACACTAAATGGTAATAATAAAAGGGGGGGGTTAGAAGATATCAACAAGAACATCAACAACACTAACAAGACCTTAAATGCATATAAATAGGGATGTGAAATGAATTAGAAAATAAATTGGAAATAGCTAATTTGTTAAGATGATAAGATTGTGTGTTTCCTTTTAAGAAATTCTTTAATTACCATTAATGTAGAGTATTAAATGAAAATTATGAGCTGAGTACTATGGCAAAATGTCCTGTGGCAATTCTCAGAAGGAAGCATTTTATGACCAGGGTAGTCTGAGAAGACAAACTTCTGTTACTCAAGGCATTTAGTAGACAAAGAAACTATTTGACATAGTATATAATGAATATTTTTCTTCTTTAGTTTATTTTCCAATAATGGTTCTGAAATTTTTTAATGACAATAATGTTAACATCTTAATGAAATAGAACATTTAAAGTTCTCACTCACTGATGGGCCGAGTTGATATAAGTTTTATGTGTGTGCATGAAGGGGCAATTAGCAGACATATAGGAAGATGCTTCTGGTTTGGGGCCTCTGGCTGCTCATCATATTGCAGGTGGCATAGCCACTTGTCACAGCCTCCCCATTCCACTTAACCTGGAAGTCCTAAACAAGTTTCTGTGGTTCTCTTGATTTCCCTTGAGAGTCCCTGTACCAAAAGCAGCTCTTATGGTAAACTTGAAGTGAGAAAAAAATTGGTCAGAGAACACTTCCATGATTCCCATTACTAGAAAATGCTGCTGCTTTTAATTATAGCACAGATTTTCAGAGTGTAATTTAGAGACAAAAAGGAGAATGAGTTTCCTTGTTTTGGTGTTGTTATGATTGAGGAGAGAGTTTCAGCAGTCAACACAAATGAGATAATTTTGTCTTCATAAACCACTGCTTGGTTGCTACTTAGGTCAATAATGATAAAGTAGGATACATGAAAATCACTTTACAAATTAGTTTCTCATGATTATATGGCTTAGCCAAACAAAAATAAGTAAATATAGATAATTCTGTCAATAGTAATACAAAATCTGAGAAATAGTCTCATTCTCATTCCCCAGAACCAGACAATGACAAATCAGAACACTTAGAAAAATTAGCTGGTGGTTTCATTTTTCTTCACCCCAAATACTGGTAAATATAAATTTTATATTCATTTAGACTTTAGCATTGACATTGGCTGTTGTGGCAGAAATTACCAGCTAATGTCACCAAATCTTTCCTTTTCTTGCTGGATACTCAGGTAGACTGTATTTCCCAGCCTCCTTTGCAGTTAGATGTGGCCATGTGAGTAAACTTTAGCTAATAAAATGAGATTAAAGTAATGTATATCCTTTTAGAACTGGTCCATAAAACCTTTCATACATAATTTTCATTGCCCTTTTCCCTTCCAATTTGATGCAAATGAACACAATGGCTTTGGAAGCAGCATGTTGAAGTTATAGAACCACAAGATAGGAGAATCTGAGTCATTGAACTATTTGGTAGAAAGCCATTTGTCAAGCAGGGTTTTACCTAAGTGAGAGATGAGTTTCTCTCATGTTAAGCTTCTGAGATATGGGATTCGTCTCTTACATTCGCTATTGTTCCCTTTACACAAATACACCTGATTACAGTTGTTGCTTTTTAATTAAAGGTCCTATTGGTTCTGTCACAAGCTTTTCATAAAAAGTGCTGAGAATTTTAAACAGTATTTTTAAACTCATAATCTTACTTTTTTTTGTTACTCTGTATGTAACTTAACAACAATTCCCAATTGGGAAAATTCTGTCCATTAATACATATTATATAACTGCCCAGAAAGCTAAGAGCTTCCTGACTGAACTTTTTCTAAGTCATATAAATTTATACACTGATGACTTTTTAGGCCACTTTATTAACAATTAAAGTCAAATAGTTACATAGTTCAGAACGGTGGGCATATATTTTAAAGGAAATAAAGAAGTAAAATCATTATGTTAAGTAATTCTAAGGTTTCCAATCTTTATCCCCAAATGGTGTATTGAAATAAATCTCTCTCAAATGCTTCTGAGATCAGGTCATAGATCTTCATTTTCAAGCAATTGGTAAAACAATATCTTTAAAAAAAAAAAAAGGACACGAGGGCACATGACCAATAGATGAATGAATAAAGAAGATGTGTTATACACACACACACACACACACACACACACACACACACACACACACACAGAAGAATATTATGCAGCCATAAAATGGAATGATATCTTGCCACTTGCAACAACATGGGTGGACCTAGAGGGTATTATACTAACTGAAATAAGTCAGACTGAGAAACAAAAATACCATATGACTTCACTCATGTGGAATCTAAAAAAACAAAACAGGGAGCCTGGGTGGTTCAGTCAGTTGAGCGTCCAACTTCAGCTCAGGTCATGATCTCTTGGTTTGTTAGTTTGAGCCCCATATCAGGCTCTCTGCTGTGAGCATAGAGCCTGCTTCAACCCCTCTATACCCACCCCCTTCTCTGCCCCTCCCCTGCTCCCCCATGCACTCTCTCTCTCAAAAATAAATAAACATTAAAAAAAATCTGTTTAAAAATAATTAATTTGAAAAAACCAGAAGAATAAAAAACAAACAAACAAAAGCAGAGAACTCAGTAAATACAGAGAACAAACTGATGGTTGCCAGAAGGAAGGGGGATGGAAGAATGGGCAAAATGAGCAAAGGGAATTGGGAGATACAGGCTTCTAGTTATAGAATGATTAAGTCACAGGAATAAAAGGCACATCATAGGGAATATAGTCAATGATATTATAATAACATTGTATGGTGACATAAGGTAGCTACACTTATGAACATAGCATAATGTATAGAGATGTTGAATCACTATGTTGTACACCTGAAACTAATGTAACAGTAACATTGTATGTCAACTATACTTAAATTAACTTTTTAAAAAGACACATGGCCAGTTCTCCAAATGATGAAAATATATATTGGTATGTCCTTTCATGACAACATGGATTGATGTCTTTAGATACTTACTAATTAAAGGAGGATAATGTGTCAAAAAGAAGTTTTATCAGGGGCACCTGGGTGGCTCAGTCAATTAAGTGTCTGACTTTGGCTCAGGTCATGATCTTACAGCTCATGAGTTCAAGCCCTGCATCAGGCTGTCTGCTGTCAGCACAGAGCCCACTTTGGATCCTCTGTGCCCCCTCTCTCTCTAACCCCCCCCCACGTGTGCATGCATGCACACACACAAGGGTGCATGTATTGTCTCTTTCTCTCTCAAAAATAAACATGAAAAAAAGAGTTTTATCCAGAAATACAATTATAGATTATGATACAATTGTCCATATAAGAAGCTTTTCTTTTTCAGTCTTCCGCTTTTCTTTTTTTAAAACTGGATACACATTTGCTACTGGTTCCAAACCAAGATTCTCTTCTTAAGGAGTTAATTCATGCTTCCAAAACCTTACTGCGCAGATAAGAAATCAAACTGTTCTCTGGTTTACAAATTGTAGATTATGGAAATGAATTCCAAGGTGTTGACTCATGCATGCAGTTATATCACTCTATCAGTACTCAATTTGTATATGTGAATATTTACGAACCCTTGGAGGTGTACAAATAACATGAAAGAATTCTTGGTAAGGAAAGGCAGTAGTCTTCTTAGTGAAAGTCTAAAGAAGGACTAAACTCAAATTTGATGAACAACTTTCTTAGGAACAGAGATTATCAATTCAAACTACTTTTATAACTACCATCATAGTCTAGATGTCAACTGATTTATTGTTACCTATGCTTTCTCTCCAATGTAACCCAGTCACATGTGTGCCAACAGAGCATTGTTTTTTGAGTGTTCCTAGCCTTCACAAAATGGAGCTGGACATTAAAGAACTCTCGGTAATAAGTTACTAGTTGGCCCTAGTTCCCAGCTGCTTCACATGGCAAATCCATTTTTGCTTCAAAGCTCTTCACCAGTTCTCATCCAAATAGTGTTTTTTTCTTTATCCTTTCTTCCTTTTCTCTTAATTCTACCTCTTCCCATCCCCACCCCCCAAGAAAAAAGATAGTATTTATGAAGTCTTTACCATTGTGTCCTAGGCAGTTCTTCCCTCCCAGCTTCTCTTCATTCTGTTTCCTCAGTCAAAACTTACTTGGTGGAAGGAACACTGAAATGGAGTCAGGTGACCTCAAAACTTTATTGCTTACAAGTAAGTAACCTAAATTATCTTGCTTTGAATTTTTTTTAAATCTGTAAAAATGGACATAAGTATACCTAGGCCAAACGATTGGGTACAGAAACAATGTTCACAAAAGCACCTAATAGAATTCTTGGCACATAGTGGGAACTTAATAAATAATAGTTTTTGGGTGCCTGGGTGGCTCAGTCAGTTAAGTGTCTGACTTGACTTCAGCTTGGGTCATGATCTCATAGTTGTGGGATCAAGCCCCGTTTCCGGCTCCATGTTGGGCATGGAGCCTGCTTAAGATTCTCTCTCTCCCTCTCCCTTTGCTCCTCCCCTGCCCATGTTTTCTCTCTTGCTCTCTTTCTAAATTAACTAATTAATTAAATATTAGCATTTTAGTTTTTGTGTTATATAAATCGACCCTGAACTTAGTAGCTTAAAACAATAATGATGATTTATTATTTCTCATTGTTTCTGTGGACCAAGAAGTTCAGAAGGGCTCAGTTGGGCCATTGTTGCTTAAAGTCTCTCATACAGAAGCAGTTAGATGTCAGCTGAGGCTGCAGTCACAGAAGGAAGTGGAGGATCCAAGGAGACTCACTTGCATAGCTAGTAGGTTAGAACTATATGGAAAAACTAGAGGTTTCAGCTTCTGTCTCTGAAGACTTCTACAGAGCTGCTTGAGTATACTTATGGTATAGTGGCTAGCTTCCCCCTAAGTGAATGATCCAAGAAACCAACGTGAAAATTGTAATGCCATTTATAAATCAGCTTGGGAAGTCACATACTACCATTTCCACCATATGCATATTGGTCACACAGAGACAACCTCAATTTCATGTGAGAGGGATTTACATGAGTGTGAATACCAGAAGATGTGGATCATTGGAGGCTATCTTGGAGGTTGGCTACCATAGTTAGATATTGATTTCCTCAGAGAAAATGCTGACAGCCTAGACTTCAGTCATACTAACTGGACTGCTTTCCAGTTTCACCTTGAAGTATTCCTTTTTAGGCTACCTAAGCCCAACCTGCCTCTCTTTACCTTCTCTCTCTCTCTCTCTCTCTCTCTCTCTCTCTCACACACACACACACACACACACAGGGCTAGCATCCATATCTAAATTTTGCACACATTATTTTTCAAATTGGTATCATCACTTTTAAAAAATAAACTTTTTTTTTAGTTTAGAATAGTTTTAGATTTACAAAAAAGTTGTACATATAGTACAGAAAGTTCCCATATTTCCCCTACCAAGTCTCCCCTATTATTTTAGGCAGTGCTTTGAAAGAAAGAAAGGGTTTTGAATGACTTGTTATCTAAAACCCATGTTAGAAAAATAATGTGAAATTAAGGTAGAGTTGAATTATATGATTTTTGTGATCCTTTTTAGGCTTCTACCACAAGATTAAATAGGAAAATAGTGATTGCAACTTTTAAGTAAAAAATTGATTTGAGTAGTGATTTAGCTTTTTGCATAATTAATTATTAAGTGGAAGGAGACTCCCTGGATTGAGGTGGAAAAAGCAGTTTTGTCTCACTAAGCAAAATGTTTGTATAGTGATGTGTAATATAGATAGCTAGGTCACATTTAACCCTATGGGGAAAGAAGGAAGGTTATTGACCATTTACCGATGAGCAAACTAAATAAAGCTCAACAGAACACTCTCCAGACCAAGCCATGACCAGAGACTGACTGACTAGATGTTAGAAATCAAGTGGGCTAGACCAAAGATCCATAGTCCATATAAAGATTCAAGGAAAGAGGTCTGAGAGTAAAATGAAGGGTATTATCTGGAAGATCTTTTCTCTGTTGTGGAACACAAGTGTGTAGATTTTCAGGGTCCACGGCAAGTCTGAAGACATTAAACTTGAGAAGCACAGACTGAGAAAGGGAGGTTGCTGTTTTCAGCTACTTTCTCTATCTGTCTCTCTCTCTCTCACACGTGCATAATATCTTTTAATTCACTCACACTTGATTATTTTGTTGTGCTTCGAAAATACTGAAAGGCGGGGCGCCTGGGTGGCGCAGTCGGTTAAGCGTCCGACTTCAGCCAGGTCACGATCTCGCGGTCCGTGAGTTCGAGCCCCGCGTCAGGCTTTGGGCTAATGGCTCAGAGCCTGGAGCCTGTTTCTGTGTCTCCCTCTCTCTCTGCCCCTCCCCCGTTCATGCTCTGTCTGTCTCTGTCCCAAAAATAAATAAACGTTGAAAAAAAAAAGAAAAAAAAAAGAAAGAAAGAAAATACTGAAAGGCAATGAAAATGGGGAAAATCCTATAGCAGACTCCAAAAGCTTCCTACAAGGTCTTCCTGCCCCCAGACCCACGGTTCTCCAATCTAACATTTTTAGCAACTTCTTGTTACCCACTCTCCAACCAAGAAAACTCCCACACATCTGAACATGACAACTCCATCATACCTTAACCACAAAATGCAGGCCCCACACATCTGAACATGACAACTCCATCATAACTTAACCACAAAATGCCAGCCTAAATGTGTCATCTTCATGCCTTCAACCTGTGATAGCTGTAGGATAAGTGAACCTCTTCAGCGTGAGGTACATATCTTTTAAATATCAAGTCCTAAAGTTCCATTGTAACCTCATTTCTCACCACTTTCTACCATGAATATTATAGGCACATAAAACTACCTATTGTAGAGTAAAAGGAGCTGGTATTCAGACACACGCAGCATTTTTACATGAGCAGTTTTATCTACCCATAATGGTCATATAGTCATGGTAACAACTACTGCTGTATTTACTGAATACCTACTTATGACAAGTATTGTAGTGGTACTTTACATGTTACATTTCCATTAAACTTTATAAAAACCTTCTTCACA
Organism: Puma concolor; assembly: GCF_028749965.1. NCBI lineage: Eukaryota > Metazoa > Chordata > Mammalia > Carnivora > Felidae > Puma > Puma concolor. The sequence goes on along the minus strand of NC_141675.1, from coordinate 72,756,521 downwards.
GTTATTCAGAGTAATCTCACATTTAAGTGGAGAAAACAGATTTAGAGGTTAATTTTAACTCAAGATACACAGCTAATAAAAAGGTTTAAAACTCACATGTGTCTGCCTTGAAAGCCTGTTTTCTCTCTCCTTTGTAGTATATTGTCATGAAGAGCTATGATTTTGGAGCCATATGGTACTGTGTTTAAATCTTAGCCCTGCCATTTACAGGCAGAATAACCTGCCAGTTCCTCATTTGTAAAAATGAAAAATTTTTACAAAAAAATTTCCTGAGAATCAAAGGGGAAAACAGATGTAAAATATGTTAGCTGCTAGTATTATTGTATCTCATCACATCTGCTTGTCAAACTCTACTTATTTTTTAAAACCTAGTTACCTCCTAAATTGACACCTTCTCTGACTCTGCCAGGCAGAATTGTTTTCTCCTGAGTTCCCATATGACTTTAGTCTTGTAATCATTTGTCTGTTCCTCATTAGGCAAGAGGTTCTGGATATCATTTGTTATTCTATCTTAGTCTGGGTTCTCCCTGAAGCAGACTCTGACACAAGGATTTCAGTCAAGCAGTCTTTTGAGAGGTGCAAAGAACATGTATAGATAAGGAAGGAAACAATCATGGAAGGGAACACAGCCTTTAAGAGATATGTTATTAAGTCAACTTTTGTGGGTAACTGATAATTACTATCCCATTAGGACACTCTGCAAAACTATGCAAAAGTTAGCCAAGAAGGTGGGATCTGGGCCTACACTGATTAGTCATTGGTTACAAGCTGCCACTGTAGTGTACAGGCACTTTAGGATTCTGGAATATATAGACATAATGGGTTCTGAAAGCCTGAGGACTGCCCACCAACAAAGATACCAGAGCTACATTTGAAAGTAAACTGATGTATGGTTAAGAGGATCTGACAGAGAAGTAATGGAACACTGAGAGTGTATGGTATATATGTCTCAAATTATTTTTGCTTTAATTGAATTTATTACACTATCTGTGCATTCATTCATTTGACCTTGATATTTATCAATCTCCTTTCACCTTAGATTTTCTTGCATAATAACTAGTACATAGTGTGCAACCAATAAATGATTGAAGAGGAAAGAGGAGGGAAGAGGATTTAAAAAAAGAAGAAAAGAAGGAAAGGGAGAGAAAGGAGAGGAAGAGAAATGCATTGAAGGGAATGGAAAGGAAGGGAGGGGAGGAATAGGGAGGAGAAAGTAAGGCTGAACGCTGTGCCATGATTTGGAATGGAGGAATCTCCCTTCTTTTTACTTCTCATAGCAGCAACAAATAAAATGCATAAATATGCTAAAAAAATAAAGAATTACCAGGATGGCTTACATAAATCTGTCTAAATATGAATTTAGACATTTAATATGAAAATGAATTGTAGAATCAGAGTTAGAGTTATGGCCTTATGCTTTTTCCTTGCCTGATCAAAAGCCAAAAATTTTCTATAAAGCTGGTAAGGAACCCTAACCTTTAGCATATGTAGTTTGAAAAAAGATTCTAAAAAAGATAAGTGAGGATTTTTTTTTGCTGTACTAGGTAATGAGTTTTATAATGGAAACACAATTGCAAGTTACATAATCAAGTAGGTCAGAGCTATTGATCTGCCCAATGACAAGACTTCCTGAGTGAATTGCATTATTCCAAAAGGATGGTTTGAAGGCTAATAACGGCAAAAAGTGTTACCTGAATTTTGTACCTACAATAGGATTAGGTCTGTTGCTCTGTACGTCAAAAATGTTAGGCTACAAAAGCTTTCTGAAGCAATGTAGAATATGAACACAGCACTGGGAAGAAGGTGCAACACTACCTCTAACTAGCTTAATGTGACTTTGGAGTCACTACAAAAACTCCTTGGGTTCCAACTTCATCATTTGTAATATTAAGACACTGGACTTAGTCAGAAGTTGGAAATTCAGATGTTGCTGCCTCCTGAATGAATGGTAGGGGTGGTGGTGAATAGAAGGGCACATATCCCTTCTAATGAGGCAGTCATTACTCAGATCCAACCAATTGTTGCCATGCTGAAATTTCAGTCTTGGGCTGTCAAATCTCCTAATATTTCCTAAAAACAAAAATATGACATGTATGTGAATTTTTCAGATTTTAATGTATTGGTATAATTATTATGAGAAACACAGTGTGGGCCAAAGAAGGCTTATCAGCTCTGGGCAGAATATAGCCCACAGGTTAATACTCACCTCTGGATTAGATGAACTTCAAATGTCCTTCTAGTTATTCATATTTTGAAAATGATATACGGAGGCATAACTGTTCTTCTAAGACTGAGACACCTGTGCATAGTACTGCTCCTGTTCCTACACCTGCTTTCTTCCCCAAAGGGATTTCTGTACCTTGGCCGAGGTCCAGGGAAGTCACCAGTAATCTTGCTCAGCTAGGAAATTCTGCAGCATCTTTAGCACTCTTTCCTGATTACCCAGCTATATGTCCTAAAATCCATCCCAACTTTGGATAAACTTTTATTATTTATCATAATGTACGTTACGTTAAAGATTGGGTAGGTCTCTGGAGCCTTATTGAAGTCTTCCCTAACATCTTTGAACCCTCCTTGATCTTTAATTAGGATTAGAAAGATTGCCATCTTTGAAGTCAGGTTACACTTCATTCCTAGAGGATGCCACTAAAAGTTATTTCAAGTGAATGACAGAGAGCATAATCTAGACATAGGAGACTAATTCAGGGAGAAGAGCAATAGAAAATACAAAAATAATATATGGAGCAAGGTGTGATAGTGGGATAACACAAGAAGGGATGGGGGCCACACCTGAAGGGATCCCTTGAAAAATAATCTCTTGTCCTGAGATGGATGGGACAAATAAGAACTTGTGAAGCAAAACTGTTGAGAAGGAGAGAGATCATATAGCCAGTTGCTTTCAATCTTTCTTGTAAAGTAGGTATTAAGGTTTTATTTAGAAAGCTAATACCAGTAGGCTAATCTTAATGTTTATTTATTTTTGAGAGACAAACAGGGAGAGAGAAAATCCCAAGCTGGCTCTGTGCTGTCAGTACAGAGCCCAATGTGGGGCTCAAACTCACAAACCATGAAATCATGACCAGAGCAGAAATCAAGAGACAGACACTCTTCTTGAGCATGTCTGAGCTATTGAGCCACCCAGGCACCCTCAGTAGTCTTTGAGGAGGGACAAAAAAAAAAAAACTAGAAAAAGTTTTTTTTTTTTTTAATGTCATAGGTAGATAAATGTAGATGATTTTTTAAAATGCCAAATAGATTTAAGATTTAATAGATTTGAGGCAGCAAATCTGTAGAACAAAATGAACCAGCTTATTGCCTTTGTCTAGGAAGGTAATTAGCAGCTTTAGGATAATTGAAGAATGAAAAAAGAGTGTAGGGTGGGAGGAGGGAACTGTTCGTTTCATAGATCTGGGATATGGAGTTATTCTGAAGGATGCCAAGTTTCAGGATGTGGTTATGCCTGTGGGTGGCTCAAATGGAGCAGAGATGAAGGCCATATGTATTGAGAAGGTCATAGAACCGGGAGGCCAATGGGGGAAGAGGTTAAAATTACTAAGGAATGTAGCTGCAGAGTACACTGGAGACAAGTGCTATTTGAAGAAGTTAGGGGGTTATTCTGGAGGTTAACTGTGTGGGGACAGTAGGGAGCAAGCAAGGAGCTTACTATTCTTGTTCTGCAAATTTTGACAGTAGCAGAAGGGCTTGCTTCCAAGAGGAGAGAATTATCAGGGAAAAGGAATTGTTAGCAAAAAATCACCATCTCATTTTTGGTGAGAAGGTAAAAAGAGTGACTCAGTAATGTTTTCTGGCAATGGGGGAGGGGTTTCAATGGAAAGAGAGAGCAGAGGCTCATGGAAGAGATTATAGGGAAGGAACAGAGCTAAGCTATAAACAACTGAGAAGAAAAGAAACCAGCAAAGAGTAGCTTTGAAATCACAGACCTTGGATTTGAGTCTGACTTTGCCGCTTACTGGCCATAGAAATTGATCCAATTTTAGACACTCACTTTAAGAAAAATAATACAGGGAGTGACACTGGAAAGATGGCAGACTAGGAGAACCTAGCCCTTGTGCCCCCACCAAAAACCCCGCAATTTTACAACTACTTACTGATGAGAACCGGAGAGTTCTGGAGTACACTTAAGAACCTGTAGCAACCCAGTGGAGCACAAAAAAACTGAAAATGGCTGCATAGAAAAGTATAGGAAGCATTTCACCTGGATCCTCCATTCCACAGGCTGGCACAATTTGGGGCCAAAAGGGATCCCCTTGTCACAAACACCTCCCATGGGGGAAAAGGAGACCAGAAGAACTTTGACAGCCTTCATCACTGAGGATCCCAGAAGCTCTTGCCACCGCCATGAGCACCTGCAACTTGCACCACCAAGGAAGCTGACAGAGCTGCCTACAGTTTAAGCCACTGCATGCTCTCTAAGTAGGAGCTGTTCCTTCATCCCCCAAGGCCAGAGGTGCCATGCCTTTCCCTTTCTTACCCTACTCCCTGCAAGTCCTGGTGCCACAGTGTGGGTGCCCATGCCCCAGACACTGGCACTGCTGCTGAGCATGCATTTGTGTTCCTAGCCCTGACACCAGGAGGCTTCCCCTCAGCCATGACTACCTCACCATGGGGGGAGAGAGACAAGGAGGCCCTCACCACCAGCAACCCTCACCACCACTGTGAATGTCTTCAGTACAACTGAAGTTAACTTGAGATCAACTTAAAATAGGAAGTTATAACTAGTATAAAATCTTTTATGCAAGCCTTGAATTAACCACAAAGAAAAACCTATAATAGATACACAAAAACTAAGAGAAAAGAACCAAAGCAAATCACTACAAAAACCAAATAACAAAGGAAGATAGCAAGAGAGGATGAGAGCAACAAACAACAGAGCAGCCTAAGCTGCATTAGCTTTATGGAAAATTGACTGCAGACTGGTTGTGTGACCTCATGCTAGCTACATTACTTCCCTAGTATCCATTCTCTATTTCACAGGGTTATAAGGCAGATGAACTGAAAGAATGTAAATAAAATACCAGTGTCTGGCATATAGTGAATAATTAATAAATGGCAAATAAAAAATAATTACTGGATTTTGCAAACTGGTAACACTTTATGTATCTGATTATATAGTAGGTGCCATCTAAACTCTCAGAGGCTATAAAGGACTTTTGTTTTTGTGGTTTTCTTTTTAAGACAGGGTGAGACACTTGGGCATTTTTTACCATCCTCTTAGAACTGGGAACCCCTTGGAATTACTATAATGGAGAGCTTGGAATACGGAGGAATGGGGTGAGGGGGCAGTTTTAAACCAAAGCAGTGAAGGCAAAATAACTTATGGCCTGTCCATAAGGAGATCTCCTCAAGGATTGATTCCCTTTCCTTTTACCCTGCTAGGTGTGACTGGTACATGGGCTCAGATATGAGCATCCATCATATCTTTATACATTCCTGCTAGAAGATCAGGAATAAATGAACAAACACACCCACTTTTTGAGCAGCTTTGGCATACCAGGCATTGTGCTGGACCTGCCAACTCAGTTAAGCTTCACAGCAAGACTGTGCCCATGAAGGTCGTCAATATACAGATGAAGAAACAAACATGGAGAGAAGATCAACCTATTCAGCCCTCACTTGGAATTTTTGTGGAAAAGTGAAAAAGCCCAGGGTGGTAAGAAGCTGCGCTCCATCTGTGTGGTTCTCAGCTATACTACTACAGAAGTGCCTGAACCAACTGGCCTGGTTCCCTTCCTGCTAGTCCTGGTCCTGCGGCCAAGCTGGCACTGTCAGCCACTCTCCAGAATTCTGTGCATCAGGCCACGGGGGCAGAGCTAAATTCCATTAAAGAGTAAACAGCAGGAACAGGTATGGAAGTGGGAGCTGGTTAAGAGGTTGGAGAAGAGGAAGGAATGCTATCTTCAATGTGAAGACATTAAGTAGAAGTTCAAATATTTTCAAACATACATCTTTGGCTAATGGTAAGAGTAGTTTTCTTACCACCCCCCTCTCCTCCCAAGCCTTGAGACAGCATTAATTAGAATAGTTCCTTTATTTTAGTTTTTTAAAAAATATAATTTATATAATTCTGACATGAAATTCTGTATTTGTAAACAGATAGATTAAAAGGCCACTATTTTATTTGCTAAAGGAGTCACTGAAAAATTTTTTTAACCAATCAATACCCTTAGAACATTTGAAAATGGATCCGTTTCTTAAAGATTTGGCTATTATCCTAAGCAGCAAGGTATACTATGCATCAGACAAAAAGTTTCCCATGCCATTAATGATGGTATCTGTATCTAGTGACTTAGATGAAAAGTAAGAAAGTGCAGAAATAATTGTATTCCTGCCCTTTGCCCTTTCCCACTCTGCCAGACTCTGACCATCAGATCTCTGTGCTGTTGGCTACCCTGAACATTCCTTGTCCCTTTAGCATAAGAGGTGAGGGAGCAAAGTAAGAGACACTGTTACATGTGAGTGAGAGAGGGGGGTGAGTGCCACAGGTTGTGTTCCCTGAAAAAGCGGGTCCGGAGTTCAATAAGCAAAATGTCTACACAAGAAAGGGAAAGGGTGAGGAAGCAAGACTGGGCAAGGGGAGATTTCAGATCATGCCATGAGAAGAAATTGTAATGGGCTGAAATGGACAGGGCCCCATGCCTTCATCTTGCTCAGTCACTGGATGCCAACCATTCAAAAAATGAGGCCCTGGCTCTCTGAAGTTGAGGCAAACTGAAGAAGCCAGTGAATAGGGACTGTCTGCTATCATCTGCTTCCTTACAGCGGACAGAAACATATTCCTTGAGAAAGAATAAGCAGCACATTTCTGTGTCTGTCACAGTCCGTTTGTGTACTCCTTCTTCACTTGCTTTGGTAGTATATCCTCCAGTATTCTGGTGGACCTCTTTTCCTAAGAGGAACTTAGAAAATAGAGGTTAGTGGGATAAACTATAGCTGCCACAGGTAAAGTTGGTCTAAGGGTAACAGCTGGTACTCCTTGTCTCACTCCTCCACTCAACTTTCCAGAATCCCCTCGTCTTTAGCTTCCAAATCTGCTCTTTTCCACAGCCGCCTGGTAGTACAACCCAGACCCAGTGGTTGGGGGCTGATAGCTGACCGCATTCCCTACATTTACAGCAAGTCCTTCTTTGAAGGCAGAGCTGAGCAGTACATTTCCATGTCTGCCATTGGAGAGTGGTATTTTAAGCACCTCTCACAAAATGATAAGAAAAATATAATTTATATTGGAATAGTAATTTGTCTATTATCTTGTGTTTGTATATTTATTTTTGTTTTTCAAGTAAGCAAATAATAATGATTTTTTTTGTTTGAAATTTTAGATTTCTCTTTAAAACCGCACATCTCTAGGGGAGCCTGGATGGCTCAGTTGGTTAGGTGTCTGACTCTTGACTGCGACTCAGGTCATGATGTCATGGTTCATGAGTTTGAGTCCTGTGTCGGGCTCTGTGCTGACAGCAAGGAGCCTGCTTGGGACTCTGTCTCCCCTTTTTCTCTGCCCCTCCCTGCTTACTCTCTATTACTCTCTCTCAAAATAAATAAAAATAAACTTAAAAAAAAAACCCAACCACACATGTCTGGATTACTAGGTAGAACAGGGCAGGAGGAAATGACTGTCTGGCTCTTAAATAAGTATGAGATTTTTTTATTCAGTAGATGGTTTTGTGTTGAAGAACACAGGAGCTCTGGGGTGTCTTTCTTCATTCCTTAAAAAAGGAGGCATAAATTCCAAAACCAAAATAGTCTTGTTTGGATATTTAGGATTCAGTTATTTTTCTGATAATAAAAACTTCAAAGTGAAACAAAGTTGTGGTAAAATTAAGTGAATCCTAGGGATATGTGGTAAATCAGAATAATGAGAAGACAACTTTTCAGAGAGGACTGTTAAAAAAGCCCCAAGTAGTAGAGGCCATCATCAAGATGAGCAAGGAATGAGGAATAAATACATTCTCTAGTGAACAGACTCTTAAGAGAAGCTAATGCACAAGTTAACTCCCTGGGAGGATGCTCTGCTCTCCACAAGCCACCCAACAGGCTCAACTCATTGATGACACAGAGGCTTCTTGCAGTTTCTTGCACAAGCAATACTATCCTTTTGTCCATGCCCAAGTGTGGAACCCACTGGGTGCTGGAGTCCTGTGTATCAGTCAGTAAGACTGAGTTATAAATACTCTGATTATTGGGGCACGCCTGGGTGGCTCAGTCGGTTAAGTGTCCAACTTCAGCTCAGGTCATGATCTTCTGAGTTCAAGCCCTACATCAGCATGTTTATATGTATATATACATACAAACAAACTTTGCAGATAAAATCAAAATATGATTCATGAGATAACACAGATGCAAACACCTATATATATAAATCTGCATGTTGGCAAAAGAACCAAGTTATCAGTTAGCCAAATGAGTCTTACCTAAGTTCTGAAAACAAATTAACTTTTAAAAACTACAGTGTAAATCCTGATAAAGGATTATTACATTAAGTTCTTTAAGGGCAAGGACCTTTTTGAAACTCCTAGAGTGGTACTTTGCATATAGAAGTTACTCAAAAATGTTTGCTGAATGGAGGATAGGTGGATGATGAGTGAATGATATTTGATTAACTACAACCAAGATAAGAGAAAGAGTTAATCCTTAGGAGCTGTGTTAGAGTTGTGATTTACTTCACCTAACTCAAATCAATGCTAATGGTTATAATCGCAGGGATTGTTGGAAATGCAATGGACTTTAGGAATCATGTAGTTAAATTATTTTACCAATGAGAAAAGTTAAATTCAGAGTAGTGAAATGACTCACATAAGATCTCTCAACTACTTTGTGATCTGACCTGTTTTAGACCCCAGGAATTCTGGCTTTGAATTCAAGGTTCTGCCAAATGGTTATCAAGAGATCTTAAATTGGTTCCACATAGTCATGTTCATCTGTATCATGCCATATATGTGAGTATGTGTGCATGCACATGTATGTGTGTGTGTGTGTGTGTGTGTGTGTGTGTGTGTATGCAATATTTCTGATTCCATTTTCAGATTTCTTCTTGTTTTCTCCTCACAGCACCATTTGTCCAGGGATGGTCAACCCAATAGGCATATGCATGTGAACCATCTTTCCTCTTATCTTCCTTCCTTTCCAGTACAATTTCTCTTTGAATATTTTCTTTTTGTAGATACTTTATTTAAAATTTTTTTAATGTTTATTCATTTTTAAGAGAGAGAGAGAGAGAGGGAGAGAGAATGTGAGCGGGGGGAGGGGCAGAGAGAGGGAGACAGAATTGAAGCAGGCTCCAGCTCTGAGCTGTCAGCACAGAGCCTGATGCAGGTCTCCAGTTCATGAACCACGAGATCATGACCTGAGCCAAAGTTGGATGCTTAACCGACTGAGCCACCCAGGCACCCCTTTTTGTGGATATTTTAGATTTAACCTCATTTTAGATTCCAGTAAACCTGATCATTGAAAACAGTTGGGGCCCTATCTCATGTGCCTGTTCTGTTTACAGTCTCTATGCATTGAACATTTCGGTCTTCTGCTTGTGCAGTTACTAGATTTAAGCTATATCATGTCATGCACTTTGCTGTTCACTTTCCATCTCAGATGTCCTCTGTAGCTAACCTTTCAACAGAGCACCTGCCATCATCATTAAAGGGTCCACAGAGCTCTGTTACAGAGTAATAACCTTGGCAGCCTGTGCCCTGTGTCAAACCCCTCTCCACAGCCAGTTATAGAATTTGGTTCTCTCTGGAACTCAGTCACTCGTAACACAGAAATTGGCCTCAGTGACCTTTCTATTTTTAATTGCAGTCTTATTTTCCTTTTTCCATCATTTCTCTTCTGCTTAGCCTCTATAATGCCTTGTTTCAGGTCAGGCTCAGCTCAGCTTCCACTTTCTTCATTTAACCTCTCAATTCTCCTGACAGCTCATTCTTTTCCTTTGTCAAAGCTGCACTTTGCAGAATGTTCTCAGTCTATAATTGGAGTTTGGGTTCATGCTTAGCAAAAGTATGTATGCATTTTATTTCTAATTATAAAGTACTACTTTATAACTTGAAAGAAAATATTTATTGAGCAGGAACTGCAGTAAGCATTAGGGATGGAGCACTGGTTGATGTTGTCGCTGTCTTCAGTTGCGCTAACATCCTAGAGGGGACAGCAGATTATAAATTAATGTACATTCAATAGAAGTGAGATAGTGATAGTGCAATGAAGAAAAACAAAGCAGGGTGAGGAAATAGACAAGAACAGAAAAGTGAAGAAGTAATATCTTGGGTAGAGTCAGGAGGACCTGTCTAAATTGAGCTCATAGAGGAATGAATTGAGGAAGTAGACTCTGTAAAGGCCAGGGGAAGTAGGTGCCAGGAATAAAGGCTAATAAATGTTGAAAAGGGAGGCCACTGTGACCTGTGGGTACAAGAGGGTAGTGGTGGAAAGGGGGAGATGTGGGCCAGGGACAGATCTCATACAGCCCTAGGGAAAAACTTAAGGAAGCCACTGGAGAAGAATAACAGAATGATATGGTCTGAATTATGTATTAATAGAACTATTCTGGCTGCTATGTGGAGAATTGGCTGGGAGGTGGGGGAAGTTGGGGTAGGCAAGAGTGGAAATAGGGAAGCCAAGTAGGTGGCTATTCAAGTAAGATTTTAGGCAAAATTTTAAGGATGGCAGAAGAGGTTATCAGAAGTGGTCAAATTCAGAATATATTTTCTCTAATGTATGCTCCTCTGAAGAGAGGAGTCAAGAAATTAGACTTAGATTTTTGGCCTGAGCAAAAGGAGAATAAAGAAGCAATTAATAATTTGTAGAAGACTGGGAGGCTGCACATATCTCATTTGTGTGGTAGACAGGGAAGAAATTCAAGAGTTCTGATTGCATGTAAATTTGAGATGCTAGACTTGGAAAATTTGAGATGCTAGACTTGGAAAATTCAAAAGAATGAAAAGGCATTTAAATAATGTCAAATACCTATTAACATTATAGTTTTTTTCTTTCTGAAAAATACACTTTATATTTTTTATTTAGCTTTAAATATACCTTATTTCAAAATAATTGTGTTCTTTGAACTCATGTACAAAACTATACTTACTGCATTAGATGGTGTTTAGATGTGTAAAGGAAAATTTCTGAAGTTCCCTGTATGCAAACTGAAAATATCTGTGCAAGTTTTAAATATACAAGTCTGAAAAGACTCCAAGAAAGTCCAAACCTTAACATTTTAAAAAGTTGCTAGTCTTCTCTCAATATAAATGCAGTGTGGGAACATTCTAGTAATAGGTGGATATATAAACCTGTCTCTATTTCCTTAGTAATATGTGTTTAGTATTAATAAAGAATAGAGCAGGATAAGGTCAGCTTCATAAGAAGCTCTGTATTAGTCTGAGGAGAAGGTGGTATTGATTTTTAGAAACTTAGAAGTTGCAGTGGTTTGCAAAGAAACATCCTGGACTGAGAGTGAAGAGAGTTGCTTTCCAGTCCTAGCATTATCACTTTACTATGTGGCCATCAGTCACATGATCTCTCTGGCATACATTTGAAGTTAGGTCTACACTATTTTGCTTATATAGCTCATAGGACTATTTTGAGGATTCAACAAAATAATGTATGTGAAAATACATTTAGCATGGTGAAACTATAGAATATTTTATATATAATAGGTGGATATGTAAGCCTCTATTTCCTTAGTTATCTGTGTTTAGTATTAATAAGGAATAGAACAGGATGAGGTCATATATCCTACAGATTACATAGGCACAGTTTTTGTTATGTTGTACCATACAAATATGCTAATGGTGGATTTACATGTATAAAACAATCAGTTTTCAGGGCACCTGGGTGGCTCAGTCAGGTAAGCGTCTGACTTGATTTTAGCTCAGGTCATGATCTCGTGGTTTGCGTGATCAAGCCCCGGGTTGGGCTCTGCTCTGACAGTGTGGAGCCTGCTTGGGATTCTCCCTCTCTCTCTCCCTCTCTCTCTCCCTCTCTCTCTCTCTCTGTGCCTCTGCCCCTCCCCTGCTTTCACTCCTCTCTCAAAATAAATAAATCTTTTTTAAAAATCACTTTTCTTAAGACTAACAGCTATAAAATTACACATTACCTGGAATTAAAGCTATAATTTTCTCATATCTTAATATCACAATACAGATAATTATAATTAGAATAAAATGACATGTAACATACCTTATCTACTATGATTTACTGACATAAATAAACATGGCAATTGTTAATGAATCTCTATTAGGAGAACATGTGGGTAAAAAAAAAAAAAAGCTCAGTAGGTGATATAATCTGAGCATCCACTACCAACCAAAAGTTTTTCTGGATACCCTGTTAATTTTTATGTGAGATACCTGCATAAATATAATTGTATAATTCCTGTTCTAGAGAAGTTGAAATCATCTTTGAGGGTGTATGTATGTATATCTATTAGGCTTCTTTATTTTATTTGTATAACTTCATGTATATTCTACCTTGAATTATAAATATCTTTCAAAAACTGTAGAAAGAGATATGCCACATGGATAAAATTGAATTGAATGGAGATTCAACAGCAATGCTAATTTATACAGCTAAAGAACTTTAAGTCTTAAAATTATTCATTTTATTTCATAACCTCACATAAGTAATATAGAGCTGTTCTACAGTGAACATTGAGTAGGCATGAAAATACACTTGTTACTCATAAAGTGTAATAAGACTTATTAAATGTATATATCTATACCAGCAGGTACATTGAAAAGAGCATATGAAAATTGTTTCACTTGTTTATTTATATAATGCCTTATTCCAAAAAAAATACTTGAATTTTTTTATGAAACAATATCAGTAAAATGATATGGTCAAGGAAAAGGGAAAATGAAGGTGGGAAAAAAAACATGAAGCTGGGAGGCCATGTTATTACAAAAACACCAATGCCAAAAGTACCTCACAAGGGATTTGATAACTCATATTTAGTTCTGAGCTTCCTGGAAGGCCCAGCACAAGAGGAAACATGAGTTATGAGTCACAGTGTCAATTTTATGAAAGCAAAGCAATTTGCTGCAATGTGGGAATTTTTGTTGTTATTGTGTTTTGTTTTCCCCAAAAGGAACACATTTGTGTAAGTAGGTATAACTTGAATGGTATAGGCTGACATTTCCTTTTCTCATGTAAAATGCTGTGGTTACCAGTTTGGTAATGAGTCTTGAAACTGAGAATCAACCTGTATAATCCGCTGGTGCCACAGAGATCACCTATGCTTTAAAAGAAATTTCAAAAAGTAATCTAATTTGGCAAAGTAGGCAATGACCTAGAAATTTATGATGAACAAAACACAGGGAAGTAGGAGAGGTTTGCAAAAGAAAGGGTATCAAGCTAAAATCTGAAACTATGGTCTTATATCTGATACCATTGCTTATTATTAGTTTTATTACCAACAAAAGGGAAAATTTCTTAGCCTGCACTTTTTTGTTGGAAAATTTCTGATTTTGATATGGATGACATTTAATCTACCTTTCTAACTTAGAATCTGAGTTTGCAATTATACTCTGGAGTCAGATAAACAAGGTAGGTTGTCTTGGAAAAAGAAAATAATATTCAGGACAATAGTGAGTGTGAGAGTAACAGAAAAAAAGATAATGATTCATTATATGTATTAATGTATTAATTCTGTCATATTTTAAAATATCTAATTTTAGCATAAAGATTTTAGCAAAGCTTTTCTAAGAGTTATTTTAGAAAACTTTTTCAAACTGTAAAATAAGAAAATGATCCAGTATTTGGAAGATAAAATTAAAGACAACTGCTATACTTTATGTATTCATTTCTTTTTTTATATCAGTAGGTTTATAACATTGTTTTTGGATTATATAAGAAATACATGTTCATTGTTTAAAAAAAACTGGAAAGAAGGGTAAATAAGAAAATAAAACTCATCCATACCTACACCTCCTGAGAAAAAAGTCACAATTACTATCTTGGTGAATTTCCCTCTAACACTCTTTCTGGGTATTTAAGTATGATAACAAAACATTTATTAAGTTTATTATGTGTCACAAATTATGCTAAATACTTTACCGGCATTTTCTCATTTAACCTTTCAACAAACCTCATGCGTGTGTATGTATTAGTATTTAGTATTTAGCATATATATGTATACATATATATATTAAATTTGTAATGTCCCATATGTACCATTTTAAATTCTCTTTTTTTCTTGGGATTATATTGTGAACAGTACCTCATATGTCCTAGAGGTACTCTTTTGGTGTTCTGGGATCCAAATGTCTAGTGTTTGGAGAAGGGAGTTCCCTACACCTTCAACAGGCAATACTCAGACACTGCAAGGTATCCATGAACTTAACTCCATTACACTCAATTCTGACACCATCTACCCAGAGGTACCATCGGATTCCACAGTTTAAGTATTCCGTCCTACAAAACTGCCCTCTCTCCCCTTTTCAGGAAGCCAGTCACCAGCCCAGATTGTTACTGTACTTCTGACTGACTGGCTATAAATCAGAGGTTCTCACTACCCTCTCCTCAGGTTTGATTAATTTGCTAGAGTGGCTCACAGAACTCAGAAATATTTTACTTACTAGATCACCAATGTATTATAAAAGTATATAACTCAGGAACAGCCAGATGAAAGAGACGCATAGGGCAAGGTATGGTACATGGGAACAGCATAGAGAATCCATGCCCTCTCCAGGTGCAGCATTCTCCCCAAATCTCCACGTGTTCACCAACCCAGAAGCTTTCTGAGTTTTTTGGAGGCTTCATTATATAGCCATGATTGATAAAATCAGTGGCCATTGACAACTCAATCTCCAGCTTGTCCCTTCTCCTAGAAGGTCTGGGGTCGGGACCAGAAGTTCCAGCTCTCTAATCACTTGGTTGGTTTCACTGGCAACAAGCCTCTATCCTTAAGTGCTTTCCCAAGGTCACCCTATAAACATGACACAAGATACCTTTATTACACTCAACACTTAGGAAATTCTAAGAGTTTGGGGAGCCATAAGTCAGGAACCATGGAGAAAGACCAAATACATATGAGAAATATATTTTGGTCATCTGAATGACCAAATATATACTTTTCTTATAAATTACAGTATCTCAGGTACCCATTACTTCATGGCACCCTCATCTCATAGCCTGCAAGGGATAGCAGTATGACCTCATGGTCCCAACTTCTGTCTAACTGAACAAGAATGAACTCCTTGCCAAGTAGGGCCAATCCACCAATCCTGCCTGAGAAAGTGGAACTGAGACAGACTGATAGTAGAAAACCCAATTTAATAGCATGTGTATGGGGAATCCACACAGACAAGATATTCCAAAGACAATGAGGCAACAGGAAGCTTACCTGAGCTAAGGAGAGGGGATGGTCTGAGGACACAAAGGGGAAAAAGCTCATTAGCAAGAAGGTGCAAGGAGATGTTTAGAAGAACAGGTTGCCCTATTATGCAGATAGGTTCCTTAAGTAAGGGGGAGTCTCTGTTACTAGCTCTCTTCCTGTTGCAGGCTCTGCTTTCCAGTGTAAATTTAGGCAGTTGTGGGGGAGGCAGAGAGCTTTTCCTGCATCTGCTGAGTATTTATGACTTTTAACTTGAAGTAGTCTTTATGCCAAAGTGGCATATTTTGGGGCATCTCACCCTGCACCCCTTCAATCTCATAAAAATAAGCTTTATTCTGATCTGAGGGAAATTAATGATCTTAGACGTTAGACACAGCCTTTTATTTTACATGTAGTTATGTATTTTGTGACTATCTTAAACTTACACAGTGCTTTACTCTTGAAAACATTTATTCAATATTCATTTAACAAACATTTATTAAGTATATACAGTGTTCTAGAATGTACCAAGTGCTGGGACACAGTAATAAATAAAACAGTCCCTGCCCTAAAAGCTCAATTCTCGTATAGGATTTACATAACAATCTCAGAAAGTTCAGATAATCTTGGGAATTGAAGACAAAAATTATTTCTGAAAGTATAAATGTCTCTATAGTATAAGAAATAGAGGTAGTGGCACCTGGGTGACTCAGTTGGTAAAGTATCAGACTTTAGCTCAGGTCGTGGTCTCATGGTTCGTGAGTTTGAACCCCACATCAGGCTCTGTGCTTATGGCTCAGATCCTGGAGCCTGCTTCAGATTCTCTCTCTCTCTCTCTCTCTCTCTCTCTCTCTCTCTCTCTGCTCCTCCCCCACTTGTACTCTGTATCTCTCTCTTTCTCTCTCTCAAAAATAAATAAACATTAAAAAGAAAAGAAATAGGGATAAATTACTTGACCTCCTTCTTGTCAGCCAGGAGCTGAGTCTACCTAGAAATTACTACACATTAGAATATTTCAACTAATCATGTACAAAGGTATCATGTGATTACAATTTAGTATATGATACGCACATGTGACTCAAACACCAAGTACTACTCTCTATTCTATTTACAAAAATTGATAAGAAAAGACTTTCATCATATAAAATGTGTAGAATGTCCCCAAACTCTGTTTTATCTTTATACATTCTCTGTAACTTAGTTTCTTTTTTTTTTTTTTTTTTTTTGTAAGAAGAGGGATTTGATCCTAGTTAAGAAAACACAATTAAGTACTATTGCATGATTGTTTCTGTCTTTGAACTGCATTGTCGATAACACTTCAAAAGAAACTGGGTATGGAACCTGACACATAAATTAAAATGTCAACATTAAATTATATCTCTATGATAAAAAGGGGAAAAAAACCCTCACAAGACTTTTAACACACTCCTGATGTCCTATTGCTTTGCTTCTCAGCCTCAGTTTTTCATTTGTCCAAAAACTATTTCTGTGACAGAAACATGCCCTCTTTTTATTAAGAAGATCTAGCATTGTAACTCTGTTAAAAGACAGAGAGAGAAAAAAAAACTATTTAGAACTTAGCTTAGAAGCTATCTTCTGGCCCTGGCCATAAAAAGTAAAGATAAAATCACTTTTATTTCTCCCCAACCCCCAACACACACACAATGCTCCAAGGACTTGCTTTCCCATTCAAAAAGTGGCCTAGTGATTGGAACGGAGTCAGGATGTACTTATAGAAAGACAGATTATTAGTAGGCCGTGTCAGCATAATAGTAGGATAGTGTTATAAACATCAAGGAACATAATTCTCTAGTCCCAGTGCTAGTGGGTAGCAAGTTAAGGAATTGTTATCTGAATGTCTCTAGTATCAAGGCACCATGCCTTCCAGCATGCTTCACTGAAACAACTCATAGATATATCCCTTCTATTTTTCTAACCACTTCCCTATTCTTATGCTTCTTTTTTGTGTAGTACTGAAAAAAGAATAGTTTTATAAGTCAGAAAGATGTGGGTTTCAATCTTGATGCCACTTAATAACTGTGTCAACTTGGTCTTAAACTCTTTAAACTCTTTAAACCTCAGATTCCTCACCTGTGGAGTGGTTGGAAAGACCCTCAAGGAGGTGGAACATAAACCTCCATTCCTTAAGTGTGGGCTGTGCATAGTGGTTTCCCTTCTGGTGGTTTCTTTTTCCATCCAAAGAGTGCATGAAGAAAAGAGGAAAAACAGAGGACTTTATAGCAGAAAAATCTGACAAACACCCCCCCCCCCAAGGTTAACATCGACAATGGTGAATCATGTTGATAACATATATCCTAGACTTCATGTGATAAGAATGACACTTTTCCTCTGTGATCTTCCTTCCCAAAAATCCCATAACCCCAGTCTCATTATGAGAAAAACACCAGAAAAACCTAAACTGTAGGACATTCTGCAAAATGTCCCAACCAAAACCACCCAAGAAGGGGGAAGTGACATTTATCTTTACTTGTTAATGAAGTTCAAAATATTTTTAGTTACATAGTGTTAGACAATTATATATTGTTCAAAATATGCATTCCCACCCTATTGACATCAGGTTTGGCCATGTGACTTGCTTTGACAAATGAAATGTGAACAGAGGTGAAACATGTCCTTCTGAGCCTTTATCTTGTGATTTTGTCATGCTGTGTCTCTCTGAAACCTCCATGAAGGCCTCTTTGTCAATCAGCCCTAAGTGAAGACAGTGAACTGCCCATTGGCAGTTAATCTGTGATAGACATGTAGCATAAGAGAAAGAAATGTTATTATATGCTACTGAGATGTTGGGGTCATTTTATGACAGCAAAACTGAGCTTAAACTGAGGACCTAACTCTAATCAAGTAATTCAATCCATACCTTTTCCCCATGTTTCTCTCCCCTTCTCCTCTCTCCATGTTTCCCTCCCCTCTCCTCCCCCTCTTCTTCTACCAACTTCTTAGACTACATTTACTGATTTCTGAGTTTCTCCTTCCTCTAATAACTCTTTAGATTTGAGCAGTCCAACATCCCTCCTTAAATTTGCTTTTAGCTATTTCTGTCACTTTCATTTTTCTGGTATTTTCAGCCAGAGGCACCAGTGAATGATTGAGGTTCAGATAAAATCCCTCTGCTACTCATCTGATTTGCCCTTTATTCACCCCACATTTGTGTCCTGGTGAAATTAGATTAAAATTAACATCCAGAAACTCTTTGAGTGAGAGAAGAAACCACCACAAGGGATGAAGGTTGTTTTTAAAGAAGTTAGAAGCTGATTATAGGCATGTAAGTCTCATACTTTTTTTTTTCTCTTTGCAGTAGCTATCTCCTGAATCACTGCCCAGTTGCCAGCTGCAAGTCCTAGCTCCACAGTAAGTCCGGCCAATTCTGAAATTCTAGTTGACTCATCCAACCTTCATGTTCACTCAGGGCTTACTTAAACATCCAAAATGACTTAAAATGTAGATTCCCTCATCCTGACATATCTGCACCTGGTATATGATACAAAGGGTAAATGGGCAGAAAGAACTCCTTTTAATCATGTCCAATTTCAGTTGCACATGCATGCAACGTTTATGAGAACATAATGTCATTAGATTTATCCAACCTTCACAAAATAAAACTATCCATTCAACCATTTTTACAGGACATAAATGTCCACAGCACAAAGCCAAAAGAATCTCTTAAGGGTGATGCTGTCAGGCAATAGCAGAAGGAGTTGGTGTTCTGGAGTCAGACACAGTTCACACAAGCTTTGAGATTAATTTCATTGACACAAAGAGAGAAGGCATTGCTGACTGCCAACAGGTAAGCATACATACAATTTTTTTTAGTCCTGTAAAAAAGATTGAGGAGTTTGATTTGCTTTCTCAGTTTCAATCTTAAAATTCATGTTGCCTTCTAAAGAGTTCATTTATCTCTTTCATGTGAAGATATAGAATATGTCTGCTTAGATGGGTGCTTTGGGCATCTGGGTGCAAAATCGGAGGAGAAGGGTCAATCTGTAGGAGAGTTGGTTGTTTAAGAGTAGCTCATGTATTTCCTCCATGAAAAGTCCTATTGGCACAGTGTATTGGGGGGATTAAAAGAGACAGTCACACAGCAGTGGGGTGTTATGGTGGGAGGGAAAAGAACATTATTGGATTTCAGGAAAATACAAAAGGTTCTAGAAGACAACCTGGTATAGGATACATTTTTATGGTATAACGACTTAGATGTATAGTTGAGAAGGAAAGAAAATTGTCCCGTTTATTTTGCCATAATTGGCAATTAGACAAAATTTGTAGAAATCTGCTTCCAAACCCTATTGCAATCTGATGGTGAGTGGGATTCTACAGCTTCTAAAAAGCTGATTGGGCAATTTTCACAATGTGTAAGAATCTCTGCAGAATTTCCTCTACTATTCCTTTTGTGACTAAGAAAGAGGGGGAAGAGAGGAAAGTGATGGATGGGACAATCCAAGTAGAAAACATAATTGCCTTTGAAGTTTTGTTTAATTCAGCAAACTGGTCTCTAAATTTCTGAGCTTACTATGGAAACTTTTGTTGGTCATCAAATTTTTATTTTTCCCTATTGCTTGCTCAGTTGTTTTTATTTATGTGTGTGTTTTTTAGATTACTATCTGCTTTAAATCTTATTGTTAAAGTTTCTTTATGGGAGCAAGAGCCAACTTACTAAAACTTTAAACTTTTTTCATGTACAAAAGTTCATTATACTGTCTTGATAATGGTTTTTTAAAATACATATTTGAACACGACTTACACCATCTCCTTGAAGACAAAGCAGAAAAGTCACGTATTAAATATTCTGATCACCACATACAGTTGCTAAAAAGAATAAATCAATAGAAACAATTAAAAGTGTGTCAAACATAATAAAAAAGAACAATTACCAATCATACAGATGGTTATCATCTTGACAGCTTGAGATAGAGGTTAAGCCCAGAAAGTACAGCATTTGAATTCATGAGAGAAAGGAATGCACTCTTAAAATATCAAAAAGTAGAATCCAGTACTTTTCAGAATATATTTCTTGTCTTATTAGGACTTGATGTAATGCACTCATGAGATCTAAATGAAACATAATGAATTGTTAATATTGTGTGTACTTGTGGCTACATCATTTGTAGAAAACTATTATTTTGAAAACATCAATATTGAAACATTAGCATATTACTTAAAAATAAGGGGGGATGGATGAGCACTAAGGTGAGTCGCTAGGAGTAAAATTCCCTGGACTTCTAGCTTCAACGTCTGGCTAAACAAGGTCTTTGAGTTGAAGGAGAATAGAAAGGGAGCCTGAGATTTAGGGGATAGGGTGAATGCGTTCTTTGTTGGAATGGGCACTAGTCTACTCTAGGATATTATTTATTTCCTTGTGTACTAAGTCTAGATGATACAGGTATTTGGAGTTACTTGACTGGTAACATATATGCATATGACAAAGAAATAATAAATACTAATATAAATAGAGAAAAATGTGTTCTGGATGTTTTACTAGACAATAGGATTAGTCATATCACAGGACTGACCTGTAAATTTGTTTAGATTTGTTTGTACATGTCTTTGTTAGTAACTTGCCTCAATGTTGAATCCTCTTCCCAAGCCTGTCTAGCACCCTCAAAAAAAAAAAAAAAAAAAAAAAGAGAAAATTCAGAACTTTTATCTACTCTATCAGAACTCCTAAGAAGTACTTATCCTAACTTAAATGAACTGTTCTATCACTTGTTTCATTGGAGTAGTGACTCCTTGGCTTTTCATTATAGGAACTATATTCTACCCATTCATGGTGATCTTGTGTCCTTCTGATGGAATAAAAGTTGACACATTTGTGCCTTTGCTTATGTGCTCCTCCTCCTGGAATGCCCATGGCTCTAAACTTGGTAAACTTTATTCATACTTTAAAGCCTAGGTCAATGGTATCTTCTTGAAGATTTGCCGTACAGAGCAGGCAGTCAATAATTAATGCTTCTTTACACTTATTAAAATGTGTGGTCAAATATATAAATCTTTTTCAACAAGATTCTTTTAAACAAATTTTACATCATATAGTTGCTGATTTCTAGCTAGTAATGTTGGATTTAAAACTAGCGGTGAATTTCAAAGACTTGAATTAAAAACCTCATACTGCCCCTTACTATTTAAAAAAAGGCTCTTATATTCCAATAGTGGAATGCTTTTTGTTTTTTCTTTTATCCTACATAAATGTCTTAGTTTCCTTTTATTTATTTTTTCCTATTACACTGTGCAGCAGACTTGGCTTATCTTCATGTACATCATATTTTTTATCATGACTGCTATTTTCTAACCTTTCATCACATGATAAACTAATCCATTGATGTATTATCATATCTGGGAGCATGCCATATCCAGGAGCGAATCTTACAGCTATTACAGCTCAGTTTTTTTTAATGAAAGTATACATTTTTACTAAAGGAATTTTGCCTTTTGAGGGTTTTTTTTTCCAACTAAGACAAACTCTTTGAATGTTTTTATTATCATTTTGATAATTACTGCTACTTCTCATACAGTTTTATTTTTATGAATAAATTGCCTGAGAGGGTGACTTTGGCTTCCCAGGAGCCATTTATGCTGACTTTCTGGTTTGTGTTAAGGTCACCAAACAAATAACTTCAAAATTAGCAAGGTATTAGTATATTAAATATGAAATGAGATTTTTTTAAAAGTGTATATGAGTGGATAGCATCTGAATTCCTCTTAGGGAGACAAATGTTTTTGAAAAGGAAAGTGCCTGTGGTGTGGAAGATGAGGACTGAGGATTACAATATATGGAAGCATTAGTCAAGTGTTCAGCAAGGAAAGTTATCACAAATTTGGGAGTTTCAGTGACGACAAGAAAAGTGAGAGAGGGATTAGTCAGACAGGGGAAGCGCTCAAATTATATGGCAGAAGACTGGAGCCTGAAGAGAGCTAGTTGATGCATAATTTCTTCTAGCAGAGCTATTGAAGGAGTTTTAAGAAAGGGATTATCTAATATCCAGTTTTAAAATGTTTTCTATGTAACTTTGTGCTGTAACTGCCTCTTCCGTTGTCTTAAAATTTCAGAGAAGTCATCTACACAAATAATTGACATGATTTTGAAGAAATCAAGGAAAAGTCTTTGCCCCTTCCTGTTTTGTATAAGACAGAGCACACAGAATAATCACTGGGGATGAGATAACAGTAACACTCAGAGTTCAGCAAGAATAGAAAATGAGACCTGCTGGTGTACATGAAAACACCAGCTAATAAACATCTCTCTGAAGTTAGAGTAGTGGGGAAAGGGTGCAGGTTTCCTACTTCCTGAAGTGATAGAAGGGTTGAATAAATTTTATGTTAATCTTAAAAAAAAGTGTTGGGGTGCCTGGGTGGCTCAGTTGGTTAAGTGTCTGACTTCAGCTAAGGTCATGATCTCGCAGTCCATGAGTGTGAGCCCCACTTTGGGCTCTGTGCTGACAGCTCAGTACCTGGGGCCTGCTTGAGATTCTGTGTCTCCCTCTCTTTCTGCCCCTCTCCTGCTCTGTCTCCCTCTCTCAAATATAAATATATGTTAAAATTTTTTAATAAAAAAGCAGTGTTAATTTTGTTGACATTTGGGATACATGTATAAATAATAAATACCAGAACTATAAAAATTACTTTTATAAAAATTTTTTTTCTAGAAAATGGTACTATCAATCCAGATTTTTTCTTTGTCATCTGATTATGTCATATTTTTTTATGTCATCCACGTGTGTGTGCTGACACTGGGACATGGAATGGAACAGAATCCAAAAGCCATGATTCAGGTTCAAATCATTGTTTGGAAATATCATGGTGACAATACTAGTTCATGCCTGGTGCTTCACTAGCTGTGTGATATCGGGCATGTATCTCAGTAGTGTTATGCCTCAGATTTTGTTTTTGTTGTTGTTGTGTTTTGTAAAAAAGTAAATAATAATCTTGGGGCACCTGGGTAGCTCAGTCATTTAAGTGTCCAATTCTTGATTTAGGCTCAAGTTGTGATTTCATGGTTCATGGGATCCAGCCCTGCCTTTGGATCCACACTGCCAGCTTGGGATTCTCTCTCCCTCTCCGCCCCCCACCCCTGCTCCTCACCCTGCCCACAGAGTCTCTCCCTCTCTTTCTCTGTCTCAAAATAAATAAACTTAAAAAAAATCTTGGAATAGCTTTGAGAATTAAATAATATAACATATGCAAAACATTAAGCACAGTGCCTGGAACCAAGTAAGCATTCAATGAATGGTAGCATTATTTATTTGTTTGGCTTAAAATTATTTTTTGGAGAAAAAAAGTTAACATTGGTAAAATTATTCACATTCCTTTCAATTCTTATCATTCCAGAGAGCATTGTCTGTAAACATTTGAGAAGGATTTTTGGAACAGAATTTTAAAGAATTTAGGTTTTTCAGCCTACATCAATGTCAATCTCATGGACATAAATTTATACTAACTGAATGAGGCCTACGGAAAATCTCAAGTGACCCAAGGGCGTTAGTTTCCTTCAAATCCTCCTACCAACTGATTTGTCATCCTGAGACTGAATTAGCCTAGGTTGAGACATAATCTTTCACAGATGCCTCACAAACTGAGAAATCACTAGAAGAATCCATAGCAGCTGGTGGTACAAAAGCCAAAGTCATAGATTGCATGTTGAATATGTAATGCTGCCACTCTAACCTTATCCCAGAAAATTTTCTTTTATCATCAAGATTTAAGTATCAGAGTTTAGGACTTCCTCCATATTCTAGAATGTGGCTTAAATATCATAGATTAGAGATGATGAAAAAGACTTTGTCATAGTAGGAGGCAACTCTTTCTTAAAATTGAGAAAATTGAATCCCAGGAATGTTAGTAACTGCTCAAGTCAATAGCAAGTCATGTACTTCTTTTAAATGAAATAAAAGTAGAAAACTATATGGTCTGACCTCTAGTATGGTCACCGGTAATTAATTTTTGTTACAACCTTGTTGAGACCTAATTGACATACAATAAACTACATATATTTAAAGATTATATGTTGATTAGTGTATATATATATATATATATATATATACACTAATCAACATATAATCTTGTGTAATATAATGTGAGGGCTTTATTAGTATATATATATATATATATATACTAATAAAGCCCTCACAACAATTAAAACAATGTACATATTCTTCACCCTCTAAAAATTCATCATGTCTTTTTGTGATATCTTCCTGCTGCCCTCCCTTGCTGCCCTTCCTTGCACCCCACCTCTACTGTCCTAAGCAATATATGATATATAATATATATAATGATTATTATAGTTTAATTTGCATTTCCTAGAATTCTTATGAATAATTACACATTGTCTATATTTTGTTTGGCTTCTTTCACTCAAAAAATTATTTTGAGATCTATATCTGTCTTTGCAAATATCAACATTGTACCCTTTCATTGCTGAAAAATATTCCATTCTGGAATGTACCACAATTTGTTATTCATTTACCTAGTGTGCAGGTGGTGATGGTAGACATTAGGGTTATTTACAGTTTTTGGCTATTAAAAATAAAGTGGCTATGAGCATATATACATGTCTTTGTATACAAGTCTTTGAGTCAGACTTGCTTTTGTTTTTCTTGGGTAAATACCTAGGACTGGGTGAAATATTTGAATCATTTTGTAGGTATGTGTTTAACTTTTTAAGAAATGGCCAAACTGTCTTCCAAGGTGTTGTACCGTTCCCAACAGCAGCATATGAAAGTTCCAGTTGCTTCACATCTTTACCAACATTTTGTATAGCCAATCTTTTTTATTTTAGCCATTCTGGTGGATGTGTAGAGGTATGTCATTTCAGTTTTTATTTGTATTTTACTACTGACTAATGATATTGAGCATATTTTCATGTGCTTGTTTGCCATCTATATCTTTGATAAAATACCTATCACGATCTTTCGCCCATTGTTTGATTATGCTGTTTATTTTCTTGGTACTGAGTCGTAAGAATTTTTTACATTATTCTGGATAAAAGTCCTTTGTCAGAAATTTTATCTTGCTTTCACATTGGTTGAATGCAAGTGGTGAGATCAGATGTCCTTACCTTCTTCCTGACTTAAGGGGTAAACATTTCACCATCCAGATGTTGCCCTTTATCAGGTCAAGGAAGTTCCCTTACATTTGTTTAACACAATTTTTTTGTTTTTTGTTTTTTTTGGACAGAATTCCTTTAGTGCCATAGGAGAGAGCTTATCTGTGATATTTAGCATTCTCCACAGGCATAGAACCTCTTATGTAAAAGTAAAAGTTGAAAGCATGTATGGGAATCAAGCTATACTAGCCACACTGGAAACTAATACTTGCTTCTGAGAGGAATGAAAAAATATCAATACATGTGCCTGTGTTCTTTCTATGCTTATGGTAGAAATTAATAGTTGATCAAGCATTCTTTCCCAGGGACCCCAAATGCAGACAGAGACACCAGATCATCACAGAGTCTAAGTAGCCACTAGAGTTGGCATGTGTGATGAAAATTTGCTATCCCTGATCTATATAATATTTCCACATAAACATAAAAAAAAATTCAGTGATTTGGCAGAATACAGATGTGGGTGTGATATCACTTGGTTTCTGGATATGGTCAGTAAACAACTTTAGAAAATCATCTTATAGCTTTGGGAGGCTTTTCATAAATATTCCTTCAAACAACCTTGTGGAGAGGGCAAGGATCTGGAGAAGCCTGATCATTTAGGAAACTGTAGAACCATAAGATGTTCCTGAAGGAAAGTTTTCTTAGTATCATCTAACTCAGAAGTACTGTTTTTAGCTTCAGAACATTTTCTTTTAAAGAACCTTACAAAAAGTCCAATATATAATAAGCCAGATAAAATTAAGACTGTATAGTTCCCTCATGCCCCACTCTTCCATCTCTTGGGAGCCCCTGATATATCTCTTTGAAAAATGCTAATGCTCCATTGAGCAAAGTTTCAAAACCACTGATCTTATCCAACTTTCACTTTATGAAGGTTGAAGTGTAAGGAGTGATGTCAGGTGCCTAAGATCACCCGAGTATAGAATGACAAATGAGACTTGAAGACGGACATCTTGATCCTGGTCTGATATTTTCTTCTGTATTATATACATATGAGTTGTTAAAGATAATATTAAGACTATATGGCTACATAAAACTTTACAAAGCACTCTTTCACTTATGATATCATTTGGTTCCCAAGCATCTTCATTTCCAAATCAGGAAATTGAGGCTCAAAGAGAAGTAACTTTCCCAAGATCACAGAACTGATATGTTGTTATATTGAGGCTCAAGTACAGCATTACCTATACTTAAGCTAATATGCCATGCATTCTCTGTACCCACAGAAATTCAGAGCTCATAGACTTCTGCCAAGTTCTAGACTCGTATATCCAACCATTCATGGGCTCTCTTCATCTCCACCTTTAATGCCCCACAGATATTCCCAACTTGTCACATCCAAGGTTGAACTAACATCTCTGTTCCCCCCTCAAACACATGAGATGGGGGTTGGACATCTGTGTTTCAAAAAGTCTGCCTAGATAATACTAATGTACAGCTAGGATGATGAACCTTTTGTCTAGAGAATAGAACCCCAGCTCCTTAACACAGCAAACAAAATCTCCCTGACATTCCAGGCCACATCTCTAATCTGATCCTCTGCTACTCTGTGCCTGACACTTTGTACTCTAGGATCATAATATTTGCAGTTTATTGAACTTGATACATTCTTTCACCCTTTTGCACAATGTGTTTCTTCTGTCTTCCCAGATACCTAGCAAACTCTTATTTATCCTTCAAAACCCTGCTCAAGCAGTGTCTCTCGTGTGAGGATTTAACTGACCTCTTCAGGCTCAGCTCAGGCTATTCTTGTTTCATCTTACTATGTACATTATTCTATTATTACATTTTATAATAATAGCTCACTTAAATGGTAGTCTCCTTATTAGACTGTTGACAGACCCTTATCTTGTTCATATTTTTTTATGTAATGGAAATGAAGTTTTTCCTGTCTATCACCACTTCTCATTTTCCCTCATTTTGCCTCAGTACAATTTTCCTGATTTTGTGAGACCATGCTTTCTCCTGTACATGAAGGAACCATGAACTTAGTTCACGGGCATCTCCTGCATGTTATCTATAACAGAAGTGAAGGGATTGGCAGCAAAAGTAAGTAAAGTTAATAATCTAGAGATAGATGACCACAGACAAAAGTACTATTAATTGACCAGTTAAACAACACACATTTATTATGTATCTGTTCTATGTTTGGCACTGTATTAGACATCCCAGCATTACAATAATATGTAAACTTCTTTACCTGAGATTGCAAACTCTCTAGTTTGCCACCTTGACCCATATGAAGGACTTGAGGTATGTCAAGCATATTTGAAGCTTAATGATGAATAAATAGGGAGCAACTAATATTTACTCCCAAAACCTTAAAATAAGAAGAATAAGCAACACATTATATGATTTGTTTATAAGGGCGTTTTCCAGCCTTATGGTAGATCCCTATAATTCTTCAAGTAGAGTCTCTTCTTGTTAATACAAGGGTCTGATCCCTGTTAAAATGTAAATAACCTCAGAAAGGAAAACATTAAGTTATTATTAATTAAATATGTCTTTCCGTTAATGAAATACGTAGGAGTAGAGTTTTTAGGAGGACAGAGGATGAGAGCAGAAGGAAGCATAGAAAAGAGGCATTGGCAAGTGGGCAGAAAGTTGAGTGGAGTGCTGAGAGAGTAGGTGACTCCACAAAGGCCTTGTCACATGAGTTATGGATGATTGTTTTGGGTGAGCGAAATTAAGGTGGATTGTTATATAAGATTAGAAGAATACAAAAATTTGGCTATTTCTAATAATTTTCAAAAATTTATGTACTAGTATAAAAAGTAAGTAAGTACTAGAGTGAGCGAATCAAAAAGTTATTGGTAATGAAGCCACTATGTTAGAGACAACCAAATTATCCAATGATTGAGATAGTTCAATAAATTATGATACTTGCAAACATTGGACTTCTTTACAATTATGGCAAGTGATATTCTAAGATAGTACATAATTTCTTAAGATATTATAGGATAGGAAATATATTCAGGATAAATAGTGAAGTAAAAATTGTATTATAAAATAATATGTAATATGTGATTCTAGATTTGGGGGGGAAGATAGATAGATAGATAGATAGATAGATAGATAGATAGATAGAGATAGACAGACAGATAAAGGATATGGATAAAGTATCTAACCCTGATGTTAAGTGACTACCTTTTCAGGAGATGGGGGAAGAGACTATAAACATTCATTTTAAGGAAATAAAATTTTTTGCCTATCTATGTTCTTTAATTTTATTTTGAATTACAATTTTAAAACTTTTATCACCTTTTTAAAGGAAGTCCAGTTAGAAGTTATAAAATTGTAATGCATTCTGTAAGATCACATTAAATTATTAATTTTAAGGGACTATGTGGGTGAATGTGCCAGTGAGTACATGATTAAGAACCCCAGTAAGGACTTTGCAAAGAACAGAAGTATCTATACATTACTCAGTGCTCATCATGATAAGTGTACTCTTAATTCCCTTCCCCTGTTTCACCCATCCCCCCACCCACCTCCCCTCTGGTAACCATCAGTTTGGTGTCTATAGTTCAGTCTGTTTTTTGGTTTGTATCTTTTTTTCTTTGTTAGTTTTGTTTCTTAAATTCCACATAAGAGTGAAATCATGTGGTTATTTGTCTTTCTCTGACTGACTTATTTCACTTAGCATTATACCCTCTAGATCCATCCATATTGTTGCAAAGGGCAAGATTTCATTCTATTTTATGGTTGAGTAATATTCCATTATATGTATATACCACCTCTTCTTTATTCATCTAGAAGTGGGACTGCTTCTATAATTTAGCTATTGTATATAATGCTGAAATAATCATAGAGGTATATTTATCTTTTCAAATTAGTGTTTTTGTATTCTTTGGGTAAATACCCAGTAGTGGAATTACTGGATCATATGGTAAACTCAGAACCATTAGAAGTCATGAAATAATAAAGGTTAGAAATAAATGAAATAAATAAGTGAAATAGAAACTAAAAAAAAAAAAACAAAAACAAAATTAAAAAACAAACAAAAAACCAATAGAACGGATCAGTGAAACCAGGAGCTAGTTCTCTGGAAAGATCACAAAATTGATAAAGCTTTAGCCAGATTCATCAAAAGAGAGAGAGAAAGAGGGGTGGGGGGACTCAAGTAAACAAAATTAGAACTGAAAGAGGAGAAATAACAACTGACACCACAGAAATTAAAAGGATTATAAGAGATTATGAAAAATTATATGCCAACATATTGGACAACCTAGAAGAAATAGATAAATTCCAGAAACGTATAACTTCCCAAAACAGAATCAGGAAGAAAGAGAAAATTTGGACAGACCAATTACCACCAATGAAATTAAATCCGTAATCAAAAATATCCCAACAAATAAAAATCCGGGAACAGATGGCTTCATAGGTGAATTCTACCAAACATTTAAAAGAAGAGTTAATACCTATTCTTCTCAAACCATACCAAAAAAAAAAAAAAAAATAGAAGAGGAAGAAAAGTTTCCAAATTCATTCTATGAGGCAAGTATTACCCTGATTTCAAAACCAGATAAAGGCACTACAACAAAAAAGAACTCCAGGCCAATATCTCTGGTGAACATAGATGCAAAAATCCCCAACAAAATATAGCAAATTGAATCCAACAACACATTAAAAAAATCATTCACTCAATCAAGTGGGATTTATTCCTAGGATGTAAAAGTGGTTCAACATTCACAAATCAAACAACATGATACATCACATCAACATGAGAAAGGATAAAAACCATATGGTCATCTCAATAGATGGAGAAAAAGTATTTGACAAAGTGCAACATCTATTCATGATAAAAACCCTCAACAAAACAGATTAATAGGGAATATACCTTAATGTAATAAACACCCACATATGAACATATTAACAAATGAAAAACCCACAGCTAACCTGATACTCCATGGGGAAAAACTGAGAGCTTTTCCCTTAAGATCAGGAAAAAGACAAGGATGTCCACTCTCATTGCTTTTAGTCAATGTAGTACTAGAAGTCCTAGCCACAGCAGTCAGACAAGAAAAAGGAATAAAAAAACATATAAATTGGTAAGGAAGAAGTAAAGCATTCACTATTTGCAGATGACATGTTACTATATATAGGAAACCCTAAAGACTCCACCAAAAAACTACTAGAACTAATAAGTAAATCCAGTAAGGTCACAGGATACAAAATCAATATACAGAAATCTGTTGCATTTCTATACCTAATAATGAAGTAGCAGAAGGGAAATTAAGAAAACAATCCCATTTACAATTGTACCAAAAATAATAAAATACCTAGGAGTACACCTAACCAAGGAGGTGAAAGAACTATACTGTGAAAACTATAAAATATTGATGAAAGAAATTGAAGATGACACAAATATAAATGGAAATATATTCCATGTTCATGGATTGGAAGAACAAATATTGTTAAAATGTCTCTATGCCCAAAGCAATCTATAGATTTAATACAATCCCTATCAAAATACCAACAACATTTTTCATAGAACTAGAACAATCTTAACATTAGTTTGGAACCACAAAAACCCTAAATAGCCAAAACAATCTTGAAGAAGGAAAAAAAAAAACCTGGAGATATCACAATCCCAGATATCAAGAGGTACTGCAAAGCTGTAGTCATCAAAACAGTACGGTATTGGCATAAAGATAGACACATAGATAAATAGAACAGAATAGAGAGCCCAGAAATAAACCCACACGTATATGATTAATTAATCTTTGACAAAGAATCCAACAATATGCAATGTGAAAAAGATAGTCTCTTCAACAAATGGTGCTGGGAAAACTGGACATACAAAAGAATGAAACTGGATTACTTTCTCATACCATCCACGATAATAAAGTCAAAATGGATTAAGGTCCTAAATGTGAGACCTGAAACCATAAATATTAGAAGAGCACACAGGCAGTAATTTCTCTGACATCGACCATAGCAACATTTTGCTAGATGTGTCTCCTAGGAGGGAAACAAAAGCAAAAGCAAACTATTGGAACTACATCAAAATAAAAAAACTTGTGCATAACAAAGGAAGCAATCAACAAAACTAAAGGACAACATACTGAATGAGAGAAGATATTTGAAAATGACATATCCAAAAAAGTTAGTATCCAAAATAATAAAAACTTATACAACTAAACACCAAAAACAAAAAACAAAAACAAAAACAAATACAAATAATCCAGTTAAAAAATGGGCAGAAGACATGAACAGACATTTCTTCAAAGAAGACATACAGATGGCCAGTAGATACATGAAAAGATGTTCAATATCACTCATCGTTAGGAAACACAAATTAAAATCACAACAAGATATCACCTCACAACTTTCAGAATGGCTAAAATCCAAGACCCAGGTAACAAGTATTGGTGAGGATGTGGAGAAAAAGGAACCATCGTGCATTGTTGGTGGGAATGCAAACTGGTGCAGCCACTGTGGAAAACAGTATGGATGTGGAGAAAAAGGAACCATCGTGCATTGTTGGTGGGAATGCAAACTGGTGCAGCCACTGTGGAAAACAGTATGGAGGTTCCTCAAAAAATGAAAAATTGAATTAAAAATATTTAAAGTCAAATGAGATTTGCAAGGCAAACAACTCCATTCATGGAAATAAACATCTTTGACAACGATGAAAATTCTAGAACACCTGACAGTTGAAGATACTAGTCCAAAATGATGCCAACTGCCAAAATAGATGATATGCAAGTATGAGGAAGATTACACATGTAAGTGAAACTACATGGACCCTAAATGCTTCCACTTCTTAGTCTGGGGAAATTAGCCATCCCAGTAACATCATTAATATAAACCATAAAAACTAAATGTGAAATTCAAAAGAGATTGCATGGAAGGATGTATTTATTACTATATTTAATCAACATAATGCAGTTCACAGTGTCTGCTTATACATGTCTTACTCCTTGCCCCCTTTTGAACTCAGGATCAGATTTTTGGGAGCCTGTTCTACTTCTCCAGTATTTAATTCAAGGAAACAGTAAATCAGAGATTAAAATCTCCTCATATAATTCTTGGATTCTCATTTTTTTTAATTAAGCTTACTGACTGTCAGTGGCATTATAAAACAAAATGTCTAACTTTTCCACTATCTCCTAAAATGTCTGCTGCAAGCAGAATCAAAATTAACAAAAGGAACAACTCAGAAATAATACAAAGATCTCTGTGGTGCATTAACACTAGGAGGAATTTAAATGCAACATGCAAATATCAAATGACATTTACAAAGCACATACCCTGTCTAATTCTTCTGTGAGCTAATACGGTAATTACAGATGTTATACTTTCCAACAAAATCACCAGTGAGAATATAGCAGCCAGAAAAATTTGAATCATGGGGGAAAAGACACAAAGAATTACTGAAACTCTCACCTACTCACATAAAAAATTCAGACAGTTGATTCTGCTAATACTGGCTGACTGCTCCTTTTCCTCCTTAAAAATAACTGTGAGGAGGTACCTGTTAGAATAAATATCATATCTATATCTATATCTGTATATTCATCTGTTATATGTATTTGTATATCTGCATGTAAGTATATCTATCTAATTTGGGCTTCAGTCTGACATATTAAATAATCTGTTGCTATGGTAAATTAAGACTACCAATTCTGAAGAGTATCCAGTTTGTAACCAATGACTAACTACACCTTATCAAGCAAAGCCATACTCTGAAACAGTTCAGCTTAATAGAACATTCTGCAATGATGGAAATATTCCACCTGCACTCTCCAATACACTAGCCACTAGTCCCATGTGGTTATTGAGCATTTAAAATATGTTGGAAAAGCAAAAAAATAAGAAAAGAAAAGAAAGAAACAAAAGAAATGTGGTTAATGTGACTGAAGAACTAATTTAATATATTTTCTTTAACTTTAGTTAATATTAAGCCAGATTTTCTGTTCACTACCACGTTGGGCAGTGGCTTTAAAGTAAAAAAGCTCAAGAGATGATAGTGACGAAATGCAATACAAGTAAGAAAGCCTCCATTTGCTTATCAGCTG
This sequence comes from Puma concolor, assembly GCF_028749965.1. Lineage (NCBI taxonomy): Eukaryota > Metazoa > Chordata > Mammalia > Carnivora > Felidae > Puma > Puma concolor. The sequence continues at coordinate 72,723,067 of NC_141675.1, read as the reverse complement.
CTTGCATATGAACAAGCTGAGCTTCTATTCCCTTCTATAGAAGTAAGCCATGGATTGGTGACAGAGAAGGTAATGAGTGGAAGACACTCAAGCTATTTGAGATGTTTAGGATTGTTTCTTGAATGTATCATACATTACTCATCTCTGTTTATGCAGTAAACAGTGCAGTTCCTAGAATAGAATAGATGGTCAATGTTTATTTTTTACTATTTTGAATAAGGTTTATCAAAATTAGAGACAAATCCAAGCATCTGAATTCTAAAAATATAAAACAAACAAAAGACAGTTGACTGTGTTCTCTTGTCCATGATTTGTTTTGGACAAAACTTTGGCTGTTTGTACATACCCGATAAATATTACCATGTTGAAATCAGACATTTAAAACCTTATTACTGTTAAAATACAGAATGTCCCCATAAAAATATCTTCACAGAGATTTGATTTAATTTTTTCCCACACCTGTATAAACAATGGCTATGTGAAAAAAAATTCTCATGTTATGTAAAGCTCTGAATACACTATTATGTTGTTTCATTTATGTTCTAGGTAAGATTCCAAGTGCCTATTTCACTTTATAACTTAGGGCTAGAAAGAAAAATTTATCTCAGTTAACCACCATGCTCCATTTTTAAGGAGAGCTGTGTATTTACTTGGAGGAATATGAACCTCTTGGTCTTGGTAGCAAGGAAGCTCTGACAAACAAAGTAAAAGGTAAGGTGCACTGTTGGGAGACAATTCCATGGCATTCTCATATTTCTGCATGTCTTTCAAGTGAGGCACTAACTACTCTTTGTTCTGGATTATTTTTTAAAGATGTTTTTTTATAGCAAACAGCTTTGAAAGAGATAACACTTCCCTCCAGAGCAAAGTACAGGTGGACTATTGACCATTATAAAAGATTTAGATTCTCTGAGCCCAGAGTTGCTGTCCTGTCATACAACCCATTGTCTGTGCTGATATCACCTGGCTTTCTTTGTACCACCCTGTGGCAGCTGAGACTCAGGGAATAGTTGGGGTGTAGAGGGGTTTGGGGGGTTGGGGGAGGCTCGGAGGGGGGACTGTAATTACTCTGGCTACTGCTAATGGCTGTAACAGTTCTTCGTCTCTGACTCAGGAGTCTCATGAATTCTTCCAGCATACATGAAACTGTGGCAGGCCAATTGTTAATTTGCAAGGAGGTTAAAACCCCAGACTCTTAATAGATCTTGATGCTCTCATGTTGCAAAAATCCTAACCGGGGTTTTTGTATGATTCTCTCCTCTACATTACATGGCTCTTGTTATCATTTTAGCTGATTTATTTTATGTGTCTTTTAAAAGTTGAAAATTCAAATATTTCCATCATCTAAGAATGAACAGAATGGTGACAAATTTTATGGCTGCAATTTTCTATGGGTTTATTAAATATAATATGGTTCTTTTATATAATAGAAGTATACATAAGACATCTTTCCATCTGTATATTTTCATGATGGTAAAGTACACATGATATATAATTTACCATTAGTAACATATTTTTAATCTTTAAAATTGATTGCATTAACTAAAAGTATGAGAATTTAAGGGCAAAACAAGCTCTTAAATAAGTTTCAAGGTGTTCATCAAAAGATGAACAGTGGGGGAGGGGTGGGGACCCAAGACTGAAATCATATGGGAAAGCTGGAGTATTATTATAGAAGCCTGAGCTCATTGTTGCAAAAACTGGTGTGAGAATCAGTAGAAAGCAAAAAAGAGCCATCTCAGGGTAAGGTCAGTCATGGTAGCAAAACAACAGACAGGGTACACCAAAGAACACAGATCACAAAAATCAACAGAGCAAAAAGGTAGCCCACAAAAATGGGAGAAAATATTTGCAAATCATATATTTGAAAAAGAGTTGATATCTTGACTATATGAAGAACTCATACCTCGACAGAAAAAAAGGCAACTTATTAAGAAATATGCAAAGGATTAAAAAAAACAAAATAAGTGCTTGCAAGGATGCAGAGAAATTGGAGCCCTGTGCGCTGTTGGTGGGAATGTAAAATGGTGTAATGGCTATGGAAAACAGTATGCAGGTACCTCAAAAAATTAAAAACAGAACTACCATATGATTCATCCATTCCACTTCTGAGCATATACCCAAAAGAATTGAAAGCAGGGTCTCAAAGAGAAATTTGTGTGTGCAAATTTATTCACAATAGCTAAAAATTGGAAGCAACCCAGTGTCCATTGATGTATAAATGGATAAACAAAATGTAGTATATACATAAAATGGAATATTAGCCTTTAAAAAGGAAGGGAATTCTGACAGTGCTACAACATGAATGAACCTTGAAGACAATATGCTAAGTGAAATAAGCCAGTCACAAAAAGAAATACTGTATGATTCTACTTATATGAGGAACCTAGAGTAGTTAAAATCATAGAGACAGAAAGTAGACTGGTAGTTCCCAGGGGCTGGGGGGAGGGAGCAATGGGGAGTTGTTCTTTAATGTGTATACGTTTTCAGTTTTGCAAGATGAAAAGAGTTCTAAAAATTGGGACTATACAACAATATGAATGTAATATTGTGGAACAGTATGCTTTAAAAATGATTAAGATGGTTAACTTTTATGTGTATTTGACTACAATTTAAAACACACACACAAGACAGGGAAGAATAGAACTTGGTCAGGTTCTCAAAATGGGGTGTAACTCAGGAGTTTATAACCCTGAGTTCAAAGCTAATCTCCATTTAAGTCTCCAAGACTTCTTTCACTCCACCTAATCACAGTGGGTTCAAGAAGAATTTTCGATTTTCCTTTCATGCAAAACTTAGCCTTAAAGTCAATTAGACACATTTTGATAGTGTCATAAACATCTTCAGATTAGTAGTGACTCAAAATAAGGGAATTATACCCTCTTTTTTAACTTTAAAATGATTTTTTAAATTTTTTTTCATGTTTATTTTATTTTTGAGAGAGAGAGAGAGAGAGAGACAGAGTGTGAGCAGGAGAGGAGCAGAGAGAGAGGGAAACATGGAATCCGAAGCAGGTTCCAGGCTCTGAGCTGTCAGCACAGGGCCCAATGCAGGGTTCGAGCCCACGAACTGTGAGATCATGACCTGAGCAGAAGTCCGACTGAGCCACTAAAATGATTTTTAGTTACACAACTAATGTATAAATTTATCCCCTTGTAAAACACTAAAACATTACAGTTTAGGTCAAAGAACTTTGATGACTGAGGCAATAGACCTCAGGTGCCTACCCCAACATTTATTCTCCTTTTTTGACTTAGTAATGAAACCTCTCATTTAACCTGGAGACACAGTCAGGTAAAACAGCAACAGCATTGTACATTCTCTTTTGCAATTGGAATCTACCACCTGACAAAATTCAGGCTGATAAAATGGAGATCAAAATGTTTTATGACAACATCTGTGAAATTGTCTTAAAGGATAGCTGCTACATGTGTTATATTCCTTTTTTTTTCCTCTTTGTTCCTCCGTCCTACCCCCTGGAATTTAGAAGTGATGGCTGGCACATGAGTCATCATTCTGGGCATGAGAATTAAGGTCACACTGTAAGGATGGCAGAGAAGAATGCTGAAAGTAACCTCTCTTCTTATCTTCATGGTATCTTCATACTTGCACTTTGCATCTCTGGACTTCCCTTATATGAGAGAATAAGTCACTATTAGGTAGGCTTTTTTGTCACACAATGCTAAAACTAACCCTGAAAGACTATCATCATTATTTGGATCCCTTCTTTGAACTATTCCACTCTCATCTGAAGGTAACACTGTCACCAGTTTGGTGTGAAACCTTCCATACTTGTCCTATAGACTTATGTGCGCCCACAGAAAATATATAGTGTTGCTTTTTGAGATTTTATGTTTTAGTTTTCTTACCCAATGTCATCACAGATTATATGCCATGCATAGTGTTCTGCTACTCACAATTTACTTAATCTCAGTTGTAGTATATTCTGAAGCAGATGCTTTCAAATGTAAAAACATGATATGCAGCCTGTCTAGAGCTCAGAATGCTCCTTCAAGGGACAACTGCATTCATACACTTTACAAGACATATATGACTGCTAAAATAACAACAACAACAACAACAAAGAGCAACAATAGCAACCACCATATAGACAAATATCTGGAGAGCATGAAATGGCTTCTATTGGTAAAGTGACCACTTTAGAAAAGTGGTCCTGTTGATGAGAGAGCTTGAGGCAGCCTGAAGGGCAAAGCACAAGCTAGAACTCCACCCCCACCCTGACTCCAGGTGGAATCTGTTTGATATTCCTTGGACACTCCTGGCTACCCAAGAACAAAGGAAAGGGGTTTAAGTGCTTGCCATGGTAATGTGGGAAACTAAGGCAAATGTAAAATTAAATTCCCTTACTGCCTATAGCCCATTGACAACTCCTTGAGACAAGCAGAGTGACCTCCCTTTAGGACCTCAGCAGCCTCAAGAGTTACACTTTGCTGGGGACAAAAGAGAACCTTATCTTAACAATATTCCAACCTTGAGGAACCTGTAAATCAACTTCCTTTATCTCAATGCCCCAAGATATATGCTGGCAATCATACTCCAAGCTTATTGCCTCCCATTTACATCTAAAGGGTCTCATGACTGAGGTTTTATTAAATGGTAAGTGGTGTTTCCCTAGCAACAGCTAGCTTCCCAAGGTCCTGGAAACCTTTCTTCCAAAATTCCTTAAAGCCATACTCTATCCCTGACCCCCTCCTAACCTGAAGGTATATAATGAGTTACCTGTCACAACCCCAGTGCAGCTCTTCCTGTCCATGGGTCCTGTCCCCATGCTTTAATAAAATCACCTTTTTGCACCAGAGAGGTCTTCAATAATTTTCTTGGCCATTGGCTCCAGACCCCATGAACCCCCCATCACCCCAAAACTTCATCACTGTTACTCCGCTAAAAGTAACTTATGAAGCTAGCTTAAGGAGGAGAGTCTGATTTGCTCTATATAAATGGAAATCAGGCTGGAAATAACTCTCTCACAGGTCTTTCCATTCTAGAAGTTTAAGTCTGAGGACTTTTCTGCTTCAAATCAGCTATTTAAACGTCAGAATTTTATGTCAGTGTGGTTCTTCATAGTGATGATGTTTGGGGTTGATGGTGGGGTGGTCTGGAGCTGATGGCCAAGAAAGAATTCTTGAAGATGTCTTTGGTGCAAAAAAGATGATTTTATTAAAGCATGGGAACAGGACCCCTGGGCAGAAAGAACTAAGCTGGGGTTGTGAAGAATGGTTGGTTTTATACTATGGAGTTGGGGAGGTAAAGTCAAAGGGAGGCCTCCAGAAGGACTTTGATATGTTAAAGATGACTCCTAAAATACCTGAGGCCTTGCTATTGTCAAGCTAAGGTTATTTTCCCTCTAGTAAGGCATTAACTTTAGGATGGTAGGGAGTTCCTGGAGAAATGTCATATATACTCTGTATTTGCCTCAAGTATTTGTCGATGGGCTGCAGGTTATGAGGAAATTTAATTTTACCTACCATTTCCCTCTGCCTTTGTTCCCCATATCATTGTGGAGGGGTGATGTTGGGTCTCCAGGAAATGGGAGTCTTTTGGCTTCTGGAGATTAGGCTATTGATAAGATTGCCTTTTTCTTGTAATTTACTAAGATATTTGTAAACTAAAGGAGACTCATGTCCTGTATGACTGTGATCTCTATCAGTTGGTCATTTGTTTTCTTTCCTTTCCTTTGTCCTTGGGCAGTCAGGAGTGCCTGAGGAATATTACACACATCCCACCTGGAGCTAGTATACACTAGCTTGCACTTTGTCCTCTGCCCAGCCCATGTTCAGTCATCAGTAGGAGACTACAGCAGCAAATCTGCTGTGACGTATACACATTTCCTGTGAGCATTGTTGCAGGGGAGGCATTTCACCCAACATATTAACATTGCATTTTATTGGTAATTTTCAGACCATGACTTTGAAATGGCCAATGAAGCTTTTGTGACAGATTAAAGCTAACCCTTTTATATTTTGTTTCTCACAATGCTTCTCATTGGAATTTCTGAAGAATTCCAGAATAATAGAAACTGAGCACTAGGCTAGTAGGGCTTGGCACATTTAAGGTACTTAGTAAATGTTCTTTGAATGAGTGAAAGAATGAATGAGTGATTAATAAACAAAGCAAACTAGTCTCTTAAGAGTAATTTTTTAGTTTTGTAAGTAAATGTGTGTTTTCTCCTTCCCCTTGTTTTGGAAATGGAATGATTATCCTTTCCTCACTAGGCACAGATCAGGTTCATTGACATTTGCCTTCTCATTTAGAGACTTTCTGTCATATTCAAGGAACATCAACAATTCCAATTCTCAGAATTGCTCAACCCAGCCATTAATTCAAAATGATTTTCTTCATGCTAATAGAACATCATTGGCAATTTGTCTTTTGTGTTGTAAGGAAACAGAACTTCTCTGCCAATGAATGAAATTTTTCAACAATTTGCATGATACCCTAAAGCTCATATACAGGTATATTACTTAAAGTTGGCTCTGACAAGCCCAAACACTTCTTTAAGGTCTAGGTCAGCTTTCATGTTTCATTGCAGGCTGGCTCCCACATACTGACCTCTCCCAGACTATCCCCTCAGCATTCAGGGTCAGGGGACAGAGGCAGAATGCAACCTGTGGCGTTAGAATCCTTTGCATGGCCTTAGCACTTAAATGTTTGCAAAGTACTTTCCCATGTGCCATCCTCCTCCTTGCAACTACCAAAGAGAAAAATGGAGGCTTTAATAATGGTAGCTCTCATTCTACACTAGATAAGGCACTAAGTGCTTTTAGCCATCATCTCATTTATGTGGCTTTACTGTTTGAGGCAGAATCTTAACTCCATCACATTGTATGTAGATGTAACCTTCAGTAATTTTTAAACTTCTCTTAGCTTCAATTTCCCAAACTGTAAAAATGGGAGAGTGATTATAGTATAGAACGCTGCACAGTACAGCGCTGTTTGGTGCATAGGAAACTATCCATAAAAATTAACTATTATTATAATGATCTCCACTGTACAGAATAAAAACTGAGGCTCAGGTTAATTCCTTTGCCAAAATCACACAGTTAGTAAGTGGTGGGGCCACAAGTCAAAAGAATATCTGATTGAAACCAGAATCTAGTGAAATCCACCAATGTTATATTGTTTCTCTGAGAATTAAAGTGGCATTCTGTCATTGTCAGCCCCTGCCCAGGTGACTGCAGTGAGTACCCAGTAGATTAAAGGCTGACCAACCCTCTGTCAGGGCCAATGCAAAACCTCTGAGTAGGAGGCCATTCACTTTTGCTTTGTTAACTGAAGGAATTTGGAAATGGTCTTCTGATACTCTGCATCTAGGGAATTAAAGAACATGGGGAATTGCTTGATGCATTGGACACTTTGATGAATTTATAGGCTTGTAATTTCTCGATTCTAAGCCCAACCCTACATCTCCTCCCTCCCACCAAGCCATTTCCATCTGGCTTCCTCCTGTCCTACCATCTTGCAAACTGGAACTGCTCTGTCCTCTCAGGAATGTGGTACCAGAAGCAACTAACTCTCTGGTCAGCTACAGCTGGGACCTGCCAGATACATTTATGACTCTGAAACCCATCTTTGGGTTCTGTGTGCTAAACATTTCTAAGCACGCAAGCCCACATCTGTCTGTCTCCAAATGGGCACTCTTATCTACTCCACTCTACAGTTTCTAAGATGATGTAGGGATAGGAGAACAAAGTAAATTCTCCTTTTGTTTTTTAAGTTTATTTTTTTATTTTGAGAGAGACAGAGATGAGAAAGTGGGGGAAGAGGAAGAGGGAGAGGGAGACAGAGAATCCCAAGCAGGCTCTGCACTGTCAGCATGGAGACTTGTATGGGGCTCAAATTCACGAACTGAATCGTGAGATCATGACTTGAGCCGAAACCAAGAGTCAGATGCAAGAGTCAGACTGAGCCACCCACACACCCTGCAAAGTAGATTCCTAATCATGAAGTGGCCACATAACAGTTGGATTCTTGATCATCAGGTGAAAGCAGGAGGCACCAAGACCATGAGAATGGGTTTCCAGCACCTTGCATGTTGGAGGCCTTAATCCCAACCAGGGAAGCACAGCCTTTACATTCTGCTTTTTTTGGGAAATGACCCTGTGCTCTGAGTTAAAAAAAGAAAAAACAAACAAACAAACAAAACCTCTTTATTTAGTTATATATTTATATACATATTCAATATATAATAAATATAGCTTATATTTACATATATACACATATATAAAATATAATGTATGTATATTAAGAAATTTATTTTAAGGAATTGCCTTGTGTGATTACAACAGCTGACAAGTTATGAGATTTGGAGCTGGAGAGCCAGGAGAGCTAAGTTCCATTTTTGTCTTTCTTTTTTTTTTTTTTTAAAAAAAGTTTATTTATTTATTTTGAGGTTTGGGGTGGGAAGGACAGAGAACAGGGAGAGAGAGAGAGAACCCCAAGCAGGGACCCCGATACAGGGCTCAAACTCACACTGTGAGTTCATGACCTGGGCCAAAGTCCAACGCTTAACCAACTGAGCCACCCAGGTGCCCCATAGTTCCATTTCTAAGGCCAGCTGGCTTGAGACCTAGAAAGAGTGAATGTGTCAGTTTGAATCCAAAGTCACAAAAAAGTGAATATCCCAGTTCAAAGTCAGGTAGGCAGGAAGATTTATTTTTTATTAAAGGGAAAGTCAGCCCATCACTCAATGTGGCCCACCCCCACTAGAGAGTGCGATCTGCTTAACTCAGTCTATCTAGTTAAATGATATGCTCATCCAAAAACACCCTCACAGAAATACCCATAATAATATTTGACCAAATATCTGGGCACCCTATGGCCCAGTCAAGTTGACACATAAAATTAACCATAATATTTGGGATGGTTTGGGAAAAAAACAGGTTGTTCTCATTTAGAATTGTTTGCCTTTTCTGTCTCTTTTCTCATACATGGCCTCAAGCCAAGGTGGGTTTCTTTCGGGTGACATTAACTTATTGAAACTTCTCTACAGTCCAAGGTAGCCTATTACTAGCCTTGACAATAAATGGAGACTTTGAGAGTTTAAGTAACTTGCCAAGATTATAAAGGATACAGCCAACATTTAAACTCAGTTCTGCCTATCTCTAAACTTTCACTTTTCCATTCTTCCCATGAGACACCTGCTTCTACTTCTCACTAGTTTTCAATTTCCTGTTTAGTCACCTAATCAATACCTCCTTTTTAGCACCACCCACTACTACTCACAACTTCTGAAGATGTAGACTCCCTTTAGACTGTGACCCTACCTATAACTAACTGGGGTTGCATTTCTCTTCGTGGCACTTGATTTATGATCATATCAGCCTCTCCCTGGCCATGATTCTTCTTCTGGCTAGCTCCCCTTCTCTATTACCTCTTCCCTCCACAGCCCAGAGTGCTGTGCAACTGGGGTTATGCTGCGAATTATCCCAAGTCCTCATAGGAATTAGAAGTGATAAATCCAGGAGTCAACCCGAATTTTCATATCTTAAGCCCAGTGCACTGGCCTCATGGCCAGGTATCTGCAAAATGGGTGTGAGCTCGATGATCCATTGAGGCAGTGGCAAGAAATTACTAGAATGTCTGTTTTTAATTTATTGTTTTAATTTAAATTTTTATGCTCTGTTATAGTAGTATATATATCATTTATAAATATATACACATGTATTGGAGAATATTACTTTTTTAGATGGATAAGAATGCCAAGTTAGGGCTAATATTCTGCATTTTTAACAAGCTCTCTGCTGATATCCATATTTTGGTTTGGAGCCATACTTTGAATAGCAAGGGTCTCTATACCACACTGCTTTTCTTGAATTAGTGCTATGGGGATGCCGTGAGAGTTAAATACATGGATATAGGATGAATGAAAACAAACAAATCAAGATATATGTGTTCAGATATTATTTTGAATTTTTTTTTGAAATGTTGTCTATTTGAGAAAAACAGTACCTGTATTTGTAAAATAACTGCTAAGATTAATGTGAAATTATGTTAGGTATTATATTATTTTATATCAATTCCTATGACAAATTGTATTTGGTTTTAATCTTCATTTGGGATCATATTCTAGACTAAAGATAATAACAGCAGAGTGATCAAGTAATAGAGTTTAATTTTGAAATCTGATGCAAACATTTCAGAGACCCCTTTCTTCCTCCTCCCTTTGTCCCCAGCAGCTCTTGGGGAGCCTAGGAAGAGCACTTCCTCTCATAGCATTGCCCGAAGTCCAGCCTAACATTTCAAAATTCAGCCCTTATCTTTCTGGAAATAATGGATCTACTCATTGACTGGTAACACCTTTCTTCCAGCAAGTTCTAGGGAGTGAATGAAGCTGGAGGCATTGAATTTAATAAACATGTAGGCTGTGGTTGGAAGGATTAGAAAGCAGCCAGAAGGCATGTCAGTTACCCTCCAAGTGGAAGAAAGTCTGGGTGGAGACAGGTATCCTGCATCAGGGGTGGGGGGGGGGGGGGCTAATTTGGGTTATTTGTGCCAAAATTCTGTGGGCCCCAGAGTTATTGCAGAATGTAGAAGAGAAGAGGCAAGTGTTCTGTTGGAGTCACAGGTAGCTTCTTACAAGAGACTTTCTTACTATCTTTGATTTTACTTTTTAATCTTCTTGGTAGTTTATTTTGTAACAAAAAATTATTGCCTTTAAATGTAGACTGTTTCATTCTTGGGAAAGAAAAGAATTCATTTTAGTAAACCAATATGACATACTTGTGAACGGTTCTGTTTAGTAGCTAGATGTTTTTTTAAGAAATGGATGGTTTAGAGAACAATGACAATTTTCGAGGACATTATTATTCTGAAGGTCCAGTTTATGTGTATTTTCTACTGATTATATGGGAAAATTAAAAATCTCTTTGGGAGTGATAAATTCATGGCAGACAGATGGGAGTAAATATTTTCATAAAATTTTAAGCACTCCTTTTCCATCCTTTATTTAACATTTTTGTGTTGTCTTTATATTTACAAACTACGTAAGAATTGAACTAGTAAACATTTTCAACCATATGCGTGAGCAGGGAAGGGGCAGAGAGAGAGAGAGAGAGAGACAGAGAGAGAATCTCAAGTAGACTCCACACATGGGGCTCAAACCCACGAACCATGATATCATGACCTGAGCCAAAACCAAGAGTTGGGCACTTAACCAACTGAGCCACCTAGGTGTCCCAAAAGCATTTTTAGATCTTTCTTCTTTGCCATTTCTTGGTTCACATCCTTTATGTTCTTAACTTGTACTTATTTTAATATTTGGTCTAAAACACAATATATTTTATAAGATGAATTTATAAGATAATTTATATAAGATCTGAATTTGACTTATAATATGTTATTGTAAGCACATATTGTTCCAACTGATTAGTTTCTCATAAGCTTTATTATTCCAGAGTTTTGGCAAGTCATTTGGATACTTACTATTTATTAAGTATGTTCAAAAAACTATCTTTTAGATTCTCAGAATCTAGAGGTTGATGGACTGTCTCTACACTCAAGAATCTGTGATTTGAGGGTCAGGTTTTGAAATGTTTTTATACAAGAATTTCTTTCTCTTAGTTATGGCTTCTCTTGTTAATATGCTTTGTTTTATCTATTTTTACAGTTATTTTATTCTGTTAATCTGTTCATTGATGGAAACTTTGATATGAATATGCAGACTCATCTTTGTATTATATTTCTTAGAATTGGCTCATAAGTCCCATATAATGAAAGCAGCTGTGTTCCTGAATCCATATATTGGACCTCTCCCCTGAGCTGATGATTTCATGTTAGGAACTCAGAATGTACCTCTGATGAAGTCAGGGTTCTGATTCTGAGTTCAGTTTCCTTGTGAACCAATTATCCAATTCACAATTATTTGTGAATGATGTTTCTGAATTTCCCATTGGTTGCATGGGATTCAAGTGAAAGAGTTGAGAGTATTGCCCAAGTCCACCTTCACCGGTGTAAAACTAAATGAAAGCTCAGGTTCTATGGTCAGAAGAATCATTTTTATTTAATCATGAGGCACTCTGCACTAGTTTTTATAGCACATGGTCAATATATTCCTGGATGAATAAATGAACTTGGCCTAGAGCCTGTGCTATGTTAGGGCCTAAGGTGCATGGGAAGCCAGTCTGCATTAGAGGGAGAGAGGCCACCAAGGGTGGAAATTACACAAGTGGTTGCTTCAGTGTGGGGGTTAAGAACATTGCTAACATTGGAGGATATAAGTACATCCCACTGATTCCAGACCCAGGACACAGCACAGGAATGTTATAACAACCCTGCAAAACCTTTTCATTATCAGCCTTTGGGAGCTATGATCATGTTCTTCTGCATCCAAAGCCTTAGATACAGGACTCTCCCTGGGATTGCAAAACTGGAATACTGAATGGGCAAGTCTGTAGAGGAGCCCTGACTCATCTCTACTTTCTGCTCCTTTCTTTTTTTATTTTTTCTAATTTTTTTAACGTTTATTTTTGAGAGACAGAGTGCAAGCAGGGGAGGGGCAGAGAGAGACACACACAGAATCTGAAGCAGGCTCCAGGCTCTGAGCTGTCAGCACAGAGCCCACCTGCAGGGCTTGAACCCATTAACCATTAGATCACAACATGAGCCAAAGTCAAACGCTTAACTGACTGAGCCACCCAGGCACCCCTCTTCTTCTCTCTTTCTTAACACACCTCACATTGTATTGTTATACTGGTTTTTTCTGTCTATTTTTCCTTCTAAATTCTGAACTCCTTATGGGCAACAATTCAGTTATTCCAATGTCTGATGGTAGGTGACCAACTCAGTCAGCTCTCAGTACATGTTTGTGGACTATGTAGATGCTGAACAGGGATGGATTCTGAGAAGTAAGATGTCAGCTGGTTGGAGGAAGGAAAAACTGGAAGGTCTCCATAGAGGTGCTGATGACAGATAGAAGGAGTTTCAAGGAAGGCCTGAGGAAAAATGACATCTGTTGCAAAGTGTGTGTTGGAGACTGGGCAGGAGCCAATGGCAAGAGCAGTGCTGAAGAGTGCTCCAACAAAGTGCAGGCAAGTACAAGAATCCTCTAGTGGTCCCTGGAGTTGAAGTCAGCACTGAGTAGACTGAAGACCTCAGGAAGCCAGAGTGGTGAGAGCTGAGGAACCAGCAGCCAGAGCCGCAATGCAGGTTGGAGGAGGCCAGGACCCACTAGAATTATCCCTACAGGAATGGATGGAACTCACATTGCCCACCTACTGAGAGGATCAATGTACCAGGGACTTTCACAAACGGAATCTCAGTGACCCCTTCAAAAACCCAATGTGTTAGTATTATTACGCTCATTATACAGATGAAATTGAAGCTCATAAACTTGCCTGAGCACACGACTAGTAAGAGGCAGGACTCGGCTTTAAACCCAGATTGTATGACTCCATGTTCAATACTGCTGTCATTGCAACACATGCTTAGGCCAACCAACCTGAGCATCACTTGGACCATAAAGTGGATGTCTCATCATTGGGGGAATCCAGCTTTGCATATCAGTTCTGAAGAACCTGAAGTAGTATCTTCTGGGTGACAGAGGCCACATACTCTCAGTGAACAGTGAGTAGTGGTTTCAGGGTTCCACATAAGGACTCATGTTTCAAAGAACATAGTCTCTGTCCCCCACTGGCCAGTAGAGTTTAAGGAAAGAGCTACATTTGTATAGAGATGAAAGTAATTTTACTATATTCTAAAACGTCTATCAGTTTATATTGCATTATTTCTCTTAGTTTAAATTGGTCATTTAGTTGATATTTCCTTCTGAATGTTATCAATTAAGACTTAAACTATTCAATCTTCTATGCTAAAAACAGCAGTAAGACCTTATCATTCATGGTATATTTGCCCCTTTGGCAGAAAACAAAAAAGAAAACACTGTTGCTTAAAAAAAGAAATAGATATCCCCCTTGTTAATTTCAAAATTTCCTGAGTACCCACAACTACACAACGATTAGTTCCTTAGAGATAATACAACATTAGTCTATGTCTTCAAAGAGCTTACATGTAAACAGCTAAATCAGACTTAAATGGTTGCTAAGTAGAGCTACAAATAATATGCCCATGGCAGCTCAGGGAAACCTCAAGAGTCAGAGTGTAATAATGACTCTCATTTTAGTAGAAACTTAAATTCTGAAGGATGAGAAAGATTTCAAGGTTAAGAGACCTGAGAAAAAGTGGTTCCATCATTGCCTTGCTCTAAGGTCTTTTGCTCATTTTAGGATGTATAGTTCAGTGTTAAAGAGTCAGCTTTGAACCAAATTACCTGCATCCCTGGCTTCTGCTGCTTACTTTGAACAAGTCATTGATCTCTCTACGCTTCAGTTTTCTCAGCTGCAAAATGGGGTAATAATGGTCCTTCCCTTTTTAAGGTTGCTATGAGAACCTAAATCCATCAATATATGTGAAAAGTATTTGAAACACTGCCTAACACATGGTGTTATGTAAGCCTTAGCTACTATTATTCTCAGTACTCTTTAGTTTCCTTAAATCTAAAACAGAGATAACAATACTGGCCTCACCAATTTGTTGTCAGGATTAAATAAGATCATTTATATTAAGTACCTGGCACACAGTAAACATTAAACATTAGCTCCTTTCCTACTTTATTAAGAGAAAATTCATTTCCTCAGTTTAAAATAGACAATAATATGCACACAAAAAATGTAGCTTACAGTTTGCCTTTTTAAAAATTGTCATGGTAAAGCTTTAGAAATTTATAAGCATACCAATAAAAGTATTGCCTCAAGTTTTGCTGGACAGTGTATTATTTATGCCCAAGTTCCAAAGTTTATAAAGTTCCCAAACTTGACATGGCAATTTCCACTCAGTGAATCCTTTAAAAAGGCTTATTTATGTCATCATTTCAGAATAAAGCAGTCCTATCAATATCTGTAAGAGCTTTGCAACACTCATTTCTTCCACCCACTCTAACAGCTTTGAAGTCTGTAAGCTTGTCAAGAAACTTGTTTTTCATTTCACTTTGGAACTCTCCAAGCTAATGAATGAGAAGGCTTGCATTAAAGGGCATTTATAATAACAGTAATAAAACACTCATACATTTGGAGATAAACCAGCTTTAAAAATGAGTTTTGGCTGTAAACGTATTCTTTCACATTAGCATATATTTTGAAAAGGGGCCCCCACAAAGGCATGCAAATGTTTGAGAGTGGGCAGTAGTATTTTTTATTATTTTCTTCATAGACTTTATTTTTTAGAGCAGTTTTAGTTTTACAGCAAATTAAGCAAAAGATACAGAGATTTCCAACTTAAGTCCCCCCCCCCGACATGCATAACCTCCCCCATTATTAGCTTCTCCCACCAGAGTGGTACATTTCAACTGATGAAGTTCCATTTTCACATCAAAATTACCCAAAGTCCATAGTTTACATTAGGGTTACATTGGTGTTGTACATGGATTTGGACAAATTTATAATGATATGTATCCACCATTATAGTATCATACAAGAGTTTCACTGTTCTAAATATATTCTGTGCTCTGCCTTTTCATCCCTCCCCCTGGCCAACCTCTGACAACCAACTGATCTTTTTACTGTCTCTATAGTTTTACCTTCGCAGAATATCATATAGTTGAAATCATACAATATATAGCCTTTTTAGACTGGCTTCTTTCACTTAATAATACGCATTTAAATTCTTCCATGTCTTTTTATGGCTTGATAGATCATTTATTTTTAGCATTGAGTAATATTACATTGTTTGATGTGCCACAGTTTCTTTATTCATTCATCTACTGAAGGACATCTTGGTTGCTTCCAGGTTTTAGCAATTATGAAAAAACCTGCTACAAACATCTAAGTATAATTTTTTGTGTGGACTTGTTATTACCTACTTTGGGTAAATACCAAGGAACAATTTCTGAATCATATGATAAGATCATGTTTAGTTTTGTAAGAAGCTGCCCAACTACCTTCCCAAGTGGCTATCCCATTTTGATTTCCCACTAGCAGTGAATAAGGGTTCCTGTTTGTTGTTCCACATCCCTGCCAGCATTTAGTGTTGTCAGTGTTCTGGATTGGGGCCATTCAAATAGGTATGTATGACATCTCATTGTTATAATTTATATTTTCTTGATGACATATCATGTAGAGGATCTTTTCATATTCTTATTTTCCATCTGTATATCTTTTTACGTGAGGCATCTGTTTAGGTCTTTGGCCCATTTTTTAAATGAATTTTTTCATTTTCATATTGTTGAGTTTTAAGAGTTCTTTATATATTTTAGATAATTGTCCTGTGTCACATGTGTCTCTTACAAATATTTTCTCTTAGTCTATGGCTTTATTTTTTATTTTTAATTTTAATGAAGTCCAATGTATTAATTATTTCTTTTATGAACTGTGCCTTTGGTGTGGTCTCTAAAAAGCCATTGGCAAGCCTTAGGTCATCTAGATTTTTTTAATGTTATTTTCTAGGAGTTTTACAGTTTTATGTTTTACATTTATTTCTATGATCCATTTTGAGTTAATTTTTTGAGGCATGTAAGGTCTGTCTGTGTTTAGAGTCATTTTTTTTTTTTTCTGTATGTAGATGTCTAGTTGTTCCAGCACCATTTGTTGAAAGGACTATCTTTGCTCCATTGTGTTGCCTTTGCTCTTTTGTCAAAGATTATTTGGCTACATTTTTGAGGTCTATTTTTGAGTTCTCAGGTCTGTTCTATTGATCTATTTGTTTATTCTTTCACCAATACCACATGGTCTTGATTACTGTTGCTTTATAGTAAGGCTTAAAGTCAGATAATGGCAGTCTTCCAACTTTGTTTTTGTCTTTCAATATTGTGTTGACTATTCTAGTTCTTTTGCCTTTCCATATAGACTTTATAACCAGTTTGTCAATATCCATAAAATAACTTGCTGGGATTTTTATTGGGATTGTGTTGAACCTTAGATCAAGTTGGGAAGAACTGACATCCTAATAATATTGTTGTCCTGTCTGTGAACAAAATATCTCAACATTTATTTAGTTCTTTGGTTTTTTTTTCTTCAGAGTCTTGTAGCTTTCTTCATATAGATCTCATACATGTTTTATTAGATTTGTACATTAATATTTCATTTTGGGGGGTGGTAAGGTAAATGATATTGTGTTTTTAATTTAAAATTCCACGTGTTTATTTCTAGTATATAGGAAAGTGATTGACCTTTGTATATTATCCTTTCTGTCTTACAACTTTGCTATATCACTTATTATTTCCAGCAATTTTATTTGTCAGTTCTTTCAGGTTTTCTGCATAGATGATCATGTTGTCTGCAAACCAATTTTATTTCTTCCTTTCCAATCTAGATATCTTTTATTTCTTTTTCTTGTCTTATTGTATTAGCTAGGACTTCCAATATAACATTGAAAAGAAATGGTGAGAAAAATCCTCATCACCTTGTTCCTGATGTTACTGGAAAAGCTTCAAGTTTCTCATCATTGAATATGATATTACGATAGGTTTTTTGTAGATGTTTTTATCAAGTTGGGGAAGTTCTACTCTATTGCAAGTTTACCAAGAGCTTTTTCATGAATGGGTATTGGATTTTGTCAAATGCTTTTTCTGCATCTATTGATATGATTATGTGATTTTTCTTTTTTAGTCTTTTGATGTGATAGATTACATAAATTTTATTTTGAATAAATAAAAACTATTATATATTTATTACTATATATATTAGATCAATTAATAAAAACAAACATAGAAATTTTAATTTTACCTTCACTTATTCCTTCTCCAATGCTTGTCTTTTCTTTATGTATATCTGAGTTTCTAGCCTATATTATTTTACTTCCCTCTAAATAACTTCTTTTAACATTTATTATAAGGCAAATCGGTGGGCAAAAAATTCCTTCAGTTTTTGTTTGTCCAGCAAAATCTTCATTTTTTTTTTTTTTTTCAGTTTTGAGGGATAATTTCCTAGAGCACAGAATTCTAGGTTGGTAGCTTTTTAATCTTAACATTTTAAATGTTTTGCTCCATTTTCCTTTACCTTGCATGGTTTCTGAGGAGAAGTCAGATGTAGTTCTTATATTTTTCCTTTATAGGTAAGATGTTTCTCCCCATCTGGCTTCTTTCAGGATGTTTTATCTTTGATTTTCTGCATTTTAGATATTGTATGCCTAAGAGTTTTGGTTTTTGTTTGTTTTCATTTGTCTTACTTGGTGTTCTCTGAGCTTCCTGGATCTGTGATTTGGTGCCTGAAATTTATTTCAGGGAAATTCTCAATCATTATTGCTTCAAATGTTGCTTCTATTCCTTTCTCTTTTTTCTCCTTCTGATATTCCCAGTATATGTATGTTATGCCTTTTGTATTTATCTCACAGTTATTGGATATTATGTTTTGACTCTTTTAGTCTTTTTTTTGTTTTTCTTTTCAATTTTGATGGTTTCTATTTGATATATCCTCAAGCTCAGAATTTTTTCCTCATTGGTGTCCAGTCTACTGATAAGGCCATCAAAAGCATTTTTCATTTCTGTGCTTTTGATCTCTAGAGTCTCTTTCTGATACTGTCTTAGAATGTCCACCTTTCTACTTACATTGCCCATTTATCCTTGCATGCTGTCCACTTTATCCATTAGAGTACTTATTATATTAACCATAGGTGTCTTAAATTCTCAGTCTGATAATTCCAACATGACTTCTATATCCGAGTCTGGTTCTGATGCTTGCTCTGTCCTTTCAAACATGTTTTGCCTTTTAGCATGTCTTGTAATTTTGTCTTGATGTCCAGACATGATGGACTGAGTAAAGGGAACTGCTCTAAATATGCCTTTAGTAATGTGGTGGTAAGGTATAGCGGAAGAATAGTGCTATGACTAGGTCTCAGTCATTTGGTGCATGTGCACTTCTGGACTATGAACTTCATAAATGCTTCTCAGGTCTCCCCACCCCCTTAGATGGGATAGTATAGCTAAACTTTAGGGCTGAAGATGGTCATCTTCCTTCTCAAAGGTCAGTTAGGCTTTAATAAAACCCCAGTAGGTTAGGCTTTAGTTAAATAGTTTCTCTTGAGGGCTGACCTTGTTAGGAAGAATAGAATGCTGAGATATATTTTTAAATGACTTCTTTCCCCTCTCCCTGCTGATTGAGTCCCCAGAGGCAAAATTCACAAAAGCATGAAGTACCCCCT